>NC_133103.1:49922385-51122385 GCF_022965805.1 Primulina eburnea | reverse complement strand
ATTGTGGAATCAGATGTTATATTGAGATTTCGATTTGTTTTTTTATATTATTTAATATTGATTTACTTATAAGAACGATAAATTAATAGAGTTTATCGCTCAGGATATTTTTCATGAATGTAATGTAGGACTTCTCGGTCGTACCACATGATTTTGTGTTGTATGTTGTATTCTCTCTTTACTGTGTATCTGACATTTATTTTTCAATAGCAAAATTGAATAAAGAAAAAATGATGAAGATCAGTATGAAGAGGGTTAGAGTTGAAACATTCATAACAAGAGACAGAATTGTTCCTTCCTTGACACCAAAAAGTATCTTGTTTCATATTTAACTTCTTCAGATACGTGAATTTCACCCTCACCCATCCTATATTTTTATATTTTATTTGAAAATTATACATTAAATTGTTTTCCCGAAAAGCAAAATTGAAATCCTGGTTCAGTCTCTATATGCATTAAGGAAATCATGTCTAGTACTTGCCCTTGGGTTATGCTGGTGACATAATGCCATTCTTTCTTTATTGTGAAGGTGTTCCAAAGAATCGACATCTTAAGCAGAGATTTCGACAACATAGTTGAACTTGAATTGGGAGCTCCATGGCCTTTACCACCCGTCGAATTGACTGCAAGTTTAGCCCACAAGTTTGTGCTCATAGGTTTGTACTTCACATTGTTATTTTGGTTCAAATACTTTCATTAACTTTTCTCATGTATTTATTAAAACTACCATTCTTTCATTGAACAGGAACTAATAGGATCAAGATAACTTTCGAGAAAACAACCGTGAAAGCAACTGGAAAATTATCACAGCTACCACCGGTGGATATTCCCCGTTTGCCAGATGTGTTACGGCCTCAATCCAATACTGGAGCCGGTGAATTTGATGTTACCTACCTCGATTCTGATACACGTATCACTCGAGGAGATAGAGAAGAGCTCAGGGTTTTTGTTATCTCATAAGTTTTGGAAGGACGGAAATCATATATATTTTAGTTTGTGACTGATTCCTTTTCTTTTCATCTCCTTTCATGTGCGAGATTTGTATAGAGGGACAAAAATATATTGAGAAATGATACCAAAGCCATTTGACTTTCTTGTAAACAATTGCTTTGGGATATCAAAATTTTATTTAATTAGTATACAAACTAGCATCTACATCCCACATGAGAAAAATGAAACAAAGTGTGTTTGAACAGCTACAGGAGGTTGAGTTGCTGAAAGAAAGTCTCTTGCAGGGCATGAAAACTCCAGATTTACAATAAGCATGAAAATCCCAGGGATTCACCCCTTACAAATACTCTTGGTATTGGGGTAAGCCTCGACTATTTTTATTTCCCTTGGTGTTTCTTGATTATAAAATGGTTTAAAAAGGGGGTGATTGTGGAACAAGATCATATCAAAAGTGAACTGATAATAAAGCTCGTTTTGCTGTAACTTTGCTTGAGACTTGAGCTGTATGGGCACATGAAGCTCCACATGTATGCATGGGCAATATGTTGGAGAAATAGACCTTAAACATATCTAACTATTCAAAATGTAAGATTAGATTATCATTTAACATTGTGTCCGAGTCATTTAAACGTTTAAGTTACCAGTAAAAAGGTGAAGAGACGAAGAACACAAAATATAAAGAGCGAAAATTATAGGTTGATCAACAAAATATCCCGGCTGTCATACTTGTCATGATGTTTTCATATTGTCCAATCCAACACTGCCCTGCAACCGAACGATATGCATCAACATGGATATGTAGTGCATCTCTCTCCTGTATTGATCGATGTGACTCGATTTTACATTGAAAAGAGCAGAGAGCTTACCAGAAACTTGTGAATGCTTAAAGTGATCAGTGAGAAATCTGTGCAGAATTTTTGTATGTCTCCATGGATGTCACCTTGTGTTCCAATCACCTCCATGAACTTCTTCTTATCCGGTGCTAGCTTAATTGCAACCTTATTTTCCCACCAAATAAATTCAAATTTACTTCACACACGCAAGCACACACACACACACGCACACACACATAATGGATGAATTTGATAAATCATATACTACCATAGAACTTGAAGTAGCAAGCCAACCATGCCATTTTTTCAAGGTCTTGGTGTATGAATCGTTGTAAACTTGGGACATCGGCCAATCTTGATGTTGTTCTAGATTATGCAATAGCTCTACTAGAAAATCAATTGCTCTGCCACAAAATGAGAATAGTTTGGTATGAGAATATATGCAGCAAATTTGTAAATTCTAAGAATAACTATTGACAAAGTTAATATCAGATATAACATTTATTAACATAAAAGTATTTAACATTAGTTATTCAGATAAAAAAAATGTTACGTATTTTACAGATGATGGCGATGATGGTAGCTTGCAAGGTTGCATTCAACACTACTCATATGCTCCATCAATTGCACAAGAAATTTTTGTAGATGATGATTAGTTAAAAATTACAGAGAAAACTATAATTTACGTCTATCTTTACTTCTTCTGGTTAAATTTGATTTTAGTCAACGCGTGTGTCGATTTGCTAGTTGTGATAATACTTACGTCCCATATAGAAGTTTGAATTGATTAATAAAGAGTTAAAATAGGCTTCTATAGTAATTCTTGAATCTCGATTAATCATTTTCGTATAATATGGACAGGTAAAGAATAGTTATTAACAAAACGCGTTCTCGTGAACCTAATAAGTATTACCTTCATACCTTGTTAACCAGAGAAGTGCATTGGTGCAGCTAGAGGATGATTTAGCAGTGTTTGTCTCGACCTCAGCTTGTATCAAGCTGTACAAGTAGTTAAATCTGGATGGATTTGACTTATGCCTTGATTCCAGCCTCTGGAGAAATATTTTTTTTAAAAAAAATTAGAATACAAATATTTAAATTGATGAATTATTTTATGAAAATACATAGTAGCTTTTATCACTGAAAATTAATTAAATTACTCTCTTAAATGGAAATTTTCGCTCGATGAAATCTTACCGATATGTTGCTTTTGATGTCTAGTTTTACGATTGTCATGGATGACCCGAATTTATCTATATAAGATATTAACAGTCGCATTAAAATTTCGAAATAAAATGAAATGAAATACGAATTTTTGTTTAAAACCATTGTAAAACGCGAAATGTCAAACCTTAGCAGACTCCGTCAAAGAGAAAAATGATGATTTACATATAAAGAAAAAATATAATATCTTAAGTTGGCATTATAGAGGAGAAACATATTGAACCAACCTATAATAGGGATTATGAGTTTGCACACATCCAAGAAAGGCTTGGTTAGCAAATCCCCTTCTTCAGATTTCACATGCTTTATACCTTCCAAACTGGGAATAAACACTGATTGATCTTCCATTTTCATCAATTATATATTTATTTCTGTAAGAAATAATAAAAAAAACTATATAACTTTGTTCGAAAACTTTAAATAACGCGTTATAAATTAAATTCATGTCTTCATTTTCAATACGCGTGAATGGCATCATATGCAAGTCGAATTTATAAAAAAATAATGATTTATTATATGCTTGACAAATAATTTCCGATTCTCTAACAGCGAAATTCTTTGAAATGATATTAAAAAAGGAATTTGCGGAAAACGTATGTTTTCTATGAGAAAAGCAAATTCAATTCATGATAACAAGAACAAAAGGCTGAGACGAAAAATCGACCTGCGATAAAATTGTTTTATAGATTATAAATCAATTACATGCAGAAAAAGTAAAAAAAATAAAGAGATAAATAAATATACCTGAAATTTAGATTTGCAGAGAAAGTTGGATCATATTCAGGCCAAAATCTGAGTTTGTGTGTGGTTTTTGTGGTTAAAAAAAATTTATGATTTGTATTTAAATTGAAGAGATGAAATAAATTAGCCCTAACTGATTTTCAAAATTCCCGCTGTTTATGTGGTGGGTATGTCTGCTGTTTGGAGCCTCAATCATTATATATTTAATTTTTCGAATTTCAATGCTAAATTCATGATCTTCTTCGATTTTTCTACCAATTTAAAAGCGTAGAACGAAGTCTATAAACTTGAAAGATCATTTAAATATACGCCATAAGCGTAGGACAATATTTAAAAATGATAAAAACTTGTGTGAGACGGTCTCACGAATCGAATTTTGTAAAACGAATCTCTTAATTGGGTCATCCATGAAAAAATATTACTTTTTATTCTAAGAGTATTATTTTTTATTGTGAATATCGATAGAGTTGACACATCTCACAGATAAAGATTCGTGAGACCGTCTCAGAATTGGGATGATAATATATATATATATATATATATATATATATATATATATATATATATATATATTTCTACGTGTAGAGTAGGAGTGTTCAGAAACTGAAGCAAACTCTAAAATCAAATCAAACCGCGTAGTTAATTTGGATCTACTTTCAAGCAAGCACGTTTTTACTGGTTTTAAAATCCAATAAACCGTAACAATTAGTTTAGTTCGAACTTTTGATAAAAATAAATCAAACAAAACCAACTTGAATTCATATAAAAAAATCATGTAATAAGTCTTGTTAATTGAGTGTGATTTTTTTATATATATAAGTAAATTTTATTTGATTTTTAGTTTAATTTCTATTATATTATTAGGATCTTTGTAAGTTGTAACAGTACTATTACATGGAAAATTTTATTTATTCCAGATTTTAATAGAAATAAACATAACTATAACACTAAAAGTCTAGTTTTTTTATGAGTTTCAAGATATGTAACAATCATAAGTATTTTAATATATAGTTTTTAGTTATAATCATTTTAGTCCACAATCAAATAAAATATAATCTCAATTTTGTCAAATGTCAATTGCTATTATTTCAAATTACAACATATCATGCACTAATTCAATATAAAATTCAAAACTTAAAATTAGTCATCTAAATCGGACTAAGCCAAACCAAAAAAAATTCATGGCTTCAGTTGGTTTGTTTATAAAATTAATTGGTTTGGTTTGATTCGAAAGTTTGTAAACTGATGAAATATGGTTTGGTTCGAATTTTTATCTAAAATCGAACCAAACCGTGGTTGAAAAACCCTATTAGAACAACGTTCGAAAGATGAACTATTCATGTCGGCTTTTTTAATTAATAATTTTAAAAATAAAATAAAAATCAAATTTACTTTGAATGGTGGAGTTTTGCAAAAGTACTGCAAAAGTCCACCATGAAGAGTTTGCAGCGTCTGCTCAAGGCTGCAGTGGAGTTGTAGCCTTTTTAACTTTTTTTTGTTTTATTTAATGTCATGCTTTCTTGTGTAATAAAATAAGACTTGGGGTATGTTGTGAGAAGCTGGTGTGGATTCTATCCGTAAGACGAGTCGATTTAATTCATATCTATAATTAAATTTAATAATTTTAACATAAAAATTAATATTTTTTTCATGCATTGGGTCGGGTCGGAAATCAATATCAAAAAATGATTTGTGAGACCGTATCATTCACGAGTCATTGGTTTTTTTTTTTTCTGTTTCGAAAATGATGGTATACCGGACAAACAATTTTTTTTAAAAAAATTAATTTTTAAATATCAAGTAATTTATCTTTTAAGAAATTTTGTAATCTTTTTAATTTTCAAAAAAATTCTTTAACTTATTTAAATACACGTTGGTTTAGTTTTAAAAAAATAAACAAAGATGCGTGTATATGTTGGCCTACTTATTTTTTTTATTTTATTTTTGCTAATAATATGATTAATAGTTGTATAATAATAATAATAATAATTGGAAGATGCAAAATTCTTGAATTTTTGTATGCAAAATTTTTGAAAAAATAAAAGAAGGTGTGTATATATGTTTTGTTTTAAAAAAGAATAGGTCTCTTGTGAGACGGTCTCACGAATTTTTATCTGTGAGACGAGTCAACCTTACTGATATTTACAATAAAAAGCAATATTATTAGCATAAAAAATAAGGCAAAAAATTGTGTGAGACGGTCTCACGGTCGTATTTTGTGAGACAAATATCTTATTTGAGTTATCCATGAAAAAAATATTACTTTTTATGCTAAGAGTATTACTTTTTATTGTGCATATCGGTAAGATTGACCCGTCTCATAGTTAAAGATCCGTGAGACCGTCTCACAAGAGACCTACTCAAAAAGTAATTTTTTTCATGGATGACTCAAATAAGATATATGTCTCATAAAATATGACCCGTGAAACCGTCTCACACAAATTTGCGTTTAAAAAATTAATATCTATTATTAGTCATTTAACGAGGAAGACCACCTATCACATCTAATATTATTAAAAAAATAGAAAAATTAACTGGACAGACACACATACAATTTTTTTTTTTTTTTGAAAACTAAACCTATATATTTAAATAAATGAATTTTAAAATTTAAAAAGAGAAAAAATTCTAGAATTTTGCGTGGGAATTTTTTTTATAATTTTCCTTATCTCAACTATTATTCTAATTATCATTATTATTTTTTAATTGATCATATTACTAGTAAAAAAAATAATAGACACATGCATGTAAATTCACACTCCTTTTATTTTTTCTAAAATTTCACTTATGCCAAATATTATTATTATTATTATTATTATTATTATTATTATTATTATTATTATTATTATTATTATTATATATTAATAGGAAATATAAAATAAAAATAAAGTGGACCGATACACATAAACCATCATTTATTTTTTAAAAAACTAAACCTAAGCATATTTAAATAAGTTAAATAAACTGTAGAAATATAAAAATTCGAAATCTTTTTTGAAAGATAAATTACCTAATATTTTAAAATATTTTGTTTAAAAAAACATGATTTTCCGGTTCAATATTATTTTCAAAATATAAAAAACTCCAAGAGGACAATCTCACATATTAGCTTTTGTGAGCCCGTCGACTCAACCCATAAAAATTATTATTTTTTTGTATTAAAGTATAGTTTTCATAGTAGTCATGGACCGAGTCAATCCGTCTTATAGATAAAAATCCGTGAGAAATTCACACTAGATACATACTATTTAAAAATTATTTGTCTTCCAAATTAGTGAAATTTTCACATGTTTAATATGTGACCTTTAATTACACAAGGAAACATGATATTAAACAGAAACAAAAAATAAAATAAAATAACGATGCAGCTAGAGTGGATGCTTCATTATTCGTCGCGTCCGCTCTTTTGGAGTTTTGCACCATTTAAAGTAAATTTGAATTTTGTTCGAGTTACATTGCTTCTTCGGCTCGAACCGAGGCTGGTTCGTTTTGAGTTGGACTCGAAACAAAGTTCAAATTCAGGTTTAATTCGTGTTAAATTGTAGCTTATTAGCAAATATTGGAATTATCTTGTGTTATTTAAAATATATTTTTAAATATTCATAATTTTATATTTAGTTTTCTGTAAGGAAGAAAATTATATTGTTTGTATTGTAGCGGGACTTTTTTCATTTCTAGTTTTGTTAAATGTCAATTCTGTATTAATCTACTAATTTTCACCTTTGCAATTTTATTTATTTTTTACTGGATTACTGACGTCACATCGGAAATGCCAGCAACGTCCATAGTTATGTAAGCATTTCTTGGTACTAACTCGTCATTGTTTGGTGTCACAACAACATCTATATTATTATTATTATTATTATTATTATTTTATATTATTAAGTGTGAGACCCTTATAGTAATTAACTTGGAGGACACCAAAATATTTAATTCTATAATTACCCTTCTTACCTACTAAAAACCTTATCAACTCACTCCATATTTTACACAGAAAAAATTCTAAACAAAACTTTCCTTTTAAATTGAACAACTCTTTTAAATTGAAAACAATTTCATGTTAATTTTTTTGTATTATTCGATCAAATTAAAACCAATAATAACACATGCAACACGTGTACATCTTTTACTATTTCTAATAAAAATGACTAAAATGTAAGTGGACTAAGACCGTAAATGGACCAAAATGAAGAAAAAAATACAAGTTACATGACCTCGAACATACAATTTCCCGTTTGTGAGATATTATCACATATTAATCCATTGAGATCGTCCAATATATACATCAACTCTTAATTTTTGCCCCCGAAAATTATATACTTAATTATATTGTAACAAATTTTACATAAACATATTTATTAAACTACTCTAGGCAAATTTATAGTTAAATTTTGGTGGGTATTTGATGGCATTTTTGAGTATCTTTCTGGTGGCAGCATCTCCAAGATCAATGCCACAAATATCAGCCAATCTTATTAGATATAGCAACACATCAGACAGCTCTTCCCCAAGGTGTTCTTTTTCTGATTCCTCCCAATTTGGCAACCCTTTCTCCACCTCTCCCCTCCATTGAAATATTTCTGATAATTCTCCCACTTCGCCAACCTGATCAAAAATCAGATATTATCTCATATACCTAAAAATGAAAAAATCTCACACACATGGCACATTCGATCGTAACTTCACAATGAGCTCCAATAGTAACTGTTCGTAAACGAAAATGATTAACTCGATTTTTTACAAGAATCCATTGTAACTTATTAGAAATATATATTTCAAATATCCATGTTTTAAACCAACGTAAGACAGAGATATATACTACAAATGAACTTAAAAAATGGATTATATCTCATTGACAAAACGATGATATAGGTGGGGAAAAAAATAGCAAAAATCAATATTTCTTTAATATAAATTAAATAAAGGATGAAAAAAAACAGCAAACTTTACCATTGCAAGTAGTAAATTTCTTGGACTATGATACTTTTCCCAATCTCTATCCTTGGCAAATTCTTGCAATTTATTGGCAAGCTCTTTCAAGGTGATATCCATTGCTTTTTCTTCCACATTTCTCTCTTTTTTAACCTCCATATGTAGCTTGTTATGCAGTATGCTAAGTTTGAAATTTCTTGAGTTCAATTAGGAGTAAAGCCCTTAATTTAAAGTATGAAAAACATTCCTAAATGGAACCTTTCTATTATTATATGATTAAAAAAGCTTTAAAATGGAACCTTAAAAGGGGTCAATTTGTTTAGGCTTCAAGTTTAGTTTATTCATGAGATTCTTTTTCTATCTCCAGCCTACTTTTATCACTTATTAGTTTAGCTATGAATATATTCTATATTCTCGTTTATTTATATTTTACATTATCTTGAGTTGTCTGCTTATATATAAAATTTGCTAATTTTGGTTCCTTTTTTTTTTTAACCATTCTCCACCTTGGGAAAATGAGAATATATACGTCTTGATCAACATCTTCTGAAGATGTGATCTCGTTGATCTCCATAAGTTGCACCATTTATGTCGACTACACTGTTTGGCTCGTGAAATGGAATAATGATATATATATATATATATATATATATATATATATATATATATATATATATATATATATATATGTGTGTGTGTGTGTGTGTGTGTGTGTGTGTGTGTGTGTGTGTGTGTCGATAACATAATAATTTATAACTCCAATCATTTGTAAAACTTAAATCAAAAGTTAGATAAAATAAAAATAATAATCAATTAATGTATCATACTTTGCACCAAACACTCGTTGTTGGGGTAAGTGTGCATGAGTGAGAGTATTATTGGAATAGATGATCTCCTGGTAAGTTTTTATATGTTAAGCTGCTGATGTTGTGCCGATTGATTTGGTTGACTAGGTAGTTCATAAAAGAATGACGTCAGATCTTAACGGGTAATACTGTCTCTGTTGGGGACAAGGTCGACGGTAGGGAAATGATAGGACTGATCTCTGATTGATATGAGATAATACCAGTAGATAAACATACACCTCCCTGGGCTAATGATCATAACAGCTCGACCCATTAGCTCCCAAGTAGGTATACTCTACACTGTCACAAGTATAAGAATATAAAGTTGTGCATTGACTAACAACTATACTTTTTGGCGTAGTAGTAAATTCTTGATCCTAACCATTGGTATCAGAGGAAAATCATTGGTTTAAGTCTCCCAAGAATCATATTTCTATACTTCTTCAGTGGGAGGATGTTGAGTTAAACTGTAATGCCCGAGATTTCTTTTGCTATTAATTCACGATTATTGATTTATGATTTGATATGATTATGAAGGATCGTTCCGAGACACGAAATGAGTTTGCATGCGAAATTTGATGTGCGAGGACAGTATCTCTCGCGCACATGCACGATATGATGCGCGCACATGCGCGAGATGGGCAGAAGACCTCGCGCATATGCGCGAAGTGAGGGCGTGCATATGCGCGAGCTGTGCGAGAAGCTAAGTGCCAATTCCAGAGAACATCGCGCATATGCGCAAGTTGCCGAGATGTTATGTGCCGAGACCAGTAGGTCTTGTGCATATGCGCCGAGAGAAGTCGCGCATATGCGCGAGACGTGTTTGCACAAGAGATAAGAAACTTGCCCCGTACATGCAATATATATATATATATATATATATATATATATATATATATATATATATATATATATATATATTAAGGCTAACTCCCTCAGAATTCAAGGGAGAAACGAAAGAATTTCTGGGAGAAGGCTTAAGTTTCTTCAAGCAAGGAATTTGTGATTTATGTAAGATCCGTCCGTTCGAATTTGAATATGATTTCAGTGTTGTGATCCTCGTGTTAACGGCTTCAACTGGACGTAAGTTTTTTATGTTTTTTATATGATTTGAAATTATGGTATTGCCAGAATCGGATGTGATTCATATATGATGTTCTTGACATGTTAGACATCGTATAATCGAAACCGGATTGAAGAATGGTTATTGTATGAAATTAATATCATTTTCAGAATGGATTTGATTGAGATTAGGTATCAGATTTGTACTGTGATTGATTATGAGTTATTGGAATTGGTATATACTGATTTTGTATTACCGGTATTTCAAGATTATACTGGTATGCCGTCAGAATTTGATAAGACTAAGATGTCTTGATTTGAATGGTATATTGATACAGTATATTCGATATTATCATTGCCAAATTGATATTGACATGCTTTGAATTCGAGACTTCGACAGAGTCAGATTGATAGAACGAAAGGTATAAATCAATGTTAACCGGGAGATCGACTTGAGTCAGATTGGACTCGAGTTTCCCAAAAACCACATACTTTATTTATTGCATTGATGTTTGCGATTCATGATATTGATATGCTTAGTCTATTGAGTTATAGTAAAGCGTGTACTGAGTCATAGGCGGATATGCCAAGTCTTTGGCGGATATGCCAAGACACTGGATGTTTGATTTATATCGATGTTGCTTAGGAGCAGATCGGCTTCTATTGCGGAGATTCTATATATGAAATAATGTCCAGAAACCGGGATCCCTAGATTAGAGATGAGTCGAGTCTGAGATGACGAGTCACGAGTTTATTTACAGTTTTATATCATTCATGTTTTCAGATTTGATACATGTTAATGATAACTGTTATATGATTTTATATATGTTTTTATATGATTGCATTTATACATTGTTTATACTGGGATTATATTCTCACCGGAGTTATCCGGCTGTTGTCTTGTTTGTATGTGTGCATGACAACATGTGGGACATGATCATGTTCGAACAGAGGATGAGAGATTCAAGTTTAGCGTGGAGATCCGGACTTAGAAGTAGATCTGTTTCATCACCTGACATGTAGTGAATAAACAGTAGTTATGATGAATCACTTTTGTACTAGACTTGTACCTTAGATCTGGATATTGATCTTGTAAATGAAATAAGATTTATTTCATTTGTTGCGCACTCGTGTAATTTATATTAAAAAAAAATTTATGTCCCACATTTCTTAATTGTTATATTGAATCTTAATAATGATTAAGAAAATGAATTAGGTTCAGGTCCCCACATAAACGTACATGAGTGATATTAGTACTAGGATGGTGACTGATAAGCCCAAATCTTATAGAGATTTTAGGGATTTAATTTAAATATTTGTGGTTATCTGTAATTGTTATGCCTAATTATGTGCTTATTTGAATTAATATTCATATATTTGAATAAAGAGGAAAAAAGCATAGTTTTGGAGATAAGATGATGTACAAGACTTCAAAGGCAAAATATTACCAAAAGAAATATCTTGATAGAGATTAAGCATAACATTTGAAAAATAAAAGCTCTACAATCTTATCTACAATTTTTTAACTTGACACGAGCTTCAAGGAGTTGGAGGATTAGTCCCATTAAGAAAGATAAAAAGCGGCGTACGGAAAGGAAGCAGAGAAAGGAGGAACCAGAGAAGGGAGAAAAGAGACAACATGAACAACGATGAAAGAGAGGAGAGAGACCGATGACTTTACGTAGAAGATAGCAGCAGAGAGGAAGAGATAAATAAACTTCTTTAGCGATTTACAATTTTCATAATTCTCTTGTGTTGACAATAAACAATAAGAATTGGAGGAGTATGTAAAAAAATATGAAGAAATGGAAGTGAATTGATGAAAAATATAATTATAAAAGAAAAGAAGAGGAAAAAATGTTGTATGGTGTAGTAATTGAAAAGAAATATAAGGGAATATTGTTGAGGATTGAACAAAATGAAAAAAAAAAAAAAAGCCGAAGGAAGATGAAAAAAAAGAAAAAAGTTGGAAAATGATCAAAATTAGACTATTCTTAAAAAAAAAAAAGCTAAAGGAATGAAAAAAAAAAAGATGGGGAAGATGAAGGAAAGTGTGGAAGATAAAAAAAAAAGGGGATACAAGATGAAATATAATAATAAACTGGTGGATTAAAATTAAATAATGAAATTAGAAATAAGATGAAAAAGTTAGATGAAGCTGATAAAATTTAATAAGGGGAGGAAGATAAGAGATGAAGGAATGCGTTGTATGATTAAATTGTTTATTTTCTCTTATTTTTAATCTTCATACCTCTATTGTATCCGTAAGTCGTTGTCTAATATTATAAGCTTGAAAATCCCTATTGAATGGGTCATATTCCTCCAACATTTAGTGGAGAAATTACATGAAAGATGAGCTTATAGAGAGTTTCTTAAAAAAAATCAGAAGATACAAGCACTCCTTGAATTAAAACACATTTGATGGATATGAGTTTTGACTTTCACACTATACATGTCTTATTATCTTGATCTTTTTTAGTGAATACTTGAGTTTTGAAGTTGCAATGAAAGTGAATTTTGTGATTTTTGAAATGTGATAATTTGAATGAGTGTGACGGAATTTGGTATGTTAAAAAAGTGTTGATTCTGTCATTTTTGTGGTGGATAATCGAATATTCCTCAGTTATATTTTATTCTCTGATTTGTTTGAGGAAGAACAAAGGTTAAGTGTGTGGGGATTGATAAGTCCAAATCTTATAGAGATTTTAGGGATTTAATTTTAAAATATTTGTGTTTATCTGTAATTGTTATTCTTAATTATGTTTTTATTTGAATTAATATGAATAGATTTGAATAAAAGAGGAAAATCCTAGTTTTGGAGATAAGATGATTCTACAAGACTTCAAAAGCAACAAAATACCAAAAAAAGATCTTGATAGAGATGAAGCCTCACATTTGAAAAATAAAATATCTACAATTTTATCTATAATTTTTAACTTGACATGGGCTTCAAGGAGTTGGAGGATTAGGCTCGTTAAGAAAGATAAAAGGTGGCGTACAGAAAGGAAGCGGAGAAAAGAGGAAGCAAAGAAGGGAGAAAAGAGAAAAGACAATACTTTACGCAGAAGATAGCAGCAGAGAAGAAGAGAGACTTGGAAGAAGACGAAAGCTGTTAGATTTTGAGAGAGATGAGGAAGACAACTTCAAAGGAGAAAATCATGTCAACCACACTGAGATTTTCTTTATCCTTCCTAGGTTTTATTCTTATGAATTCAAACATTGTGTCTTTGCTTTGTTTTAACTTTATGGAATGAAATTCTTTAAGCTAAGACAACAATAGGGCCAAACACTATTGTCGGGTTAAGTGTGCATGAATGAGAGTAGTACTGAGATGGGTGATCTCCTGATAAAGTCTCATGCGTTAAGCTGCTGAGTTGTGCCGCTTGATCGGGTTGGCTAAGTGCCGTAAAAGAGTGACACAAGATCTTAATAGGTAACATAATGTCTCTGCTGAGGACATGGCCGACGGTAGAGAAATGATAAGACTGATCTCTAAGGGATATGATATAGTACCAACAGATAGACACGCACATCCATGGATTGATGGGCCTAACAGCCCGAACCATTAGCACCCAAGTAGGTGCATTCTATGTTGCCACAAGTATAATGAAATAAAGTTGCGTCTTGGCTAACATCTACAGTTTGTGTCCTAGTGCTAAGCGCTTGATCCTAACAATTGGTATCAAAGCTAGGTCATGGGTTCAAATCACCCAAGAAGCATATTTCTATACTTATTCGGGGGGATGTTGAGTTAAGCGTGCATGAGTAAGAGTAGTACTATGATGGATGACCTGCTGGTAAGTTCTTATGCATCAAGCTCCTGACGTTGTGTCGCTTGATTTGGTTGGCTAAGTGAGTCGTAAAAGAGTGACACCAGATTTTAACGGTTAATACTGTCTTTACTGGGGACATGACCGATGGTAGGGAAGGGTAAGACTGATCTCTAAGGGATATGAGACATTATCAACAGATAGATACGCACTTTCTTGGACTCATAAGCCTGACAGCCCGACCTATTAGCACCCAAGTAGATGCAATATGCGCTGCCACAAGTATAAAGAAATAAAGTTGCGCCTTGAGTAAGAATTATAGCTTTTGGCCTAGTGGTAAACGCTTGTAACAAATACTTTGTTTGATATATGGTTTATTTTCAGTATATTATTTTTCTTGGGCCGTAAAAGAGTGACCACATATCTTAAGGGGTAATAATGTCTTTGCTGGGACAGAGTCCTGCTGTAGGAAAAGAATAAGACTGATCTTGAAGGGATATGAGATAACACTAGTAGATAGATAGACATTTCCTCAGACTCATGAACCTAATAGCCTGACTCATTACAACCCAAGTAGACGCACTCTGTCACAAATATAAAGAAATAAAGTTTTTCATTGGCTAATGACTATAACTTTTGTGCTATTGGTAAGCACTTGATGCTAACACTCGATCATTTAGATGAGTCAACTATAATCCTTAAAAAAATTGACTAGTTTTCTTGGCTAAAAAAATGGTTCATAAGCCCGAATCCAAAAAGGATTTTATTTTATCGTATTTGTGCTTATATAAAAATTTATTCCTTATTTTGCGATTGTCAGAATTAATTTGATATTATTTGTAGATCTGACCAAAATTTGGACACAATAAGGATTATTGGTACATGCAGCACCTCCAGGATTCAAGCAAGGGGATCACAGACCAATTTATAAGGAAGCTATGATGAAACATATCACGGGGTAGAAACGAGGCCTCAAAATCATTATATTATCTTGCAAAAGTTGGAAGCTCAAATGTGTAAAATAGCCGGTCATTTAGCAAATCAAGCCCTTGGAACACTACCAAGTAATACTAAGAAAAATATGAAAAGAGTGCATGCAATGAGTACAATGATTGAGTTCAAGGACGAGGAACCAAAGAAGCAGAATTCTACATATGTAGAGGAAAATGATGATGGATGAGTGATCAAATATGGAAGATGCTAAGGAGCAGAACACTCACCTCACCACTACATAGAAGATATGTAATAAAGGTAATGAGTTTGATTCTAGGGGAAGTTATTGAAAAATCCCCAATCAAAAAATTTCTTTGGCTTCACTCTCTACCCACAAAATTGTGGTACTATGTCATGCAAAATGTGGTACACTTCATGTGGAAATGTGGTATACTTCAAGTGGAAATGTGGTACTAAAAAAGTACCTAGGGACTGAACACAAAAAAAAATGGCGGCCGGGGACTGAACCCAAATTTCCCGTTGATTCTAATGATAATATTGATATTAATGCACTTCCCTTCTCTCAAAGAGAAAAGCAACTATAATTGGACCATCAATTTTCAAAATTTATTGAAGTTTTTAAAAAATTGGATTTGAATTTGATTAGATTCAATTATGAATAGTTGGATTGTTAGATTTAATTAAGTTTATTAATTCAAAGAATTGTTTCATAAATAATTTAAGGAATTTTGTCGTGAATTAAGTGATTAATTATTGAATTTGAATTTGAGACGTAGATTATAAAATTGTCTCATTATCGGTGTGCACAGTAATTGTTTTTAAGAATTTGAATTTTTGTCTAAATTAATATTCCACCGTCTTTGTTTTGGATTTCTCGCTTTAGTTAATTTATTTTAGTTGTTTAATTTAGTTTTAACTAATTTATCTCATCTCATTTGATTTTGATTAGCTTAAATTAAGAAAAATAATTAATATTCTAGTATTTGAACATTGATCTATGTGAATATGATACTTGGACTTATCATTCAACTATTATTAATTGACCTAATCCGCCAGCTAAATTTATTCTCAACCGAAGTCACGGTTCAATGGTTTTCTTAGTTCACATTACAAACGACTATCAACTTGTGTCGGATCTTTGTATGATGGTGAAATCATGTTTTGACTTCTTTGGGAGAGTAAATTGTATAAAATTATTATTAGTTAGCAATCAGTTATATTATTTTCTTTTTTTAGATTTTCTATTTCTTACAACCACTGCTAGTCAAAGACCAGCAAATAGGATAGCAGCACCAACATTTCAATTATAATTTAAATTAAAAAAAATGAGAATCCTCGATCTTTATGCCATAGGTAACTTGAAAATCTTTGGCTGTATCAAGAAAAAAATGGAAGAAACAAGCTCCTTTCTAGTCCCCTGGAAGCTCGTCTTTTCTTCCCGAAAACGTTCAATGTTATGACATATTAACTACTCGTCTCTCCAGTAATCTCTGCAATAACATTTTCCACTTGAAAATCGTGAAATCAAGTATCATCTGAACGATGACCTTTTAGTTCAGCATCTTGGATATGAACTTTGTAGCAGTATGCCATGATCTGTAAATACTCTGAGATTCTTGACCACCGAGTTGACGTTCCTTGAGGACTACCAACAACGCCTAATGCTATCGCAAGATGTTCACTGTGTACAAACAATGCGTCTTTTCACTCCTCGTCAACATCATACAGCTCCTAACATGAGTCTGGAACATGGTCTCCGAGTTCTGTCTGCTCCAGAAGATCTTGCAGTGCCATGTTCATCTGTTTATCATTTGAGAGGCTTCCATCTCCTGACACAAAAAAATGCATCGATTTCTCGACTTCAATCCAGCTGCAAGCTGGCATCTTTTTCATCCCCTTTTTTCTCATTTTAGTTCTCAACTTCATCGCGTCTTTCCATCTCCCAGCAGAAACATAGACATGAGACAGGAGAAGGTATGGCGTGTTATCATTAGGATCAATTATAAACATTTCTTTTGCAATCTTTTCAGCCAGTTCAACGTTCTTGCGTACTCGACATGCAGACAGCAACGTGGACCAAATACTACTAGTTGGTGCAACATGCATGCTAGATATGAACTCATAAGCTTCATCCAGTCTACCCATTCGACCAAGAAGGTCTGCTACGGCAGCATAGTGCTCCAGGCATGGATAAATTGCATAATTTTGAGTCATACTCCTAAAATAATTCAAAGATTTATCGACCAATCCAGCATGGCTACAGGCGGTCAGAACAGCCAAGAAAGATCGAGGATTGGGCTTCACCCCCTCTATTTCCATCTTCTCAAACAACAAAATTGCATCTTGGGCGTGACCATGTACTGCATATGCCATTATCATAGAAGTACATGAAATTGCATCATGAAATTCCATTTTATCAAAAATCCACTGAGCAATCCTTATGTTACCACATTTTGAGTACATGTGCACGAGGGAGCTAGCTACATAGATATTATTATCAAACCAATGCCTAATAATGTATCCATGAAGCTGTTTACCCAAACAGAGCATAGTCAATTGGGAACATATTGGCACAATGCTTGAAAATGTGAAAGCCACAGGTTTGATATTAGCCATCAACATCTCCCTCAGCAATTCTAAACCTTTATCAAACCAGCCATTGTCCACACACGCGGCTATCATCGTGTTCCAAGAAACCTTATCCTTCCGAGGCAATGATCTAAAAATCTTATATGAATCTTCCACCAGTGAACTATTTGCATACATATCGACCAAACCACTTCCAATAAATACATCTTTATCAAAACCATGCCTAATGGCATATCCATGAATCTCTTTTCCGTTCATGGACTCCTGACGATATGCGAGTAGCGAAAGCACACTAGACAAAGTGAAAGAATCTGGCTTCAGATTCCCTATTGCCATCTCTCTAATTGTCATAAGAGCTTCCTCGTACATTCCATTTTGAACGTATCCTCCAAGAACTGTGTTCCATGACACCAAATCTCTAATTGGCATCATTTCAAAAACTTTAGTCACACTATCCTGGGGCAAAGTCCCCTTCTTTCTCTCTTTCAAACCATCGAGGATTTGTGTCTCTCCACCACAAGGATTCAACTGATTCTTCACGCTACTATCGAAATACTCTATCTGATCAACATCAAACACTTGCCCTCCAAAATCTTGACCTGTCTCATGTGAGCCATCACCAATCATATGATCACTACTACTACTTTCAATGACAACGGCTAAACACGACTCGGAATCTTGAATAAATTCATGTGAATTTCGTAACTTCTTGATAATCTTTTCAAATCCACATGTTCTGTTTGTTTCAGAAACACCATCCAAAACATCTTTACCATCCAAAGACTCCAACTTTGCATACATGTTCATCAACGCATTCCCAGTGAAAAGGTCAGAATCCAACCCAAGCTGTACAATGCATCCATGCACAGCCTCACCAAGCTTTAAGTCCCTCAAATGAGCACAAGTCTTCAGCACAGAAGGGAACACATTTCTACCAGGGTTCTTCCCCAAAACCATCATTTTCTTGAAAAAAGTTAAAGATTCCACAAAATGACCAGTGGAAGCACAGCACTTAATGATGGATTTCCAGGCCTTGGTCGGTGGCGATCGAAGGCCTTTGAAAAGCGATAGGGAGTCTTGCAAGAGGCTAAAATTGGAGTAAATGGACAGAATGATAGTAGTAAATTCAAAAAAAGGAACACCTCTCCCTTTAAACTTAATTATCTGGGCATGCAGTTGCTTGGCTTGGGAGCTTGTTTTGATAGATGCAGGATCATTCATCAAGGTCTTGATGGTTTGCACAGGACTTCTCATGGGTGTAAAAGTAAGCATGTTGAGAAAAAGCTAAAGGTGTTCGCTAAAATGCCGACCTGAAAAATCTCCCTAACCTTAAGCCACCGTAAGTGCTTCCATTGTTACTAGCATACAGCAGCGGCTCCGATGGGTTCGAATGAAAAGAATCCAAATCAGAATTGAAATTCGAAATTGGGTTTTTGATTTCGATTTCAAAACCAGAACCGAAATGCATCACTTACTTTTTTAGTTTTTCTTGAGAAACATGAGTGCACTTCAATTGTGATTTCATATACATAAACAAATTCATTTTTTTGAAAAAAATTTCTTTTTTAATAGAAATTCAGATATTCATAATACTTGGTTCTATAATTGCCAAATAATGAAATAATTAACTTTAATTTTTTCTGATTATCCTAATTTGTATCATTATTCTCTTCCCTATGATTTGAATCTAAGAGAAAAAAAATTGGTTCGAAGTAGCTTAAAATCATGAATAATGGTAAATATACAACCAATGTATCGCTACAGCGATATTTACCACCAATATTATGGGATTTTACAATTATATAACAAAATTTTGTATTCAACATATAATAAGATTTTGATAAATTAATTTTTATATTGTATAAATTGATGTACAAATTTTAATGTACTTGTAGCATCATTCTTGAATCGTAAACAAAATCGTTTTCTAACCGAATCGAACATGTGTACAAGCAATTTGGTTATAATCAGATTTTTCATTTTAATTAAATAGTTGGTAAAAAAGATTTACGCTGTGTTTGGTTCATTAAAAAATAGAATTTGGATTAAATTAAAATTGAATTGTAAAATTCCATCAATTATTTGATTTTAAAAAAGGGGGGTTTGCATTTGGAATCTAAATATTTATTAAAGTAAATCATATAATCTTTTTTGAGCAGGTCTCTTATGAGACGATCTCATGAATCTTTATATGTGAGACGAGTCAATCTTACTGATATTCACAATAAAAAGTAATATTTTTAGCATAAAAAGTAATAATTTTTCGTGGATGACCCAAATAAAAGATTCGTCTCACAAAATACGATCCGTGAGACCATTTCAAACGAGTTTTTGTCATATTTTTAAATTCATAAATCTTGGTAATTGTATAAAATATGAAGAGTGGGTCTCTTGTGAAACCGTCTCACGGATCATAATATGTGAGACGGATCAACCCTACTCATATTCACAATAAAAAATAATATTCTTAGCATAAAAAATAATATTTTTTCATTGACGATGATACAAGTTTTTGCCAAATATGAAAACTCTCTCACGAAGTAGATTTTAGGATTAGACCCAATATTTAACTACTCAATATTTAATTTACTCCAATTTAATCTTTTCCTCCGCCAGAAAATCCTAAACCTAAACAACACAGTTCCGTAAAAAGTTCTCTTTTTTCTTGTTAAACCCCGGAGAGATCGCTTCTTCCATCCAGAGACAATAGATTGAAATAATCAGGCGAAGAAAATCAAAAGGGCGGACCAGAGATTCGGTTTCACCGTTTGCTGGTAATCTTTTTTTCTCTTTTTTCTTTTTATTCACGTTGATGTATGATTATGGAATGGGTCCCGCGTGGTTCCTGAAGCAGATTTTGGGAGATGTGTATTCATTTAACCAGGAAATTCTTCCTGTTAACTCAATATTTGATGTTACGGGGCGTAATCGAAGCTTCCTGCTACTTCAGTGTGTATCTCGTATTAATTCTGAGTGCACAAGTCTCAATGAGATTATATTGCGGAACAAGGTTTATTTTTGTTAATTGTGGTATGGGCAATGATGGTTTTTTACTTTATTTGTTTTCCTGGTGCTGACAATTGCATTGTTGATGATTCTTGTTTCTATGTGGTACTTAGTGCTTAACATAGACCTGCAAATGGTTGGACATTGGCTCCCTATCACTCAATTTACCTTTTTAACTGCTAGTAATTATTGGACTTTATGTATTAATTTCGATGTTTGTCAATTTGTGGCAGCAAATATTTACCAGGCCATTTTTATTTTGTTTACATGCAGAATAGTTGAAGCATAGTTGTGCAAGATCTAGGTGGCTGGGATTTGTGAGGTCTCGAGTGCTTCAATTGAATTATCTTCCTCACCTGTTAGAATGGATGCTCAGATATCTGGTGAAATCAACGTACAAGAAATACAACATAAACAGGTAACTCATCTTTTACCGTGGAGATATTTGATGTAGCAAAGCTTCTCTCTCTGCTTGTTCTCCATTAGTTTCTCGCAGAAGCTTCTTTTAAAGAATGTTTAAAATTGAGTAAGTTGGATAGTTGCTCTAGTTTGTTCAATGACCTGGCATTTGAAAGATGCTCATTTTACTTTTCCTGCATAGCTTGATTGAATTATCGTGTCCCTGTCTGTTATAGTTGGAGGCTAGGCTGAGAGGTCGCTTGACCGAAGCTAAAGATACAACCGTGTTTTACATCAGAAGTGCTAGTAGTGTCATAACATTGTATATGTGTTCCGTTAGTTTTCTTAGTTATTTGTCAACACACTAGACTAGATTCTTTGCATTTTCCGTTCAGAAATGAATAGAAGATTCTATTTGAATGTGCAGATTCTTTCTCCCTGACGATGTTTGTGGTAAGCACCAATTGTTTCGAAAGGCATGGTAATAATATAAATTACTTTCACAAAATCGAGAAATTGCTTGAATTCACGGAATCATCATGAAGTGATGGATATAAATGTTACCGTGTTCAAAATTATTCACAGAAACAGAAAATTAGATATGGAGATTTAGGAATAAAATAACCACGCGGCCAGATTCCACATGCTTAGTGCTATATAAAATAAAGGGAATTTTTGTTAGACATTAGCATATTAATAAAGAGTGGTCACCCAAAACAATTTAAAGATTTAAAACCTAAGGAATCTGACTCAAGTAGTTGGATTAAGTTGATATCAAGAGGAAAACAGTTGACAATATGATACAGTTAAGGGGAAGATATTACCAAGTAGCAAAAAGAAAAGTGATTAGAGTCTAATTTGTTGTCTGATCTTTGCTTGTCAGGTCTTGGTAGAGAAGAATAATCCATCTACTGTTCATGATAGAAATGATTGCAAGCTGATCCGGAATATTTGCATTCTTGCGCATGTTGATCATGGCAAGACTACGCTTGCAGATCATTTAATCGCATCATATGGTGGTGGCCTGCTCCATCCAAAGCAGGCTGGTAAACTTAGATTCATGGATTACTTGGATGAGGAACAGCGGCGTGCAATAACTATGAAGAGCTCGTCCATTGCCCTTCAGTTCAAAGAGTATAGCATCAATTTAATAGATTCACCAGGCCACATGGATTTCTGTTGTGAAGTTTCTACAGCAGCTAGGTTGAGTGATGGTGCATTGGTTTTAGTGGATGCTGTGGAGGGTGTTCATATTCAAACTCATGCTGTGTTGCGTCAAGCATGGATTGAGAAACTGACACCATGTTTAGTTCTGAATAAAGTCGATCGGTTGATATGTGAGTTGAGGTTGAGCCCTATGGAGGCATACAATAGGTTGTTGAGAATCATACATGAGGTTAATGGGATAGTCAGTGCTTACAAGTCAGAAAAGTACTTATCAGATGTGGATTCTATTCTGTCTCTTGTTTCATCTGGTGATGCAGCTGACGATAATTGTGAGCTTATTGAGAATGATGAGGAGGATACTTTTCAACCTCAGAAAGGAAATGTTGTCTTTGCATGTGCTCTTGATGGGTGGGGATTTGGAATAAATGATTTTGCAGAGTTCTATGCTTCTAAGCTTGGGGCAAGCTCAGCTGCGTTGCAAAGAGCATTATGGGGACCTCATTATTTCAATGCTAAAACTAAGATGATTGTGGGCAAGAAGGGAATCAGCAGTGGTTCGAAAACTAGGCCCATGTTTGTTCAATTTATATTGGAGCCACTTTGGCAAGTTTATCAGAGTACTTTGGAAGCAAGTGGAGATAGAGGGGTTCTTGACAAGGTAATCAAATCTTTCAATCTATCTATACCTTCACGTGAACTTCAAAATAAGGATCCTAAAGCTGTGATTCAAGCTGTCATGAGGCGTTGGCTTCCATTGTCGGATACAATCTTGTCAATGGTGGCCAAATACATTCCGGATCCCCGTGCTGCACAGTCTCTTCGAATATCAAGATTGCTACCTAAAAGAGATGGCTTGGATGATGGAGATATCTCAGGTGCCCTTACTGAGGCAGAATTTGTGAGGAAATCTATTGAGAGTTGTGATTCTGGCCCTTATGCACCGTCTGTTGCATTTGTTTCTAAGATGTTTGCTGTTCCCTTGAAGATGCTCCCACGAGAAGAAATTGTAGATAATTCTTTAGATGATGGAGATTCAGGAGAGTGCTTTCTTGCATTTGCAAGGGTCTTCAGTGGGGTTCTGTTTGCGGGACAGAGGGTTTTTGTGCTTTCAGCATTATATGATCCACTCAAGGTGGAATCAAATCAGAAGCATGTCCAGGTAGCTGAGTTGCAATCTTTGTATCTAATGATTGGTCAAGGACTGAAACCAGTAGCATCCGCTAAGGCAGGAAATATTGTTGCTATTCGAGGGCTTGGGCAGTATATATTGAAAAGTGCTACTCTTTCATCTACTATCAATTCCTGGCCTTTCTCTAGCATGGTTTTCCAGGTTTCACCTACACTTAAAGTCGCAATCGAGCCATCTGATCCTGCTGAAATGGGTGCTCTGATGAAAGGGCTGCGGCTCTTAAACCGTGCAGATCCTTTTGTCGAGATTTCTGTTTCTGCCACAGGGGAGCACGTTCTTGCTGCTGCTGGAGAAGTTCATCTAGAGAGGTGTATTAACGATCTTAAGGAAAGATTTGCAAAGGTGAGTTTGGAAGTATCTCCTCCACTCGTATCATATAAAGAGACAATTGAGAGTGGGATGACTATTCCTCTGGAGAATCTGAAGTTACCAAGTGGGAGCTTTGACTATGTTGAGAGGACAACACCGAATGGTAGGTGTGTTGTACGAGTGCAGGTCATGAAACTTCCAGCTACTCTTACCAAGCTTCTAGATGAAGTATCAGAATCATTGGGAGACATAATTGGAGGTAAATCTAGACATGTGAATGACTCAGAAGGTTTGAGGTGTAGTATTGTGGAAAAAGCGAATCCAAGTGAGGCCATCAAGAAAAGGATGACAGAGGCTGTGGAGAGTGATTTCTTATCTGGAACTTCTGAGATAGAGAAGGATCAGGTTGAGAGATGCAGAATATATTGGAAAAACTTTTTCAAAAGGATCTGGGCTTTGGGACCTAGACATATTGGTCCTAACATTCTCCTTACTCCAGTGAGAGAAAATTATTCAGAGGGTTCTGTTCTTATCAGGGGCTCCCCTTATGTTTCTGAAAGATTAGGTTTTCTAGATGCACGTGACTGCAATGATGCATCTAGAGAATCACCATTTTTAATGGATGGAATGTTGTTACAAGAAGCTGAGAGTTTAGAGAGCAGTGTATTGTCTGGATTTCAGTTAGCCACTTCCGCTGGTCCTTTGTGCGATGAACCTATGTGGGGTTTGGCTTTTATTGTTGAGACTTACATATCTCCCATGGAAAAACAGTCTAACAAGAATAATTCTTCTCTACATCAACCGGAGCATTATGGCATTTCCACAGGACAAGTTATGAGCACAGTCAAGGAGGCTTGCAGAGCAGCTGTTCTCCAGAGGAAGCCTAGGCTTGTTGAAGCTATGTACTTTTGTGAATTGAACACCCCGACTGAATATTTGGGACCAATGTATGCAGTACTTGCTCGAAGACGAGCTCAAGTCATCAAGGAGGAAATGCAAGAAGGTTCCGCTTTATTCACTGTACATGCATATGTGCCAGTCGCAGAAAGTTTTGGATTTGCTGATGAGCTAAGAAGATGGACTTCTGGAGCATCAAGTGCTCTACTTGTTCTAAGCCATTGGGAAACACTTTCAGAGGATCCTTTTTTTGTACCCAAAACGGAAGAGGAACTCGAAGAATTTGGAGATGGTTCCAGTGTCCTGCAGAATACAGCCAGGAAGCTCATTGATGCCGTTAGGCGACGGAAGGGTCTTCCGGTAGAGGACAAAGTTGTTCAGCATGCAACCAAACAACGGACATTGGCTCGTAAAGTATAGAACTTAGAATGCCATATGAAGCATCACCTTTATAACAACTGTAAGGCTGTTCACCAAAATCACTTTATATGTATGGTTCTCTTATAGAAACTAAATCATGTGGTACTCTGTATGTTGTCAAGTATTCTTGTTGACGCATCTTTTTTGTATCAATATTCACGTATTTTTAATTTTTTATCCTTTACTTAAGAATGCTTGTTGTTTTTGAGGGGAAGCATTTATGATTGAGGAAACGCAGATTATTGATTTATTACTAGCCTCTCATTTTTGTTTATGTGATCTCTTTTTTTCTCCATCGTGATTGCAGTGGAATTTCAGTAAAAGAGGTATGATAGAGTCCAATCTGTCATTGAAAATTTTAGTACATGCTATTCTGGAAATACTTAAAATGCCTCAGAAACATGTAGGGTATCAGCAGCTTATTTTTATTCCTTACATTTTTCTATCATTTGGCTTGTGAGGCTCAGTTTAATAGAGTACCTTGTTCAGTTCTGAGAATTGTGCTGGGTAATCATTCAACAAACTAGTGTTGACATATATATTTTACATGTATAATATATGGCATTAAGATAAATATTTACAAGTTTCATATTCATCTCATTCTCTATCTGGAATTTCACGTCATTGTTGATACATCATTATTTTTTGCCCTAATTGTGCTATACTTTTGCATGTATATTGTATAAATATTTTGCATTAAAATAAACAACATACTATATGCAAGTTTAATGTTCATCTTATTCTCTATCTGTAGTTTCTATTCATTTTTGAGTTGTCAATCTTTTTTCCCTAATCCATACTCGCTTGTCTTGCCTGCATCCTGGCTCAGTGTATTTGCTATTTTCTTGCTGTTTTGGAAAAAATTTCTTATTGAATCTTGACAATATGTATGAACAGCCTCAGCTAAGTTGATGACCCAATGAATAAAGATCTCACAGTGAGTAGTAAGTATATCAGGTGCTCCAAGTTTCATCCTTCATTATGATGTTAACTTTGGGAACTTTGGTCACTTTCTTTTACAGAATTTCAGTTAATTTGCATATGTTACCATCGGTGGTTGCACCCCTCAATTTCAAAGCTTTTCAGTCTCGTTTTTCAGATTCATATTCTGTTTAGACATGTTGAAAAGGCGAATCTTGCTACACATTAATTGGTTGGATAGACGAGAATGTTTTTAACCTAACATATTGCTTACTTGGTGAATGTGACTATATAATGAAGAATTCTGTTCTGAGGGATACACATGTTACCTGACATTGCAAATGGAGTCCTTAACTACTTGTCTCGTGATTTAGTACTTCCTTTTGGTCCAAATATTGATACCAAGCATCGACTCTTACAGAGGAGGTATTTCAAAAACATTGAAGGCTGGACACTTTTTTGTCTTTCTAGAAATCAAATGATATCCGAATAATTATGAAGTATAGCAGTTGCGCACCACATGTTCTTTAGAAGTCAAACCAATTGGTGAAGTGCTCCCACCTGTGCAACCATACATTTTCCGTCAGCTGACTTTGAAGGTACCCTTCTCTGTGTTTAGTGCGTCTGCAACTTTCCCGTGCTCTGATGTTTGTATTTCATGTCAAACTCCATATAAGTATAGCATATTTTATGACAAACTCCGAGAAATTTGGTATCCTATTTAGAATTCATTTACCAAGTTTCAATACATTGTAATGCTTTTTGGGTGCCAAACGTCATACACCAACAGTAGATTCCACCTTTCACAACTCTTTGAGAATTATGGTAGGGCTCTTTTTATGCTTGGATATTTCTAGCACTTCAGCAATGTCTGCACTTTGCACTTTTTTTCCAAGTAACCAAATTTTGTTTAAGCTGCAAAAATACATGTTGACATCAACATTGAAGACTAAATAAAGGCCACTCACGAACTATGATTAATCTGCTTGGCGGAAGTTCACATGCCAGTGATATCCAGCTAGAGGACGAATAGTGTGGGGGGTCCTTCTAGTTGTAGAGGGAGTTGAAATAAACTATGTTTTATGGATTGATGAGAGGATATATTGTGTATGCAATACATAGAAGGGTGGGCAAAAGGTTGAGAGGCTGTTTCAGATTATTTCATGCTACACCTGGGTCAAATGATATTAGTCATTATATCACCAAGCAGTATGGAAAGAATGTTTGGTGGAGTCACAAAGTGATAGATATATGTTACGGATTTGATAATCGGGACTTGCATCGTTGTTTTAAATAAAATTTCTTATTGTATTCGTTGTTCGAGTTCTGCGGGTATTGTTAAATATTCTTGTGTATTTGTAGGTTGATTGAAAGCATGAAAATGGTAAAAAGATGACGAAAGGCCAACAAATCAAGTTCCACGTCCATCAAAAGGGAAAGACACGGGAAAAAAGAATTTGGACTGCTTGGCATGAAAAATAAATTACTTATCAGAGACGCCTGCATCAAGCATCAATCTGTGGGATCCTGAATCAAGGCTAGGTGGGGAAGCCACGACTCTGGACTATTGTCCGCGTCAAGGACAACACGTAATTAGTTTTTGAAAGAAACAGGCACCAACTCGTGCTGCGTCTGTGCAATGTCTATGTCTACGTCGACCTTCCTTAGTTACAATTCACGACACGAGCACTTACAAGCATTTTTCGAAGTAATATGAAAGAGAACATGGGATTTATTTTGAGGGGAAATTTTTGTTGGATATTTTGAGGTTAATGCAGCTATGTAAGTGATTTCGGACAGGTCTGTGTGACAATGTTGAAATCTTATTACTCTCTCTTTTGAAGTTATTATGTTTTTTTTATTGATTTGTCTTGAATTAATAAAGTTGATTCATTTGGACATAGTTCATGCACCGAACAAGTAATCCTTATAATCAATTCCTTTGTTTGTTGCAATCTATTATTTGGTATTTAATTTTGTGTGTAAGGAATCTGATAAATTTTTTGCACTAGTTTTTTAATATCAGTACCGAAACGAGAGATCAACTCCTTATAATCAATTCCTTAGTTACATAAAAATTTTTGTTTTGTTTTTTTTTCAAAAAGTTGACCTATCATACACCGTCACGTAGGCGGTGCTCATGATACCCTGCACTACTGTGCAGGGTAACAAATTCGTATATATATATATATATATATATATATATATATATATATATATATATTTATTTATTTATTATTTAACTAGATATTTTTGGTACTATTATTAAAAATATTGTTTTACAATAAAAGGTAACTATTTGTATATTTTATTATATTTATAATTTTGAAAAAAAAAAACTATTGGCAATGTAGATCCTGGGAGTTGAATAATTAAGCTTGTTTTCATTTAAAAAAATAGCTTCTATGAGACAACCTAATTAATTTGAATCCAATTTGAGTAACCTAAACTTAAAATAGTTACTTAATATTTTTTAATCCAATTTAATAAAATTTAAAATTTAATTTAATTTAACAATAAATTATATCGAAATAAACAAATGGGTGAAAAAGTAGGAAAAAAAAATTGCATTTTGGAAAAAAAAATGAAAATCAATAACAGCCCATTTTCATCCACATGGCACCGAGCACGTGTTGGGCCTTCTTTTGCTGAACGGACCGACATAAAGACTTTTACCACGTGCAGCTGGCAAGGCCCATGGGCCCATTAAAGAACTTTATGTCAAATCTCGTGGGCCAGCTCGAACATGCACTTGGGTAGGGATGACAATAAGTCGAGTTTTGATAAGATCTCATATCTTCTATCCTTACTCTCATTTATTATATTCATTCTCGTCCATGTTCTCATCCCCATCGGGTATTTAATTCATCCTCGTACTCATTGGAGGATTGAATATGAATACTCTACCCAAATATTATATTATCATTATTTACTGTATTTTCTCAAATTTGAATTATTTTTAGTAAGTTATGGATATTTACTAAATTGTTGAGAATATTAAAGAAAAAGAAATTTAATATAAAAACTAGTAAATTAAACATTTTAAAAAATAAAAAAAGTATTAAACACATTTACCCTAACATTATCTTTAAAAAATAACATCAACTCTGTATTAATAATTTTCTTCATTCCATCCAACTAATATCATTAAAAAAAACATAATAAAATTAATACAATATCCGAAAAATCATATATATAAATTTTTGATATGATGCTAAGCAACTTTATCAACCTTTGTCCCCACCAATGATGTATCACTTATATATTAGATGTACAATTTTGATATGTTTCATTACATCTAATAGGTGAGTGACACATCATTATTGGACATAAAGGTAGATATGGTTGAAAGGCAGCAAAACAATACTATATATATAAATATACTAATTTAATCTGGTATTCGGATCGGTATGGATAAGATTCTTTAAGACCCATTTGCATCCTCATACCCGATTTTCCATTTATTTAATCAAGTAAAAAATCTCCTCCATTCAGGTCGAGTATCAAATTCGGAGGAAATTGTCATCCTTACACTTGTGGAAATGTATTTAAATTCATGGATTTCAATTACAATATTATTGTTCTCAACGAAAAAATAAATCAGTTATTAAATTCACACTTTACTTATTTACACAATAGTAATACATAGTATAATGAATTTCAAATGACACAATTATCATGTGAACTTGAAATTTATCATAATTACCATGAAATGCTATATAAATATAAATGTGTTGATTTAAATTTATTTTCTTATTTCTCTATATAATAAAAATACATTTAAAAAATCTATTGTAAGACCCAGTAATTAATTATCCGGTAATTTGACAAAATTAAAATAATTATTGAGTTGTAAATTAAAATAATTATTTATACCAAATAAATTCAAGATGTGTGTTAAAAATATGTATTTTAGAATATCGGATAATTTAACGATATAAAATACATATGGAATTAAAATAACACACGATAGAAAAATAAATGCAAAACTGGGATAAAAAGGGGCATGAATATTACATTATATACAAATCTATACACACATACCTCCTTCAAAAATAAGAAAACGAGGTAAGGAAGAGAGAAGGAAGGAAGAAAACCCATTTCCCTCAACCCCATTCTCGGCACCCCTGGAGCAACCGTGGCAAAATCTCGATATTTCCTTCGTCCGACGTCTAAGTCTCGATCGGTTTGAGGGGTTGTTTCCCTTACATCAGTAGCTTCGTTTTGAGTCATAAAACACGAATTTTGAGCAAGGAAGCGAGCAGATCGAAGCTCCATTTCGTGAGCCCTGTTTCTATGCAGTAGTTGCTGAGTTTCAGTTTTTGTGCTTCTGAATTTCGAGTTTATGTGTATTGTGCACTAAGAATCTCGACTTGTGGTTCAAATAGAACTTGTAGCTATGTTTGTTATCTTTCTATTGCCACTAAAATTATCGAATTTTTATTAGAAATGGATTTGATATGATTTTTCCACCAAAATTTTTCAAAATCGAAATATGAAATTGTGCTGTGTATAATACCTACTATATTTCGGGATTGTGGCATATATGCAGTCGGATTCTGAACATATGATGCCAACAAAAGTTGTAGATCTATGTGTTGTCTTCGTAATGATATAAGATTCGTTAAAGTCTTTTAAGAATTGAGATAGTTATCCTCATTTTGCGGAAACTGCTCAATTACAGAATTCTGCGTGCGTATGGAGTAGTGTCTTCTTGATAATTCTGGTATTTATCTGTAAGGATTATGAAAATGCTTTACTCTAGAAAAACTTAGATATTTGAGTTGTCTTTCATTTCCAATTGGCGGATATTGATTTGGGTCAAAAATGAATTAGATATGAATTTTATGGTCATAGGTGCCGAATCTGAAACCGTAATAGAATTCATTTTTCTAGATTTCTGGTTGTGGATGTTTATCCATGTCAAGATGATTGAATTTCTTTTTGGCATCTTCTGATGAAATATGGGTTTTTTAGTTAGGATTCCAACCACGTATGATAAGTATATTTTGGTTAAGTTTTGGTTAAGTTATGACCTTAAAATTTAGCATAGGTACAAGCTGAAATTTGGAAATATTGTTATTGAATTGGAAATTTACTCGACTTGTTATATTATCTTATTTTTAGGCCGAGGAGATCAAAGTTGAGCTTGTTGTCGTTATCAGTCGGTATAGGTATGTTACAGCTCGGCAACATACGACGGTAAAACATAAATTATGTTTATTATCATTCTGTGTTGCACTGATCGCTTATGATTTGTTGACTGTTGTAAGTTGTTAAATGTCTTCGTTGTGATATATATTTATTATTGTGACGCAGGGACGGATCCAGGATTTTAAGTTTGGGGGGGCGGCTCACCACCAATTATGATAGTTTTAAGTTGGGCATTTGACCATTTGTAAAGGCTCGTTATTTAGTTTTTCGAAAAAAATTACAGATAATGGAACGCGGACCACATATGTAAACCTTGAAAGTCTATAACCATTAAACTAATTATATATATTTTATGTTTTTATGGTCGAATGATATATATACTAAATAATAAAATATATCTTATAGAGTAATAATTTTTTTAAAAAATTTCGAGGGGGCCGTCTATAGATACTTTATTTTTTTTATGATCAAATAATATATATACTAAATAATAAAATATATATTATATAATAATAATTTTTTTTTAAAATTTCCGGAGGGGCCACAGCCCCCCTGGGTCCTACACTAGATCTGCCTCTGTTGTGACGTATTATTAACATTTAGCATAGGGTATACTGTTGTGACATTCATGTTGAGTCATACCGTTCTTGTCAGCTCAATGTTGATATTCGTTATTATCTGGCACTGTTATTTATCTCGAGATCATAGTGTGACTGATAGGCCTATATACATGAGACCATAGATGTGATTGAATAATCTCGTGGTTAGTGCAGCCTTTTGAGATGAGCGTTGGGAATGTGTCATCTATTTCGTTCTGTTGTGTCATCTTGTTATATCGTATCGGCTGTATGGAGGTCGAGTCAGGGGTGTTTTTCAGCACAACTTGGCATACCTCGCATACTTGGCAGGGCGGCTGCATGACGATGTAGCTCCCCTGTGTTGTTGCTCGAGCATTATTCCAGTTGTTATCGTACCGTTTGTTGGCTCCTGTTATCCCGATTATTCGTTGAGCCTTCATGCATTGCACATTACATTTTATTATATGATTATGCATGATTTATGATTATTGTTGAACTGTTTCATACCAGAATCCTAACCTCAGTTGTTTTCTGGGGGGCTGCTGTGGTTGCTATTGGGCACCATGGTAGATATCCCGAGTCGTTTTACAGCATCAGGCCGAGGTTCCGCCAGTGGAGCTCGGGATTGAGGTTGGATTGCTTGGTTCTGTTCAGTGGAGTCTTTTAGTTAGTCTATATGTATGTCTTGAGTTTGTTTCAGCCTTGTATTGTAGTTTATTTGCCGTGGAGATGCCCCGTGTATCTGTCATCGTATTTAGTTGTTTTTGTGATGTTTTGAGTTGACTCTGTGATATTTATGATCTGGTGAGTATTTGGTAAGTTTTAATTTCTGCTTAGTCCTGGCCAGTGCGGCTATAGGTTGTATAACTTCGGTTTTTGTTTTAATGAGTCTAGTTGGAGTATATTTTGATATAAACTGCTACTTGAGTTTTCGGGATGCCCTACTTACAGGGATGTCATGCATTGCACATTACATTTTATTATATGATTATGCATGATTTATGATTATTGTTGAACTGTTTCATACCAGAATCCTAACCTCAGTTGTTTTCTGGGGGGCTGCTGTGGTTGCTATTGGGCACCATGGTAGATCTCCCGAGTCGTTTTACAGCATCAGGCCGAGGTTCCGCCAGTGGAGCTCGGTATTGAGGTTGGATTGTTTGGTTCTGTTCAGTGGAGTCTTTTAGTTAGTCTATATGTATGTCTTGAGTTTGTTTCAGCCTTGTATTGTAGTTTATTTGCCGTGGAGATGCCCCGTGTATCTGTCATCGTATTTAGTTGTTTTTGTGATGTTTTGAGTTGACTCTGTGATATTTATGATCTGGTGAGTATTTGGTAAGTTTTAATTTCTGCTTAGTCCTGGCCAATGCGGCTATAGGTTGTTTAACTTCGGTTTTTGTTTTAATGAGTCTAGTTGGAGTATATTTTGATATAAACTGCTACTTGAGTTTTCGGGATGCCCTACTTACAGGGATGTCATGCCGAAATTTTTCTAGACCCTGAGGTCCGTTTTAAAGTATTTTAAACCTTTTTCCGCTGCTGCTTTAAATCAAACCATTATTGTTTGATAATTATTGTCCTTAGAGTAAATGAGCATCACATGTATATTGAAATCAATCAAATCACAACCTCAGAGTTTCACTAATGGGTGATTTAGGGATTCTCATACCCATTTCTTTTTAGAAAAACTGAGTTTTTTTTTATATAGATATTATGAGATGGGAAAATAAATTTTTTTATAACAACAATTTAGTTGAATTTAATTTGATTTTTAATATATATTTGAAAATCTATTTACATATGAAAAAATTTATTATTACTAGTGAATCTTGTCGTATGATAAGTGCATATACTATATATATATAATTAAATATATTATGATGCAAGGCATTGGAGTACCTTTTTGCTTCTATTTATATTTTTTTTTTATCTATAGGCTTGTGTGAAAATAACGGTATTACAAGAAATATGTAATACCCGAGGTTTTGATTCTATTAATCTGATATGATCCATTGATTATGAATTGATATGATTATGATCGGGCCATTCCGAGATCAGATTAAACAAAGCATATGATTTATGCATATTTTGTACCGAACTGTTGGCGCCCGAGCGGCAGAAAGTTACCGCCCGAGCGCCAATGCACCACAAGAAGGGATTTGGACAGAATGTCTCGCGCTCGAGCGGTAGTTATTGACCGCCCGAGCACGAGAGGATGATAAGATGAGAATCCGGGCAGAAGGTTCGGCGCCCGGGCGGTAATTCTTGACCGCCCGAGCGCCTACCGCCCGGGCGCCGATCGAAAAACATGTATATATATATATATATATATATATATATATATATATATATATATATATATATATGTTTGCTTCGAAAATTCCTCAGAAACAAAAGCAGAAATCGAGGAAAAGCTTCGGGGAAAGAGGTGAAAAATCCTTACGCCTTTATATTTAGATCCGTCCGTCCAAACTTGAATCCGAGTACAGTACCGAGTTCCTATCAACGTAGGCTACCACTGGATGTAAGTTTAGCTACGTTTTGACATGTTTTGAAATTAGACTATTGTCAGAATTGAATAGGATTCATATATGATGTTCTTGTCATGTTAGACATCATAAGATTGAAGTCAGATTAAAGAACGGACTGGTCATGTAATTGTTATGATTTTTGGAGTCGATTTGACTGAGAACTCATATCAGATATGTATGGTTATTGAGATTATGACTGATATCGACATTAATTATGAGTTCTGGTATTATATCTGTGATGTTTGGATTGACGAGGTTATCGAGACTGTATTGTTATACCGTCGAAACATCAGTTAATTGATATTGATCAGATTCAGTAGTGACTTCGATTATATCGTGATATTGTCGATATGAATTGGATTGTGTCTTGATTCGACATTGATCAGATTATGTGTTTTGATTTGAATTGATCAGAACAGGTTCTGAATTGAGTTGTTATTGATATTATATCTGTTCGGTATTGTTATTACCAGATTGGGAATGGACCGAGATAGAGTCGAGATTTCTTCTTCTTCTTCTGAGAGAGAAGATAAATGTATAAATTAATGTTGAGTTGGGATTGCACAACTCGAGTGAGGTTTGACTCGAGTTTCCCTAAATCACATACTTTACTTTATTGCATTGATATTTGCATTGAGTTGACTGATGTACTTTTTACTTGATTATAGATAGCAGGTATCAGATGAGTAATCTTGTGACAGAAGTTCCTGATAGTGGTGGAATCGCCACGGGAACATTGCACGATGTCTCAAGATAACGATATTAGCGATAGAACTACAGTCTATGACGGATAGGTCAGGACTCCGGATGTTTGGTTATATCGAGTAAATAGAATTGGAATTTCTCTATTACGGAAATCGATATAGGAACACCATAATTGGTTATATCGGAATTCGATAGAGGAACACCATATTGGGTTATATCGAGTAATAGGAACATAGTTCCTTCTATTACGAAATTCGATATAGGAATACCACATTTAGAAACCGGGATCCCTAGGCTAGGATTGAATCTAGTCTAAAACGTAGAGTCACGAGTTGAGTGACAGTTATATCGATGGATATTGATGGATGTGAATTATGTTCCTGATATTGGTACATGCTTAGAATATGATTTATTCTTGATACTGAATTATGTTCCGGATTAGGGTACATGTTTAGAATATGACTTATTCTTGTTATTGATTCATATCATGATTTTGATATAGGATATGATTTGCTTTTTGATATAGGATATGATTTGCTGTCTTATGCTTTTATATTGTTTATATGATGGCATGTATACATGATTTATACTGGGATATTTATATCTCACCGGAGTTATCCGGCTGTTGTCTTGTTTGTATGTGTGCATGTCAACATGTGGGCTAGGATCAGGGTCAAGAAGAGTACGAAGCTGGACTAGATAGCGTGGAGATCCGGGCTTTGAAGCAACTTAGGATTCAGCACTGACTTGTAGTTGAACCTAGTTGGATTATTGTAGATCATACAATAATTGTATGTTATGTTTAATATGTAATTTGAATTTAATTACATTACGTTTCCGCTTTGCATTTTAAAAAAAATTTAGACCCTGTTTATACTAATTGATTAATTAGTCATAATTATGATTTAAAACGTGATTAACGTCCGGGCCACCACAAAATATGTGTCAGTTCACAACATATCCGAAGTATTTATACAATGTTTCTAATTAAAATGGTTATATATATATATTTTTTTTCACGTTGCTCAATACATTATATTACATTAAAAAAAATTATGTGGCTCTTGTAGCCATGTGACCAGCCCTTTGAACTAACATGACCTTCCCCATGGTTCAATAATATTAGATCACATAGGTCATTCCTAGTTTAACAAGAGCAAAAATTTTTGTGAGACAGTCTCACGGGTCGTATTTGTAAGACATATCTCTTATTTGGGTCATCTATGAAAAAATATTATTTTTTATGCTAAGAGTATTAATTTTTATTGTGAATATCGATAGAGTTGACCCATAAGATTCATGAGACCGTCTCACAAGAGACCTACTCTTTAACAAGAGTTTACATTATCTAATGAAATCCAAAACCACATCACATGAGGAAAAACACTATAGTCGTGAAATTTAAAAAAATAATGCATAGTTTGGTACATGAGATAAGGACGAAGGATTGATAAATAATCTTCCTTATCCCATGTTTGGTATATTTTTAAAAAGCTCATGATAATATCATGGGCCTTTGATAAATAATTTTTTAGAAGGATAAAATATCCCTTCTATTAGGTGTGATAATTTTTATTTAAGGATAAAATACACTACAAATGACTTAATTACCCTCAATTTATAAATGATTTATATAAATCTATGCTAGTAGGTAGAAATTAAAATCAAATAAATATTTTAATTTATTTTTATATATTATATAATATGATAATTATATAAATGAATTCGAGATAATTATGTAAATAATTTTTATAAATCTTAATAAAATTATTAGTATCACTCGATTAACATTAAAAATTGATATTTGACTTGACTCACAAAATCAAGGACTCAATTATCATATTATATAATATATAAAATTAGATAAAAATAAATAAATCATGCAAGCACTATCGGCGTATGAAAAAATAAAAAATATGAACTCAAGCAACAACTTTGAAATTATAAAATTTATTATGGTAAGGTTAATTTTTTCATTATAATCTATTATATAAATTTAATCACTCTTATTAAAATCATACCAAACTTTAAATATAATATCATACATCTTATTTATCCTTAACTTATCCTTATATTATATATCACATGCTTATCATATCATAAGTGTTTAGTTTTATACAACATGATATTATTAATACCAGATATATAACTTAATTTAATAAGTTAAAACTTACATTATTTCATATTTAAACAAATATATATACAAACTATATTATTAAATACGAAACATCTATCCTGGCTAATTTTTTATTTTTTAAATATATTTTTCCCATATACTTACCATCAGTTTTTTTTTAAAAAAACTAAACATAAAGAAAAAAAAAAAACTAAACATAAAGAAATCTAAATTCAAACATAAGTGCACAACTTTTTCAAAATATTACTTGGCTATCATTATACTTTTAATATATAAAATTATATTTTATATCAAAATATAAAATATTTAAACGAGCATGGTACGAAGATTCACTAGCTAGTAATTAATAATCGTGGTATTTTCGGCAGTATACATTTAACCTAGGGAAAACAATTACATATGTAGCACTTTCTCGGTAACATAATTAATTATTAATAAATAATATAATTATTTTATCCATATGTTATTTCTGTAACCTTGTTGCTAAATTTTTTTTTCTATTGTTATTAATCATAGATTAAGAATGTAATGAAATTGCCGACATAATATTATATATGAATAATCACCATTAAAAAATGAATAAGATTACGTCCGTACTCTAAAAGATATATATATAATTTAATGATAGAAAACAGTAAGTCCACTGCCAATAACAATTAATAAATTAAATAACCTAGACATAATATTATAAAAAAAAATGGTTAAATAAAGTTCTACCATATTGGTCCCAAATATTCCATGAAACTTCTTGATTTCATGCTGCTAAATTAATTTACCAAAATATTTTTTGTAATCAATTTGGTGCAAAAAAAATAAAAACTAATTTTTAATAATATTAATAATTGATGTAGATAATAATAAATTTTCTGTGATAAAATTTGAAAGAATATAAATATAAGAAGAGATGTAATCTAGCATCACAAAATTGTTGGTGGTTGATGCAAAGTTAGGTCACATGTGTTTCTTGGATACCAACAAATTATTAAAATGAAAGGATCTTGAAAGATTGAGATTTTTCTTCTTTAATTTCTTCCCACATGTAGATCAAGATAGCTAGCTAGGGCCTAGCCTTGGAAAAAATACCTAACTAAAATTAAATATTCAAAAGATTTAATTAATTAATATGAGTACACACACATATATCCTTTATTAATAATAAACATGCCAATTTGTGCTCAAGATGTCTTGATTTTACCAAGTCATTTTGTTTTAGAAAACTTTAAAAATTGTCATTTAAGATGATCTAGACAATATTTTAATTTTTTAATTAGTCAAATTTTGATTCTAGTCAATCAGTTGGATCATTTTGCATGTTCAAGCCGATTTTTGTCGGTGTATTAACATGACAACGAATGTTAATTATATGGCTAAGAAAATTATTGAAATACCAAACAATATTTTAAACTTTCATTTTTAGTCGACGTATGATAAAAGTAGATTCCAAAATATAAGTTTGTTTCGCTACCACGTTACGTGGTGTAGTGACATAAACATTTCTCAGTTAAATGAGAGGCGTCGTCTCAAATCCATGCTAAAACAAAAAAACCCTTCGCCCTTCTTCCCTGGCGTAGTTAAAACTCATATTACTCGAATCTTTTTAAACCACTTGGTTTTTCCCTTTAGTAAAGAAAAATTCTCCAAAATATCTCCATCGGTTAAAGCAATCCATTCATTAAAACTTCCTGTAAAAATCCTAAAAATTTGAATTTTTGAAATTTTCTTTCGCATGACCAGGAGGGATCACTCGCTCGTCGGACGTTATATTGGATTGTTCCAGGAAAAATGACGAGCATTTGGAAAATAATTGCACGATAACTTGAATCTAAACCAAAACTCAAAGAAAACACATCTTAATTTGTATGGTTTGATCTCATATATATTTTTTGATCTTTTTCTATTGCTTGCTTATTTTCTCACCACTAGGAAGGTTTTAGTATAATACCCTCTTAAGTATTGGTTTATTGCTCTGAATTTTGAAAAAAAAAAATGTAATTTTAATATTATATGTTATCTAAATTTCAATGTTAATCAGTTATCTTAGTTTTTTTTAGTTATCTTCTAACGTGAAGCTGATCAGACATGACGTTGACATCTGCAGCGCTACCTCACCACTCTTAATAAAAATAAAAATATCAAAAATTGAAAGATACACGACTGAAATGAAAATTCAATAACATATCCAACTAAAATCACAAATAAACAAACTAACATTATAATTTTAGGCATAAAGTAATGTATCTTGTAATTGTTTGACATAGAGTTAGAATTAAAACACTCAATCTTTATGAAATGACAAGTTTTTCCTCTTATTATTATTTTTTTTAATCTAATTTTCAACCACTATCTGGTTGATTTGCCAACACCTATAAAAGAAATCTTTATATAATAAAGAAAAGACACAAAACATGATATGCAAATCTATAAAATGTCATAAATGGCTATGCAATTTTTACCCCAAAAGACAAGCCTTTAGTTTTCTGTATTTGTACACTCATTCATGACATGTTGGTTGGTTCAACAGTGTGTCACAGTACCTTAAAAACTACCACTTCAAATCAGTAAAAGAGATCATGACTTCGAAATTTTAGGCAAAACCACTTAAACTATGCCACGGTTGCATGTAAACTCCAAGAAGGGACCAATTCAAAACAAAATTAGGCTGCTCGGTATGTAGGAGATGTTAAACTCGGTTCGTTTGAACAGGTTGATCTAATGGTTACTCGGGATCACGTCATTTTTTCATGTGCTATAATGCACCGGAAGAGGGGACCAATTCAGAACAAAATTAGTCTGCTCGGTATGTAGGAGAATATGTTAAACTTGGTTCAGTTGAGCGGTTGATCTAATGGTTACTCGGGTTCACGTCATTTTTTCATGTGTTATAATGCACCGAAAACATGAAAAAACATATGTAGCTCATATACATCAATTATATGAATACTTTGGATAATATGCCCAAAGGATAGAGTCGAATAAATCGTTAACCTCGTATGTCTCTCCACCCAATTTGTCCCAAGATGACCAAGTGTAATAAAAAGTTAAATTGTGTACTATCTCTTAATTAGGAATTTATGAAAGTGGCATGAGAAAAATCACAAAAGATGTGAATTTTGCAATTTACTCGAGTAATATCAGGTGGAAAAACTGGTGGGTATCAGACAAATTATAACCATAAGGTGGTAAACTTCAATATTATTCTTGAAATTAGATGAGGAATCTATCAATGTTCATTCAATAGTACAAGAGCACTTTACCCTTCCATCACTACTACTATTCAATCTTTTGGTCAATTTGAATCTTGAAATTCATCCAAAAAATCTAAGACAATCTGTTTAGTTTAAAAGAAGACAGTAGCAAATCAGTGCACACATGCATAATACTGATCAAGAAACTTCCCTAATTTTATGTCAAATTCATTTATTAATATAGATTCAAGGTGATTATAATCAAACTTTATTCAATATCGACAGTCTAAAAAACATTGTAGTTAATTAGAGTCTACATAATCTCTATTGATTTCAGTTTACCCCGGCCCCTTCGATTCACAGTCTTGCATGGCGTATAACAAACTGGATTTTCCAAGAAATCAAGACTTGAGTGGAGAAACTAAATAGGAGTATTCAAATACAGAAATTAAACTACTGAAAACTCTCTTTTGTAATAAAAAAAAGTGCAAAAATTAGATAAAGAAGCATTTTTATGGTAGCACATCATCAAATATCAAATAAATTTTTGACAATTTTTTTTATGTCCAAAAAAAGAAATATATTAAAGCTTAATTCTTACACAAATGGAAAACGTAGGGTACCTTTTACTGGACTCGTAGCTGAGCTGGTGGCAGATATGCTATATATATATTGCATGTCCATCGTACTAACATTGACTCGGCGGTGGCATGGAAGAAGAGCCATCGGTAGCAGAGGGCGGCGGCTTCTTTCTCTTCTTCTTTTCATAACTAATCCCTCTTGCCTTGGCCTGTGAATCACGAACTTCGCGTAAGTAAAGCCTGACTGCCCGAGCTCCAAAAGGATTTGCTTCGGGCTTGCCTCCATTCTCCTCGTAAGCTGCCCGCAGGCGTCCTATGAGAGCATCGAGGCTGCCCCAGGCCTGGCGCAGCGGGCAGGGGCAAGGTGCCGGCGGGTTCGGGTGCCCGTAAAAGGGACAGATCGGGGTGTGGACCTTTGTTTTTCCGAACTGATCCAGGTAGCGGAGGAATTCGAGAACGTGGGCGCCGCTGCAACGAGCGAGTGAGAGTGGGGGACGGTGGTTGCGGAGGTACTGGCCGAAGGTGTTCCAGTCTCGGCGCTTTTGGTTCTCGTATCGACTTGTGGTAGTCGGGGATGTGGCAGAGGGGGACGAGGAGGAGGCAGAGGTTAAGCTACCGGCGGCTTGTGCGGCGGCCGTGTCGGTGGTGATGGTGAAATTGATAATTTTTGGGGTTGATGAGTTCATTTCTCGATATGTATGCTTTGCTTTTGCCTCTAGGGTTAAAGAAAATGTAGTGTAATGTTCTTGATCATGAAGTTTAATAGAATTTCAAGAAATTGGAGGAGAAAATATTGGTGGTTTAAGGTATGGAAGAAGATAATATAGTTTTTGGGTAAATTTATGTTTGATCAGTCCTAGAAAAAGTTGGCCATTTCTATGATGTTTGTTAAGCTTTATTGCTTAGTTCTTATGTGCAGACACGTGAAGGGATTGGATGATTTTTTCCCTAGAAAAGGGGGAGCAACTGTAGTAACAGTAATGATTGGGTAAGGGTGGGGTGGGGGTGGGGGTGGGTGGCAGTTTAGTCAAGTTATGTTGATTAGGATATTTGGAGGTACATTTATTAGGGTTTTTTGGAAATAAAAACACATTTTACACTTGAGATAAGTAGGGTAAGGTTTGGGAGACGAAGATGATTTTAGAGATACGAGAAAACTCGTAAATTTGGTCCTTAATTAATTTTTGTTTATTTGTGATTTTAATAATTTATATTGTAAAAATTCAGTTCCGATTCACTATCTTTGTTATTTTTGTCATTTTTCCAAGTGTAGTTGATGTGGTGCTAACGTGATGTTGACATGATGACGCTCAAGTATTAAGGATCATGTAAGCACTTTCACACCAAAAAAACTAAAATTGCAAAATAAAATATCTGAATTACAAACGAAAGTGTGAGAAAATTTAAGCCCAGATCCGAATATTTGGAGATCACCTATATAAAGTCATGTCATATTTCAGCAAGTAAAAAAAATGAAAACACACTCAACGCAAACATATCTTATCATTCAGAAGCACACTCATACAAGTTTTATTAGATCTTCCAAGATATCATCTCGTGTTATCTTCTACTCTTTGTAATCTCATTATTGTATTAACATTTTGAGTAGATCTTTATAACTGACATAATAAAACTTCCGATCAGAAGTCGATGCGTAAGTTGTAAAGAAGTTAATACTAAGAGTTTCAGTAGGCATTGTTAAGTCCTACTGAAGTGAGTTTTTACATAAACTGTAAATATCAAAGTCTTTTAGTGAATACTTTCTGGAAACAAAATAAGGGGAGACGTAGGAAGCTTTAATCTTCAAACTTCCAGAAACAATCAACGTGTCTTTTCATTACATCTATTATTGTTTACAAAGTTCAGTAGACTCATTCCACATTGCTCATCAACTGCTTACTGACTATTTTAAGATCAAAATCAGATTTCTGCAATTAATAACAGTGAAGGTCTCATGGAGAAAATAAACTCAAAATACGTGGTGCTTTACTCACCCTCTTTTAAAGCACCACCGCCTATCTTAACAGAAAGATATATGACTAAAACTCAATTTTAATAACATAAAATTGCAAATATTCAAGCGTAAAGAATAGAAAAGACAACGTTCCTACAATTATATTACAATGACATTTTTAATTCAATCGCACAAAACATGCTTTTACCGAAAGAATAAAGAAGACAATATACGACGAGATATCTCGAAAAGCCTGGTTATGTAACAGTTCAATTTCTAGAAGCTGGATCAACAATTTTTATTGAGTTGGGATGCTTTTGTGCTTGAAGAATATAATCACTGGTATTTTTATTCATTTTTAAATAATTTTTAATATAAAATTAATTTATTTTTAAGCACAAATTTTGGTATTTCATTTGGCACATCTAATGGAGCATATTTGAGGTTAGCTTTTTTGTATGGAATTACCCATATCTATACAATTAATATGTTAACGTTAAAATATTAAAAATTGGAAATTATTGTATTACACAGTCATTTGAATGCTTTTATATTCAAATTATGTGATCATCTATATGTTTCAACATAAAATACACTGAGTAATCAAGAAATCTTAACATTAACACAAAAACTCTCGTGAGTGTGCCTCACGGTCAATTTTTCAAAACAGATATGAGTCGGTTCGACCCGTTTCATGAATTGGGCTAAATAATATTTTGATAATATATTTAGTTGAAATTCGTTATTAGACTATTAGTACAATAATTGGTTTATTTTATACTTGTAGCCATCTTTTGGAAGAGTATTGTTATAACATTAGATATTGTTGATATATTTGTCGCAAGACTTATGAAAAAAAGGAGTGAATGTCATAATATAATTTTTTGTGAAAATCAAATTTTGACAATTTGAAAAACCAAAAGTGTGTATCTCATCACAATCCTTGATCTATCACCTCTAAAGTCCATAATATGATATTTATAAACAGGGAAAAGAAAAATAGAGATCTTAATTTAAATTTTCACCTTCAATTGAGTAGTGCCAATTAAAAAAAAACAAAGAGGGAATAATTATTCATGAACATATAAATCAAGAATTTGGTGAAAATATCTCAATAATTGTTCAGCTTTGCTCGGATTATAGTAATCAAAATCAATCAAACATGTGAAGTCAATAATCACCATGCATGAATCAAAGGGGAAAACAACAGTTGTTTTGTTACCAAATACTGCTTATAAATTATAGCTTGAAGTTTAGTTAAAATTTGTCGAAATAATATTAAATTGAACGTGCGGGTGACGACCTTCTATATATATATATATATATATATATATATATATATATATATATATATATATATAGACGCACACACACGAAACTATAGATATAAGTCTTCCTTGATGAAAAAGACTGATAACTTACAAATTAAACTGATATATATTGTATTATAATTTTTGAAAGATTATAAATATCTCGATCCGGAGCAGATGCCATCTGTGTGTAAAATTAATATGATTATAAGTTACAGTCCTCAAGTAGAAAATTGATTATCTAACTTATCATTTGTAAAAATATTATTCTTCAAATTTGGTAATTTTAGACATTTTTTCAGTGTTGATTTTACACTATAGACGTCAGCGGACTGCGCCAACTTCGTGTCATAAAGAAACTAATATTTGAAAAAGAAAAACAAGAACAATATAACAGTTTACGAGTGAAATTTGACAAAAAAAAAGATAAATATAAAAAATCAAAATTGTAAATTTTCTATTAAAAAACGGATACGCCATGTTTGTCATTTCTCAAACTTCAAAAGGAAAATTAAAATGAATTTGTAGAGTAATTTTGACACTTGAGGAGAATTACTGATGGGTTTGTTAATTCTTAAATACTTTAAAATGTGACATGATTGGTAAATAAAAAAATACATTTGATGGCTTATTATTATTATTATTTTTTTACTAAATTAGCTTTCTATTAATTTGTACCAAGAATACTCGAAGAAATTTGGCAAAAGTGATACCGATATCTTATTTGAGTAATCCATGAAAACGTATTACTTTTTATTGCGAATATTAGTAGGGTTGACCTGTTTCACATATAAAGAGATTTTTTTGGCCGGATCTTGTAAGATGTTTAATTTTGAATTTATAAGATATACATAAGTACTAGATAAACATTTTTTTAATAAATAATCTTATAATATTTTCAAATTAAAGAAGTTAATATAAGTTCTTGTTAGTTCTTTCGAGTTAAGACTATATGAATTTTATTTTTAATAACAAGCTTAATTTCAAAATTATTAATGCAAACACTTTGTAATTAGGATCTAAAAACTTATAAGATGTTCAAGATAAAGTTGGCTAATTAACCAGACTCTTCGTAATTAGGTCTATACTTAATTATGTTTTTTCAGAGACTTGTATACAAATGTTTTGTTTTTATTAGTAAACTTTGAAAGAGGAAATTATTTGTGACAAGTTATTGCTTACACAAATCGTCTTAGACCCCAAGAAATCCCTAAAGAACTCATGCACATATGACTAATTATCATGCTGCATTTCAAGTAAAGATATGTGTCTCTAGTATTTTTTTGTTTTATTACAAAGTATGGAGTTGTGTGGCAGAGGCTGGATTCTTAATGAGCTTTACATGAATTTTGGGCATTTTTTACAACAGACGGGAGTGAGATTTAAGTAGTTGTATATTTTTTCATGTCTTTGTTTATGTAATAAAGTACACATGGAACAACCGAGACTCATTTTGCTACAGTATGATTTCTCTAAAATTTGTGGTGATGTCCATGCATGATAGGATGATTCAGGATTCAAAATATTTTTGGCAGCGAATTCAGATAACAATACAAGTAAGGTCGGCCCAAGTTATCGACGACTTAGAGCTGAATTAGTAAATGCTAAGTGAAAATGGATATGTTTTAGCTCTACCCAACCTTAGCTACAACGACCACTTTTCTCCTGTCATCGACAAATTAAAGCCGAACCCTATCACAGCAGAAATCCATACTACTTCTAGTGTTGCCATTCTTTATTATTTCAAGAGGATTGTCCATTGTATTTGTAATTCTGACTATTTTTAACAAATTTAATGGATCGAAGTAATATTTCATTAAAAAGAAAAACTTTGTTGATTCTTTTCTTTGCCCATCTAACATTACTTGTTTATAATTAAATGATTTCTTGCAAGTATGTACTATATATCGGGATTATGATTTTCATTTTTTACGAATATATGATTTCATTTTTATTGCTGAAAAAAAAGATGTATCCTGTAGTGCCCAAATATAGTACACGTATAACCCATGCATTCATTTAATTATTAAATCATTTAAATTAATTTTAAATGAGTTTTGGCGATGCATGATTTATTTAAATGCACTATTTTAAATTATTTATGTTTATGGGATGCACGTTAAAATATTTTATCGAGTTTCATGTTTCAGACGATCATTCGAGGCGGGATTGAGGAAAAGACCCGGTGACGATTTTTGGCAATTGATAATGTGGTATTTTATTTTAAGTTGAGTTTGGGGGTGATTTTAAATAGTTTATTGAGTTTTAGCATTTTTAAGTCTGATTTAATTATTAGGTGATTTTATGAGTTTTAAACTTTTAAAAGTTTAGCAAGTGTGCACTTTAATTTTATTAGGAGATTTTATTTAAAGATGAGTAGAGTTAGTATTTTAACTAATTTATTATTGGAGTTAACCTTTTTAATTAGTATTGGATTAGCATGTCAATTATGTTATTTAGGAATTTTAGAGTTTTAAAACTCTTAAAGTGTAGTGGGTGTGCAATTATTTTAAATGTTGGGATTTTATTTAAGTGGGAAAAGAGTTAGTATTTTACTTAGTAGTTAATTATTTTATTAAACTAAGATTTACTCTCCCTAATTATTAAAACACACGCCACACACACACTACACACTTTTACACACACCTGTAATGCCTAAACACACACACACAAGTTCATTCTAGACTTTTATTATTTTCAAAGAGCAAAACCTAGGGTTCTTCTCCCCTTAGCAGCCGCCCCCTCCTCTAGCGATTTCCAGCAGGTTTTGTCGAGTTTTATTCAAAGATTTTAGCGCCACAATCGCCCCGGATCAACCTCGCTTCTATCTCCGCTTCGGTGACGCCGCTTCGGTAACGTTTATTATCAAAAAGGCACGTATAATCTGTTCTTGCTGTGTCGATCAAGTCATATATTGTATTGCATTGTTTTTATGCGTAAAAGTTATGTATGATGTTAGTAGTTTGAGCGAATCATGAATCGGATCAATTTCGAAGGAAAATTTTTAGATCAAAAACTCGTTTTTACTGTTCATGTCAAAACTGCGATTTTTTTGTTCAGATTTTGGGAAAACTTTCAACGGCAAAAACGTAGAACTTTTCGATACCTTCGATTTGATATATGATTCGAAATTTTTGGACGAAAATTGAGTGAGTTATGATATTTTCCGTTCGACTGCGCAAACTGAAAATTTCAGAAAATTATGTTATTGATACGTTTCTTGAAGTTTTAAGTTGCAGGCTTCGTTGGAAATCGACGGGCGATTGTTGCTGCGTACGGGTATGTTAGTAATGATGTTAAGAGTGTTTTTGAGGTTACGTTTCATGTCGATAGGCACTCGAGCTAACTAGAAGTCGTAGGAAACAGTTTGATGTCAATTGCCATATTTTGGGTCGTGTGTGTCGTAGAGCGAACACTGTTGTCTTGAAACGTTTGTACAATTTGGGTTTTATGTTGCGGTATGCTAGGATGAGTCTCGAGGTGTCGGTGCATGGTCCGTATAACCGAGTCTAGAAGGATGAATATTAGGTGTTCAGAATTTTCGTAAGTTCGCGATTACAGTGGGTGCACGGACCTGTACACGGACCCTGACACGGGGTCCGTGCCTTTGTTGTCTTCTCGGCGTCTTTTTCCAGTATCTACACGGACCCCTACACGGATGAGGGCACGGGGTCCGTGCCTTTGGGTTTCACTTAGTGTCTTTTCCAGTGCCTACACGGACCCTCACCCGGACCCTGACACGGGGTCCGTGCCTTTGCTTCCCTTCGGTGTCTACTTCCAGTACCTACACGGACCCCTACACGGATGTAGGTACGGGGTCCGTGTTCTTCTATTTTTGGGAAAAAATATTATAGGTTGTTTTGAGGTTGATGTCATGATTTAGTGCAAGGATTATCAAGGTCGTGTCATGGGAAATTTTAGAACGTCCTAAGTAATGATCGAGCTCGAGAGTAAGTATGATTTCTACGTTAAGTTATGTGAGTTAAGTATACAAGTTTATGTTAGTATGTTGCAGCAACGGCCCCAGTCAAAGTCCAACGAATCCCTCAACGCCAAGTAAGTATGTTGACGTGCAAGAAAATATGTTTAAGTTTTCGAGGTATGCTAAATGTCTTGTGACCAAATTATGTTAGGATTGGAAAGCGTTAAACTATGAACGGGGACCAATCCGCCCGTTAAATTATGAACGGGTTAGATCGTGGTTGTGAAGCGTTAAATTATGAACGTGGATCAACTGGCCTGTTAAATTATGAACAGGGATCTTATGTATGCGGCAGTGGATACGTCCCTGTCAGCCCAGTACTGTGGTATAGTCTGATCAGGCTCTTTTACGTTATGGGTCACTTGCTTTGAAACATCCTCTACGCAAAATGATGAAGTTATGTATGTTTACGTATGCAGTATGTTTATGAAAGTTTAAGTTATGGCACGTCGAAGTATGTATGTACGTATGTTCAAGTTTTAATGCGCAAGTTCAAGTTTCAAATTATGTATGTCCTATTTTAAAGTTGCATGCGACCTTATTATGTAGTACTCGTTATTCCAGTTTATACGTGTTGAGTCTTTAGACTCACTAGACTTGATCGATGCAGGTGACTATGTTGAGGAGGCAGGAGGTGATGACCAAGGGGCAGGCTTGGGCTGAGTGGCAGGCTAAACCCGAGGACCGCAAGTTTATGTTTATGCAAATTTTTAAATTACTCTGATGTTTTGATTTGAACGTGAGACAGTTTCTTTTAGCAAAATTTTATTGGTGATGGATGATTGTGGGATTTATTTTTTATGAATGTTGAGTGACGACCGTATGAATGTTTTTATTTAAGAAAATTTTTAATTTTTCCGCAAATTTTAAGTAGTGAAAGTACGGTTCGTTACAGTTGGTATCAGAGCGGTGTTCTTGTAAAGGGTTACGCCTACTGCCAGTCGCAAGAAGCTCTCGAAGTCACACCTCAAGTCTGTAAGTTTTAAAGTTTTGCATTATGTCATGTAGTAAGCACTAAGTCAGGATTTCAGCATGTATATGTTTTCAGTTCAAAGTACGTGCATCTTCTGTTATTGGTATTATAATCATGCATGTTGGGTTTACGTGTTGGGTAAATTATTGGAACAGTATGCCTCCGAGACGTATGGTTAACCAGGAAGCTAGGACTGAGGACATGGAGCACCGGGAGGAGGAAAGAGCCAATCCTCCGCCACCACCACCTCCCGACATGCAGGCACAGATGCTTGCAGGCATGACGCAGTTCTTCGCACAGTTTGCGGGGAACCAGGCTGCAGCAGCAGGCGCAGGGGCAAGGCCCCAACCAGAGGCCGTTTATGAAAGATTCCGGAGGATGAGTCCGAAGGAGTTTTCGGGTACCACTGACCTGATGATAGCTGAGGGGTGGATCAAATCCATCGAAGTGATTTTCGACTTTATGGAACTGACCGACGCAGATAGGGTCAGATGTGCCACGTTCCTTCTGACAGGGGATGCCAGATTGTGGTGGGAGAGTGCATCTGTGGCAGTCAACTTGCAGGTACTGCCATGGAATGGTTTCAAGGAGGTCTTTTACTCCAAGTACTTCACTGAGGAAGTACGAACCAGACTCACCAACGAGTTTATGACGCTGCGACAGGGAGACAGTAGCGTGGCGGAATTTGTGAGGAAGTTTGAAAGGGGGTGTCACTTCGTGCCCCTTATTGCGAATGATGCACCGGCAAAACTGAGACATTTCCTGAATGGTTTGCGGCCGATCTTACGCCGCGACGTCCGAGTAGCTGGTCCCACTTCTTATGCAGTCGCCGTGTCCCGAGCTTTGGCAGCAGAACAGGACCAGCGAGATATTGAGGCTGACAGGCAGGGCAAGAGGCCCTATCAGGCTCCACCGCAGCCTCACCATCAGCAGCAGAATCAGCGACCCCACTTTAAGAAACCGTATCAGGGGCCGCCAGCGAAGAAGCCTTATCATGGACCACCAAAGGGCAAGGGTCCAGTTCAGCAGCAAGGGGCGCCTCAGAAGCCCGTTGCCTTCCCCGTGTGTCCTAAATGCAATCGTCAGCACCCGGGACAGTGCTTGTATGGATCAGGCAGGTGCTTCAAGTGTGGAGCTACAGATCATATGCTGAAGGAGTGCCCGCAGTGGAAACAGCCAACCCAGGGCAGGGTATTCGCCATGCATGCACAGGAGGCGGACCCAGACACTACTTTACTTACCGGGAATATTTTCATAAAGAGATTAGCTACAACTGCGTTGATAGACTCAGGAGCCACCCACTCCTTCATATCAGAGACGTTTGCCAATCATTTAGACCTCAAGTCCATCGGCCTAGACGTGAATTTTTCGGTAGTAGTCCCATCAGGGGAAGAGCTGTTAGCTACCAGTGTGGTCAGAGATATCGACCTAGAACTGCATGGCCACCTAGTGTATGCAGATTTAATCATATTGCCGATGCCAGAATTCGACATTATCTTGGGCATGGACTGGCTGACTAAGAATAGAGTTCTGATAGATTTTCAGAAGAGGTCAGTTTTAGTTAGACCGCCGGGCATGGAGCAATTTCTTTTTGAGCCAGCCAGATGGAGAAGCTTTCCTCGCATGATTTCATGCATGCAGGCGAGGAGTTTGATCTCCAAGGGATGTCAGGCCTTTTTGGCTAGCATTATTTCAGCGCCTGACGTGTCCACTCCATCCTTATCAGAGGTGCCAGTAGTCAAAGAATTTCCAGACGTCTTTCCTGATGACGTCACCGGTCTTCCACCAGAGAGAGAGGTAGAGTTTGCAATCGATCTCGTGCCAGGCACAGCGCCAATCTCCAAGGCGCCATACAGATTAGCTCCAGCTGAGATGTTAGAGCTCAAACAGCAGATTCAGGAGCTCCTCGACAAAGGGTTTATCCGCCCTAGTTTCTCACCGTGGGGCGCACCAGTGCTTTTTGTGAAAAAGAAGGATGGAAGCATGAGACTGTGCATCGATTACCGTGAGCTGAACAAGGTAACGATCAAGAACAAATACCCTTTGCCTAGAATCGAAGACTTGTTCGATCAATTGCAGGGAGCCACCGTGTTCTCTAAGATAGATCTTCGATCAGGGTACCATCAGCTGAAAGTGAAGGATGCAGATGTCCATAAGACAGCTTTCAGGACCAGATACGGGCATTACGAGTTCTTAGTAATGCCGTTTGGATTGACCAATGCTCCAGCTATTTTCATGGACCTCATGAACCGAGTATTTCAGCCGTTCCTCGATCAATTCGTCATAGTATTTATTGACGACATTCTTATTTACTCGAAGAGCCATGAGGAGCACAACCAGCATTTGAGGACAGTTTTGCAGACCTTGCAGAGTCGCAAGTTATTTGCGAAGTTCAGTAAGTGTGAATTTTGGCTGCAGAAAGTTGCATTTTTGGGGCATATAGTATCCAGCAATGGTATTGAGGTGGACCCATCGAAGGTGGCAGCCGTTAAAGAATGGGTTGAGCCAAAGAACGCATCTGAAATCCGCAGCTTTTTGGGTTTAGCAGGCTACTACCGTAAGTTTATTAAGGGATTTTCGTCCATAGCAGTGCCGCTCACCTCACTAACCAGGAAAAATGCAAAGTTTGTGTGGAGCGAGGAATGCCAGAAGAGCTTCGACACCTTGAAGCAAGCTCTTATTTCAGCGCCAGTGCTAGCCATGCCGACAGGGCAAGGCGAGTTTGTGCTTTATACCGATGCATCTAAGCTCGGATTAGGCGCAGTGTTGATGCAACAAGGTCGGGTCATAGCTTATGCTTCCAGACAGTTAAAGGTGCATGAGAAGGACTACCCGACTCACGATCTTGAATTAGCCGCCGTTGTCTTTGCATTGAAGATTTGGAGACATTACTTATACGGCGAGAAATGTCAGATCTTCACCGACCACAAGAGTCTCAAATACTTCTTCACGCAGAAAGAGCTGAATATGAGACAGAGAAGGTGGTTAGAACTTGTGAAAGATTACGACTGCGAGATTAGCTACCACCCGGGAAAAGCTAATGTTGTCGCAGACGCCTTGAGCAGAAAAGTGGCAGGGGTAGCTCAGTTGACAGCTCAGAGACCACTACAGTCGGAAATTCAGAAGTTTGGTCTAGAGATTTATCGTGATGGCAAGGCTCCTAGGCTGTCTAATCTGACAGTCAAATCTGATTTGCTAGACCGAATCCGAGCATGTCAGTCTACAGATGAGCAGTTACAGAAATGGAGACTGAAAGACGAAGCCAAGGGCAGTGTGCTGTACACAGTTTCAGACGGCATTGTGCGATACAGAGGTAGAATGTGGGTGCCTAGTGTTGGTTCGATCAGACAGGATATTTTGACAGAGGCACACGCATCTCCGTATTCCATTCACCCAGGAGGCACCAAGATGTACAAAGACCTTCAGTTATTGTATTGGTGGCCAGGGATGAAGCGAGACATCCGTAGGTTTGTGTCAGAATGTCTCACTTGTCAGCAAGTAAAAGCTGAACATCAGAGACCAGCAGGGTTGGTAAAGTCACTCCCCATCCCCGAGCGGAAGTGGGAGAACATTACTATGGATTTTGTGGTTGGATTACCGAGGTCAGTCAGAGGATCGAACTCCATTTGGGTTATAGTGGACCGACTCACTAAGTCAGCGCATTTTCTGCCAGTGAAGACGACTTTCTCCATGACGCAGTATGCGGATCTTTATATCCAGGAGATCGTCCGGTTGCATGGTTTCCCAGTCTCTATTGTGTCCGACAGGGACCCGAGGTTTACATCGTCCTTCTGGAAGAGCTTACATGCAGCCATGGGGACGAAGTTACTGTTCAGTACAGCTTTTCACCCGCAGACAGATGGCCAGTCTGAGCGAGTGATTCAGGTTTTAGAGGACTTGCTAAGAGCTTGCATGATTGACTTCCAAGGAAATTGGGAGTCTAGACTACCTCTAGTGGAATTCACATACAACAACAGTTTCCAAGCATCTATTGGTATGGCTCCCTATGAGGCGTTGTACGGGAGGAAGTGCAGATCACCAGTTCATTGGGATGAAGTTGGTGAGAGAACAGAACTTGGTCCAGAAATAGTTCAGCAAACTGCAGACGTGGTGGTCAAGATTCGTGACAGAATGAAGACCGCCCAGAGCCGTCAGAAGAGCTATGCAGATAAAAGGAGGAGAGATCTCGAGTTTGCCGTAGGAGATCACGTTTTTATCAAGATAGCACCTATGAAGGGTGTTATGAGATTTGGAAAGAGAGGCAAGTTGAGTCCGAGGTTTATTGGACCGTTTGAGATCTTGGACAGAGTTGGGACGCTAGCGTATCGTGTAGCCCTTCCGCCGAATCTGGCCGGGGTGCACAATGTGTTCCATGTCTCGATGCTGAGAAAATATTTGGCTAATCCTTCTCATGTTCTAAGTTATGAGCCGCTGCAGTTGACTCCAGACCTGTCTTACGAGGAGAAACCAGTCCAAATCCTAGACAGACAGGAGCGCAGACTTCGGAACAAGACGACTAAGTTGGTCAAAGTTCAATGGCTAAACCAATCGGTGGAAGAAGCCACGTGGGAGTCAGAGGCCGACATGAGACTTCGTTACCCGGAGTTGTTCGGTAAGACTTAATTTCGAGGACGAAATTTTTATAAGTGGGGGAGGAACTGTAGTGCCCAAATATAGTACACGTATAACACATGCATTCATTTAATTATTAAATCATTTAAATTAATTTTAAATGAGTTTTGGCGATGCATGATTTATTTAAATGCACTATTTTAAATTATTTATGTTTATGGGATGCACGTTAAAATATTTTATCGAGTTTCATGTTTCAGACGATCATTCGAGGCGGGATTGAGGAAAAGACCCGGTGACGATTTTTGGCAATTGATAATGTGGTATTTTATTTTAAGTTGAGTTTGGGGGTGATTTTAAATAGTTTATTGAGTTTTAGCATTTTTAAGTCTGATTTAATTATTAGGTGATTTTATGAGTTTTAAACTTTTAAAAGTTTAGCAAGTGTGCACTTTAATTTTATTAGGAGATTTTATTTAAAGATGAGTAGAGTTAGTATTTTAACTAATTTATTATTGGAGTTAACCTTTTTAATTAGTATTGGATTAGCATGTCAATTATGTTATTTAGGAATTTTAGAGTTTTAAAACTCTTAAAGTGTAGTGGGTGTGCAATTATTTTAAATGTTGGGATTTTATTTAAGTGGGAAAAGAGTTAGTATTTTACTTAGTAGTTAATTATTTTATTAAACTAAGATTTACTCTCCCTAATTATTAAAACACACGCCACACACACACTACACACTTTTACACACACCTGTAATGCCTAAACACACACACACAAGTTCATTCTAGACTTTTATTATTTTCAAAGAGCAAAACCTAGGGTTCTTCTCCCCTTAGCAGCCGCCCCCTCCTCTAGCGATTTCCAGCAGGTTTTGTCGAGTTTTATTCAAAGATTTTAGCGCCACAATCGCCCCGGATCAACCTCGCTTCTATCTCCGCTTCGGTGACGCCGCTTCGGTAACGTTTATTATCAAAAAGGCACGTATAATCTGTTCTTGCTGTGTCGATCAAGTCATATATTGTATTGCATTGTTTTTATGCGTAAAAGTTATGTATGATGTTAGTAGTTTGAGCGAATCATGAATCGGATCAATTTCGAAGGAAAATTTTTAGATCAAAAACTCGTTTTTACTGTTCATGTCAAAACTGCGATTTTTCTGTTCAGATTTTGGGAAAACTTTCAACGGCAAAAACGTAGAACTTTTCGATACCTTCGATTTGATATATGATTCGAAATTTTTGGACGAAAATTGAGTGAGTTATGATATTTTCCGTTCGACTGCGCAAACTGAAAATTTCAGAAAATTATGTTATTGATACGTTTCTTGAAGTTTTAAGTTGCAGGCTTCGTTGGAAATCGACGGGCGATTGTTGCTGCGTACGGGTATGTTAGTAATGATGTTAAGAGTGTTTTTGAGGTTACGTTTCATGTCGATAGGCACTCGAGCTAACTAGAAGTCGTAGGAAACAGTTTGATGTCAATTGCCATATTTTGGGTCGTGTGTGTCGTAGAGCGAACACTGTTGTCTTGAAACGTTTGTACAATTTGGGTTTTATGTTGCGGTATGCTAGGATGAGTCTCGAGGTGTCGGTGCATGGTCCGTATAACCGAGTCTAGAAGGATGAATATTAGGTGTTCAGAATTTTCGTAAGTTCGCGATTACAGTGGGTGCACGGACCTGTACACGGACCCTGACACGGGGTCCGTGCCTTTGTTGTCTTCTCGGCGTCTTTTTCCAGTATCTACACGGACCCCTACACGGATGAGGGCACGGGGTCCGTGCCTTTGGGTTTCACTTAGTGTCTTTTCCAGTGCCTACACGGACCCTCACCCGGATCCTGACACGGGGTCCGTGCCTTTGCTTCCCTTCGGTGTCTACTTCCAGTACCTACACGGACCCCTACACGGATGTAGGTACGGGGTCCGTGTTCTTCTATTTTTGGGAAAAAATATTATAGGTTGTTTTGAGGTTGATGTCATGATTTAGTGCAAGGATTATCAAGGTCGTGTCATGGGAAATTTTAGAACGTCCTAAGTAATGATCGAGCTCGAGAGTAAGTATGATTTCTACGTTAAGTTATGTGAGTTAAGTATACAAGTTTATGTTAGTATGTTGCAGCAACGGCCCCAGTCAAAGTCCAACGAATCCCTCAACGCCAAGTAAGTATGTTGACGTGCAAGAAAATATGTTTAAGTTTTCGAGGTATGCTAAATGTCTTGTGACCAAATTATGTTAGGATTGGAAAGCGTTAAACTATGAACGGGGACCAATCCGCCCGTTAAATTATGAACGGGTTAGATCGTGGTTGTGAAGCGTTAAATTATGAACGTGGATCAACTGGCCTGTTAAATTATGAACAGGGATCTTATGTATGCGGCAGTGGATACGTCCCTGTCAGCCCAGTACTGTGGTATAGTCTGATCAGGCTCTTTTACGTTATGGGTCACTTGCTTTGAAACATCCTCTACGCAAAATGATGAAGTTATGTATGTTTACGTATGCAGTATGTTTATGAAAGTTTAAGTTATGGCACGTCGAAGTATGTATGTACGTATGTTCAAGTTTTAATGCGCAAGTTCAAGTTTCAAATTATGTATGTCCTATTTTAAAGTTGCATGCGACCTTATTATGTAGTACTCGTTATTCCAGTTTATACGTGTTGAGTCTTTAGACTCACTAGACTTGATCGATGCAGGTGACTATGTTGAGGAGGCAGGAGGTGATGACCAAGGGGCAGGCTTGGGCTGAGTGGCAGGCTAAACCCGAGGACCGCAAGTTTATGTTTATGCAAATTTTTAAATTACTCTGATGTTTTGATTTGAACGTGAGACAGTTTCTTTTAGCAAAATTTTATTGGTGATGGATGATTGTGGGATTTATTTTTTATGAATGTTGAGTGACGACCGTATGAATGTTTTTATTTAAGAAAATTTTTAATTTTTCCGCAAATTTTAAGTAGTGAAAGTACGGTTCGTTACATATCCATTACAGCTTCTTTGTCATCAACATTCAGAAAGACAACCCCTGTAGCAACTAATTTTGCTACTCAAGTTTATGAACTTAATTAAACCAGCTATCATAACATTCAGGATTACCCAACCATGGGTTCGGATGAGACTCGTCCGTGACGGTCAACCTTAAGCCACACCCTGTTGCAACAAAAATTCAAAATCGTGTACGCCTCTTCATGGATAACTACAACCGTCACCAAAGGGTTGTCTTTTTCGATTATAGCCTTCGCATTTCGTGCCTCCACACCCACTAGCTCAGGCCACGTTACTTTGTGATCTGCGGAAGCAAATAGATTTCATATTCGATACTATCTCATTTATCATTTTCATCAATCGATTTAAATAAATAATTGTATACATTTGAAAATATATTAAAACAGTGCCATTATAGATTTTTATAACAATGAATAAAATTTAATCAGGAGATACAGTAGATGATCGGAGAGAAGAGAATAGAGAAGCTTCTTTACCGAGTCCACAACATCTAGGATCCATGCAACCAAAGTCGGCGCAAGGTGGATAAGGTATGCGGCTAGTTGCCATTGATTCTCGTTAAATTCCAAGGCAAACCAAATTTCTCGCTTTCTTAATTTATGAAACTCTAGCGTACGCCAGTTGTATTTATAGTTTTTAAAAAATGGGTGGAGTGACATTTCATATGTGTAATTCACGTAGTCAACTCACCAAATTAACCAGATTATACAAAGTATAGAGAATCCCATTTTTCCATTTCCTCTATATATTGCATCTAGTCAAAATTTAAACTATTCATTTGATTGCTAAGCAAAATTAATGATATATAGACCACAATCTAGTCAAACAAAAGATAAGATCATATTCGATTTTGGAAATATTTGTGCAACGAAACACATAATTCTTGATATTTTATATCTATTTAATTTTACATTTATAAATGTTCTATCGATGAATAACTTTTTAATAGAGTAAGAAAAGAAATGTCACAAAAACTTGTGTGAGACGGTCTCACGAGTCGTGTTTTGTTAGACGAATCTCTTATTTGGGTTATCCATGAAAAAAGTATTACTTTTTATTGTGAATATCGGTTGGATTGACTCATATCACATATAAAGATTCATGATACCGTCTGACAATAAACCTACTTAAAAACACACGTATATATCTATCAAATTTTTTAAAAACCTATAAGATGTTCAAGATAAAGTTGGCTAATTAACCAGACTCTTCGTTAGGTCTATACTTAATTATGTTTTTTCAGAGACTTGTATACAAATGTTTTGTTTTTATTAGTAAACTTCGAAAGAGGAAATTATTTGCACTTGTATACTAATTTGTACCAAGAATACTAGAAGAAATTTGGCAAAAGTGATACTGATATCTTGTTTGAGTAATCTATGAAAAAGTATTACTTTTTATTGCGAATATTAGTAGGGTTGACCTGTTTCACATATAAAGATTCATGAGACCGTCTCACAAGAGATCTACTCAATAAATTTTGCAAAGCGCAATTAATGCTGGCATTCTTGTACTTTAAAACTCAGATAATTCAACAAATATGATGGCTATGTAGTATATGATCACAAAAGTAATTAGATTCTTGAGCTCTTGTCAAGTGTCCGAGGAAGTAGATTTACACGGACACCAAATTTCTTAAGCTCTTCTGTTTTCGTCCTCTAACTAATTATCAAAATCGAGTTTTAGTCATGTAATTTTTTTTTTAGTTTTTAGTTTATTTTGCTGGAGTGTTAAAGTGGCAACTGGAACGTCACAAAACATATGAGCGATTTTGAAAAATTAGAGGATAAAAAAATAATTTACGGACTGAATATATTCTAAACTATATGCAATATATGATGCACTAGCACAAACAAATCGAATTAGTTTCAAACTTTAAGCATAGATGATGCAGTAAAAAAGTTCATTTTATGATTAAATATTCTTATGGTATTATAAAAGTACAAAATATTACATTGAATAACTTCAAGAAAATGTAATCTAACGATTTACTTGATAACTATATCATTAAAAATTAAAATAAAAATACAACTAAAATTACTCCCATTCAAAAAAAAATAAAAAAAAATTGGGCCGATGATAATATGAGGATCGAGATGAATAGTTTAAATACATCGAAAAAATTATCGAAAAATGTTTTATATTCCTTTTTCTTTTAAATCGGGAATTTTTTTAAAAAACAAATATGTTGGGAGAAATGATTGACCTTGTTAGGAGATATTAACACATGTAAGTGGTATTGTTAACACTAGTTATAGCTATTTGTAAAACAAACATATAGATTGAAATGATTGTCGTTGTTGGAAAGAAAATGATTATGGATCAATAATTTCTACCGGTAGGAAGCAATCAACATGTGATTTTGAGTTATTATACGTTTTAAAAGTTTCGAGTTACATCTTTACTGACAGCTATAATTTTTTATAATTTGAGAAGTGTTCAGTCTTGTAAAATATAACTAACTTCTTAATATATTTTATTATTTATCAACGTTGATGCTTTACCATTTGACACTATTAATTTTGACATTTGGAGGAAATAAGACAGAGATCCAATTTACGTAAAACATGGGAATATGCCAATATGGTGAACAAGATTTGAAAGTATATTAATTATAACAATGAAAATAAGTACAGTTAAATTAAATAATTGCCAATTTAATGGAATCAATTGATACATAAAAAAAGGCTTTTAACTCGGCGAGAAAAAGGAAGTTACTTTGGTAACTTCAAATATTAATGGATCTCCCCTTACAAATATATTGTTATCTCTTTTCTTACGTATACATGTTTATTAATAGTTCTTAATTTATAAATTAAGTTTTTAATTTCTAAATTAAATCAATAATAATATTATCTACTCAAAGAATTTTTTTTAAATCAATATCCTTAAATTAAAAGTAGACATAAGAATAAAGAATTTAAAAAATTAATTCATGAATAATTAAACTAGTTATTGCTTCTATTTTAATTTCTATGTGAAATTGAAAATATCTCAATCTTGGTGATAACAAACATTATCAAGTTGTTTATAGATCTAGCTGCTATTTCTTTGTATTTACAAGTTAAAATTCAGGTTGCATCTCTCTATCAATATCAAGCTGTTTCCAAGACTTAAATCAGAGTGCATAAGTAAACTCAAGTTGCATTGTAATCTCAGGTTGTTATGCTGGAAAAATAAGTCAATATGTACACATAGCAGCCCGACATTTCAGAAGATCATTTGACTAATCAATGTACATTATCATCTCCAGTTCTCCAAGAATGTATTCTAATAAGCCAAAAATATACGCATGATTTTATCTTCCATGTATCATCTTTTTAGAAGCAGTCAATTCTCATATTTGGATACATGCATGGTTAGAGCTTCCACTGTCCCAGTGTGTAAGGTCCTGTAATTAATTATCTTTTTTAGAAGCAGTCAATTCGTCACCCTTGGAGCAGCTGCGGCAAAGTCGTGATATTCCTCCGTCCTAAGTCGAAACTCAAAAATTCTTGAAGGGTTGTCTTCCTAAATCCTAGGCTTCGATTCAAGCCATAAAACGAGAATTTTGAGCAAGGAAGGCGAGCAGATCAAAACTCCATTTCGTGAGCCTTGTTTCTGTGCAGTAGTTTTGGTGAGTTTCAGTTTTTGTGCTTTTGAATTTCGGGGTTTTGTGTATTGTGCGCTAAGAATTTCGACTTGTGGTTCAAATAGAACTTGTAGATTTATTTGTTAGATTTCTATAGCCGCTAGAATCATCGAATTTCAATAAGAAACAGATTTGATATGCTTTTTCTACCAAAATATGTCAACCCCGAATTCTGGAATTGAGCTGTGTACAATACCTACTGTAATTCGGGATTATGACCTTCGTGCAGTTGGATTCTAGATTTTTGGTTAAAATGAAAGTCGTAGAGCTATATCTTGTCTTCAAAATAAGATTTGAATCGTTAAATTCCAATAAGAATTGTGCAAGTTATATTTGTTTTTCTGGAACTGCTCAGTGGCAGGAATTTTACCCAATAGCAGATTTGATATCTTGGGTTCAATGTAATGTTGAGTTCAAATGATTGAGAATTTGAATATAGTTTCAACTGGAAAAAATTAGATATTTGAGTTATCTTTTATTTTCAATTGACGGATATTGATTTGAGTTAATATTGAGTGATATATGAATTTTATACTCTTTAGTGTCAAATCAAACATTAGAATAGAATATAGTTTTCATGATCGGTTTATTGTTGTTTTTGTGAAGGCCGAGGATTTTGAAATAAAGTTGATATTTGATTAGTCAAGCTGGTATAAGTATGTTACAGCTCGATAACATACGACAATAAAACATAAATTATGTTTTAATTGTCATTATGTATGCACTGATCGTGTCTATGATTTGTTGACTGTTGTAATTTGTTAAGTGTCTTCGTTGTGATATATGTTTAATATTGTGACATATTATTTCCATTTAGCATAGGGCATACTGTAATGACATTTTGAGCCCTATCGTTCTTGTTAGCCGTTGTTGATGTCTGTTGTTATCTGGCCTTGTTGTTTTTTGCGATTTTATTTGAAAAGGTTTTCTTATTTTTCCATAGAATATCATTGGGTAATTAGTAGAATATAATTTGTGATTATGAATTTGGTATATGCAGCGAGACAAAAAGCACATAAAGATAAAGAGATAAATTAATAAAGGATATTTTTGGAATTTAACATAATTAATAAGCTAATTTGATCAATTAAACTCATTTAAGACCAAAATTGATTATGGTAGTTTCCTAGAGACCATTTATGAAAATTCCACAAAAATTTAGTTTAATTGTATATTATTGGGAATCTAAAAGACAAAATATGTATTTAACATAATAACTACAAATAAACAGAAAATATATATTGTATTTTATATGAAATTCTGGTTCAACACGCAAATAATAGGGATGTTTGGTTTTTCCGAAGAGTATTTGAGTTTGTGGAGTATATGAGTAATTGATTAGTGATAAGAGTTCGATTCTTTAACAACATTATTTCAAACAATATTGTCACGCGGAGTTTGCTCAGTGTAGCTTTCATAACTAACGTGGTTTGCATATTATTGCGTTAGTTAGGAATTTATTCAATATGCATAGAAGGATACTGGTTATAGATTCTCACGTCATAAAAAAGAGGGGAGTTTTCTTAAAATAATATAAAAAAATAAATATATATAACAATATAGTAGAGTTTTCTTAAAATAATATAAAAAAATAAATATATATAACAATATAGTACTTTTGAATCAATTGTGAAAGTATAACAATCCGAGGAAAACTAATACATAATCTCATTTCATCTTTTTTTTTTTAAAAAAAAGTTCAATATAATTATTTATTTAAAATTAGGATTTGACCGGATTAAAGAATTTTGTGACAGACTGACACGGATTCTAAATCTGTAGCAGTCTATCAAAGATTTTGTAAATCTGCACATTTTTTCCTATATAAATCCTACGGTTTTGTGCATTGCGGAGCCTAAGTTCATTCTCTTCACAAGATTCATATCACACCATTTCCACGTCTTTTCATCATTCATATTATTGTTTGTGGTATTCAAATTTGAGAGGAGGCGAGAAGAAAACAAATGAATGTCTTTGTAGAGGCAAGTGTTGAACTCTTTCTCCTTGAGAAGAATTTGCCTATCACAATGTGCTAAAGGTTTGTGACAATCTTCTCCCAAAATACAATCACCACTCTTGAATAATGAGCACTCGAATATTCAAGTTTTATCACAAGGAAATGAATGGAACTCTCTCTTGTTGAAGAAGGAAGAAGACAATATGCAAAATGATATGTTATGTGTTTATGATTTTCAATAAATCAACCATTTAATGTTTTTCATATGAAAAGACATGATCTTTCATTCATAGTGGTGTCTTTGGCCATTGTAACTGACCACAATCATCAAACAATAACAAGGAAATGAAAAAACATCAGAAAATTCGAAGGTACACGAAACATCATGAAGGTGCGCGTGCAGGTGCTCGACAGCGCTCGAGATCTTGGCAGGCAGGCGTGCGTGCACCTGCGCGCAGACCTGCGCGCATGTGCGCGCCTGCTACTGTTCACGATCGAATTTTTTTTCCCAGATTTCGCCCCTTACATTTTCCGAATACTCGTTTGAAGTTCTTTCAACATTTGATGAACTCGTTTCGAGTTTAATTCAGAGCCACCGAACATAATATTCGTTCATTAAGGTTCATTTTTCGTTTCGAATTTTTCCAATCAAACACATTGATTATCTTGCTTAATTTTCATTAATTAAGGATCAAATTATCCAACACATATCACACAAGAGTTATTTCATATCTGCACACATGGAATGGTAATTAATCATTAGCATCACAAAACAAAAGTAATAAATTGCATATATAATTTAACTAGAGTACTATTATTCCTTCGATCATCCGCGACCAAATCATTGATAGACCTTTGTCTTTTGCATGTTAGAAACTTTGAGTATAACTTCACAGTCTTCCCCAAGCATGTCCTTCACGAAAGACACGACACTAGACATACATCCGTGCAACTCGATTATTTCAAGTGTCGAAACTTCTCCTATTCCGCATGGGATTGCCTCAAGAGCAATGCATTGTCGAAGCAAAAGGTGGCGGAGAAGTGGAAAATGGTAATCCTCGGCTCGCCACGCCTTTAGATCCCTCGAAAATTCGATTGATAGGCTCTTAAGTTTGCTGAATTCGTCGTCATTTGACTCCCGTAACGATCCTACAAAGGCTCTATCCTTCAGCTTGAGAACTTCAAGATTGGGCAACATACCAATAATGGTCATCTTGTCCCAAGGGATCCTGCAGCCCCTTAATACCAGCTTTTTTAACGAAGACGGGAAGCTGATGTTTCGCTCAAGAGTCTCTTTTGGCTTGCCAGAGAACTTCCAGCGTAAAGATTCGAGTTCACACAGATGGGAAAGATTGTTTAGACAATAAAACGACCAATCTGTAGTGTCATGAGAGAACTTGATTTTTAGCTTTTTGAGATACAAGATTCTTGTAAGGAACTCCTCTGTGCACCTGAAATTTGTTACATTTGAGAGTGTTTGAAGGCCTTTAAAACCCCACGTGTCTGTCTCACTAACTTGAAAATTAAGAACTTCTGGAAGAAAACAGTAGTGAATCTAGAGATGTCTTAACTGTGGCATCTCCCAGACTTCGAGCGGTAGATATATTTCACAGTGTGACTTAACTATTAAGGTCTTCAGATTCCATAATCTCGATAATGAGGGAGGGACTTGATTAACAAACCCGAGCTCAAGGTATCTCAAGTTAACTAGCACTAGAACTTGTACTGGAAACTCATCGTTATCTAGCCTACAGACGGACAATACCTTGAGCAATCCTGAGAATAATCTAAGCATTGATGTAGTATCACTGGCATGCTCGTCATCAACATCATAAAAAATATCATCGTCGTAAATAATGATAGAGAAAAGATCAGATAAGTGACATTGATCGAATAATATCGCAAGGATATTCATTGTCGTCCTCGGAAGAATGAAAGCTCTCGCTACTTGCATCATCATGCTCCGAAACATTGTCGGTCTCCCAATTTTTATGACTATCATGTTCGAAACATTGTCGTCCTCTAAATCACTATCATGCTCCCAATTTTTATCACTATCATGTTCCGAAATATTGTCGTCCTCTGAATCACTATCATGCTCCGAAACATTGTAATTCTCCCAATTCTTATCATCTGAACCAGTACCTGGAGAAGCTTCATCAGATGAATCAGTAAATCAGTTAGATCATCATCACTCTCCGAATCATTATTCTCATCTCCTTCCCTAGTAATTGGATCAATAATTAGTCGTCGTTGGTTATTTGATTGTTCAATGAAAAAGGTATCGAAGCGCCTATTCTTCATGACGCAACAAAACTTTTCTTTCTGAGCTTCTTTTGTGCATACATCCTTCAAAAGATCATGGATTACACAAAACCTTGGTGCCTCAAATGAATCATATAGACGAACAAAGATGAGATTTCTATTAGTAAGATCTTTCAAGTACTCCATTGCAACCATCTCAACACAATTAGATACACTTGGTTTCACAAATCCCTCAGCAACCCATAGCTTGATCATACTTGCTACTTTTATGCCTTCATATTGTCGTGGAAAAAGGCCGATATAAAGAAAAAATGCTTTCAAATGATGGGGCAAGTAATCATAACTTAAAGATAATATCTCTATGATTAGATCATCGACAGTTTTCAAGACCGAGTTCAAGTTTTCAGCCACATATTTCCAGTATTCTTTACTCATGCTCTCCTTTCTGAGATGTCCTGCGATAACTGATATTGCTAAAGGAAGACCTTGGCAACGTATTGCTATCACCTTTCCAATTTCAACCAGATCAGGCGGGCAATCTTTATGCAAAAATATCTCCTTACAAAGTAGACGCCAACTCGAATTGTCATTTAAAAGTTTCATCTCATGAGAAGAGCCACAAGAGTTGGTGTATGACGCCAATTCCGATTGCCTGGTCGTTAAAACGATTCGACTATTATTTTCGTTTCCAGGAAAATACTTCTTTATATCATCTAATGCCTGTGTAATCCAAACATCGTCCAATAAAATTGAATACTTTCTACCATATAAACTTTGATATAGATGCTGCTCACCGTTCTTTTGCCCATCCAAGGGTACTCCAATTTCTTTTAGAATGGCTAAAACTATTTCTTGGGCATTATACGTTTGAGGTATTGTGACCCACCCACGAATGTCAAAAGTTTCCTTGATCAGCTGACTATGAAACAAGATGGAAGCGAGAGTTGTCTTACCAACGGCACCCATACCGACTATCGATACGATGTCGAGCGCCTTTCGTCCTCCCACTAGTTGTTCCAGTATTCTTGTCTCCAGATCATTGTCTAATGCCACCATGGATTTACTGCCCCTCGAAGCTGACCCCAACGAACCGGCAATAGTAGAAATCACCCGCTCGTGTAAGCCGCTTCCATCCTTCTGAAACCCCTTCACTTCTTTTGCAACAGATTCGATATTCTTGATCACTTCTTCCAAGCTTCGGGGGAATTTTTGGAATCTCTCATGCTTATAACTCCCATACTTGTGCAGAAAGTGAGTGGCGATGAGAGATTTGAGGACGTCTTTTGCTTCATAAGCCGCATCTCTGATCTTTGTTATCAAGTCATTGGTAGCTCGAGTGCAAATAGGCGAGCAATCATCAATAAAAGATATCAGGGAAGTAATAATTGTTGGATCCCGGTTTTCTCGTGTCCAAACGCAGCGGAAGTTTAAAAAATTTTAGATCTTGACACTCAATATGTATTTTGCTTTGGGCGCTCATATGATTTTATCATAAACATTTATAGAGCGTTAAAATCGTTATACCTTTGATGAATAGATCACGTAGCTCCAACTAATCCGATATAAACGGATTAGCTCTTAATGAATCCCTACGAACTTTCTTCAATGAACTCCTTGTTTGATCCTCCTATTAAGTCCACGACTAGAACGCTGGATCATCTTCCAAATTGCACTAGAAAATATGAAAGAGATTTTACGTAGGAAAAAATATTTGAGAGACGACTCAAAATTCTTTCTCAAGAGAGGTGGCCGATTTTTATCTTTCTTTGGAGGAGTGGTTTTCGAAAATATGGTGATTGGGAGGCTAGGGTTATGACTTCTCAACCCACTTTTATAATTAACCTTTGACCTAATTATCATAGTATAATAATTGGGCTCTTTAATTAACATTAATGGGCTTGATTAATCAAGGTCCATTAATAACTTTAATTATTTAATATGTTGGATTTGTACTCTTACAAGACCATTAAAATATTACCCACCATATTTAATTTCTTAATTAATAAATTCAACATTTGAATTTATTATTTAAATTATAAATTCACCTCCATAATTTAATATCTAATAAACCCAACATTTGAGTTTAATAAATTAAATTCTCAAATTTTATAAATTCAACTCCTTGAATTTATTCTCTCAAAATTTAATTATCATAAATTCAACTCCTTGAATTTACTATATAATATAAATTCAACTTCTTGAATTTATTCTCTCAACGGGAACAAACGATCCAGTGCTTGTGTGACCCTCAATAATTCAGGGATACAGCTAGCCGTGAGTTCACAACTCTTTGCGATTCAGGACATAATCCTTTATTCGGGCTTACCCTAATTAGCCCCATTCTTTTCATCAATGCCTTGATCATGAATATCAGAACTCATTTCTGATTGCACCCATCGGATCATGGTAAGAGTGTCTAGTAGCATCGCCCCATGATCCCTTAGGTATCACTGATAGTGCCTGCAAGAACCAGTCGATTATGATTAACGTACAGTACAGTCCTTTCATCTCATATATCCCGATCGAATTTGCAACCATTGGTTCATCGAGGGTTGCATATTAATTCGATAACTATGTGATAACTATAATAGTGGCAGAACATGTACTATTTGAGAACTCCTTCTCTATCGTACATCTCATACTCTGGCCAGAGATTCCATGCACTATTATTTCATCATATCACACAGGATATCCACACCCTTAGGTGAGCGGTGAATCCCCGACTATAATTCACTGGCTCCTATATGTGACACCTCGACCCAATTTAATAAAATACAGCGGACTTTAAAATTTTCTTTCAAAAGGAAGGAGGTTTCAAATTACATTTCCATAAAACATTTACATCCAAAATGAATACATGATCATTCAAATGATATAACAAAAATACAAAATATCATTCTTATGATCATGTCCAAAAATACCAACAAAATATCATCTTCCTCCTTCTTTATATGCATATGACTCCGGCCCACAGTCAACGTCCTGGCCCGTCGCTCTGATATGCATTACATGAAATAACTGAAATGAGTATAAAACTCAGCAAGTGGAACTCTTACATAGCAATAGACATAGCATACTCTGAAAATCATAGCTTTAAAAACATAAATACCATCAACTCTGAAATATATCATAGCATGAATAATAATAACGATGATATTTCTCTTTTCTCTGGTATGGATTGATATCAATAGTATCTTTGTCTCTTACCTATATCCCATCGATATAAATCGACAACTCTGAGGGATATAAGCCTATGGTCGTTGATCAACTAATTGCATGCAATCTCTGACTATGTATCTATCAAACTATAAAACATTTGAACTCTCTCTTTGGCATTTCATCAAACACTTTGAAGACTTTAATCTCTTGTATTCCTTTTTACAATAATTGAGACATAAAAATGCCTTCAATATATATAACAAGTGTATCAATACATAATCATGAATCAAATGAAGGGAATAACACATTAAAACCATTGAAAACAATATATATAGTATCATGTGAGCACAAGGAATGAAATTCCACTTACAACCACTTGGAACCTTGTATCTAATCTCTTGATAGCAATCCTACAACAATAAACCATGTATTGAACCATCAACAACTCAATAATCATAAATTCATATCAATTAATCCATAAAATCAACACATCACCAAACCCATGATTCTCCCAACTCCAAAACCAAGAATAAACTAAACCAAAATCTTACCTTAGCTTCCTTGAACCCAAAATAACCTTGCTCTCACTCCAATAATCCAACAAGATGCTTGAATCAAGAGAACAAAAGAAAGAAAATGGAACCCTAGCTCACCCCTTGAGAGAAGAATCGAGAATGAGGGAAGAAATGAGAGAAAATAGAGCAACACTTGTATATAAGCACTTAAAACTCCAAAAACACGCTTTTTAAAAAATCGCTGGCGGCCCGGGCGGACGTCCTTTTCCGCCTGGGCGCGGAACTCACGGCCAAAATACAATTATTTCGAACAAGGGCCGCCCAGGCGATTAAAAATTCCCGCCCGGGCTCGCACTCTGCGCACTGCCACTTCAAAAATCGCTTCTGAAACGCCTCTTCCATTCATAATTTGGAAAAGTGGTAAACTACAAAGTTGTAGCCCTATGTCTTATCTTGAATCCCTCAAAATTGCAGATCATTTGGAGGTCTGAGTAAAAAGTTATGCCATTCTACCAAAATGTGTCACTGGAGGAACGTCGAAACACACGACACACTTCGGGGCACTATTGGCTTATCTTCCACAATGATTTGAACAAAACCCAAAACAACAAAGTTATAGCCTTATGTCTTATCTAACCACTCCAATTGGCCTCACCTTATTTGGATCAATATACCATTTTTCATGAATTTAATCGTAACGCCGCTATAATAGCACTACACATCATCTATAACCAACCATACTATAAATCCTAAATCGAAACTCTTAACATCCAAACTATACTTAAACTTTCCAAGTAGTCAATAAACATACGAAATCTTAAACCGTACCAACCGTACCGTACACCAGACTTGAATATTACACTATATGTTTCGCAAGTGTACCCAACCTCGCCATCTGATTACTCTCCTGGAGCCCGTAAACGAGTCAAAGCACAGTCCTAGCACATTGAACCTCAGTGTTGTCCTGGGTCGTAAGAACTAATGGTGCACAATCATAACCACGGACTTATCCTCTCGATGAATGATAACCACTTGGAAAGTCCGAGGGAGGGTTTTTCGGTATAATCATCATATGACTACCCATCTGTATGTTTGGACATCTACATGCAATTATCAAGAAACGCAGTACACAATATCACAGATGCTAGTCTCGAGCTCAAGCGACATTTATCCATGTTTTAGGCGGCTGAATCGACTAGGAACGAATTTAGAATATGCAGTGTTTACAAATGAGTTTCAACATCGAATTACGATTCATTTGCATTAAAGCATAATCAAGGACTTTATCTATGCTGATTGCATGAGTATACAGATAAAGTATAACGAAACCATTAAAAGTTGAATTATATTAAAATAAAGATTGTTTATTACAACTGAGTCAATAAAATCCCTAACCAACCGTTGGCTTGCAGGGCATCTACTCTAACAATATTGTCTTTAAAAGAGTCGAAATTATTCCTAGTACAAGGGAGGAAGTATCGATCAAATATATATATATATATATATATATATATATATATATATATATATATATATATATATATATATATTTGTGTGTGAGTATAAAGAAACAGCCTGTTTACCATTTAAGACAATGCGATATATATATATATATATATATATATATATATATATATATATATATATATATATATATTTGTGTGTGAGTATAAAGAAACAGCCTGTTTACCATTTAAGACATTGCGATTTTCTGTTTCTGTAAGATTGCATCACTTTGTTTCACTGCAATGGCTATATATATATATATATATATATATATATATATATATATATATATATATATATATATTTATTCACACAATATTAAGTTAAATGAAACATAAATAACACATATTTTTAAAAGGTCAACGTTTTAGCATGTTACTTTGGTTGATTAAAGTTGGTGTGCAAATCGTGAATTTTGAGTTTATAGGATTGTTATTATCATTTACTTATCTATTTATTAATAATTCGTATATCATATATTCACCAAATATTATAGTTTTCATAATGGTTGTTTTTTATATTAAGCTATTATTTTTTCAGCACATACAATATTGGAAACTATTACAAAATTCGTCGGGTAAATTGGTCGAACACGTAGACAATATCATGTGTTATATCAACAATGTCTCATACCAAGTGAATACTTTTGTAATGGAATAGTACAAATGAGTGGACATCATGTGAGACCGTCTCACGGATCTTAATATGTGAGATGAGTCAACCATACTCATATTCACAATAAAAAATAATACTCTTAATATAAAAAGTAATATTTTTTCATGAATGACACAAATAAGATATCCGTCTCATAAATACGATCCGTGAGACCGTCTCACACAAATTTTTGCCAAAATTTGACTATTTTAGATATAACCTCTCTCACATACTCAGCGAGTGAATTTAGCTATTTTCCCAATAAAAATTAACCAGTTCAAATAGATACTGATCTCGGGATGGGTCGATTTAATACCAAAATTTAATTAAGATTTATTTGCTCATCGTCTCAGTACCAAACAAAGCCTCGACAAACAATTTTTGTCCTTTTCTTTATGGTAGATATCACACAAGATTCATATCACACCTTTTCCACGTCTTTTTTCGACAAATCGAAAACGCAAGGCGAAAGGCGAGAGGTGTTTCTATACATACATACACACATAATGGGGGGTTTGCACATCATAACTACAAAGCTCACTAGACGGAATATATCCTTACGATTTGGTCGATGTGGGCACGACAGACGGGGCAACCCCATTTCTTCGCCTTAATCTCATTCAAACAAGACATGCACCCAGCCATGTGGCCGCAAGGAATGCAAGCTCCCTCGAGTGGGGAGTCCAGGCAAATCGTGCAAGATGAAGCACTACCATCTTCTTTCTTTTCAACGGTAGCACCAGATATGTCACCAGCAGATAAATCAACAGGGGTCATGTTGATTGATGGATAGTGGATTGGACCATTATCAATGGCAGCGTCTGAAGCAGGAGCTGATGGAATCGAGACAGTATAAGGGACATTATTTTGGCTTTGAAAATGCGGAGTCGGACTAGCACCAGAAATGGTTTGCAGAACCTCGTCTTTGCTCCCACTGGGATTATAGCTGGTTGAGGCTTCGGTTGTGTAGCACTTATCATGGGTGCGGGGGCTATTTGCAGAGCTGGCTGAACTCGAGGATGAGTCGACTTGGGATGCAAATCTTTCACGTTCAGCAAACTGACTAGAGCCGTTAATTGCCATAGCGAGCTGATCATCATCTGAAGGTGGCGGCGCAGTTGCTTGAACACTCGGGACTTGATCGTTGAACGGAAATATTGAATGCATCACCTGATATTCAAACTGTTGATGAGTTCTATAAAGTCGAGAGAAATGCTAGTCAAAGTATTGGTAAAGAATTTAGTTTCTCATAGTATCACCAACCCTGTTCAAAATTGGCCAACTAATCCAGCAAGGTATCACAAAACGTGAAAGCATAAGCGTTCAGACACAGATCAAGCCCGTCATTGCAGCCACAAATACAAATGCACTTTGGGGAAATTCTTTTCTACATTATAATCATGGTGTATACCATATCCTCATACATCTCCTTGACTGATAAGTGCACTTATACACGTTTTTTATTTGGAAAAGGAAACATTGTGCTTCCAAGATGTTATGAGAAATTTGCTAGACTCAAGTTCAAGTGCATAAAATGAAAGCCAGGTTCGAAAATGTGATCAACCTGAGGAATTCCTTTGCAAGCATTGCAAAACTGCTGCAGTTGCTGTTTTTCGCTTTCTTGCACAGGTGCCAGTTTAATTCGTCCACCTGTCATGTTAGGAGTAAGTTACAATCAAACACCATATTTTATCATCGAACAAAAGTGCTTATTTGACAGCATTTTATTATTACTAATTTTGATCTTGTGTTAGCAACTGAAGATTTAACAAAGAAGCACCCCTTAAAATCTGAATTTCCTAACTCCAAGATATTTCATTTTTGACATTGAAATAAATACACTTACTGCCTGCCTCCTGTGAAGCCTTAATGCAGCGCCTTCTCTTCCAGCGTCTTGGAACTATGCATAAAGATAAAAATTTTCTCACTTATCTAGCATATATATACACCATATATGGAAATAATGAATAACAAAATGGAATCCCTTACTTCTTGAAACGTCGGATATGATCGCTATAGGATCAGATTGGTTAAAATTTGGCTCCCCAAGATTGGCCTTCCAAAGTGGAATAAGTGTCCGTGGCTGGGAATCCTATCAACAGGGTAAAAATTCAAGTCGAGGAATAAATTAACTTCACATAGTTAGGTGACGCATACACACATGATTGGAAGAATTTTGTGCTTAGTATTGCATCTTCAACATCATGTATGCAATCATTTTCACGAGAATCTGACTAGCCAAATGGCCCAGCGGTAGAATTAATAAGTTTCAGCACTCGTGAGTTTATATCTGTGCATGCAAGGCGACTAGCTGAAAGGTAACAACTAATATATGCAAAATCGAAAAAACATGGACTGACAGAGAAATCAATCTAAGCAAAAGGGCACCTGTGCACCAGCATATATAGCAAGCTCCAACTTGAAAGGCTTACTAAGATTGCGGGAACCACAAGGTAAAACGACCACCCATCTGTGTAGAATTCGAAAGATTAATTAGAATTTGAGATTCTTGAAATCAGTCACTAATTCGATATGAAAATGTCCAATGAAAAATGCATAGACAAGACAAAGAAAAAGGTAAAACGAACTGTTTCGCAAACAAAATCACATGTTTCTACCAATTAATTTAAATAATCAGTATGTCCCACACATGCATGAGCAGACAAGATGACAACTTCTAGACAACATAAATTATTTAAATAAGAAATTACGATAAGGTTAATTCTTTGATAAAAGTTCCAAACTAGCGATTATTAATATGGGCATGTATGGTACTCACACTTTTCTTGAAAGCAATTGAGGTGCCAGACGGTCCAAAAAGCCTGGGCCAAAAAGTTCTCTCAGCCAACCAGAGAATAAGCACAATTTACCCTGAGCAGCAAAACACAAAATGTCAAGGTTTCATTGTTATTAAATGCAACTAAACTAAACCAGATAACTTCACTACAATGATAACAAGTCTGACAATAGTACCTCAATTCCTCGGACTACATTGCTGTACCCTCTCATTCTGGCAATGTCAAGTGGTGTTTGGCAATTGTCATTTATTTTTAGTGCATTTGCTGAGATTTACAGAAATCATCGATCAAACAAACAAGAAAAATCATGAATGGTAGTCCATATTTTGTGGCAAAAAAAATCATGTACTAAAAAACAAAATAAAGTGTGCATACCTCCATGTGAAAGAAGCAACTCTACTGTCCGTCCAAGGCCTCTTTCCGCGGCATGATGCAGAGGAGTTCCAGCTTGGTGTCCTTAAATAGAAACCATGAAAATAATCAGATGTTCTGGTAATAAAAGATGATATCAAGCACTTGGATCTATAATAGGCTCAACAGATCACAGTTACATGAGGTACGTAATAAAGACATTAAAAAGTAAAAAAAAAACATTTTTACTCATGCACAATCACAAGTTACCCACGACCTTTCTTTTCTTTCTTTTTTTTTTCGAAAAAAAGGAACAAAACAATAGCCCTTTGATATGGCTTCTGAATGAGTTTCTTAATATCACTTTCAAATTGATATAAACATCATGATAAGTCTAAACCTGAAAGAGTAGCACATTAAAGTATAACCAATGACTTAGCAACCAAACCAGGGCTGGAGCTAAAATCTTATTACCGTTGTTTTGCACGATAATATAAAATGTCGTGGACATTAAAATTGTATATCATATACCTGGACGATAAGCGTTCACGTTGGCACCCAATTCGATCAATGTTTTGGCGACATTGTAAAGCTCCGGACTCGTGCAAGCTAAAATCAATGGTGTCTTTTTTTCGCTATCAACCCACTGCCATCACAATCGACATTTTAGCAGAAAAGATTCAAGCCCCGGAGCATGAAACTTAGATCAATCAGTCAGCTCAATTTTTGTGGTTTTTCACTCATATTATTTTCCCTACTAAAGATGCATATAAAACTCTTTCAACTCTTAATTTTATGAGTCCTACTTTCATACAATTGACAATTAAACGAACAATTTTATCGCAAAGGCGGCTTCATTGTCGTACTTTGTAACTACCATCCTTTCTACCCAGCAACTTTACTCAGCATTTAGTTATGTAGATACAGCCAAGGACGCGAACATAACTTTCAAATGCATCCTCCATTTCAGCTTGAAATGTTTTGGCATCAATAAGACTAGAAAATGTCACCTCCATCTTAAGATTAACAGAGTTAAGAGCTGACAAATCATAATACTCGAGACTATTTATATAACTGCAGCACAGGATAAAATCAAGCCTAAAAATCAAATGCAGCGACTCAGAATTTCACTCTAAGCCTTCAAGATTTGCGGACATATTTGACTCTGTATGTCTTAATATAATCGAAAGCTAGGCTTTCAATTTCACCATACCCTTCTCAAACATAAAACGAGGAATCAGGGATAGACCCCAAAATGAAAAAGAAGCGATTTTTTTTTTCAAAAAATTCAACTGGCCCTCCTTTAAATTTCAATTGTTATACTCTGAACCATAAATTTTTCACAATTGAAACATAAATAAATAATAGAAAGGAGCAAAATATACGTTAAGAAAACACCCAAAAAAAAAAACTATTTTACATGAAATCATATACCTCAAGTCCAGCGCCTTGACTTCGTAAAGCTTTGATGCCTTCAATGTTTCCCTTACTCACTTCTTTATACAACAGCTCGTCCTTAGATTGATGCAGCCCCATTTTCACTCTATTGCATATTATTGAAAGATCAATCAAAGATTAAATAGAAAACCCACCAATTTTAACAAGGAAAGAAACAGGAATTTCTTGGAGAAATGATTTTCTAGGGAGATGAAGACGAGGAAAGCGTTGGCCGTTGAGCAATCTTGGAGTAAAGGGCTTTAATTTCTGCTAAATTTATTAATGATATGTGGGTCAGCAAAATAAATATGCTCAATAATGAAGTTAAATTACTCAAGCTAAAGCTCTTCTAGATTCACTACTTTTCTTGGAATTTTCTACGACAGTTCGCCTAACGCGGAGAACTTTTTTAAAAAAAATAATTTAAAAGAGTACAATTTTTATTTTTATTTTTATTTATTTTTAGAATGAGTGCAATTTTTTTTATAAAAAAATAATTTTTAAAAATAATTCAGTTTAAAAGCATAATGAAATTTACTTTATTTATATTTCACTTTTGGAGAATGTTTACTTCTGATTGAAAAATATGGGATTTTAAAAAACTTATAAATTGTAAGAATTTCAGACAGTTTTTTCTTTCATTTGTATTTCATAAATAAATAAAATAATGTATGTATAATTTGCTTTCATTTGTTATTTTAAATAAATAAAAAAGAAATAGTAAGCTTTATGTGATATGTTGTCCAAATATTTCTTTAAATAATGCTTAAATGGATTACTGCACAACTGAAAAAGAATTACTTGATATAATATTTTCATTAGATAGATTTCTTTCTTATTTGATTGGATCAACGACTGTTGTGTTTACTGATCATTCGACTAATAGATATTTATCGATCAAACAGGATGCAAAGCCACTCATACGATAAATAAAATAAGGAATAACAATAATAATATTTTTTTAAACAACGAGCAATTGTATGCTCCGTCCCTTGTATGAATATAAATTACATAATAAAACACTTTTATGTTGTTTTTTCACTTGTATTCGGCTGTATAAAGTTTCGTTTGACATGTTTTGTCTCTTTTATGTGCGGGAAATCATATCACTTTGAAAATATATTTTTTTTCTGATAGAAGCCAAACACCCCTTTTTTTTATGACGTAGAAATCCACTGTGGTATCTTTCGATGCACACATAGTATACTTCAGTAGCATGCAAACCACGCTAATTAAGAAAACTCACATTGGGCAAGACCTGTCTGACAAGTTTGTCTTAGAAAACGTTATTAAATAATCGAACTTCTGACCATTGATCAAGTGTTTACATACTCTATTAACTCAAAAACTCTTAGAAAAACCAAACACCCCTCTTAGTTGCATGTTGAACCATTATATAAAATACAATGATATATTTTCTGTTTATTTGTAGTTATTTTGTTAAATCCATATATTTTCTTTTAGATTCACAATAATCTACAATTAAACTAAAATTTTGTGGAATTTTCATAAATGATCTCTAAGAAACTACCTGTGGGGACCCGGACGCTAATCATATCATAATCGTCATTGGGACTAATTAATCAATTTTAAAACAGGGTCTAAATGTTTTTTTTAATGCGGAACGTAGTGACAACAATCTAATATACAACTCAGTATATAATAAAGTACAAGTCCTGTACCGTCTACAAATCAGTAAAAACTAAGGTCCGATAACTACTATCAAGTGTTCAAACCCTATATAATATCCAAGTCCGGAGCCTCCACTCTAATCACGATCTCTCTTCATCTCCTGGACCCTGATCCTGTCCCACCTGTTGTCAAGTACACATACAAACAAGACAACAGCGATAACTCCGGTAAGAATAAATCCCAGTATAAATCAACGAACATGCAATCATATAATTAATATAAAAGCATGAAATATATGACAATAATACATATCAAAATCAGAAATGTAATCAATATCAAAATGTCGACAATGCTCGTGACTCTACGACTCAGACTAGACTCAATCCTAGCTTAGGGATCCCGACGTCCAGATGTGGTACTCCTATATCGACAAACAGTAATAGAAAAGACTCCAGTTCTATCCAAGTCGATATAACCAGACATCCAGTGTCCAGACATATCCGTCATAGACTGTGGTCTATCGCCAATACACCATCTTGCGACATCGTGCAATGTACCCGTGGTAACCTGCCACTATCAGGTACTTCTGTCACAAGATTACTCGTCTAATGCATGTTCCTATAAATCCATAGAACAAGCATTTAATCAAATCATTAAACACAATGATAAACAATTAATAAGTATGTGATTTAGGGAAACTCAAGTACATCCTACTTGAGTCGATGTCCCAATCCCACATTGACTTATACCTTTCGTTTGCGGTTTCGGTCTGGAATCCAAACTCTGTCAATCCCTCAATCTAGCACTGGCAATATCAATGATATCATATCAATATACCGTTCAAATCAATACCAATCTGATCAATCATTAAATTCAACGGTATAATCGCGCAATCCCGGTATTCCAGTTAATATAACCTCACCAGACATTAATTACCAATCATAACTCATATCCTGATATAATCTATAATTCATTCATACTCCAGTTCTGTCCAATTTCCAATCCACACAATCAGAAAATCATAACAATTCCCTAGTCAGTCCGTTTTTCAGTCTGACTTCAATTCTACGATGTCTAATATATCAAGAACATCATATATGAATTCCATTCAATTCTGACGACATCATAATTTCAAAACATATCAAAACGTAGTAAAACTTACGTCCAGTTGTAGCCTGCGTTGATAGGAACTCGGTACTGAAGTCGGATTTAAAATCAGACGGACGGATTTTGCACAAAAGGCGTAAGGATTTTCTATAACCATACAGAGGTTTTTCTCAACTCTTTTCCCAGAAATAATGAAGGAAAACGAAGCTTGTTACATATATATATATATATATATATATATATATATATATATATATATATATATATATATATATATATATATATATTGCATTCACGCATGTACAGCAAATGGCTGATTCTACATGCAACACGTCTCGCGCATATGCGCGACATTACCCGCGCATATGCGCGAGACCTACTGGTCTCCGCCCCAAATTATCGACAGCTCGCGCATATGCGCGACTCATTTCCGCGCATATGCGCGAAGCCCTCTGGACCTCCCGCGCATGTGCGCGCATCCCCCTCGCGCATGTGCGCCGACGCCACTGTATGTCCCGCGCATGTGCGTGCGTACTTGTCGCGCATGTGCACCGATGCTACTGTCCTTGCACATTTCCATCTCCCATACGACTCATTTCTTGTCTATTATAATAGTATTCAATAATCATTACTTAACAGTGATTAATTCCCGGGCATTACACTACCATAATAAATTTTGGTCTTAAATTAATTAATTGATAAAATTAGCCTATTAATTATGTTAAATTCAAAAAATATCCTTTATAAAATGTTTAGTAAGAAGGCTGGTTATGAAAATACAATTTCGAGATGGGCTTATAAAATAATTAAATATCCTAAAAAAATTCCTCTTCTTTTACATTAGGGATTTATTTTTTAAAAAAAAAATTGGGGAGGTAGTGTATCAATGATCACATATAGATATCTAAATATGACTATTTTTCTTGTAAGTTTATGTCCCGCAGGAAAAACATGAAAGAGAGCGGGCTTGGGGACTAATGTTCAGATTTGGGTTCGAGGATATGGATGAGGACGAGGATATAAATTTGATCCTCACAAGTTCGAGTTCGGGGATTCTCCAAATTCTCCCCGAACTCGAAAGAATCAAAAATACAATTCGAGACTGGGGATGGAGTGTGAAAACCAATATTTCACGTATATTCACGCACATAAAACATTGTGCAAGATTTTTACTTTCTTGCAATTTTCAAAATTTAAACACCTTGGTATTAGATTTATATATATATTTTTATATATATATTTGAAATGACAAGTTAAATGCTCATTCGAGCCTTATTCTGTCTAATTTCAAGCAAAATCAACCAAACACCAAAACTAATTATCCATTACAATAAACCAATTGTACAAGTACGGTTTACCCGTGGAAACATGAAAAAAAAAACAAGTTTAATTGATTTTTAATAACTAAAATATTTGGTGAATATATGATATACAATTTATTAATAGATAAGTAATGATAATAACAATTCTATAAACTCAAAATTCACGTTTTGCACACCAACTTTAATCAACCAAAGTAACATGCTAAAACGTTGACCTTTTAAAAATATGTGTTATTTATGTTTCATTTAATTTAATATTGTGTGAATAAATTCATGCACAACGTGGAACTTGTAAGAGTGTGTATATATATATATATATATATATATATATATATATATATATATATATATATTTGCCAGTCAGGAGCCATAACACGTGTTGTGTGTTTCTTGCACCGATATTCACTTGTGTGTGCTGTCATTGCGAGATGCATCCTCCTACCACGCGGCATGTGAGCATCTTCCTTCCTCCCCGATTTTTTCCTGCTTCCCTGTCCTTCTCTGTTGGTTGTATTTGTTGCTCGGCTTCCCCCAACTTTTCAGCCTTTTGTGCTCCTTCCTCCTTCAAGACTTCGTTTTCTGCCCCATCTTCACGTCCAACAGGTAGGCAACGACAACCTGTGAGTTATTTCTTTCCTTCTCTTTGGCCTTGATTATTTTATGATATTTTGCTCCGCCTAAGTTGTTCGAATTGTTTTTTTGCCTTCTTTCAGCGTTGTGTTAGCATCCGCCTTCCTCCCCGATTTCTTCCTGTTTTCCTCTGTTGGTTTCATTTGTTGTTCGCTTTTCCCCAACTCCCCAACTTTTTGTGCTCCTGTTGAGTATATTAGAATGAATAAGCGTGTTAGCGCTTCTTAGTCTTACGACATATATAGGTGTAAGCTTTGTATCTACAGAACAGTTTTTTCTTCTGAATCAATAAACAAAGTTCTTCCGGTTGCTTCAAGTACGAACTTCTACATGGTATCAGAGCAAAGGAGTTTGAACTAAAGATCCAGCTGAATTACGCGTGACTGGTGATTACCATAGATCGCGTTCATTTCTGAGCTGCAATTGAGGATTCGTCTTGAGGAATCACTCGTTTTTCCCGTTCATTTTCTGAGCTAGCTGCAATTGGGGATTCAATCTACATTTCTGCTCTGCTCGTACAGACATGGCAAATGCAAACAATTTCAACGATCCGATGACAATTCATGCTTCGGATACTCCAGGTTTGAATTTGATTAATGAGCAGTTAACTGGAGTTGATAATTACAGTATTTGGAGTAGGGCGATGCTGATTGCGTTGCGTGCGAAGAACAAAGTTGCGTTCATCGATGGTACATGTAAGCGACCGGTTACAGGGAATCTCATGTTGCAACAATGGGAACGATGCAATGCATTAGTGTTGTCATGGATTATGAATTCAGTATCGAAGGAGATTTTTGGCGGGATAGTGTATTCCACCGAGGCTTCAGTTGTATGGGCAGATCTTAAAGAACAATTTGATAAGGTGAATGGTTCCAGAATTTTTGCACTACATCGTGATATAGGTCGGTTAGTGCAAGGTAGTAACACTGTCTCAACTTACTACTGTAAATTGAAGCATTTATGGGATGAGTATGCTTCGCTGGTCACCTTGCCATCTTGTGAGTGTGCTACGGCGAGACAATATGTAGAGCATGATCAGCAACAACGTTTACTCCAGTTCTTGATGGGATTGAATGAAAGTTATGCTCACATTAAGAGTCAAGTACTGATGATGACTCCTTTACCATCTGTTGGGCAGGCATTTTCCATGATGTCACAAGAAGAATCACATCGATCACTTACTTCGAATGATACTCAGACATCAGTTTTTTACTCTATGCAAAGCAAAGAAAAGAACACAGAACAAAAACGAGAAATGAAATGTGATTATTGTCATTGGACTGGACACACAATAGATTACTGCTTTCGTCTCAATGGTTATCCACCGGGGCATAAGTTGTATAAACCTCAACAAGGACCTCAACAAGGAAAGTTTTATCCTAAGAAATTTGGCAAAGACATGCCGAAACCAAAAAAAGTGCACAGAGAAGTCAATTTGGTAGAGGAAGGATTTGCTGCTGAAATACGACCACAATCAAATACACCAGTTGGTGCCCAAGTTTTTACAGCTGCACAATATGCAGAAATTCTGAAGTTGCTTGGCCATTCGAACCTTCAGAGTTCGAGCACACAGCCAGTGGTGAATATGGCAGGTAACAACTCGCATTTACATCTTGTTTCACATGCTTGGATAGTAGATACAGGAGCAAATGAGCACATGGTTGGAGATGTCTCTTTGTTGCATAATTCAAAGTCCATGGCAGATTCCACTAAGTCTGTGAGAATGCCAAATGGTAATCAAGCATGCATAAGCAAGATAGGAACAGTACCAATAACCAATAACCTCACACTCGAAAATGTGCTTTATATTCCCAATTTCAGATTCAATCTCCTGTCCATTTCCAAATTCACCAAGAACCATCACTGCTTTGTTACCTTTTATCCGTGTTTTTGCTTGTTTCAGGACCTCAAGACTGGGAAGATAATGGGGATTGGTAGAGAAGAGGGTGGACTATATCATTTGTTCCAAATTCAACACAGAAAATAGGTTTTTTCCCTTTTGAAACAAGATGTAACACTTTGACAGTAGAGAAGCCTTTTATTGCACAATCTTCTGTTAGTATTCATGATTGGCACAAACGATTGGGTCATATGTCTTTTCTTAGAATGAAACTACTGCCATTTATATCCAATATTGATACATTGCCACATTGTTCTGTTTGTCCCATGTCAAAGCAATCTAGACTAAGTTTACCATCTGAAAGTTACACTAAAACCTCTCGGGTGTTTGAGTTAATACATATGGACATATGGGGTCCATTTAACACTCCCACATATAATGGGGAAAAATATTTCTTGACAATTGTGGATGAATTTTCTAGAGGAACATGGGTGTTCCTCATGCATTCTAAGCTAGATACATTTGGGATGATACGTTTCTTTCTTGCTATGGTTGATACTCAATTCTCGACCAAGGTTAAGGTCATTAGGACTGATAATGCAACAGATTTCTTTAATTCTGATTGCAAAAGCCTTTTTCAGTCTCTTGGGATAATGCACCAAAGCTCTTGTCCATACACTCCTCAACAAAATGGGTTGGTAGAGAGAAAGCATAGACACATTCTTAATGTGGCTAGATCATTGAGATTTCAATCCTCCATTCCATTAAAATACTGGGGAGATTGTGTGTTGACGGCGGTTTATCTTATCAACCGAACACCCACTCCTATTTTGAACCATAAAACACCTTTTGAGCTACTTTTTCATAAGCCACCTGCATTTGGGCATCTGCGGGTTTTTGGATGCTTATGTTATGTGTCCGTTCTGCCAGTAGGACACAAGTTTGATCCTAGAGCTAGTCGGTGTGTTTTCTTGGGTTATTCAACTGTGCAAAAGGGATATAAAGTTCTAGATTTACGTACCAAACGTGTATTTGTTTCTAAGGATGTAACATTCCATGAGACTATATTCCCTTTTGAGAATGAACATTCACAAACTCCATTTTTTCCGAGTACTACTTCTTTCATGGAAGATGGCTCTACTTCTGTCAATCCTGAAGCTGTTACATCAGATCCTATAATTCATTCTGACCCCCCCACTGATCAACCATTACGAAGGTCTTCAAGAACCACTGTCCCTCCTATTTGGTTACAAGATTTTTCTTGTTCTCAATATTCCAAAGTCAATTCAGCTGTTTGTCCTTATCCCATATCTAAGTACTTGACATACTCTAATTTTTCTTCTTCCTACCAAGACTATCTTGCTGCTATGTCTTCAGTTACGGAACCAAATTCTTATCATGAGGCTATCACAGATTCTAAATGGCGAGATGCTATGGACTTAGAATTGGCAGCATTGGAAAAGAATTGTACTTGGGATGTGGTTGATTTGTCTTCGGATATTAAACCTATTGGATGTAGATGGGTTTATAAAGTTAAGTTTAAGACTGATGGGATGGTGGATCGATACAAAGCGAGACTTGTGGCTAAGGGTTATACGCAGCAACAAGGAATCGATTTTCATGACACATATTCGCCAACGGCAAAGATTGTGACTATTAGATGTTTCTTGAAGGTGGCAGCCGTCAATCGTTGGCCGCTTTTACAAATGGATGTCACCAATGCTTTTTTGCAAGGGGACTTGGATGAAGATATATATATGTCTCTTCCAGAAGGATACAAAGTGCAAGGAAAACACAAAGTTTGCAAGTTAAAGAAGTCCTTGTATGGATTACGACAATGGAATACCAAGTTTGGGGCTATTATGTCTGAAGCAGGCTTTCGTCAATCGCAACAGGATTATTCATTGTTTGTCAAACAAGAATCGAGCTGTATCACTCTTCTCCTTGTCTATGTAGATGATATCATCATCACTGGAAGTAGTTCGAAGGCGATTCAAGAGCTTCAATGTTTTTTGCACTCCAAGCTGCAGATTAAGGATCTTGGCAATCTGAGGTATTTTTGGGGATTGAAGTTGCCCGATCCAAGGAAGGAATTTATTTGAATCAACGCAAGTATGCACTTGAACTAATTGCAGAAACAGGAGTTGCAGGTGCTCGGCCGTATGATACACCGATGGAACAGAATAAGAAGTTTACAAGTCATGAATTGGATGTTATCATGGGTAAATCTGGCCATGGCAATGCTGAGGATATCTTGCTAAAGGATGCAAGCATGTATAAAAGATTAGTGGGCAGATTGTTGTATCTCACAATTACAAGACCCGATATCTGCTATGCGGTGCAACACTTAACTCAATTTATGCATGCACCAAAGCAATCACATATGGATGCAGCCATTCGCGTAGTCAGATACATTAAGAAATCCCCTGGTTTAGGTGTCATGTTATCTGTAAACACATCTTTCTCTCTTTCTGCTTATTGTGATTCAGATTGGGCCTCATGCCCGATGACACGTCGTTCCCTCACAGGTTAGGGGATTCTTTATTGTCTTGGAAGACCAAGAAACAACACACAGTTTCCAGGTCTTCAGCAGAAGCCGAATATCGTGCAATGGCCTCAACTACCTGTGAAGTTGTGTGGATTTCAGCATTATTAGCAGATATGGGTCTGAAATTATCAGCTCCAACTACTCTTTATTGTGACAATACGGCTGCCATACACATTGCAGGCAACCCTATGTATCACGAACGCACAAAGCACATTGAAATTGATTGTCATTTAGTGCGTGAAAGAGTTAAGGACGGGACCATAGTCACTGCACACATTCCTACCACCGAGCAACTGGGTGATATCTTTACTAAAGCGCTTGGATATCCACAACATTCTTATTTGGTTTCCAAAGTTGGTGTACGTGATCTTCATCAGTCTATACACGATAATTAATGTGTTGTTTGTTTGAGTCTATGTCTCTTCTTTTCTATCAAGGTTGCTCTGTTAGTTTAGTTGCAACCTTGAGGGGAGGATGTTGAGTATATTAGAATGAATAAGCGTGTTAGCGCTTCTTAGTCTTACGACATATATAGGTGTAAGCTTTGTATCTACAGAACAGTTTTTTCTTCTGAATCAATAAACAAAGTTCTTCCGGTTGCTTCAAGTACGAACTTCTACAGCTCCTTCCTCCTTTAAGCCTTCGTTTTCCGCCCGACCTTCATGCCCAGCGGAAAAAAACGACAACCGGTGAGTTACCTCTTTCTATCTCTTCGGCCTCAATTATTTTGTGATTTCCTGCTCTGAATATGTTGTTATCCCTGGTTTTTGGCCTTCTTTCAGCTATATTGATCCCTTTGGTACACGTCCGCTTAGTTTATGATTTCCCCCATGTTTTCCTCCCTTTATGTATAGATTTTAGCAAGCTTGGTACGTGTTGTTAAGTGACCCGTAATGCCTCATTTCTGCTTCGGCTCCACAGCTTCTTTGTAGAGCTTCTTTGGCTTTCCCCCCTTCTCGCGCGGACAGCGCTGGCTTCTCTTTTATTATATATCAGCTGTGTTCTCTTCTCGATTATGTTCGTTAGTATGTGTTTTAATACTTGTGTTCTCTTAAACTGGGCTTACTGTTTTTTGTTTATTATCCAAGCGCTAATATTTTGCCTGAAAACTTACCTACTAATTGTTGGTTGAAGCTCTGCCTACTTTCCAATTATGCATATGCACATCTTCTCTTTAATGTTAGTTTTTTAAAGGCCTTTCAAATTGCTAAAATAAATTGTCTATTTCCAGTAAACCTCCTTTCTGCAGCACATCGGTTTCGACTTCACTGCGCTTTTTGTCCAGCTCCTCTACGTCACCTCTACTGTGCGCTTCCTCTATTTCTGCAGATCGGTTGGCTCTTTGCGACTCTTAGGTCCGTTCTCTTATCCTCCTTCTCTTGTGTGCCGTTCTTTTAGAGTTGTTTCTTCTTTAATACTTCTTTTAGATTTCTAACTGGCGAACATCGATTTGTGGTAGTCCGAACTTTGCTTGTACCATTTCTCCTTGTTCAGTTGGTCGGAGGGACCCCTGCCAATTCATCGGAACTAAATTATCAGAAGTTTTAGAAAAAATATGCACACTGAAGAGAGAAGCCAGATTTCAGGCCCAACAGAACTTGTCTATTTGCTGCCACAACAAAACCCAAGAATTATTGTTGATTCTCTAAAGCAAGGAAATAAAAACTTAAATTTCTACACAGCCATACAAATCCAGATGGAACTAGCAGGAAAGCAAAATTTAATGTTGGTTTGCAAAATGATGATCAATTAGCTTATTTTTCTTGCTTAAAAGTTCCTGAATTTTAGCAAAGCAATCGTATATAGTAGAAAAAAAATCAAATAAATCATTTCCTAATTTTGAGACAAACGGATGATTAGGTAAGAAAGAAAAATAAAAAAATGTACTGGATACATGAAATATAAGGAAATCTAGAAGATTAATCAATACCGATGACTTTTGCAATTATATTTATCGAGGGCTCATTCCCGAGTGTTAGCTCATTGGTTTGGCACTCAAAAGTGTTGATGAATCAATTTTCTTTCTTTGTTTTTTTCTTCTCGGAGCTTCGTTTTGCCTCAGTTAGTCTTGTCATTGTTATTCTTCTATGTTTCTTTAGATTTTGCTTGCTTATTTACTTTTGTCAACGCATTCGATTGGCACGACCTGTGGAATCAGTCGCTTGACGACAAAATCCCCCTGGTTGTACGGTCTTTGTCCGTTAAATGTGAATTTGTGTGTTAGTCTGCTGAAAGATACCTGAAATAATGAATGCTCGAAATGCTTTAAAATATAACAGTTCTTAGATTAAAAATCTGCGTATGAGAGAAAATTTTTTTGTACTTTGTATTTTTTTTAATATAACTTCCCATGTACAATTTTGGGGACCCTATTGCAGCCAAATAAAGGTTCGGCACGCCCTCATTAAAGAGTTGCAAACAGAAAAAAAAGCTAGGTTTTTCAGCCCAAGTAGGATACAGGTTTGGTTCTCGGTTATAAATTTTTACTTCATCGGGTTTATTTATACATGTTTGTGATGCATCAGTTCCCTTTTTGGCTTGCAACATTTTAAAAATTATTTACCTGGACTCTGTGTCATATTGCGCTTTAATTTGTTTTTTTAAACTACGTAAATGTTTGCCCTATTTACACTACTACTGCTAACCATGCCTTACATGTTATTGCAGAATGTTCTCTTATTTATGTTAGAGACTACAGTTATTTCCACATTATTCATCCTTGTAACTCGGAGTTGATAAATACCATAACCGTCTTGCTACGCAGTTCAAGCAACAAAGCCAAGTCGCAACAATAACTTAAGAAACAAGATCTCTAGCCTTTCTGCAGCTTCAAAGCCATCCATTGTTTATGAGGTACAAGCCCTTACTAAAATGCACTCTCTTCCAGCCAACACTTGATTTTCTCAAATATTAGTTGATTTGCATGGTTCAATTATTTTAGATTCTTATGCCTACGGTATTTTTCAGGTATAATTTCATATACTATATTTATTTTATTCATTAAACTTCGTTCTTCCCTACACAAAATTTTAAAATTTTAAACAAATTAGCTATATCTTATCCCACTTTTTTTCGACCAAATGTTATTTTATATGTTTAGTTTTGCGCTACGATATACAGTACAAAGTCTTGCTCAACAAAATAAATATAAATTCGTTCCAATTTGAAAATTGTTTCTTTCTGTAACATTGTTCCTTTTTTTGACACACAAATGATGACTAAGCTTGTTTCAACGTTACACGTGTCAAAAAAAAAACCCATGTGAAGACTAGCCTTTCTTTTTTTATTGAAAATAGCAGTTTTGAATACAACACAGATCAATATTTGGTAATGACTCATCTAAAATATCCACCTCTTTTGTCTATTGACCTTATTTATTGTCTCAAATATACTTATTTATTTTATCATACTCTCACTCTCTTTATTAGCTATATCTTTTCTTTACCATCAAATCCGATGGAAAACAACCTGTACTGTACTTGTATCGACTGTGGACAATGTTACTACAATTATCTATGTCAAAAAGAAGTTGAAGATATGATGAAAAATTTACTCCAACCCAGTATGGACGGTCATCTTCCAGCGAGTTCTTACAATGGAAGCAAAGATTTCTCTTTTGCTAGAGTATGTAACTGATATTGAGAAAGAATTAGATATCAAAAATATGCATGCATCAAGTTCAACCGATTGTCCACTAAATAAATAAATATTTTACTTGTGCTGTATATTTTACTTGTGCTGTATAAAATGCTTAGTTATAAATTATTTGTATCTACCTATTAAGAATTTTAGTTTGTAGCATATGTAATCTACATATATAAAAGTTGTCTTCCATTTCTTGTTTCTATGAATTTTTTTGGCGTTATACTACATTTACTTTCTCTGTAAATCTATTTTACATATATCATACTAAAATTTGCTTTTTCATTACCATGTATATCTTTTTTTCCCCAATTAGTGTCTCGGTTGTTCTACAAATTCAATAAAATTGTATGTTTTCATATCTTCAAAAAATAAAGTGGCAAAGCTATTAGAGTTGGTCTCATGTGAGACCGTCTCATGGATCAAAATCTGTGAGACGGGTCAACCCTACCCATATTCATAATAAAAAGTAATACTCTTAACATAAAAAGTAATACTTTTTCATGGGTGACCCAAATAAGAGATCCGTCTCACAGATATGATCCGTGAGACCGTCTCATACAAGTTTTTGCCAAGCTATTAAATATATGACCTAAGCTCTTAAATATGAAATTAAAAAATCCTCAAGCATCTTTTAGTAATATTTACTTTAAGTATTCTCATCTATTATCACATAATCGTTAATAATCTAAAATACTAAAAAAATTAGGATTAACATATTAATAAATCCATTAAAATATCCAATGTCAAATATCCAATAATCTGGTAGTAAAATCTTTATAGTAAAATCTTTATACAAACATAAAAACATATCTTTGACATTGGATATTTTAATGGATTTATTAATATGTTAATCCTAATTTTTTTTAGTATTTTAGATTATTAACGATTATGTGATAATAGATGAGAATACTTAAAGTAAATATTACTAAAAGATGCTTGAGGATTTTTTAATTTCATATTTAAGAGCTTAGGTCATATATTTAATAGCTTTGCCACTTTATTTTTTGAAGATATGAAAACATACAATTTTATTGAATTTGTAGAACAACCGAGACACTAATTGGGGAAAAAAAGATATACATGGTAATGAAAAAGCAAATTTTAGTATGACATATGTAAAATAGATTTACAGAGAAGGTAAATGTAGTATAACGCCAAAAAAATTCATAGAAACAAGAAATGGAAGACAACTTTTATATATGTAGATTACATATGCTACAAACTAAAATTCTTAATAGGTAGATACAAATAATTTATAACTAAGCATTTTATACAGCACAAGTAAAACATACAGCACAAGTAAAATATTTATTTATTTAGTGGACAATCGGTTGAACTTGATGCATGCATATTTTTGATATCTAATTCTTTCTCAATATCAATTACATACTCTAGCAAAAGAGAAAGCTTTGCTTCCATTGTAAGAACTCGCCGGAAGATGACCGTCCATACTGGGTTGGAGTAAAATCTTTTCATCATATCTTCAACTTCTTTTTGACATAGATAATTGTAGTAACATTGTCCACAGTCGATACAAGTACAGTACGGGTTGTTTTCCATCGGATTTGATGGTAAAGAAAAGATATAGCTAATAAAGAGAGTGAGAATATGATAAAATAAATAAGTATATTTGAGACAATAAATAAGGTCAATAGACAAAAGAGGTGGATATTTTAGATGAGTCATTACCAAATATGGATCTGTGTTGTATTCAAAAATGCTATTTTCAATAAAAAAAAGAAAGGCTAGTCGTCACATGGGTTTTTTTTTTGACACGTGTAACGTTGAAACAAGCTTAGTCATCATTTGTGTGTCAAAAAAAAGAACAATGTTACAGAAAGAAACAATTTTCAAATTGGAACAAATTTATATTTATTTTGTTGAGCAAGACTTTGTACTGTATATCGTAGCGCAGAACTAAACATATAAAATAACATTTGGTCGAAAAAAAGTGGGATAAGATATAGCTAATTTGTTTAAGATTTTAAAATTTTATGTAGGGAAGAACGAAGTTTAATGAATAAAATAAATATAGTATATGAAATTATACCTGAAAAATACCGTAGGCATAAGAATCTAAAATAATTGAACCATGCAAATCAACTAATATTTGAGAAAATCAAGTGTTGGCTGGAAGAGAGTGCATTTTAGTAAGGGCTTGTACCTCATAAACAATGGATGGCTTTGAAGCTGCAGAAAGGCTAGAGATCTTGTTTCCTAAGTTATTGTTGCGACTTGGCTTTGTTGCTTGAACTTAGGGATGTAAATGAGCCGAACTATTCGCGAGTTTTTCGGATCTCGGCTCGTTAAAAAGCTCGTTCGGGCTCGTTCGTTAAGCTTATCGAGCCGAGCCCGACCCTTATTTTGGGCTCGACAATTTTGTGGAGCCGAGCTTGAGATTAATGATGTTCGGCTCGTTAGCTCGTGAACATGTTCGATAATAGGTTCGTGAGCTCAAAATTGAGCTCGGCTCGTTATGCTGGCTCGTTATGCTGGCTCGTGAGCTTGAGCTCGAGCTCGGCTCGTTTAAGTGGTTCACGGGAGTTGCGGGTAAAAAAAAGGGGATATCAGCAACGATTTTTACTAAACCGTCGCTATATAGCGACGGTTTTAATTAAAACCGTCGCATAATAAATTAAGCGACGGTTTCTTAAAACCCGTTATGAATAAACCGTCGCCGATTAATATCAGCGACGGTTTTAGTAAACCGTCGCTCATGGAAACGGTTTTGGGGTTTAGGGTTTAGGCTTTAGGGTTTAGGGTTTTAGCAAACTGTCTATAAATTAAGCTTAGTCATCTTGAGTGTTTATTAAATGGATATATCCGTTGTCCTTACAATCGAAAAAATTGTCAGAACAAACTATATTTAGACGAAATTACAAACCATTTGTGTTTCTAATAAAAAGTACGAAATTGTGGATGTCAATCGAAAAAAAAGTCTTGGATACTACGAACCATTTGTGTTTCCTACGCAAGCCTCGCAAGTTGTGTATTTGACTTATCCAACAACGAAGAGAGCAAAATCAGATTGGATGCATGTGAGTACTCTACGTAGGCGAGCTTATGTCACTGATGTTGAGCCAAATACTGAGCATAATCAAATTGATGCGAACGATGCATTTCAAAACAACGAAAGTGGACCTCATGACATCTCAACTCAATTTCTTTTATCGTCTCAAAATCTAGTCGATGTTAATGTTATGTACGACAACGAAATTGATTTGAACTGAAAGTGAAATAGAAGAGGTTCAATATTCGAGCGACGATGTTCGTGACATTTATTGAATTGTACTTTGAAAAAAATATATATTTCATTAATTATAAATGTTAATGTTTTACAATTATTGAATTTATTTTAGCGAGCAAGACATGACAGAGATCCAACGTCATGGGAGCTATACGTTCACACACATCGACATGCAGATGGATCTTTCGTTGACACGCGATTCGCCTGCTCCACGTAAGTTTATTAAATTTCGTTATTCTCATCAACGTTACATTAAGAAAATTCAATTTGATTCATTTTAAATCAACATCACAGGAGGAGATGTAGCGCTACATGGCTGATTCATTTTGTATGAAACACTTGTATTATTATTTGCAGATTAATAATATGATTACATTTCTCAAATTTTGTTAATTTTTTTTCGATTATACAGCACAATATAATTTTATTTCAGATTTAAATAATTATAACATTTAAAAAAACATTTAGCGGCGGTTTTTTTGTTCAAACCATCGCGACATTAGCGACGGGTTTTATAAAACCCGTCGCTAATGACGACAGGTTTGACATACTGTCGTTATAATAGCGACGGTCTAAAATAACCGTCGCTTTTTGGCGATGATTTCTGTAACTAGCGCTATTTGCGACAGTTGTAGAAAAACGTCGCCGATCAGATCGGTGACGGTTATGCATAACCGTCGCTGTTGGAACGTCGTCGATCCAAATCGGCGACGTTTTTGTAGATACCCGTCGCTATTAGCGACGTTTGTGTCAATACCCGTCGCTATTAGCGACGCTTTTAATCAAAACCCGTCGCTATTAGCGAACCGAGCCAGGCTCATTAAACAAGATAAACGAGCTATTAACGAGCCGAGCTCGAGCCGAGCCCGAGCTTCATAAATTCCGAACGAGCCGAGCCCGAGCTTCAAACCCGAGGCTCGTAACCAGCTAGAGCCGAGCCCGAGCCCGAGCCGAGAAAATAATGAAACGAGCCGAGCCCGAGCCAGCTACTGCTCGGCTCGGCTCGGCTCATTTACATCCCTACTTGAACTGCGTAGCAAGACGGTTATGGTATTTATCAACTCCGAGTTACAAGGATGAATAATGTGGAAATAACTGTAGTCTCTAACATAAATAAGAGAACATTCTCCAATAACATGTAAGGCATGGTTAGCAGTAGTAGTGTAAATAGGGCAAACATTTATGTAGTTTAAAAAAACAAATTAAAGCGCAATATGACACAGATTCCAGGTAAATAATTTTTAAAATGTTGCAAGCCAAACAGGGAACTGATGCATCACAAACATGTATAAATAAACCCGATGAAGTAAAAATTTATAACCGAGAACCAAACATGTATCCTACTTGGGCTGAAAAACCTAGCTTTTTTTTTCTGTTTGCAACTCTTTAATGAGGGCGTGCCGAACCTTTATTTGGCTGCAATAGGGTCCACAAAATTGTACAGGGGAAGTTATATTAAAAAAAATACAAAGTACAAAAAAATTTTCACTCATACGCAGATTTTCAATCTAAGAACTGTTATATTTTAAAGCATTTCGAGCATTCATTATTTCATGTATTTTTCAGCAGACTAACACACAAATTCACATTTAACGGACAAAGACCGTACAACCAGGGGGATTTTGTCGTCAAGCGACTGATTCCACGGGTCGTGCCAATCAAATGTGTTGACAAAAGTAAATAAGGAAGCAAAATCTAAAGAAACATAGAAGAATAACAATGACAAGACTAACTGAGGCAAAACGAAGCTCCGAGAAGAAAAAAACAAAGAAAGAAAATTGATTCATCAACACTTTTGAGTGCCAAACCAATGAGGTAACGCTCGGGAATGAGGCCTCGATAAATATAATTGCAAAATTCATCGGTATTGATTAATCTTCTAGATTTCCTTGTATTTCATGTATCCAGTACATTATTTTTATTTTTCTTTCTTACCTAATCATCCGTTTGTCTCAAAATTAGGAAATGATTTATTTGATTTTTTTTCTACTATATACAATTGCTTTGCTAAAATTCAGGAACTTTTAAGCAAGAAAAATAAGCTAATTGATCATCATTTTGCAAACCAACATTAAATTTTGCTTTCCTGCTAGTTCCATCTGGATTTGTATGGCTGTGTAGAAATTTAAGTTTTTATTTCCTTGCTTTAGCGATCTTAAATCAACAATAATTCTTGTGTTTTGTTGTGGCAGCAAATAGACAAGTTCTGTTGGGCCTGAAATCTGGCTTCTCTCTTCAGTGTGCATATTTTGTCTAAAACTTCTGATAATTTAGTTCTGATGAATTGGCAGGGGTCCCTCCGACCAACTGAACAAGAAGAAATGGTACAAGCAAAGTTCGGACTACCACAAATCGATGTTCGCCAGTTAGAAATCTAAAAGAAGTATTAAAGAAGAAACAACTCTAAAAGACCGGCACACAAGAGAAGGAGGATAAGAGAACGAACCTAAGAGTCGCAAAAAGCCAACCGATCTGCAGAAATAGAGGAAGCGCACAATAGAGGTGACGTAGAGGAGCTGGACAAGAAGCGCAGTGAAGTCGAAACCGATGTGCTGCAGAAAGGAGGTTTACTGGAAATAGACAATTTATTTTAGCAATTTGAATAGGCCGTTAAAAAACTAACATTAAAGAGAAGATGTGCATATGCATAATTGGAAAGTAGGCAGAGCTTCAACCAACAATTAGTAGGTAAGTTTTCAGGCAAAATATTAGCACTTGGATAATAAACAAAAAACAGTAAGCCCAGTTTAAGAGAACACAAGTGTGAGAACCTGAAATTCCAGCAGCTAGAAAATTTCAGCATAAGCTAAAATTCATGCAGAAGCTAATATTTCAGAAGCTGGTATTTTTCCAACAGATTGGAATCCAGCAGCAGACAACAGATAAAATCCAGCAGCAACAGCAGCACGAAATTCCAGCAGACAGTTACTGATTCAGCTTGAACTTGTAACTGAAGCATTTAACACGAAATAAAGATTGTTAATGTCAGATTATGGCCTTTAATTGGGAGGCTAACAGTCAGAATTTCACCTATAAATATCACTCTCAAACACCTGAATTGGTTTACCAAAACCTTGAGTTATCACCTGAAATTAGAGCTAAGAGAGTGCATTTTCGAAGCTGTAAAATCCAGTAGCGAGGAAAGCAGATTTCAGTAGACTTCAACCGAAACTCTAGCAATTTACGGTAAGTTGGCTTATATGTAAATATCTTGAAATCCGTTTGATAATTCTATTTTAAAGTTCAGTGTCTGTATGTTTGATTTCTGATTTTGAAGCACTGAAACTCCCTAGTGAACTAATGGTAGGAATATATATTCTGAACATTTCTGAATTCTGATTCTAATTCTGATTCTGGCCTCACCCCTTAGAGGAGAGAACATATAGGGGACTGATATCAGTTTAGCCATGAAATTCACTAACGTGCTCAGTGCTTACTAATTCTGAATTCTGTTCTGTAATTTCTGAATTCTGATTACTGTTCTGAAAACAAGAGTTCTCTTTATATTATCGAATTACTGTTTCTGTTGAAAATGATTTCGAAACTGGGAGTTATTCCCGCCCCGCTTACTGAGTGACAATCATATCACTCACCCACCAAACCCATCTCAGATAAAAACGAGGAAGAGTTGATAGAAGAAGAGGAGCAACGTCAGTTTTGGGGCTGGTGATAAAGATCGTTGTTATCAGTTCTTATTTAGGTTTATTTCGCTGCATTTGTTAAGACGATGTTGTAATTGGTTTTACATTTCCGCTGTAAAACTTTATTATTGAGTTGTATCAGACAATGAATATTCAGTATTATGAATAAAAGACTGGTTTTTCTGAAATTTTGTACTTCTGAGGCTTGTTGTTTTCGAATATAAATTTGAGAGCAACACCGGTGTCAACCAACCCCCATCCCGGGGCATGACAACAAGTATTAAAACACATACTAACGAACATAATCGAGAAGATAACACAGCTGATATACAATAAAAGAGAAGCCAGCGCTGTCCGCGTGAGAAGGGGGGACAGCCAAAGAAGCTCTACAAAGAAGTTGTGGAGCTGAAGCAGAAATGAGGCATTACGGGTCACTTAACAACACGTACCAAGCTTGCTAAAATCTATACAGAAAGGGAGGAAAACATGGGGGAAATCATAAACTAAGCGAACGTGTACCAAAGGGATCAATATAGCTGAAAGAAGGCCAAAAACCAGGGAGAACAACATATTCAGAGCAGGAAATCACAAAATAATTGAGGCCGAAGAGATAGAAAGAGGTAACTCACCGGTTATCGTTTTTTTCCCGCTGGGCGTGAAGGTCGGGCGGAAAACGAAGGCTTAAAGGAGGAAGGAGCACAAAAATTTGGGGAGTTGGGGAAAAGCGAACAACAAATGAAACCAACAGAGGAAAGCAGGAAGAAATCGGGGAGGAAGGCGGATGCTAACACAACGCTGAAAGAAGGCAAAAAAACAAGTCGAACAACTTCGGCGGAGCAAAATATCATAAAATAATCAAGGCCAAAGAGAAGGAAAGAAATAACTCACAGGTTGTCGTTGCCTACCTGTTGGACGTGAAGATGGGGCAGAAAACGAAGTCTTGAAGGAGGAAGGAGCACAAAAGGCTGAAAAGTTGGGGGAAGCCGAGCAACAAATACAACCAACAGAGAAGGACAGGGAAGCAGGAAAAAATCGGGGAGGAAGGAAGATGCTCACATGCCGCGTGGTAGGAGGATGAATCTCGCAATGACAGCACACACAAGTGAATATGGTGCAAGAACCCCCCCAACACGTGTTATGGCTCCTGACTGGCAACCGGCAGAAAACTGGCCATCACAAACTTATTCGCGCTTTATAGTAAGTAGATATATATAGTGTGAGTGAGTTGTGACTCGTTTGGATAAAGAAACAGCCTGTTTACCCATTTAAGACATTGCGACTTTCTGTTTATGTAAGATTCCATTACTTTGTTTCAGCAATGGCGTATGCTGCTCTTGTGTCTCTATTGCAAACTTCGGAGCGGATTCTTGAATTTGATCCATACTTCCTCCCTTGTACTAGGAATAATTTCGAATCTTTTCGACAGAGTATTACTTCCCTGATACCTTTTCTCGATGATGGCTCGCCTACTTGCACCCGAGCAACCAATGACTTGATAACGAAGATCAGAGATGCAGTTTATGAAGCTGAAGACGTCCTCGAATCTCTCATCGCCACTCACTTTCTGCACAAGTATGAGAGTGAGAGGCATGAGAGATTCCAAAAATTCCCCCGAAGCTTGGAAGAAATGATCAAGACTATCGAATCTGTTGCAAAAGTGGTGAAGAGGTTTCAGAAGGATGGAAGCGGCTTACATGAGCAGGTGATTTCTACTATTGCCGGTTCGTCGGGGTCAGCTTCAAGGGGCAGTAAATCGATGGTGGCATTAGACAATGATCTGGAGACAAGAATACTCGAACAACTAGTGGGAGGACGAATGGCGCTCAACATCGTATTGATAGTCGGTATGGGTGGCGTTGGTAAGACAATTCTCGCTTCCATCTTGTTTAATAGTCAGCTGATCAAGGAAACTTTTGACATTCGTGGGTGGGTTACAATATCTCAAACGTATAATGCCCAAGAAATTGTTTTAGCCATTCTAAAAGACATTGAGGTACCCGTGAATGGGCAAAAGAACGGTGAGCAGCGTCTATATCAAACTTTATATGGTAGAAAGTATTTATTTGTTGGATGATGTTTGGAGTACACAGGCATTGGATGATATAAAGAAATCTTTTCCCGAAAACGAAAATAATAGTCGAATCGTTTTAACGACCAGGCATTCGGAAGTGGCCACATATGCCAACTCTTGTCGCTCTTATCATGAGATAAAACTTTTAAATGACGATTCGAGTTGGCGTCTACTTTTTAAGGAGATAATTTTGCATAAATATTGCTCGCATGATCTGGTTATACCAAGCTGCGTTCAGCTTTTTTCCCTTCGGAACAACTCGATCCAAGTCCTTCTCGAGATTCAGTTAGGTGAGATGTTCTTCTTGTTGTTGCGATATGTACACTGCGAATTTGTTGGTATGATATAAATAGAACTTGTAGTGCTCCGTGTTATCTTTTCTTGGTCACTGGAATAATAGATTTCAGTTAGTAACCTATTTGATATGAATTTTCTACCAAAAGGTGTCAAAATCTGTATTGTGTGATTTAGATAAGAAGCAAACCTACTTTATTTCGGTGGTATGAGCTATGTTCACAAGGATTCTGGAGTTGTGGTTCGAATGAAAGTTATAGAACTATAAGTTATCTTCGAAATGAGATCAGAATCGTTGAATATTCCATCAAGCATCGAGATTGTTACACATTGTTTCCTGAAGCTACTCTTCTGCCGAAAAAAAATCTGTCCACGAACAGAATGAATCCAGTGTATTCAATTAAATTATGGAAGTAAACGAATGAGATTTGGAATTTTGTTTCAACTGGAGAAACTGGGATAATTAAGTTAGCTTTCATTTCCATTGACGGAACCCGTTTTGAGTAAGCAATGAATGAGATATGAATTTTATTTTATCAAGTGTTAAACCCAAAATCTGTATCAGAACCTGCGGCTCATGGTTTTTGTTGCGGTCAGGATTCCAACCATATATTGTAAGTATATTTTGGATAAGTATGTGATGAGTTATGGCCTTATAACCGAGCCTACGTATAAGCTGAAAATGGTAAAATATAAACTTCTGACGAAAAATTGATTATACAGAATTTCTTAGACTTTAAATACGATTATTGAATTAGAAAAATATAAACTTTTTGACGAAAAATTGATTATGTATTACTCGTATTTATGTGATTTATGTTAATTATGTTAATTAAATACCTAGTTTAATATATGTTCAATTATTTGACATATTTTATTGCATTTGGTATAGGGCATGATATTATAGCATTCATGTTGAGCCCTACCATTCTTTTTATCCGTTTAAATGTTGTATTGTATTCCTGGCACACGTGGTTATTTCGGAACCAGTTGACGGCTTTTGAGCCTAGTTATCCCTGATACTGAAATTATGATTGTCTATTTCTTGATGCATTTTATGTGTGATATGCACTTGAAATATTGACATCATCGTTGTTCGCTATTGTGCCTTCCTGTTGTACCGTTATCAGTTGTATGGAGGACGAGTTTTGTGTGTTTATTGGACACAACATGGTATACCTCGTATATTTGGCAGGGCGATTTGGCTGCATGACGATGTAACTTTATCCGTGTGTTGTTGCTTGCTCGAGTATTACTCATTTATTATCATATCGTTTATTGGCTCCTATTCTCATGTTGTGATTGAGACATGTTAATGCATTGCATATTTCATTCTTTTATATGTTTATTGTAAAATCCCGGATTTTAGATTTTATCATGATAATATTTTGTACCAAGATTTGCAAGATTTTCGAAAATGGAATGGATAATTTTATCTTGAGCATTATTTGGAACTCAAGAATTTAAATAATATCGTGTATATTTTTCGGAATTTGAGATATGCAGAATTATACCGGATATATGTCTAAGATTTGATATACCTGGATAAAGATTTAAGCAGGAAGATAACTCAATCTTGGATTACAAATCTTGAAGTAGATATCATAGGATTTTCGAAAATATTGATGGATTTAGGGAGGATTTTCGAAATTGATGAGATACAGGGAAGTCTATCTATACGATATAAAATACAGGCTTGGGAAAATTTAAGAGTTTAGCTACCAGGATTTTTGGAGAAAAATAAAAATCTTATTTTTGGAAAATACCACTACATTTCGAATTTAGGTATGGAAATGTTTGGGATTTAAGAAATATAATTTTATTGGGAAATAAAAAGTCTACCGAATATTGGAAATTAGACACAAAAGTCGAAATTTTGCAGGCTAGACATGAAATAATTTCGAAATTTATCCAAGGGAAGGATATCAAGATTTCGAAATTTATCATCCAGGATCAAGGATAAATATTTAGATTAGATCACGATTCTAGATGAAGATTTGATTCAATTCAAACGCGCGGATAAACTCGATCGAGATATCAGCCAACCCCTATAAATAAGAGGGCCTATAACTCGAAAATTCACATGGTGTGCTGTCGTTGTGCCACCAAACTTAAATTCCTACTCTCTAAATAAAATTAGCGTAATGATGAGCAGGGTCGAATCCACAGGGAACGGGGGATGATTTCTTTCGAGCAAAATGCAAATAAAGGGGGGATTTGTTTAATAAAAACTAATAAAATACTATAACTAATTTAACATGCAAGAAGAAATAATTAATTAAGATGAAAACTAATGAAATGTAAATTAATATTACCCAACTCGATTCAAGGGATTTCTATTATTCAATTGTATCACTGTTCATCGGCTAACATATATTTATTCACGCAGATACAATCAATTGACCTTAGAATTATAGGGATAGCCGCTAAAATTCTTGCGTTTTCCTGATTTAATTGACCGAACCCAGCATCCAGTCAAAACTTATTAATAATTAACTGGGCACGATAACGTTCCATATTAATTAAAAATAGCATTTTCGTTTTGTGAAAACAGTTAATCCTAAATCTAACAACCGAGATAGCTGCAATTGATAGATCAAGTTTCGCTGATTTATTTAGATTAAATATGCTATGATAGCACAACACGCATAATCTATCGCTACTCATGTACCAATCATTCATGACAATTACGGATCACTGAATTCATGGATAGCAGTAGAAAATTATATATCGAATTAAATCGTCAGATTAATCGACACACAACTTTCATATAAATAAATCACAAATCAACAAATACTTGAACAAAACACGAATATTAAATTAAAGTACAAAAAGTCTCACAGTGATAAATCGAAATAGTAAAAATATCTCTTGAATCAAAAATAAAACTTAGCATAAAGTTGTGGAGAGAATTGAAGAGAAAAATCCCTTGAGTCCTTTTCTTCTTTTCTTCACTTCACGTTGAGTATTGGAGGAAGAATTCTTTTTTTTCCTTCTTGCCTTGCGTGAGATCTCCTTTTTGTGGGGGGAATTCTTCTATTTTATTGTGAAATCTTTTTTCTGGTGCTCCTCTCCCTTCCACGTGGGTTTTGTGTAGGCAACCAATAAAGTAAAATTGGGTCCAAAAATATAAAAGTTCAATAATCTAAAATAAAATCTAATCACTAAAATCTAAAAGATACTTAAAAAATATCCTCCATGAATATAGAGTTTTTCCCATAAAAACTCTATCTCATAATTATTCCTTGATAAGAAAATTCCTCAATTCTCACTAAGCAGCAGAGGAGCTGTCACAAGGCGTGACCATGCCTTATCCAAAAACCACTTCTGAATTTTTCTGTTCAAGTCTTCCACTAAGATCATATCGACAACTTTAATTATGATATAAAATCACCATTTTTAGCTCATATTTTTCGCATGAACAGGAAACTTTGTCCTACAATAAAATCACACAAAAATGTGTCAATTACGCACGTTGAAAGTGGTAACAATGAGAGATATGACAACAAAAAATGCCAACTATTATGAGCCTATCACACACCTCAAACTCCTCCAAATTTTCGAGTTTCTCTCCCTAGTTCCCATAGGTATTTTCGAGTTTTGCTCAGCCGAGTAGCGAAGCGCTGCCGTCCAGTCGTCGGAGAGGAAATTTTCGAAATTTCCTGTGCAAGCAACCCTAGCTTTTCAAGTTTTTCAGCAAGAATTTAAGGTAAGTGGGCTTGTTTTAAATGTGTAATTTCGGTGTATGCATTTTCATTTATTTTTTAAATTTCGGTCGAGTACAATTTTTCTTCTACCCCCTTCTGGTTATGATTGCTCCATGGGTTTTATGTTGACACTGTGAGTATTCAACTTGATATGGGAGGGAATCCCAACTATAATATGACCCTCATACGGTGGGGATATAACCGATTCGGCCTCGCCCCCTTAGAGGAATAAAAATTAGGGACTGAATTCAGTAAACCATTGAAAGTAGAGGAATCTCAGTGTCAGGTCAAGGATATGAATGTGGTATGAGTCAAAATATGCATGGTGTGTGTGTGTGTATGTATTTCGAAATTTTGTATGCATGTTGTGTACTCGAACGGCCCCCACTTGCTGAGTATTTCCCAAAATACTCACCCCTTACTCCCCTCCCCAGATAAATCCGAAGAGCAGGTTGAGGAAGAAGAGTCAGAACAATTCTGGGGCTGGTGATAAATTTCGAGAATTGTAGTATTCGAATTTAGAATTTTCTTATTTTTATTTGTAAAACGTTTCCGCATTTGTTTATTATTTCGGTTGTAAAGACAATGTTTAAATTGCGAATTATGAAATAAACTGGTTTCGGTTTATACTGTGCTACGAGGCTGGTTGTTTTTCGATTTTGTGATTGATGAACAACGCCGATGTCAACTAACCCCGGTCTCGGGGCGTGACATTTATGCATGATTTATCTTTATTATTGTTATTGTTGAACTGTGTCATACCATAATTCTAACCTCGGTGTTTATACTTGGGGGGCTACTGTGGCTGCTGTGGTAGGTCACCAAGTAGTTTTGCAGTATCAGGTGGAGGTTGTGCCGTGAAGCACGTGACTAAGATAGGATTACTCAATATCAAAATTGAAGTCTCTCATTTAGTCCACTTTCATTATTTTTGAGTCCAGTCATTTTTATGTCAGAGTCTATTGATCAGAGAGATGCCCCGTGTATTCGCATGGTGAATTGCAATTGTTATGATGTATTGGGCCTTATTCTATGTTGTTGTGCGGCTCGCCGGCTATATATGAATTGATGCCTGTGAATTGTTGTTTTGTACTTTGGTCGGCACTTGGGTGTGAATATTTATGAATACCACAACGTCGTTTTTGAGGCATTTTTTCTTTTACAAGTACTTTAAATTTTTTATATGTCTTATTTACAGGATGGTCATGCCAATTTTTTTAAACTCTGAGATTCGTTTTAAAATATTTTAAACTATTTTTTCGTCGCAGATTTAATTAAATCAACTTTGTATGATAATTAATTGTAATTATAGTAACTGGACCTCACCTTTGATAAAAAAAATATCTTTTTATTAATTTTATTTTTGTTGAAAATATAATATTAAAATGTGTATGTTGAATGTTGAATGTTGAAAATTAGGTAAAATTAGGTGTTGAATATTGAAAATTAGTGTGTGATGATGTATGTAATGAGGTAATTTATTTTGGAATATTTGTATATGAAACTCTATAAATAGAGCACTCATTTGTGAAGAAAATAACAATTTGAGTTGAGAGAAAAATATTATAAAGTGTGTAGTTTGATAATTTTGAGAGTTTGAGATTTTTACTTTTTACCGTAAATTTTTACTTTTTCACAACACGTTATCAGCACGAAGCTTTAAAAGTCCTACATACTTTTCCAAGCTCCAAACAGAAGAAAAAGGTAACAAAAGTAATTATATTTATTTTACTGTTATTTATTTATTGTGTATTTATTTAATATATAATATAATGTTATTATTAGAAATAATAAAATAAATTTTTCATAAACTTGTTATAAATCCTGGGAGGACGACATCCCACACTCCCGGTAAGGGATACGACAAGTATAAAAGCCTATAAGGTTTTTAAACAAAATAAATTATGACACTCATTATAATATTATGATATGATATACATAATTATTTAAACATGTCTAATATTATCTATACCATATTATTACCATAAAATTATACAAATACATATCTTTATTTTTTTGTACACCAACGGTCATAAATGGTAAAAAACGGCTAGTTTTTGCCCTATAAATATGATCTCACAAACACATTCAATCACTCCAATTTTCTCTTCTTCTCTAAAAATTATTCTTCATCAAATTTTCGAAGAAAAAAAAGAAGATGGCTTTCGCAAGGTTATTTTTAATTATTTTAGTTATCATACTCATGAGTCTTGTATTTATCGGAGAATATCCTCCTCGTGTGTTTTCTTTATTTTTACGAATACTTGTACTTGTTGTTTATCCATTACTTTGTATTGCAATATTCATTAACTAATAAAATGCATCGTGATTTTTAGTACCACCATGGCAAACTTGACAAAGCTCGAATTCATCGCTCTTGACATTACTGGGAAAAATTATATGCCATGGACTCTAGATGTAGAAATGCATCTTGAGTCATTAGGTCTAAGCGAGACCATTAAAGAAAATGGCATATGCACGTCACAAGAAAAGGCAAGAGCCATAATATTTTTACGTCGACATCTCGACGATGGATTGAAATGTGAATATCTGACTGAAAAAAATCCCATGGCTTTGTGGAAGGGATTAAAAGAGAGATTTGAACATATAAGGGAAGTTATACTTCCGACCGCCCGGGATGAATGGAATACGTTGAGATTCCAAGATTTTAAAAAAGTCAGTGATTACAATTCGGCGATGTATAGAATAATCTCGCAATTGAAATTTTGTGGCCATGAGATTACTGAATCTGAGATGCTTGAAAAAACATTTTCCACATTTCATGCATCAAATATTACTCTACAGCAACAATATAGAGTACGTGGATTTGCCAGATATTCTGAACTCATCGCCTGTCTTCTTGTGGCGGAAAAGAACAACGAGCTTCTAGTGAGAAATCATCAGTCCCGACCCACTGGATCAACAGCATTTCCAGAAGTAAATGCTGTAAGTAAAAATGAATTTAAACCTGGAAACCAAAATCAATTTCAAAGACAAGGTTTTGGTCGAGGTCGAGGTCGTGGACGTGGACGTGGACGTGGACGTGGAATTGGTCGTGGTCGTGGACGCGGCCGTGGTTTTGAAAATAATAGAGATAGTTATTTTTATAACTCATCTCAAAAGAGCGTCCCAAACCATCCACAGAAAAGGCATCATGAAAATACAAGTGTTAATGAAAATCACTCAAAAAGATATGAAAGTTCTTGTTACAGATGTGGTACTCCAGGACATTGGTCCAAAGTTTGTCGAGCCCCTGAGCACCTTTGTAAACTTTATAAAGAATCATTAAAGGGGAAAGAAAAGGAGACCAACTTCACTGAACGCAGTGACCGTTTGAGTGATTCAACTCATCTTGATGCTGGTGATTTTATGAATGATTTCTCTGGAAATGATCAATATGTTGGTGGGATAGAAATGAACAACATTGATGCTGCAGATTTTCTCAACGATTTCTCTGAAAATGAACAATATAATGGTAGAATATAAATGTACAATAATTTATTTTTCATGTATTCATAGAATAATGTTTTATTGTATAATTATGAAATGTGTTATATTTAAATATATATTGTCAGTAATTTATTTCATTGCATATTTTTTTGAAGTTCAAATATGGAAAATGCTATGAGCAAAGCTGAAGTTTGCATACCTGATAGTGGTACAACTCACACTATCCTCCGAGATAAAAGATATTTCTTGGAACTAAAACCAACAAAAACAACGGTGAATACAATATCAGGTCCTGTAGACTTGATTAAAGGATGTGGTAAAGCACAATTTTTGTTACCTAATGGTACAAAATTTTTGATCAATGATGCTTTATATTCACCAAAATCGGAAAGAAATTTGTTGAGTTTTAATGATATATATTCCCATGGGTATGATACTCAAATAATGAATGAAGGGAATGAGAAATATATGTGTCTTATCACATATAAATCAGGAAAGAAATATGTGATTAAAAAACTAGCAATGCTCCATACTGGATTGCATTATACACATATAAGTCCCATTGAATCAAACATGGTAGTTGATAATTCTTTGATATTAACCAATTGGCATGATCGATTGGGACATCCTGGTTCAACAATGATGCGAAGAATTATAGAAAATACACATGGTCATCCGTTGAAAGACCAGAAGATCTTTCAGAATAATAAGTTTCAATGTAAAGCTTGTTCTCTCGGAAAACTTATTATAAGACCATCACCAGGCAAAATCCAAACTGAATCACCAATGTTTCTTGAACGTATTCAGGGTGATATTTGTGGACCAATCCATCCACCATGTGGACCATTCAGATACTTTATGGTATTGATTGATGCCTCCAGCAGATGGTCACATGTATGTTTATTGTCAACTCGAAATGTTGCATTTGCAAGATTACTTGCTCAAATAATAAAATTGAAGAATCAATTTCCCGATTATACAATCAAGAAAATTAGACTTGATAATGCTGGTGAATTTACTTCCCAGACTTTCAATGATTATTGTATGTCTATGGGAATCATTGTTGAGCATCCTGTTGCTCATGTACATACACAGAATGGATTGGCTGAATCATTGATTAAACGTCTGCAAATGATTGCTAGACCAATGATTATGAAAATAAAACTCCCTATTTCTATATGGGGACATGCAATTTTACATGCCGCTGCATTAATTCGCATCAGACCAAGTGCATATCATAAATACTCCCCATTACAGCTTGCATTTGGTCAAGAACCAGACATTTCTCATCTGAGAATTTTTGGATGTATGGTGTATGTGCCTATTGCACCACCGCAACGAAAGAAAATGGGACCTCAAAGAAAGGTTGGAATTTATATCGGTTATGATAGTCCATCAATCATTCGATATCTTGAACCTCAGACAGGAGACGTGTTCACAGCACGTTTTGCTGATTGTCATTTTAATGAGGAAATCTTCCCAATGTTAGGGGGAGAACAGAAACATACCGAAAAGGAAATTACGTGGTATGTATCATCATTGTTACATATGGATCCAAGAACAAAACAATGTGAAAAGGATGTACAGCAAATTGTGCACTTGCAAAGAATAGCAAATCAAATACCAGATGCATTTGCAGACACAAAAGGGGTAACTAAATCATATATACATGCTGCAAATGCCCCTGCTCGAATTGAAATTCCAAAGAAACAAATGGAAGATACTCATGATGTCATTAAACGCCTGAAGCGTGGAAGGCCAGTCGGTTCCAAGGATAAAAATCCTCGAAAAAGAAAATTCATAGAGAAACACGATGATCACAAAATAAAGAATGATGTTTCTGAAGAAACACATGATGATCACAAAATAGAGAATGGTGTTCCTGAAGAAACACATGATGATGAAAATGTTCTGTCAGAACCACAAACTGACGAGAATCATGAAATCTCTATCAATTACATTAATACTGGAAAAATATGGAACCGAAAAGATATAGATGAAATTGATGATATATTTTCTTATAATGTGGCAATCGACATCATAAATGATAACGAAGATCATGAACCAAAATCTTTTGGTGAATGTAAAAATCGGCAGGATTGGATAAAATGGAAAGATGCCATCCAGGTTGAATTAGATTCGCTAAATAAACGTAATGTTTTTGGACCTATAGTCCTTACACCTGAAGGTGTAAAACCTGTTGGATACAAATGGGTTTTTATTCGAAAGCGAAATGAGAAAAATGAAATAGTAAGATATAAAGCTCGACTTGTTGCACAAGGTTTTTCTCAAAGGCCTGGAATTGATTATGAAGAAACGTATTCTCCTGTGATGGATGCAATTACGTTTCGGTATTTGATTAGCTTGGCGGTATCTGAAAATTTAGAAATGCGTCTTATGGATGTTGTTACAGCTTACTTATATGGATCACTTGATAGTAATATATATATGAAAATCCCTGAAGGATTTAAGATGCCTGAAGCACAAAGTTCAAAACCCAGAGAATGTTATTCTGTGAAATTACAAAGATCGTTATATGGGTTAAAGCAATCAGGTCGAATGTGGTATAATCGACTAAGTGATCATTTGATGAAAAAGGGATATGTAAACAATTCAATATGCCCTTGTGTTTTCATTAAGAAAACAACATCCGGATGCGTAATTATTGCTGTATATGTTGACGATTTAAATATCATTGGAACGAGTAAGGAAATTCAAGAAGTTGTGTCATACTTGAAGGAAGAATTTGAAATGAAGGATCTTGGAAAAACCAAGTATTGTCTGGGTTTGCAAATCGAACAAAAAGAATGTGGAATGTTTGTTCACCAGACAAATTATACAGAAAAGATTCTTAAACGTTTTAATATGGATAAAGCAAATCCTTTAAGTACTCCAATGGTTGTTAGATCATTAAACATAGAAAAAGATCCATTCCGTCCATGTGAAGATGATGAAGATATTCTTGGTCCAGAAGTACCATATCTAAGTGCCATCGGTGCCCTTATGTACCTTACAAATTGTACAAGGCCTGATATATCTTTTGCCGTGAATCTGTTGGCAAGATTTAGCTCATATCCAACAAAGAGACACTGGAACGGAATTAAACATATATTCCGTTATCTACGAGGAACGACAGACTTGGGAGTTTTGTATTCAAAAGATGCTAATCCAAGTATAATTGGTTTTGCCGATGCTGGATACTTATCTGATCCACACAAGGCACGTTCCCAAACTGGATATGTATTTACTCGTGGAGGCACTGCAATTTCTTGGCGTTCACAGAAACAAACACTAGTAACAACTTCATCAAATCATGCCGAGATTATTGCACTACATGAAGCAAGCCGTGAATGTGTGTGGTTAAAATCAATGACCCAACATATCCAAATCTCATGCGGATTATCATTCGACGAGAAACCTGTGATACTATATGAAGATAATGCTGCATGTGTTGCTCAAATGAAAGAAGGATACATAAAAAGCGACAGAACTAAACATATTCCTCCTAAGTTCTTCGCATTCACCAAGGAGCTTGAGAAGAATAAATGTATTGATGTTCGTCACATTCGATCAAGTGAAAACTCATCAGATCTCTTCACAAAGGCACTTCCTACGTCAATATTCAGAAAGCACATATATAATATTGGGATGCGCAATCTACGAAATTTGTGAAGAATTGTTCATGTCAACATCAGGGGGAGTTTACGTGACTGCACTCTTTTTCCCTTACTATGGTTTTTATCCCAATGGGTTTTTCCAAGTAAGGTTTTTAACGAGGCAGTATAAAAACACGTAATGAAGACAATCATTATGATCATCATCACAAGGGGGAGTGTTGAAAATATAATATTAAAATGTGTATGTTGAATGTTGAATGTTGAAAATTAGGTAAAATTAGGTGTTGAATATTGAAAATTAGTGTGTGATGATGTATGTAATGAGGTAATTTATTTTGGAATATTTGTATATGAAACTCTATAAATAGAGCACTCATTTGTGAAGAAAATAACAATTTGAGTTGAGAGAAAAATATTATAAAGTGTGTAGTTTGATAATTTTGAGAGTTTGAGATTTTTACTTTTTACCATAAATTTTTACTTTTTCACAAGTAATTACTTAGAATATGGGTTCGGAATATTTTTTTTATTAATTTAATTTCTAATTATTTAGAATATGGGTTCGGGACTTTTATGCTATTATCTAGTAAATGTGTGGTGTGTATTTTACTTGTGGGGTTGGTAGAAACAGCCTGTTCACCTTTTAAGACATGGCGATTTTCTGTTTTTGTAAGATTCCATTACTTCGTTTCAGCAATGGCGTATGCTGCTCTTATGTCTCTGTTGCAAACTTCGGAGCGGATTCTTGAATTTGATCCATACTTCCTCCCTTGTACTAGGAATAATTTCGAATCTTTTCGAGAGAGTATTACTTCCCTGATTTCTTTTCTCGATGATTGCTCCCCTATTTGCACCGCAGCAACCCATGACTTGATAACAAAGATCAGAGATGCAGCTTATGAAGCAGAAGACGTCCTCGAATCTCTCATCGCCACTCACTTTCTGCAGAAGTATGGTAGTGATAGGCATGAGAGATTCGAAAAATTCCCCCGAGGCTTGGAAGAAGTGATAAAGAATATCGAATCCGTTGCAAAAAAAGCGAAGAAGATTCAGCAGGATGGAAGTGGCTTGCACGAGCGGGTGATTTCTACCATTGCTGGTCCGTCGGGGCCAGCTTCGAGGGGCAGTAAATCCATGATGGCATTAGACAATGATCTGGAGACAAGAATACTGGAACAACTAGTGGGAGGACGATCGACACTCGACATCGTACCGATAGTCGGTATGGGTGGCGTTGGTAAGACAACTCTCGCTTCGATCTTGTTTAATAGTCAGCTGATCAAGGAAACTTTTGACATTCGTGGGTGGGTCACAATATCTCAAACGTATAATGCCCAAGAAATAGTTTTAGCCATTCTAAAAGACATTGGAGTACCCTTGGATGGGCAAAAGAACGGTGAGCAGCGTCTATATCAAACTTTATATGGTAGAAAGTATTTAATTGTATTGGATGATGTTTGGAGTACACAGGCATTGGATGATATAAAGAAATCTTTTCCAGAAAATGATAACAATAGTCGAATCATTTTAACGACCAGGCAATCGAAAGTGGCCACATATGCCAACTCTTGTCGCTCTTATCATGATATGAAACTTTTAGATGACGATTCGAGTTGGCGTCTACTTTGTAAGGAGATATTTTTGCATAACGATTGTCCGCCTGATCTGGTTGAAATTGGAAAGGTGATAGCAATACGTTGCCAAGGTACTTCCTTTAGCCATATCAGTTATCGCTGGACATCTAAGAAAGGAGAGCATGAGTAAAGAATATTGGAAATATGTGGCTGAAAACTTGAACTCGGTCTTGAAGACTGCCGATGATCTAATCTTAGAGATATTATCTTTAAGTTATGATTACTTGCCCCATCATTTGAAAGCATGTTTTCTTTATATCGGCTTTTTTCTGCGACATTTTGTTGGCATACCAGTAGCTACTGTGATCAAGCTATGGGTTGCTGAGGGATTTATGAAACCAAGTGGGTCTAATTGTGTGGAGGTGCTTGCAATGGAGTACTTGAAAGATCTTATTGATAGAAATCTGATCTTCGTCCACCAACATAATTCACGAGAGGCCCCAAAGTATTGTGGAATGCATGATCTTTTGATGGATGTATGCACCAAGGAAGCTCAGAAAGAAAAGTTTCTTTGCGTCATGAATAGCCCGGAGACCTTTTTTATTGATGAATCAAAAAACCAACGACGATTAATTATTAATCAAAGTAAAGTTTCTTTGCGTCGTGATTCGGACTATCCGAATTATCTTTGTGATATTATTAGAGCAATGCCACTTCTCCGTTCTTTTGTCCATGATGCTTGTGTTTCTACGTCATTCGTTAGATTAATCTCAGGATTGCTCAAGGTATTGTCTGTCGATGGGATAGATACCAATGAGTTCCCAGTTCTAGAGCTAGTTAACTTGAGATACCTTGAGCTCGGGTTTGTTAATCAAGTTCCTCCCTCTATATCTAGACTATGGAATCTGCAGACCTTAATAGTTAGGTCCTTTGACGATACAACTCTACCTCTCGAAATCTGGGAGATGCCGCAGTTGAGACATCTCCATATTTACGATTTTTATCTGCCAGAAGTTCTTAATTTTCAAGGTAGAGAGACAGGCACGTCGTGTTTTGAAGGCCTTCAAACACTCTCAAATGTAATAAATTTCAGGTGCACAGAGGAGGTCCTTACAAGAATCTTGTATCTCAAAGAGCTGGGAATCAAGTTCTCTCGTGACACTACTGATTGGTCGTTTTACTGTCTAAACAATCTTGCCCATCTGTGTGAACTCAAATCTTTACGCTGCGAGTTCTGGCGGGGCCCAAACAAAACTATCGCGCAAAACATCATATTCCCGTCTTCGTTAAAAAAGTTGGTTTTACTGGGCTCCAGGATCCCGTGGGAAAAGATGACCATTATAGGTATGTTGCCCAATCTTGAAATTCTCAAGCTAAAAGATGGAGCCTTTGAAGGATCCCTGTGGGAGGCGAATGACGACGAATTCAGACAACTAAAGTTCCTATTAATCGAAGGTTCACATGATCTAAAGGAATGGCGTGCCGAAAATGACCATTTTCCACGTCTCCGCCATCTTTTGCTTCGAGACTGTGAAGCTCTGAAGGCAATCCCATGCGGAATCGGAGAAATTCCGACACTTGAAATAATCGAGTTGGAAGCATGCAGGCGTAGTGTCGTGTCTTCGGTGAAGAACATGCTTGGGGAAGACTCTGAAATTCAACTCAAAGTTTCTGATTGTAGATGGGTCTGAGGTATAGCACTACATTATTAGTTTTGCAATGCCAATGATTTATTACTATTCCATGTGTGAAAATATGAAGTAACTCTTAGTATGTGGGACCATTTTATTTTTGTAAGGTATTTTGGGTATCTTTTGTTTTCTGTCTTGTTATCGATCAATTCACTGTTTTAGTCTATTGACTTGTATTTTTTTTCTAATTGGTTGTCTTTTTCGTCGGAATGCTTATGCGTCATCGATAAATACTTGCGTGACACTGAAAATATCATTTTCGATGTGCCATCAAAAAATGCTAAAGCGTGCGGTGTCACATCTTCAATCGGAAGCAAAATGATCAGTATTTTGATAGAACTAGGAGTTTATAACATTTATTATCGAAGGATTAATAAAACTCTAGCTAATTAAAATTCGTATTTTGAGGACTCTACAAACCAGTTGAGTTTTTAGATATCGAGGGGTCTTAGCCTGGAGAGATTTTCAACAAAAAAAAAAATAGATTGGAGACCTTTTCATTGAAGAATCAAATAACCAACTACGACTAATTATTAATCCAACTATTCAAGGAGATGAGAATAATGATTTGGAGGAAGATTGTGCTATATCATATGATGAAGCTTCTCCAGGTTCAGATCATGAAAATGGGATGAACGACGCTGGTTCGGAGCGCGATTGTGCTTCAGATGATGATGATTCAGGTAATGATAATTGGGAGAACGATGATTAATATATTTGCGATATTATTCGAGCAATGCCACTTATCGGTTCTTTTGTCCATGATGCTTGTGTTACTACATCATTCGTTAGATTAATCTCAGGATTGCTCAAGTTATTGTCTGTTGGTAGGATAGAGACCAATGAGTTCCCAGATCAAGTTCTAGAGCTAGTTAACTTGAGATACCTTCGGCTCGGGTTTGTTAATCAATTCCCTCCCTCTATATCTATACTACGGAATCTGCAGACCTTAATAATTTGGTCCTCAGTCGAAATTCCTCTGTCGCTAGAAGTCTTGGAGATGCCACAGTTAAAGACATCTCCAGATTTACCACTGTTATCTGCCAGAAGTTCTTGATTTTCAAGTTAGAGAGACAGACACAACGGGTTTTACAGGCCTTCAAACACTTTCACAGAGAAGGTGGTCCTTCCAAGAATCTTGTATCTCGAAGAACTGAAAATTAATTTTGAGGATGACACTACTGATTGGTCATTTTACTGTCTAAACAATCTTGCCCATCTGTGTGAACTCGAATCTTATCCGCTGCGTGTTCTATGACAAGCCAAACGAAACTCTTGCGCAAAACATCATCTTCGCGCCTTCGTTAAAAAAGTTGGTTTCAAGGGCTCCAGGATCCCATGGGAAAGATGACCATTATTGGTATGTTGCACAATCTTGAAGTTCTCAAGCTGAAAGATGGAGCTTTTGTAGGATCGTTATGGGAGTCGAATGAAGACGAATTCAGACAACTGAAGTTCCTATCAATCGAAAGTTCATGGGATCCAAAGGAGTGGTGAGCCGAAGATTGCCATTTTCCACGTCTCCATCACCTTTTGCTTCGGGACTGCGAAGCACTGGAGGCAATCCCATGCGGAATCCGAGATATTCCGACACTTGAAATAATAGAGTTGCATGGATATACATCTAGTGTCGTGATGCTTGGGGAAGACGGTGAAATTATACTCAAAGTTTCTTACAGCTATCGAAAATTTGGTCACAGATGGTCTAAGGAATTGTACTCTGGTTATCTAGTGCAACTTCAACCTTAAAATAATGTAATATTTGCAACAAATCAAAATTCAACTCCTACCCATCAACTATTAAAAGAAAATATTCTCTACCATTTTATTTTATTCGATTTTTTTTAAAAATAATTTTTTTGAATGATAACATTTTCTATTCACACATCACACATTTTACCATCAAGTTTACACAACCTTTATTCCTTTTAACATTTATATACATTTTTTAACAAATCACTCATCTCAGTTTATACATCATCCAATCGAAAACCCGACCTAAAAAAGAATACACTTTGTAGCCTCATGTCTTTGCTTGTAACAAATATACATTTACCAGATGATGTGAAAGATTAACGACATTACTAAACGTCGTTTAAATACGTGTGGTAAGTCTCTATGCATGCATGTATACATACATATATGTACATGTGATGGGTGTTTTCCTTTATAACACTCATCGGACGAGACTAAACAGCATACAAACGTATAACCTGATTGATTTTGGTGCGACATATGGGGCAAACCCATTTCCTGGCCTTAATCTTCTTCAAACAAGACATACACCCTGCCATGTGGCCACACGGAACGCAAGCTCCTTCGATTGGGGCATCCAGGCAAATCGTACAAGTTGAAGCACTACCATCTTTTTTCTTTTCAACGCCATGAACAGAAATGTCCCCTACAGATAAATCAGTTGGGGTTCGTTCAACAATGGCTGTGCAGGCATTGTGGCTGGTTGAGGTATCAGTTGTGTAACTCTCGTCAGTAGAGTTGAATGAACCTGAGGTCGAGTCGACTTGTGATGCATATCTCTCGTGTTCAGCTGACTGAAGAGAAGTGTGAATTGCCATAGTGAGCTGACCATCATCTAAAGGTGGAGTTGCTTGAACATTCGGGACCTGATCATTGTAGGGAAATTTTAAAAACATCTATGACAGCGAGAGATGCAAACCAAAGCAATAGCAAATAATTTAGTTTCTGACAACATCAACAGCCACGTTCAAATATGGTAAACTGATCCGGTAAAAGAGAGGGAATGGCCAAATGTGAAGGCTTACGCATTCAGACATAAATCAAGCCAGTCATTTTAGCCACAAATATGATTGCACTTCTGCGAAAATCTTTTCTATGGTATACAAGTGAGATAGACCATGGGCAATAACTACGTCCCATGTGAGACCCCTATAATCTTATGGTATAGAGCAACATCTAGAAACCCATTTTCTTCGATTACAATTCTGTTCTAATGTCCTTGAATGCTAATTGCACAATACTCATTTTTTACTGGAAAAAGAAAACCATAAGCTCAAAGATGTTGACACAAAGTACTACATGAAAGTCAAGTTTGCAAAGTATGTTCAACCTGAGGAATTCCTTTGCAAGCATTGCAAAACCGCTGCAGTTGCTGTTTTTCGCTTTCTTGCACAGGTCCCAGTTTAGTTTGTTGGCCTGCCATGTAGGAATAAATTACAATCAACACCGTCTAAATTGTCTTTTGTCATTGAATAAAACTAGAGCAGTATTTCTATAATGACCATTACTTTTATTTGCTTATTTAATAGCATGTTAAAAATTTCCACTTTGATCCAATATTAGCAACTGAAAAATTAACAAAGAAGCACAAGAGCCCTTTTTTAGTATCTGAACTTCATGAAATAAAAGACACATATGTCATCCCTCTTGTAAAGGCTTCCAGCGTCACAGAACTATGCATAAAGGTCAAGATTGCTACCTATCTAGCAGATACATACACAGTTGAGAAAATGATGAATAATAAAGTCGACTACTTACTTTTTGAAAGGTCGACTATAATTGCTACAGGACCAGGCTGATCAAAATTTGGCTCCTGAAGATCGGCATTCCAAAGTGAAATAATCTTCTGAGGTTGGGCATCCTATCAATAAGGTAAAAAGTTCAAGACAAGGAAACGATCTTCAAATGATCAAGGGGGTGTAAATACCCCAAGATGGGAAGAATTATTTACATAGTGTGTATTTTCAACAGAAGAAACAATATCATGTATGTAACCAACTCTCGCAAGGAATCTTACTAGCCAAATAGCCCAATGTAGAATTTTTCATTTTCAATGAGCATGAATGTGATATCAGCGGATGCAAGGCGACTAACTTTACATCAAAGTGCAGGTAAAATTTGAAAAATGAAATGAAAAGCGAAAGGGCACCTGGTCACCAGCATATATAACAACCTCCAAGTTGAAAGGTTCTCTAAGATTGTGGGAACAAGGTAAAACTACCACCCATCTGTACAGTATTTGAAATAACAATGAGAACTTGAGTTTCTTGAAAATAAACAATAATGCAAAAGGAAATCGCCGGAAAAAAAATGTGTGTTGTTTGGGAAACAGAAGCCCATTTTAACCACAAAATCACATGTTCTCACTAACTAATGTACGAGAAGATTAATCTAATAATGGAAGTTCCAAACTACAAATTTCTAATATGGGTATGTATGGTACTCACACTTTTCTTGAAAACAATTGAGGCGCCAGAAGGTCCAAAAACCCCGGCACTTTAATTCTCCTCAGCCAACCAGAGAATAAACACAAGTGACCCTGAGTAGCACAACACAAAAATCAACATTAAATTGTTATTAAATGAAACCAAACTGAACCAGATAAATTCAATGTAGTACCTCGATTCCTCGGACAACATTGATATATCCTTCTGATCTGGCAACTTCCAGAGGTGTTTGGCTATTGTCATTTATTATTAGTGCATTTGCTGAGGTTTCCGAAATCATCGATCAAACAAATAAGAAAATCACGAATGGTATTCCATATTTTGTGGCACAAAAGTCTCGTCATAAAAATGAAAATAAAGAGCACAAACCTCCATGTGAAAGAAGCAACTTCACAGTCTTTTCAAGGCCTTTTCTTGCAGCATGATGTAGAGGAGTTCCAGCAAGTAATCCTTGAAAGAGAATTCAGAAAATAATCAGACACTTAACTTGTAGTAAAAGGTGCTAGCAAGCACTATAACAATGTGGTTTATCAGATCAGAGTTACGTAACATACAGGGAAAAAAGAAATAATATTAATAATAATGGACCATTTTTGTTCATGTGTGATCACAAGTCACCACACCTTTAATATAAAGAAAAGAAAAAGGAACTAAGCAACGGCCAGTAGATTCGGGCTCTGAATGTGTTTCATTATATAAGTTATCAAGAGCAATATGAAGCATCATGATAAGTCTAAACCAAAAAGAGTAACATCTTCAAGCATAACGATATTAATTTGAACATTAAATCCAACAAAAAAATAAATGCTGCAGATATTAAAATTGAAAATTATATACCTGGACGATAAGCATTGACATTGGCACCCAATTCGATCAAAAATTTTGCAACATCATAAAGATTCGGATTTGTACAAGCTAAAATCAATGGAGTCTTTCCTTCAATATCAACCCACTGCCACCACAATCAACATCTTAGCACAAATATGTCAAGTCCCAGTACATAATAATTAGATCACTGAACCAAATCATTTGGGTCTTTCATTCACATTTTCCCTGCTAACAATGTTTCTCATACTCGCTACTACATATATGACTGGATAAAGCCCAAAAAAATCAAAGATCGTAACTACTAATCACTCTAAAATGACAAGAACATATAATTTCAAGCGTGCAAAACGGTATGTCGAACTAAGTTCCGGTCTTGATATATCGAAAATCACGTCTTTCCATTGCATGTAACGCAATGAATCAAGCACAAAAGCCGGCAAGAATTTGCACATATAATCGACACTATACTTTCTCTACATAATTCAAACCCAAGTTCTCAATTTTACCAAATACTTCACAAACACTGGGAATCAGAGGTGGGCCGCAAAGTGAGAAATAAGCAATCAGAAAACACCCAAAAAAATATCAAGAATTTCTATATGAAATTATATACCTCAAGTCCAGCGCCTTTACTTCGCAAAGCTTTGATGCCTTCGATGTTTCCATTTTTCACTTGATGATGCAACAACTCATCCTTAGATGGGCGTAGCAATATGAATATTATGCATCTTACTAAACATATCATGCATATTACTGAAAGAACAAAAAGAAAAAACAAAATAAAAACCCATTTCAACAAGAAAAACAAAAAGGAAAACAAAATCAACCCCCATTTCGACAAGCAAGACAGAAGGGGTATCATGGAGGCTCTTTTTTCTTTTCTGGGGGAGATGAAAGGGGTGGCGTTGACTAATCTTGGGAACTAAGGGCTTAATTCTTTGGTTTTTCAGGGGGTCTTCGTCAACACCACCAACAATAGAAATTTGTGAGAAGTTTGAACGAAAATATTTTTTTTTTATATCAGTAAATTAAGCAATAAATTTATAATCTTAATTTATATAAAAAAAAATAAATTTTATTAAATACTTACTTTTATATTTAATTTAATAATAATTGATACTAATTAGTGTGAAATCATAGTGTAACTTGAGAAAGATAATATTAAAAATAATTCGCAATAACTTTGAGAAAAAGTATGGTTATCCAAATAATTTGATACAGGTGTCCGACATATATATATATATATATATATATATATATATATATATATATATATTAATACCAAAATTATGAGTAGGTCTCTTGTGAGACGGTCTCACGAATCTTTATCAGTGAGACGGATCAACTCTATCGATATTCACAATAAAAAGTAATATTGTTAGCATAAAAAGTAATATTTTTTCATGGATGACCCAAATAAGAGATATATCTCGCCAAATACGACCCGTAAGACCGTCTCACACAAGTTTTTGTCGAAAATTATATATAAAACATGTTGGACTAAGACGAGATAATTTTTTATATGCAAAAATAACTGACAAATAGCAAACATAGTTTTTTATGTTGTCCAATAACTATGTTTATTTTTGTACAACTAATAAGAAGACATTCTTCTATTAGAGGTGATGCATCTCAAAATTATATATCCAATATATGAGTCACTTCATTGATCAATATAGAAAAAATTGACACGGTTATGGACAATGTAATAAAACTATATGTATATATTATATTCTCATTTAATAATAATAATTAAATCATGAAAACTTATTTTAATAAATGTGTAGCACGTTTATAATTATATTTGCATATTTGTAGTAATTTTATATAAAATAAATAAATACACTGAAAAAATAATTATTTAGAAAAAACAAACAAACAAACACAGACATATTTGCACTACTTATTATTATTATATAAAAAAGAACGAGTAGCATTCACGGAGCCACCAAATCTAAGTTTTTTATTTTATTTTATTTTGCCCTTCTGTGATAATAGTTAGGTAGATTAATTGTTTTATCTTTTCAAATTCAATCAAAACTGAAAAATAATCATTCTTTTAATTTAAAGTTTTCTTTACTTTTCAAATTATAATATTATATTTTATCTTAAATACCGTACATATTTCAAAGAGTAGGTTTGTTATGAGACAGTCTCACGAATCTTTATCTATAAGACGAGTCAACTCTACCGATATTCACAATAAAAAGTAATACGTTTAGCATAAAAAATAATAATTTTTCATGGATGACTCAAATAAGCGACATGTCACACAAAATACGATCCCTGAGACCAATATCTTACACAAGTTTTTGCCTATTTCAAAAATTTAAATAATATTTGATGCATTTTTTTACAGAATTACAATATATAATACTATAAAATAATATGTGATATAAATATTTTTTACAATATATGTAGGTTTCTAAATAAGATTGATTTGATGACAGAAGATTATTATCTTCGTATTGTTATCTGAAATGATATAAATATTTTTATATAATAATTATTTATAATGATACTTAAAATTTTATCATATTCATTACATAAGATCAGTATATTTAAAATGATTATTCGAACGGTCATATTTTACTAATTTTAATAATTACTTATATAAAACAATACTTCATGCATCACATGTATGAAAATATTAATTAAGATTCTAGTGAAGTTGGCCAACGATATTATTGCTATGCATAATTTATTAGTGAAGATGACTATTTATTTTAGAATATGATACACTTAATTTAAGTTTATAATCGCTCGTAGCAAATATTTTAAGACAAAACTTTGGCTGGCATGTTGTGGGAAACTTGGTACAATTTCCTTGTCAAAATGGTACATTCGAGAGAAAAAGAACTTAACTATTTTTTATATGTTCCGAGTAAATTCAAACGCTCAACACAGTATTCTACAAACTACGTTGATCAAGTAAACCACGTTAGATAAATTTTATGTGATAGACTCAAAGTTGAAATAAAAAAACATGAAAAGATTGAATACTAACTTTTTTTTAACATGGGTGAGGTGAATTGTTTTGTTTTGATTTTACGTGAGTTTGGATTTCATCTTTTTCTAGAGCAATCTCGTCGTTGCAGCATTGCTTGATTGATTGTGATGTGGTCTCCCATCTATTAGTGTTCATTTTTATGTCAATTCAGTTTTGTTTTCATTGAGAAAATGTTTCAAGATTCAAGTTGTCAAAATTATTATTATTTATACGGAACAGTTGCGTTGGTAATTAATATTTGATATAATTTTACATGGAAAGGTGCGTGATTTAAATAGGAATTTAGAGAAATCTCAATTGTATGTTTATTGCAGAGATTTGATGCTTTTTTTAAAATGATGTCCTTTTTTGAAATTGATAGATTTCTGCAGTTTGATAGATGCTATCCATATGGTTAGTGATCTCATCCACCAAGTACGTGATACATTTACTAAATGATCATTCATCCATACATCATGTTTGAATGAGTGATCATGATTTATCTACTCAGCATATATGTCATGTAATGAGCGGATAATGACATTATCCACGTGGGTAACAAGAACAAAACTGATTTCTACTGGCTTTTACATAATCTCAAATAATTCTAAAGATTTCACTTAATTTTTTAGATTTATTTTGTACGACTTTTTATAGATATTTGTAAAAATTTTGTGGAAACCTACATAAATTTGTAATTTATAGTTAGTACTTTTTATCTATTTCTTTGAACTAGTCATTCATGTGAATAACTTTTATTTATTTAAAATAATTTCATTTATCAATATAATTTTTTTTACTTGTGATTTGATTTACAAAAAAATGATAAATAAGTCACTACTAAACTTATTACGATTAAAGTTCAATTATTCAAGTCAATTCAACATATTTAGTTAACTAATTAATATTTTTTAATATATAAAAATAATTAATATTAATAAATAATCAAACTTAAAATAATTTCATTTTTCAGCAAATTTTTTATGAAAAGTATATTAATTTTATTTTTGATAATATGTCTAATCACAATAAACAAAACAATTATTTGTACCTGAATTATAAAATAAATATGTTAAAATATTTGAAATTAGTGTAACAAAATAAACAAAACAACTATTTAATAAATATGATTTTAAATTTTGCCAGGTTACAACTTGAAAAATAAAATGAATAATGTTAAACTATTGTTAGCAATAAAAAAAAATATATATGTTTTTTAAAAAAAACCAAAGAAAAGGAAAAATATTATATGTAAGAGAAAAAATAAGTTAACTAGTATTTGTATAGGTTTTTTTAAATAAAAATGAAAGTGAATATAAGAGTTTGAGATATTTTCTAGTTAAATGTTAATCAACTTTTTAGATTGAATCAAATATAATTTTTTTATATTTTTTTAAATACATCTAGATTTTTGTTGAGTTTTTAAAAGTCAATTTAAATAGTACATAACTTTTTAAATCTTTTAAAAAGTTTACATTAAATATATAAAAGTTTAGATTGAATATTTATAGACTTTTAAACCGCACAAAAGTTATTACAAATGTAGAACCAATACACCACATTGAATTGGGAGTAAGGAGTTTTTGCTTGATTTCTTTCTAGTTCTTGATAAATTTTAGACCTAGAAAAATTATCCGAAAAGATTTAATGCTAGAATATAGAAGAAAATTAAAATTATAAATAAATATAGTGTCGGGTGTATCTTGGAAAAATAGGTTCTTCTTGGGAATATATGTTTTGAATCAATAAATTTAAATTTTTTTTAAATTTTTATAATACTCAATTAAGCCTAGCTTGTTTTACCATCAATTTTCTTATATTATATGACAAAATAATATTTACTGTTATTTTTTTAAAAAAATATCAAACATTATACCGAACCGGACTCAACTCGATTTTGATTTTTTTTAAAATTAAATAAAATTCAAAAAAATAAAAATAATATTTTAATTTAAACACATAATAACAAAATCTCACTTATATATTATTTAAATTTGAAAGTCTAATCATAGAAAATTAAAATACATTTACTAAATCAAATAAATAATTATTAAAAAATATACAAAATAAATATTAAATTATAAAAATTTATAATATAAATATAATAAATATTTTTGAATTCTTGAAATTCATTGTATAACTCATCCTGCTCAGTATTACTAGCTGATGCTATTATATTAGGAGGTTTTCCCCTGCCACCTCGCCCTCTATAAGAGGACTCTCCTCTGCCTCGAGAGTACATATCTGTGAAAAAATTCATTAAGATAAATATTCTCGAGTATCTTCACCTTTTTTATAAATAATTTCAAAATCAAAAGGGGCTAAATGAGCCTGCCATCTAGCAAACATTTGCTTAGACACATCATGTTTAAAATCTTTATTAAACATAAATTTTGCAGATTTGCAGTCAGTTTTTATAATAAACTTTTGATTGTATAAATCATCTTGAAATTTTAAAATACATCTAACAATAGCTAAGATTTCTTTTGCTACTATAGAGTAATTTTTCTGGGCATTATTCCATTTCCCAGAATAAAATCTTATAAGATATTCTTGTTTAGTTTGGGGATCTTTTTGTTTCAAAATTCCACCAAAACCTATATCAGAAGCATCTGTTTCTACAATCTTATCCCATAAGGGATTAGCCAGCATAAGACAAGGAAGATTTTTAACTTTATCTTTAATAATCTGAACAGCTCTAGTATGCTTATCTGTCCAAGGTAAAGGATTTTTCTTTAGTCTATCATATAAGATAGCAGAATCTTTAGTAAGATTTTGAATATAAGGAGAAATATAATTTAAACTTCCTAAAAATCTTTGCAACTGAGTTTTATCAGTTATTATATCAGGAAATTTTGATCCAAATTCTATACTTCTTTGAATAGGAATAATTTTCCCTTTTTCAATCCTATGACCAAGAAATCTGATATTAGTTTGAAACAAAATCATTTTAAAAAATATTTAAAAAATTTAGGTCGACCCAAGTTGATCCGAACACGTTTATATTTTCGTATCAAATATTGGGTTCAACCCGACCTCACCCAAAAACAGCAAACTCAAACCCGATTTTTTCCGATCAAATTGTGTCGACTCAGCGAGTTGATCCCATTTTGACACCCCAACCTTCAACAGTAACCACGCATATAGTAAATTGTCTAGCTCTGTACAAGTGTCTCCTTTTGCTCGAACAAAGAAAGAGTATCATGTTTCTAAATCATCTTGTATATGTATCAACACCATAAGCATAAGCTTATACCCAAACATCAACAGGGTGACGCAGAAATACCAAGTCAATGAATCATTGACCCTATCCACCAATAATCAAGGGGCAAGTTCCCCTCCACGTTCTCAGATTGGCTAAAGCCAAAACAAGGGCCACGTCCTCACATCATGGCCAATACACGAGTATCTATTTGAAGTGAAACAGAGTGGAGAAAATCCTTGCAGGCATACATCTGTAGGTTTAACAAAGCTGCCCTGTAAGTACTATCATGTGCCCCCGAGTAAAAGGCAGGAATGTGCTAATGATACTAGTGAGTGCAGGCAATTGAAGCGAGCTTGTTCTTTGCCGAACCCGACCGAAGTCGATACATCTGTTAAAAGAGTATGGGGAAAGGATTCCTATTTCATCATACCTTTTAGCACCCAGGGCTTTTAGCCCCTGGGTGGGAGGTCGGGATAGTTCCTCATGAGGAAATCGAGCCCGAGAAGAAAAGGCACGGGAGAGCTTTTCCCACCTTGGACGTAATTAAAATGATTTCAGGCAGATCTACTGTAAGGTCCAAAAGTCAACTCACATAAACCGCATGCATGCATGCAAATGATTTAAATTGTTTAATTTTTTTTATTTAATTGACTTTAAATTCTTAAATGATACATAATATATGATTGAGGGTCTAATTGGATGATTTCATGAAAACTGAAGATTTTATACGAATATTCGATAATAAGTTGGGGAAAAGAGACCGGTGACGATCAAAATAAAAATATTTTTCGATAAATATTTTTAATGCTTGTTAATATGATTAATATTTTAAAAAATTCTGGAGTTCAAATTATTTTACGAGCCGAGCTCGATTTTATCCAGGGAGCCGGTTTTGGTCAAACGAAAGACTTCTGAAGGACCAAAAATATTATTTCTGAAAACAAATTTTTGTAAACTTATTTTTGAATTAAATAGATCCTAATGGGCTTAATTTACCTAAGATTAGTGGGCCTAATTACTCATAAACATAAAGCCCAAAAACCTAACCCATTAAACACTTGAATTTCGAAATTTATATATAGCAAAGCTAGGATTTTACACACCCCATAGCAGCTGCACCTCACACACTACACACACACACACAAAAAAATCGAAGTTTTCGTCGCTCGTTCGTCTTCCTTCGCAACACACGCCAATGATCGTATATTCGAGCGTTTTAAATGCAAAGACACGTTTCTAAAACTTCTTTGACGCACCGTTCAACTCGTATTATGCTTGTTTTACGTATTTTTGCATGAAAAATATTTAGGTACAAATCGTTTAACATATGAATTTTATTTTGAAAGTTTTGACGATTCTCATGCGTATATGAACGTGTTATGATTCCCAAGGGTTAGGCTGCCAACATATAATGTTTAAGGGATGGAACAAGGGTGGTGTAAGGTGGAAATGAGGGCTGGAGAGTAGCGAGGAGGGGCTGTGCATGGAAGGGATCAAAAGCTAAGGTCTAGCATAGACGCATGGGGCAAGGAGGCACAACCATGAGGGAGACGCACCAGGGCTGGTCCAATGCTGGGTGCGCGGCTCAGGGACATGGCTAGGAAGAGTCCTAGCATGGCTGAACTCTAGGCTGCACAAGGAAACACGAGGCACTAGGGCCCTCGACTTGGAGGGGCGCGCAGTTGGTGCAATTCGTGGGGGCGGGCGTGTGGCTCGATCGGGGCTGGCTAGGCTGGTCCAATAGTGTCTATAGGGTGTTCAGAGATGGCTAGGTGTGTGTGGAGTCGGTGTGTAGATATTACGAGGAGTCCTAGCATGTCTAGACTCCTAGTCATGCAAGGAAAGGGGCCTGCGGCTAAGAGGACTCATGCACAGGGACTTCTCGAGTGGGCTAGGGCTGGTGTACTGGTCTAGGCTAGATCAGGAGGGGTGCTGATGAGGGTATGGTCCTAGGTGGCTCGGGGGGAGGCTCGATGGAATTAGGCGCTGGGCTTGAATTAAATGCTAGGGTTCAAATAGGTTAAGGAATAGGTAAGTGGCTTGAAGCATAGTTCACGGGGGTCAGTTCACGGTCACGCCCTCAAGGGGCCCGAGTTGATATACATCGATGTAGAGAAAGTGGCCCTAGAGTTGGTAATTACTGCAAGAAAGTTGAGACCCTACTTCTTGTCTCATTCTATTATTGTCCTCACTAACATTCCGCTCGAAAGGATTATGACCCACCCAAATATAATCAAAGCTCATGCCCTGTCAGACTTCTTAACTGAGATTGCCAACTTCGGGCAGAAAAAAAATATGAAGGATATTTGTAGATGGTGCATCTAATAAGGAATGATGAGGTGTGGGGGTCGTCCTGATCTCCCACCCGGGGAAAAATAAAATGATCGTAAGATTAAATTTTAGGGTTTCTAACAACGAGGCCGAATATGAATTTGTCTTGATCGGGATGAGAGCAACCTCAGGCAGCTGGAGCAACTCGAGTCACCATTTACTCGGACTCACAGCTGGTTACTTAGAAAAATAAGGGGATCTTATGAGACCCAGGACGAAAGATTGATGAAGTATTTAAAAGCCATCCAAAAAGTTATCTAAAAGTTTCACCGACTGGAGCGTGAATCAGATTCCCCAAGAAGAAAACGTAGAGACTAACGTCTTGGTAAAAATGACAGCATCCTTAACTGAGGTAAATGAACGAGAAATCTTATTCCATATAGATTTGGTATCCACAACTGAATCTGGTCACCGGTTCCTCAGGAAGACACCTGGATGACTCCTATTTTTGAATGCATCCTAACCACCAGATTACCTTAGGATCTTGGTCGAACTCAGAAGATCATAATTCGGGCCTCTAGATTTGTGGTGTTGAATGTGGTATTGTATCGACGATCTTATCAAGGCTTAATGCTCAAATGCTTAGCCAGAGAAGAGATCAAGTATATACTCGAACAATTCACGACGGGTGTTGTGGGGACCATGTTGGGCCCATGATGTTGTCCCGAAAAGCATTACTAAGCAGGATTCTGGTGGCCTACTATGAACTCGGACTTGGTCCTATTAGTTCGAGCTTGCGAAGATGCCAACGTCATGGGAACTTCCAACATAGCTCGACTTCAGTCATAAAACATAACTGAGTATCATGTCCTTTTGATCAATGGAACCTAGATAATGTGGGACGTTTCCCAATAGCCAGGGCACAAAGAATTTTTTATTGGTAACGGTGGATTATTTTATAAGTGGGGGAAGGCTGAGCCCCTGGCTAATCACAGAAGATGAGGTATTAAAGTTCTTGTGGAATAACATAGTATGCCAGTTTGAGTTATCAAAGCGATTGATATATGAAAAGGACCGACGGTTTCAGGGATGCAAAGTGACAACATGATGCAAAGAAATTAAGATTGCATAGTCCTTCATCTTACTTGCCTATTGGCCAGCTAACGGACAGATCGAGGTCACATATCACACCATTGTTCGGGTTTTAAGACACCTGCTATAAGGAGTCCTGAAAGACTGGGTAGAAGAAATACCAAGTGTTCTGTGGGCCTATTGAACTACTCTTCGTACTGCCATTGTGAAAATACGTTTTAGCTTGGTATATGGTTCTGAGGTTGTGTTACCGACCGAGATAGGGCAAACTTCACCCTGGGTAGACGCCTATCAAGAAGGAAATAATGAAGATCGGGCTCAAGAGTTGGATCTTGTGGAAGAAAAAAAAGAGCTACTATTCGGATGGAAACATATCGAGACTGGGTCATGTGGGCCTAAAACAAGTGGATCCGACCTCGGGATTTTCAGGTCGATGACTTGATCCTAAAGAAAACTAATTCAGCAGGAGACGTGGAAAGCAAGAAGCATGGAGGGAAGGTCCGTATAAGATGGAAAGAAAAATCAGCTCGGGAGACTTAGATCTTGAGGATGACCAGGGTCGAGCTCTCAAAAGGCCCTAGAGCCTTTTCATTTAAAGAAATATTACACTTAGGTTGTATTTACAATTCGATCATGAAATAAAATTCATTTTTTATAATATGTGTGTTCATCTTATTTAGGTTCAGGAGGTACGAGTCTCTGGCAGATTATCTTGTCTAAGCCCGGGAGGCATGAAGTCCTGGATTCTTGTCTAGGCCAAGAGGCGTGAGACCCCGTCTTTCAATCTAAGTCGGGATACGAGGTCCTAACACCTTATCTCGTCTAGGCCAAGGCGTCATGAGGATCTGGCTTCTTATCTAAGCCTAGGAAGTACGAGACCTCCGCTCTTTATTTTGTCTAGACTCGAGAGACATGAGGTTCCGACTCCCTATCTCAGCTCAGGAGGTACGAGGCCTCGACACCTTATCTTCTCTAGGCCCGGGAGGCTTGAGGTCTCGACCTCCTATCTAAGTTTGAGAGATACGAGGTCCTAGCACTTCATCCTATCTAAGTCTGGAAGATACAAAGCATCAACATCTTATCTAGACCCAAAGGCCATCCTTATCCAAGATCCGAGTTCCGAGAATTCTGTCTAGCCGGGTCACAAAGTGTAAGGTTTTGTGGTTAGTTCTTACCAAGTGTTCAACATAAGCCAGGTCGGCCTGTTAGTTTCTAAAAATTAGAAATTTTTACAAGTTTGTAAAGTTTTCTGAACATTCATTGATCAAGTTCCAGGATTATATCAGCTCAACCCTGAAAGCCCGATTACTTCCTAACAATTAGGATATTTTTTACTTATGAGGAGATGTCTGGTTTAGCCCGGTCTACTTATCATGTTAAATCAAAAGAAGCAAAGGAAAGAAAAGCATGATAAATGAATAGTGGTTCCATTGATACAAAAGAAAAAGTACAAGGCAAGGCCCGAGACCAGGAATACAAAAATCTATATTAAACCTAATATATTTCGGCCCTTCATCATTAGTATTCTCCTCCCATGCCTTCTCTTCCATTTCGGCTAGGAGGGAGGCAATGGCCCTGTTTAATCCGGAAAGTTCTCCATGCCCTCTGGAAGGAGATTGGCTCTTCAAACTGTTCTTGACATTTCTCAAAGCCGGTCACGGAGTAAGAATAGGCCTATCATACATGACATGTTTAAACTCCGACAACAGGAGAAAGGAAGCATGCCACTCTTCCTCGGACTGGTGTCAGGCCTTCGGGCCAGATACTGCTTCAGCAGCCCAGGCTCGTGAAGTATCTGCTTCCTCAGTCATTGCTCAAGCCCATGCCTCTAAAGCCTCAAGATCAGTCCTCAAGACATCCGCCCTCACACAAAAAGCCTCAACCTCCACCTAGGCTTTCTTCAGGCCCGTCTGAGCCACCTACACCTGCTGATAGGCTACCTCTGAAGTCGTCCTCAACCCAATCACAATCTCCTCGTTCAATAGTCGAGCTCCCTCTTGACATGATTATGAAGCTCGCTGGCGACTCGAGTCCCACCCGCTTCTCGATTGGCCAAGAAAGCGACCTCCTCGTAAGTAGCTATTAGCATTTGGAGGCCCTACATAAATAAAAAGATGTCGGAGAAATTTTTGTTGAAATATGAATAAGATACAAGGCAAGAAGACTTACTGAGAGTGTCTGGGTGGTGCCTTCAAATAAATTATTATTAGGTTTCCGGCCCAGAAGATGAGTTTCCTCGCCGGGGGAAGTCAAGCTCTTCACGGGCCGAACCTCAGCCGAGAAAATCTCATCCAGAAAAATATTGCCACAGACTGCTGAGGGATTGGACTGGTTTGGTTCCATGATAGCCATTTTGGAGGAGGAAGAGGAGATAGGTATCACTTAGGAGAACTGGTTTGGGTAGAATCCTGAGCCCCCTCATCGGTATCACTTAGGAGAACTTTCTTGAGGTCAACTATGGCTTTCCTCTTTCGGTGAATGAGGGGGAACCTGATCTTCTGACTCCTCAAGGAAAGGTTGTTTTTTCGGGGCTTCGTTCCACAACCTGGGTCATGGTCATCCCTTCCCCAATCACCTGCTCAGCATTGGCCCTTTCCCAAGCCTTGGCAACCAATTCTTCTTTGGGCTCCTGGGCCTTAGCAATTGCCCTGGCTTCCTCAGCCGCCTTCTTCACCAAGTTTTTTTTTTCCAGCAACAGCCTTCTGAGCTACATGTTTCTTCTCATTGGCTGTCTTCTCAGACCCCTGCCTCTCAAGAAAAGCTTATTTAATCTCGGTATTATTTGCAAAGATATAGACAAGTGTCAAAAGCAACATGTAAAGAATTAAGGAAAAATAAAATAAAGGGGGCGTGAGAGGAAGATGTACTGGGTTGAGAATCTGAGGCATCAAACTCGTCAATCAGTCGATCCACGGGATCTTCATCCCGGGTACTCAAGTCGTAAGGTACCAAATTCTCCTCTGAAATCAAAGGGAATAAGAGAATTTATGCCCTTCCACGAGCTCGTGGGCTCCGAACATAGGGTTCTTGGTCTTATAGTTGCTAGGGAGCTCGGATTGGGCAAGTAGCTTGGACAGAAAGCCAATCGAGCAATTGGGAGAAGAGGGGAGGCTAATTAACAAAAAATACCGGTCTTTCCATCCCTTCAAGAATGATGGGATGTCATCAAGGAACCGGTTGTTAACTCGAGCAGTCGGAGAGGAGGCACTATTGTTGAAACGACAGACGAAGTATTAGTAGAGAATGAAGTGGTTAATCAAGATGATGTTCATTTTAAATAGTACTAAGGTCGAAGCCATTATGCGAAAAGAGTCAGAGTAAAGTTGATTTTGAGGGACCCCGAGAAAGCGAGTCACCTTGAGGTATAAAGGAGGAATGGGGAACTGGAGACCACCACGAACTTGTTCCCGGAAGAAAGTATAGAATCCCTCTTGGGGCTGATCAGTCCAGTCCGAAGGACTAGGAATGATAAGGGAATAGGTAGAAAAGATGGACCCGAGGACTCGGAGGTCCTCGTCGGCCCGAGATCATAGGGTACTAGCCATGGTGGAGAACCATGGGGCACATGGGGCCTCGGTACTTGCTTTGGTGGGAGTTCGGACTTTGCCCTTACCTTTCTCCCGGGCACTGGAATGATCAACAGCCTGATGGACAGTTTTGGTCTTTTTGAATTTTTTGGGGAAGGTTTGAGCTGGTTCTCGAGGAGAAATGATGAGAAAGAGATTTTTGGAGGTGGCAACAGATTTTTTAACAGGATATGAATCAGAGTGCAGCATTGCAGACTCATACTTTGACGAGTCGCAGTCATTTGCTCAGAAGGTGGAAGAAGAAGAGGAGGACATGTTTCAAAGTAAAAAAAGACGAAAAAACTTACAAGACTGGGGAAAAGTAATAAGTAGGTCGGAGTAAACTCGCCGGAGAAAACACAGTACGTCAGAATTGCAGGAGAAGAACAGAAAGCTAAGGGTACAAAAATGTGGAAGGGAGGAAGGAGGTCGATATTTATAGGCGTGGAAAAAGTAACCCGGACCGTCGATAGTGGGATAGATGGACGGACAAAATGTATTTCGGAAGTTGAACCGGGTCATCCAGGAAGATGAAAAATCGAGTCAGGTAGGTGAAGCCAAAACATGGGCCATATCCTCACATCGTGGTCACTGTCTGAGCATCTCGAAGTGTACATCGACTCTAGTACACTATAAATATCTCGAGCCGGTGTAAAATCAGGGAGTTCATTTTTCATGATTCACTAGCACACACTATATACTCACTATATAGCACCGTTCTTTCCTTTGCATGAATACTTGACTAACCTGAACGTCGGAGTGACAACGCTACACTAACGTTCCTTGTTTTTCAAGTATGTGAATCATCAAGCTCACGCTCCCTCCACCCGGCCGCTAGCGCTCACAGAGAAGAAACATTTCTCTGCCCAGAAAATTGTCCACCCGAGTTGAGTCACCCAATTTTTCCAGGGCTTCGTCATTGAAAATAAAACGTGGATACTTAATCGAGCATTAAGAATGCTTAAGTATGCTTACGAGAGTTTTCTAGAACACTGCTTGAAGAAGCAAATACAATTAAATTTGTAATAAAATTACACATGTTAAAATTGCTCGTCCAATTCTCAATTTGCCTATCAGTTGATGGTCACCATGACTTGTCTCAGGTCCTAATTTTTCTGAGTAGAACAAGGCATGAAAGAAATAGGGAGCTGAAGAAATTTAATCCTATGCATACTATCATGCTCTCATACAAAGAAATGAAAAGATGGTAAATTCGATGCTACTCTTAGGGTGATGCTCTAGTGTTCATTCAATTACATACAATGGGCCATGTCTCATTTTTCATGTGGTGTTATGCATTGGACAACATGAAAAATCATACATGGCATATTGTAAGTCACTGGATGAACCCTGAGTAACCTGAAAAGTATGAGTAAAACACTGTTGTAGGTAACTACCCTGCACAAGACGGTTGAACCACGAAAGAATACCATTTCTACAAAAAAATGGCATCTCAGTCATCAACTTTTTATGCAGAAAACAATCCACACGATTTTTGTATAAGAATGAGATCGATGATATCATTTATAGTCACGAGACCTTTCAGAAGATTCCTCAAAGATGTGACTTTTTGCAGAAGACATGGAGGGTCGAAGAAGCAGCAAGTCTTGGGGAAATATCGGCTCCAGTGTAAGAGAATTAAGCTTTCATTGATTCAACATAAAGGTAGGTGTTAAATGGTCTGATGAATGTGATTCACATTATTCTACATATGCATGTATCGAATTCTTCGTCATCCGAGTCGCTCGTGTCACTGCAAGAATCAAAGATCTACCATACATTAGAAGATTAAATATAATAAGAGTCTGTGGTTAAGAGCTATTCAGTCGATTATTATTCACCAACTCTAGCAAATTGTCACTGATAAGAAATATTTTGATGTGTCAGAGGAAAATTAAATTGCAGCACATATGACACTAACATAAATTATTATTAACACTTTAACAATATGCAGACCCTCGATTACAGCAGTTTAACATCAGATCCAAACATTGTTTCTTCTAAGGAAAAACAAAACAAGAGGAACATTTAAAGATCAGCGCAGCCCACAAATTTGTTCATTCATCTGAATCAGCAAGATCAAAATTTTCAGAAATTATCGATAAGGGCGGGAATTTCTTGTCTAGTCCCAGTTTGAGCAAACTGTAGCTCGTTTGATGCGAAATAAGAACATATTCTTTACATGTCTTTGGTTTAGTTCATCTAAGTGACATTGGTGTCATCTTTTAAATAAAACCCCAAGAATTCAGAATCCTTGATTGAAGCCTTTCATCAATTTATGTGAGCTGGATATTAAATCATGTAACTGCAGTTTCCCGTGTATAACTAGTATTGAAAGTTGAAACTAGCACCATTCAGATACACATGTTTACAAAGGTCTATCGTTCAATGCAATGAAGTTAACCATAGGGGTGGGATTTATCTTCAGTTTAAGGAGGGGTATTTGCACTGGTCGTGATTCGGTTTTCGACAATAAACCCCCTAATTACATAAAAACTCTGAAACTAAATATCATTTAAAACAGAGTAGGGTATTATACTCCCTCCCAACAGAACAAATAATCAGTCTACATTCTAGGCTTCTAGCATGTCCAATTGTTCTTCGGATACAAGCTCCCTGGATGAGGATCTATTTAGTCAAATGACACATCTAACACATTCCTAAATAGAATTCAACTACCAATTAGTGAATAACAATATTGAATAAACTAACAGAACTGCTTAGAAGAAAATGAGTCATTGAATAATTAGAAGATTTCGGATTTTAAAAGATCGCATGCAGCATACTTTTATTGAAAGCGATAGCGATATACAAGGGAGGGGACTAGGCCAAGACCTTATGCCTCCTAAAGCCCATAACACGCATTACAACACAATTTTATGTATGAATATGACAACATGACCACAGCAATAAATTCAAACATGACAATCAAAATTCAACAAATTTCACAATCGTACTACTCGGAAAGGGCAGAAAGACCATATTACCTTGGTTGAAACACAAAGATTTCTGCAAGTTTGGATCCATTCCTATCTAGCCACTGTACTTTCCTCCTAGGCTTTTCACATTTCTTAGATGGCAACAATGTCTGAGTTTCGTCATCCCCGTCACACTCCGCCGCATTCAAAACAGCCTTTGGACACTCCAAACTACTCAAAATCTTGCCATTTGATTCACTCTCCACACCTTTAAGATTCACATCCATTGAGGAAAAGAGAACTACACGATCAAAATCCCAAAGATTTCAATGCATATATAGAGAGAGATTTTATGGCCGAACAATTACAGATTCACAAAATTTATCGAAACCCAATCGTCAAATAACAGTAATTCTGCGTCCCAATTAACAAAAAAATCTGATCTTTCCAGCAGAATTGCAGGAAAACAATTGGCTGTTCCCACTAAACCAAGAAAGCTCAACGCATGGTTTTAACCAAGGCAACAACAAGATGCCAATACAGCCTATCGATCAATACGAAGGGTGGAAATTCCTTAGCTTTCGATGACCGACAATGAAAACGATTCTTGAAACGAAAAGAGTAAAGATCCTGAGATTGCAAGAATAACAACAAATGTAACAGGATAATCACATAAAAATTTATGGGTTTTTTCCTCTGAAAAGGGATGGTGGATCATGGATTGCTTAGGCAATTTTTGGTAAGGCACAGGTAATTTTTTCTCATAATGGAAAAAAACCCTGAAATCGAGGGATTAGATTTGAAGAACAGAGTTTCTTTATTGATGAAGACATGCATTTAAGACGCATTGATTTAAGATTGGCGTAAACGCATTACGCATGTTATGAAATCCAACGGCTGAAATCTGACAGTCAGCTTCGATTAGTTAATGTCGTTCTCGTTGAAGATATTGTATATATCTTTTAATATTATATATATATATATATATATATATATATATATATATATTATTTTATTAAGGTTGAAGACATAATAATAACTACTTCGGACATTAACTTTTTTTTCAATTTTATCTTTATATGATACTAATATTACATTTTTGTTTTTGTTTTTTTTAAAACATTTCAAGACACTTTTATTTTTAATTTTTTTTTATTTCAACAATTCAAATATCAATGTAGTGCCTCCATAATTTTTCAAATTTCACTTTAGTTCATCGATAATGATAAAAAAGATTGTACACACACGCATCGCTTGTAGAGAGTAACTAGTTAATTTATTATATTAGAGCACACTATAGAAAGTGCCTTGAAAGCTAATTGGGTGAAGCCTGATATAAAATCACAATTATGCTATTTCATAAAGTTTTAACAAAACATAGCATATATTGATTTTCATGTAAATTACGTATCATTTCTCTTTACAGAAACTCTGGTGAAATCATCTCACATGTTTTATTTCTCTTTGCGCAAAAATTTATGTGAAACGAATCTTCGACTCGATCAATGAAAATTATTATTTCTTGTATCTAAATATTATTTTTCACTGCATAAATATCATTAGACAACATATCGATTAGGAGAAACATAATTTAAGAACTATAGGCACTAAGAAATGTATTTCATGGTTTTTCAACCAATATAAACTCATAAATTATAACCTTGAGGTCTTTTATCTATACAATATGTATATACAGGAAAAAAAGTCTCCAAATAAAATTCTCTCTAGTTGAATAAAGGATGTTTCATATAATGATGACATAAATCCAATGACCACAACCTGGCTCGTTGAGCAACTGTTCCACCAAATTTCTAGGAGAGTATTAGGACATCTCCAACCCTGAAAACGGCATTTTGGCGCAAGGGAGAAGCTCCAATGGGAGGTGCGCTATTCTATCTTCAAAATAGCGCACCTCCCATTCCCTCTGCGCCATATTTGGCGCGGAGGGAACCTCTGCGCCAATTTGGACTAAATGGGTTGGAGATGAATGTTATATTTTGGTGCAGAAACTGCACCGAAATAGATTTATGGGTTGGAGATGACCTTAATATAATGACGTGATGCATAACGCTACAGACAATGAATTACAAAACATTAAGTTCAAGCAGCATACTCTCTGGGACTGAGGTTCTAAAAATGGTTAGTTAAAACTGATATGTGACAATAAAACTATATCTCAAATATTTGAAACTATACCTGAAAGACTTTAGTAGAAGAAACTGATGAACCTCAAACTCAAAAGCATACAGTTTCCATTCAGATTTCGGTGACCAATCCACTTGAAATTTCCTCCCGAAACGTTAGAATTAGAAAGTAAGGTATACTGCTAAGTAATTACATGTCCAAGCTAAAACACAATCGAGTTTTCAAGGTTATTGTTTTATAGTTACTCCTGAATACCATACAAGAGATGGGACTGGTGTGATGAGATTGAATTTTCAAATCTAGATCAGAGTTCCAATCAGAAACGACTCAAGGATTTACAAGGGCAATTTAATGTGTTTTCTGTAGTTGGAAACTTGCACCCCACTGTTGTAAGTCTTACCCTGATTCTAGTCCCCTGAAAAGGCTTGCAACATGTTGAAGTGATCGATCACCGATAAAAAATTCATGATGCAATTGTGCTTACCAGTATGATATATAAAGTGATTTCGCAACATGATTCCAAGACAGAACAGTAATATGAACTTTGTTTTACACTAGGAAATATATTAAGCTAAATTCCCTATTCAGCAAAAAAAAACAATAAAACTATCTTCATGCAGCAGAAAAACAACGCTTTTCTGTGTTACTTAAAGCTGACAAGGATGAAGTCGTTTAGCAACATGGTGCCAAGAAAGAATAACAAGAACTTCGTTTCACTCCAGAAAAAAACGCTAAGCTAAATTCTCTAATCCGCCACCAATAAAAAACTAACAGTATCTACCTGCAGTAGAAATAAAACTCTTGTCTTTGTTACTCAAAACTTACAAGGATCAAGCATCAAAGTTTAGTGTCAGAACTTGAACAGGAAAACAACCAAAACCACTCATTCAATCTCAAATTCAGGAAGCGGATGCATCAGCATTGATTCCGATCTCAGCTCATGAAGCAAAGATCCACCTGCCTCACTGCACCTCATGTTTCTACATCGATGCAACAAGCTAAACAACACCATGCTAAAGATCATTATAACAATTACATGCCCAACGAATAACGAATTCACCAATGCCACGCCCCTCAACCGATCATCCTCGAGTTCACATTTTACATCAATACCCCCATCGGGCAATGCTACCCCCGAAATCTTGGCACACCCTTTTACAGAAAACACATCAGTGTACAATGATAGCCCCACTTGCAAAACCCAACTCCCCTTCAAAACCAAGCCACAGGACAGCAAGAACTCAGCAAAAAAAGCAGTGGGATTGACAAACAAATAAATGAAACATCCAGCACAAAAAATAGTCAAACCACCCAAAATTCCATACATCACACCTCCGAGGCCAACGATCCCCCTACCATTCATGTAAAACTCAATAAGAAATGCAATGGCAGCATATAAAAAGACAAAATCCTCAGGAACTGAATAAAGATCCGAAATTTCTCTCAGAATGATCAAACCCAAGAGAGCCCAAAAGATGAAAATCACGAAAGACTGCTGCAAGAACGAGAATCTAAAAGTGGGGCTGCCTGAAAATGCTAAAAAGATGAAAATTTGAGATAAAGAGGCAATTGGGAGGGCTACAAGAAGAGCGTACAAATCAAGATTCTTCCACCTGGCTTCTGCAAAATACCAAATTCGAGATCTGTAGAGCGATGGGTTGTTAAGATAAAGAGACGAAGAACAGAATAAACGGCGTATTCCCAGTGGGCACAAGAAGAGCGCTGCTGTAAAGTGGGTTGCAATGGATGCCATTTTCTTGAGACTGTTTGTTTTCCTCGTACAAAGCTAAAGCTAAATAAGTTTCGAAAGAGGAATTGAGACCTTTTTCAGAGGGAATTGAATGAATCCATTTTCAATTTGATCCCTTGAAGAGCTTCGAATTGTTGGAGGGTGGGTGAACGGTTGACTTGTATTATCGCACGCCCGCATAGCCGTAGGCGCAATCAGAGCTTCCCTCGAAGTAACAAAATCACCAGCCTGCAAAAATCGGGTTTTTATTTTTATGTATCATTTTATCGTTATACTATACATACATACATACATACATACTATATATATATATATATATATATATATATAGTTTTGATATCCTGCACACCTACCGTACACATCTTTGTGATCACCGATGAGGTGTCACTCACCTATTGAATGTGATGAAATATAGAAAAATTACACATCCAATAAATGAGTGACACTTCATCGGTGTTCACATGGATCGGGACTGCAGATTTTGATATAGCAATTGTCAATTATATAATTAACAAACAAGGAGTATTTGATTGATTGAATTTGTTTTGTTTAACATTCATAATTAGTTGTGGAACTAAAATGTACTGCTTATATTTCCATCTTCGAGTTTAAGCTCTTGTTGAATCAACTCAAAGTTCCATCCACATGATTGTGAAATTCAAAAGGTTTCAATTCGGTTCACAGTTTAAGAGACTTACTAATTTCGAACTTAATTCCAGAACAACTGTTAAACGAAAAACCCGATTCATGGATCAAATTCTTGACAAGTACTAAATCTCACAATCTGTCTCAAAAATTATAATGCTTGTTGCTTAGTGAATTCGCCTTCTTTGTATGTTCAAATTAAGACGAGATCAGAAAAGAATGCAGATGCAAGTAAAGTGGTATAGATTTCGAATTTCATTCCTCCCTTTGGCTATGCAATAACATCATAAACACAGCAACCAAATGTAGAAAGATCAATAGAATATTTGTCCCATTTTATAATCAGTGATTCTCGTCTAAACTACAAATACGCAGGACTAACTCCTAAAATACAAAAAAAAAATTGGTATGTTGATCACAGCAACAGAAACACGTGAATCCAAATGTTAACAAATAGCCAACCACATGCACCAAGACAAATGTGATGGATTCTCATATGAAAAAAAAAGGTACAAGGGGACAAGGCTGTTCAACGTGGCGGAGGGAACAAACGGGAATGAGAAGAGATGATGGCTTGCTGAACGTATCTCTTCGGATCATTGGGACAAGGCACCCACTGTATCTCGCTCATGTTGGGTGTCTCTACATAAGCCATGGTGAACTCCCCCACTTTCTCCACCTTCCCTCTCTTACCAGCCCTCAACACCAAATTGCTCCGACTGTATGAAAAGATGCCATTCACAAGGATTAGGATGTCGCCTCCCTCAAAAGCATCGCACTCGTCTCCCCAAAATTGGAAGTGCACTGAAGCTGTTTCGTCTGCTACCAGGGCAAGGCAAGTTTTTTGCTGTCCTTCCAGTACCACTGTTCCTTTGTCCAAGACAATGAATTTGGTGCTTATGTTGTTTTGCGCTGCTGGCACGATGTTCTTCAGAAGCTGGAGAGTTGTTTCTTGCTCCATCATATGTTCTGATCGCTTTGAGGTTAGCGGGGTTGATCCATCTATCGCACAAACGCAAATGCACAAAGCAGTTTGATGGAGATGAAACGAGCCCGATGCTACTCAGTTCAGGCAATCGAACGAACAGGAGGTTTGCAACCCTTTTAAAACACACATGAATGCATTACTATGTACATATTTAATTAACCGAGACTCTAGCAAGTCAGCGGAGCTTATAATTTAAGAAAACACATGGTATCACAAAAAAATCATTATTCGCTACATTTGCAGCTATATAAAATGATTTAAAATTTGAAAATCAACGAGTGCACAAAAAATACAACATTTACTGGTACCATTCAAAAGTTAAACTAAACATGATGATCATACAACAATAGTCGCTTCGAATCAACCAACAATTAACACACTAATGCATAGCATAATATAAATATGAATCAAAATATTGTTTTCCAATAAGAGCTTCTTTCACCGCCTGTCATATATGTATCATCCATGCCAAAATTTATGGTAAAGATTTCGAGAGCTTGGTGGTCTTTTTTCGATCAGGTATAGATGATCAAACAAGAATTTTGAAAGTAATTTGATATATATGGTCCTAATGGAGCAGATGTGAGCACAAAGAAGCAATCGCATCTGTAACGATGAACCCTTTTTCGATATCCCAGGCATGTAACTGTATCAACATCTTTATATATACATAAACGGATACATGACTTATGCCTGGTAACGATTCAAAAACACGCAAGACCCCGACGCTTTCTAATTTGTTGTATGATAAAAACAAAAAAGAACAAATTTTTGGACAATTTTCCAGATTCAGCTTCAAAATTACACTCCTACATCACCTTCCTCGTTGAATTCCATGGGTTCAACCCAATAAATACACAGATTCCAATATCAAAGATAGAGCAATGTATCGAATTGCGAAAAGTGCGATTCCGAAAGAGAGATCCCACTCGATAAATTATCCGATTCCACGGTTTATGTAGCTGGTTTGAGGAATCAATCGTTTCATCTATCGATTGAAAAATTTCCTGAACCAGCATCAGAATGTCACAATATATGAACAAAAATATCCAGGCTCCAAAAAAGCAGATAATTGCACAGAATTTAACGAAGAAACATAACAATAAAAAAAATTTAAAAAAAGTCGTCGAGTTCTAGAGAGTACCTCAAAATCCTTGCGAGATCCAATTTTCCATCTTCAGAGATTGCGTTGTATATAAAGGAGAAGTGACTGAGAGTTTAAGAATTAGGGTTTTAACTTTGAAGCATGGGCTTTCCTAGGCACAATCACGGTTTTTCTTGGAACAAAAATGGGTTTTTTTGGCTTTTGGGTAAATATTTCCAAAACAGAAAAAAATCGAAAAATCGAAGAATGGGTTTCATATGAGTCCGCTTTACAGATCTAGACATGTCAAAACAGGTTGACGGGACGGGTCAGCCCGCAACCCACCATTAGGCGGGGCGGTCAACCCAGCCCAACCCACCTTGGGCCACGGGTTAGGCGGGTCGGCCCGCTTATTTTTTTAAAAAAAATACTAAAGAGTATCACAGTAAACATAGAAGAAAAATATATTTCTGTCAAATAGTTTCATAGAATACTTAAAAACATTGAACTAAGAAATTAAGAAATCATACAACATAATCCATAAAAAGTAAAGTGTTTAAACCAAACATGAAGATTAAGATATGGAAGAGAACATAAAGTCGAGAAAATAGACGGCTGTAAATTTTAAAAAATATTATGTATTCAACAATACATATATTTAGCAAACCTCCGTCGGGCCCACAAAATTTCACTATAATTCGTCGGACTTCAAACGAAACCGCTCTTGGGTTCAGAAACAACTGCTACGCTTAATAATTATTTTAAGATTCATGAATAAAATTTACAAGAATTTCTTCTCTTTTGTTTTCGTTATGTATATTTGTAAATTTCTCTCTTTTTATTTTCCTTATGTATATTTGTTCTAAAAGTAAATTATCAATATATTTGTTCTACAACATGGGGCGCATGAAACTTAATCCAATTTTTATATAAAACTTAAAACTTAAAAATATAAAATTTTATCTTAATTTGGCGGGCCAGCCCGCTCCGTTTTGGCCCTATCCGTCTTGACCCGCAATCCAAACGGGCTCAACTCATTTGTTGTAAATATCGATATATTATATTAATTTTCAAAGTTTATAAATCTTTACAATATAAACCAAATTTATATTCTATGTTTAGTTTGATACATTTACGGTTGAACTTCATATAATATTTATTAATATCACAAAATATAATTAAAGTACACAGCAAATTAATGATCAGCTGGGGACGATTGACGCGTTGACTCTGTTGGTGGTTTCGTTGGCTTTCATTAAGAGTGTTCAAACTTCAGATAAAATCGAAAAAATCGAAAATCCAAACCGAAAAATCGAACACTGAATCGAACCGAAAATCGAATTTTATAATTCGGATATAAATGTTAAAATCGAAATTTATTTGGTCTGATTTCAGATTATATATGTCAAAACCGAACTGACCGAAAAAACTGAAATTTCATTAAAGTAATAATTTTATTTTTATTATATAGTTTTTGAGATGATATCAATGAATGATGAATTATTTTGAATAATATTTAGTTGATTGTTGTTTATATAATTCATTTAGACTTTATATTTAAATATTTTACTAAGAAATTATATAAAAAGATAACATATTATATTTTATAATAAATTTATCTTATTAATTTAAATAATTATATCAAAACTGAAATAACCGAACCATTTCGATAGAAAATCGAATCGAAGAAAGATAGTTCAGATATCGGATTATATATTTGTAAAATCGAAACCGAAAAAACCTAAATAAAAAATCGAAAATCGAACCGAACCGACCGATGAACACCCATAGTTTCCATCGTGATTTGTAAAAAAGCTCTTATGAGTTCATTGCACTTCATTTTTGGTTATTAATCATGTTATTTTAATTTCGGGTGAACTTTGTGAGAAATGTAGGATTGATCAGTGCTTCAAAGTCGAATGTTCTGTTGTTTATTTCCGTTGCTAATCTGTGGTAAAGCTTTGAAGCAGTTGAACTAGCTTGATCGAGGAAGTGAGCATTTTGTTTTTGTGCATGAATCTGAATGCTTCAAAAGAGTCGGGAAAAACAAATCTCACACCCCTTAAGATCTACATCATATATATATATTCCCATCAATCGTACATGATATCCTGAAAAATTTTCATATAAATCTTGGCACAAGGAATGGTTTGTGTACTTACAAGCATGGACTATTTATGGGATCAAGTTTTTACGAGGGCTCGACTGATTAAACTTGGTTATCCGACTGGTTGCTTGTAAAGATGTATGAATGTTGTTTTAGTCTGACCACGCCTTATGGAAGTAGTAGAAAGGAAAGGGAGTCACTTTTCATTATAAATAGGTTTTGTGAGTGTCAGGATGCATTAGAAAAGATACAATTAAGCACATTTATGACTTATGAGATAACATAGGTTAATCGTACTCTGACAACTTTACGTTTTAACTCTCATAAAACCCTTTTGGAGCTTTGGATTGATGGAAAAACAATCCCTCTACCAACAAAAAGAAATGGTTAATATTTGCTTCTATTTTCCCCCAATACAGCTACAATCTTGACAAGCTGGCATCTACTGGTTACTTTTTGTTCTCTTCATGTGGCACAATGGATGAAGCTTTTTGAGCACAAACCGATAGATTCACAAACCGTGATTGGATTCGGCGTTCTAAATGGAATTTCGATTGGATTGTTAAATCTCAGCTTAGGTTTCAGTTCTGTTGGTTTTTATGATCAGGTAAAATTTTCTTGTTTATGTTTCTTTACCAACAGGTTCAACCCTCATGAGCTGTTGCATTCTTTCAACCCTGAGCTGTTGCATTCTTTCAACCCTGAGCTGTTGCATTCTTGCTGCTGACTTAAAGGTGTACTTTTATTACTTGACCAGATGACTAAGCTATGGCAATTCTCCCATGCACGGTACTGTTGGAAACCCTTTTCTTGGGCAAAACATTCAGGTGGGTGCTCGGATATTTTGTGGAAACATTGAATTTAAGATCTTAGCTATAGCAAACTTCTCATGTCTATGATAGACAGCACTTAAAATTGTTGTTTTTTTGGAGAGTGAACTTCTTCAAAAGAGGTTTTTCAAAACGATATTTAAAGCACTCATTCAATGCAACTCTTTAACACATCCATCCAATTCAACTTTTCATTAAATTAAAATTGAAATAAAAAACAATAGTTTGATTATTCATCTCGAAATTAATTAAACAAAATGCCATTCATTAACCAATTCATCCAAATTTTGAAACTTGGTCAAGGTCCAAGATGGACCAAGGGGACATGAAGACTATTAAAAATCTATTAATGCTATTTAATCAACAATAATAAATAACTAACAAATTCAACAATACAAAATTATTTATTATTAGTACATTAACATTGTTTATATATTAAAAAAAAAAGGTACATTCACAAATAGTTTGCTTTCATCATATGGCAGGATTGGGGAGTTTACAAATAATTTTTATTACATGATATTTTATGGTGCACACACATTATTAAGAATAATGTTACGATGCAGACAAAAAATATGTCATGTCCTGATTTTTTTGTGATTTCTTCTTTTTTTTTATTTCATTGCTTCAAATTACAATTAATCACTTATTAATTTTTACAGTTATAGAGTGACCACTTTAAAATATAATAATTTCAAAATTATAGTAAAGTTTTTCATTATTTTTAATAATTATGATATTACTGTAAGAGTAGGTCTCCGACAAGCCAACGTGTGGCTCGGGCTTTTATTGACTTTAATATAAAAAAATCTTTATTATAATAATATTTTACGATACTATTATATTATGCCATTATATTTTATCTGTATATCTATGCAGGCTGCATAGATAAAGTCTTTGAATATACAATAAGTACCATGAGGTCTGCGTCACAACGTAAATTATGAAACTCATTAGGAAGTGTACCATATATTCTAAACAAGTTCTTAGTCGAATCAGCCGCCTAAAACAAGGCTAAATGTCGCTCGAGCTCGAGACTAGCATATGTGATGTAAACGGCATGCTTCATTGGTAATGACATGAAGATGTCCATTCACATGGATGAGTGATATATGATGATGAACTTAACAACCCTCCATCACACTGTCCAAGTGGTTCTCACTTATCAAGTGTAATAGTCTGCGGTTATGGTTGTATATTATTAGTCCTTTAACCCGGGACAATGTAGTGACTATACGTACTAGCATGCACTTTGATCTGTTTACCGACTCCATCGAGGGTTATCAGGTGGTGAGATTGGGTGTGGGTTTGAAATACGTAGGAACAAATGCATTGTAGTTGGAGATTCATCGTTCGCCTATGGGTGACGATATCCTATGTGATCTGATGAGTTAATAGTGCAAGGAGTTTCTGGCTAGATGTGCTTTAGGGAAATGTGTTTTCCTAGTTGCAATACCATGCCACTATTAGTTTTCAAAGATAAATCACATTGTTATCGAATTCATATGTAACTCTCGATATACCAATTGTTACAGATTCAATTAAGATATATGTGTTGAAGGGATCATATTGTACGCTAACCATGACTAAAGATTCTTGCTAACCATGACTAAAGATTCTTGCAAGCACTATCAGTAATACCTAGAGGATCATAAGGTGATACTACTAGACGCTCTTGCCATGATCCGATGGTTGCAATCAAAAATAATTTCTGACATTCTTGATCAAAGAGTCGATGAGAAGAATGAGGTTAACTAGAATAAACCCGAATAATAATAAATGTTATTTTGAATCACACGGAGATGTGAACCCACAGCTAGCTATATTCCTTAACCATTGAAAGTCACACAAGTATCGGATTCTTTGTTCCCGTTGAGATAGTCAAATTTCAAGGAGTTAGAATTTGACGATTATAGTTTGATGGAGATCAAACAAAAAGCTTATAAAAGAGTTTATGAGCTGATTTCATATAATGGAAGAAATGGTAGTTAGCATGTTTTGCTAAATAAGAAAGGAGAGTAGAACTGCCTATTTTGTGAACCGATTCACTATTATATAATAAGCAAAAAAAGCCAAGAAAACTTGTAATATTCACTTTCGTAAAAAAGCATACATCGGTACTTTAATTAACATATCTTATCCTAATTAATATGCTCAAGTGAGCAAAGCTATGGCAAATCCAACTCAAAGGGAATATATTCCTTGAACAAATGTATACTGTACTATGAATTTTAACCATTTTTTTTTGGTCGCCTGTGCTTATACATACATTCTCCAACAAGCCAACACACACTTCAACTCCTGTGCAGTTTGGATTGAGGAATCGGACTTCGCGAATGAATGATCGCAGCAGCAATGGCGAACGACTGCAAAACTGAGAGATTCGACTGAAAATTGATGTAAAACAAGCCGTCATGTATATTCACCATTTTCATGACGGGAATGGTCTGTTTTGAACCCTGTAAAAGGATGCCGAATGGTTAGCTCTGTGCTTTACTGCATGAGAACTGCTGATTGATGCATATAAAGGACTCGAAATAGTTGACGAAAGTAATCATCTCGCAAAAAAAGTAACAAAATAAATGAGGCACGTAGTCGATAGTAAAGTTCTTATGAAGCCATTCGAACTTCTTATACAGATCAACATGGATTCCGAAGTAATATGGTGAGAAACATAATGTCATGTAAGGCTCCTTTACATATTTGAACCAACCCATTACACCTCTTCACTCGGACCATTTGCTCCAATGGTAAGCCGGAGTCGAATTGATATCATGTATCTCTTTGATCCATAGGATAAGCAGCAAATAAATGAAGCTTAACTGAATTTAACTATGAAATACTATGTGTCTATTTTCGTTTTGCAAGAATGACCAACTCAGTGACATTCAAATTTTTTGGATATTTCATGAAAGAAGATAATAGATGGAAGAGTTAGCATACCTGTATGAAGAGATCAGTTGAGTTGCATTCTTGTGAATCATCATCTAAGCGGGATAAATCCGTGCAGCTCGACTTGGTGTTGAGAATTGTCAGCGGGCAGCCAATATCCCATCCCCCACAGTCACACCGGCCACCATTGATCCAACGCTCGATAAGACACGAAGGGCCACTGTTTATTGTTCTCGGTCCACCATGAAAACCAGCAGGAATAAGAACGTCGATTGTTGTGGAGCGTTGCACAGAATTTTGAGTACATTTGGAGGGCATCGAGTTCTCTAAAGAGGTCTCTAAAGACGTATTATTTCCGGGTTTCTTGAGAAACTTCATTCCCCATCCTCCAAAATCAGCCACCTTACTATTGCCAAAGACATGATCTTTCACGACAATGGCAGCTGACTCAATATCTTGCACATGCTTACTTTCTGCACCATCCTCGTATTGATCTAAACTTTCCTGTGTTTCTCGAGAAGGGTTTGAAGATGCATCTTCAAGAATAGCACGAGGTGCCTCATTCTTGTAGAATGCTCTGTGCTTATACGAGCGACTAGACCTAAAAACGTCCACAACTCTCTTAGCCAGCATCTTGTTCTTCTTAAGGGTGTGATTCGAGGTTTGTATCTTCCCATGATCATCGTGGTTGGAAACAGAAAGAACAAACCGAGTTTCAATGACGTCTGAGTTATCTGAACATAATGTGATTGAATTAGAAACTCGCATAGTGCCAACTTTTTCCAAATAAATTTCACAGGAATTGTTTCCTTTCTTGCCCCCTTTCCTTGAATGGAAAGTGTAAACACAATCCAAAACTTTATCATCTAAAGATTCGACCTTGGACAAGTCGGCTACATAGACCTCTGGCCTATCATCCACGGTGTAAACATAGTGCGGTAGCCCATTTTTCCATGCACATGTTAGCATTCCTTGATACATGGTAGCGGACGTGGAACAAGACGACTGATCTGAGCTACTTGAGTTTGTGCTTGATGTAGAAACAGCCCTTTTGTGCACAGGTTCAGATACATATTTTTCATCGGGAACTGTTACTTTATGAGATGATTTGTTGTTTAAATCATTAGTAGAGGCGAGTAGATAAGGATTAACCGATTCAGTATCAACATGTAAACTTACTTTCCCATCTTCGACACCATTATCTAACGACCCAAATCGTTGAAGCAAAGGGCTTTTCATGATGTTGATCATACTTGAGCTACGGGTAACAGGGTTAAACGTCCATTCACCACTTGAGTTTACCACAACATCCGTTCCAAACGCAAAAGACGGAGATTCAACAGTTAATCTACCCATACTTTTGGTCAAATTACTTGCATCACAGGACAATGTATCCACTTTTGAGGCGATATTCCAAGCAGCAAACTTACGTATTGACTCGAGGCAACGAAGAGCATACTTCTCATCAAAGTTTGTAATATGCTTAGGAATACTATTATGTAATCCATGAAAGTTTTGAAAGAAGAACTTACTAGGTGTTGCATATACACATGAACTTTGAATGTTTAATATCAGAGTTTGCTCAGGCTCTGGTTTTCTACAGCATTTTCGCGATACAAGAATCCCCCCTTCTTCTAATTCAAGATCTTCTGTAGTACAAATCATAGTATTTTCTTTGTTTTCCCCATTGTCTCTCGGTTCGATACTCATGCTCTGTCTTATAGCTTCAAGGGAGAGGTAATCACTCAAAATCAAATAAAAAGTGCTCTTTTCACTCGTAGCTTCTACTATATACTGATGTAAAATTTAGATCCAAGCAACCTAATACATTACTCATCCCTGAACCAATCTGGAAACAAAACAACAAAATCAGTTGGTTTTATTCGGTTTGAAAGAAATCAAAACAAAACAGCTAAGAAATATGTTTGAATCTCGATTAGAGCGACCGGACTCGATTCATGTTTCAAAATATAGTCAATAAACTCTAGCTGATGAATTTCCATGCACCTGCTTCTGATGAAAATGATTATTATATGCGTGACAAACAATTTGAAATTTATAAAAACATAACCTCTCTTAGATAACAAAAAGATAATTAAATACAGAAACTGACTTTTGACAAATTTCTCTCCAGCAGGTTCTTGTTTATCAACAAAATAAAAAAAAATCTAGATCAAACCTAATCACCAAAATTAAACCTGCTTAAATCCAGAATCTTGCCAACAAAATACCAATATTTTTAGTAAATTTCCTTTAAATCAAAAGAAAAAAGACTAAATCATTTCAATAACCATATATGGAGAAACTATCACATAAATTATATGTCAACATAGCTAAATAAGATAATTTAAGAAACACAACCCACAATAAAGTTGCAAACTTTATACCAAAAAACAACAGTAAAATCATATTTCATGCATCATATATCACGATTCATGTGAAGTAAGTTCTTCACCAAAAGAACTAGATTTAAGGCTTGAGCAATCTTCTTCCAATCCATCCTCAAAAACAGTGAAAAAAACTAAACAAAAACCATACAAAACTCAATTTCAAACCATACCCACAAACTAAAACGTCATTATTATCAAGAAAACGCATCATTTAAGCTCAAAATGCAATTTCACATAGGAAAAAAATATGGGTTTCAAAGGAAAAAACTTTACCGATCTTCACATGAAAGAACCAGAGCATGAGCTGCACCACTCGAATCTATTAAACCCACAACTAGAAAGAAATTACTGATTTTACACAGAATATAGACTCTGATTCTTCTATAAACAAAAAAAAAAATCCAAGCACAGAAACCAAAAGACTGCAAGAACATAAGATTTGAGGAAATGGAAAGAAAAATTTTCACTGAATAGTATGGTTATAAATCAACTTATGCCGCGTTTAATCTTGGAAAAAAATTTAATGGTAGGTCCCCCTCTTGCCCGATTCTTGCAAATTTCATGGTCAAATCGAAAGCAAAAAAAATTAAAATTAGAAAATACACCAAATGGTTAAACCTATAGGCTATATGCACCTTGCATTGTGTGCGTACATGGGATTTGTTAGTGAAAGTGACGGGGTGTTTCTTGATACATTTTTCTATACAAATAATGTTTAGGGAGGCAAAAGATCTTGAAACGAACAATGTTTAGTCCAAATATCGCTTTCTGAATTAAATTTTTTATAGTACTTTATAAGATTATGAAAAGGATTAATAGATTAATTTATGACACAGTCCTATATTGAATATTTTGATGATTATAAAATGTAATAAAAATTTACAATATGATATTAATGAAATAAAATAAATAAAAGGGGTTGAAGGATGAAAGATGTATGAGCTGTTACGCATAAGAAGTACAAAATTCACATGCCTCATGGGGCCACAGGGAAGCTAACGCCATGAAAAACAAAGCACATATAAAAAGGAAAGACAGAGACAAATAAATAATGGGACCCTTTTGTTATTTCTCATACACGTGATGTGGTGTGGCTACGTATTTTTTTTGTGATTAAAAAACAAAATAACAACAAAATTGATATGAGATGTTTTCACGGGTCAATTTTGTGAAACAGATATTCTACATGGGCCATCCACAAAAAAAGTATTATTTTTTATGTCAAATATATTAATTTTTATTGTAATATGGACATAATTGATTCGTCTCCCGAATAAAGATTAATGAGACCGTCTTATGAAAGACTTACTCAAAGAATAATTGTTACATATATATGTTAGAAAAATAGCATTTTATACCCTCGTAAAAAAAAAAAGAACGCAAAATCTTCTATACAAAAAAATAATAGGCTTTTACATCTTTGTTTTATAAAATATCAAACACACTTTGTTAGAACATTTATGTTTTGGAGATTTAAAAATTCTGTTGATCCAACATATAATTACATAGCCTAGTCGAAATGAATTTACGAAGAAAATTGATTATTCATGTGTACATGTGTTTCGGAAGCAAAATTGTTAATCAGAACCCTACCGATTGTCTAAGCTATATTGTTAGTGTATTAATCAATGGCGAAGGATAAATGATAGAAGTCAAATTGATATAAAGGATGGTCGCTGACAAAAGCCGAGATGACCAAAGAACAACTAATAGAAAAGTACAGCTCGGTAGATCAGTTAGTCTAAACAACGGACATTCCCTGAACATATGTTGATCATTCCTAAAGAGCATATCCCAGCTAATAATAGCATAAGATCTCGCGTAACAGCTTTTTTAGTCTGTTGAATCTCACAGTTCATGTGCACTATTCTTAAGTGTATTATATGTCTAAAAAGACGATGACATGGCACAACGACATCTATATTTCTAACGGATTTCAAGATTAAAAAAGACGACTGTTGCAGACGATGCCTATAAATAAATCATTCATGCATATTTACGAACTCTCCTTCTCGCTTCAATATTTATGTGTGTCTAAGAAAAGTTTTTCGAGTTCAAAGTAATTTTCAAGAGCCCAACTTATCATAATAAGCACGTGCTGATTTTCAGCAATATGATCATTAAGGATCGATTGTGCTTCTAATTTCATTTGAGAAATCACTGTAAGTGAAAATAAGACTTTTGAAATCTCCAAACATCCATAAACAAACTTATGTTATTTACTTATAAGTTATTCTACCATAACTTTCTATTTAATAACCTAGCTGATCACACACTTTAGTCATTTAGTGTTCAGACCTAAATTTCGCACATTGACAAACTGCTGACTTATTGATTATTGATATTCAATCGAAAAAAATTACATTCCAATGTTACTAACACAACTAAAATATTTTGATAATTTGCTTAGATTATTTATTCATCTCCTCTAAACAAATCTCCGATCCTAGCCAACTTATTAAAGATTGTGGTTATAAAACCAAAGCATATTTACACATTTTGCAATGGGTGATATGTCTGATTTTTTTTTAAACAAAAACATATAGTTTCAAAATAAATTGATTTTAGTGTTTAGTTTTTTAGTTTGCTATTTTAATTTCTTTAATGTTTCGGAGATATTTTTTTATTTAAAAATAAATAGAATCGCTGGTAGATTATAAATTTCGCAATAAAATTATTTTTTAGAAACCATGAAAATTTAAATTGAAAATACTAATTTTTATACATAACACAGTGAAAGTTGGTGAATATTTAATTCCAAAAAAAAAAAGAAAATGGAACTAAAACAATCTTTAATTCATTTTGGGAAAGTAAAAGTATATTTCCAAAGTTGAATAGAAGCTTTGCATTAACTTTTTATGAGATGTTGTGTTCTATAGAGGCAAGTTAATTCATTCATATTATTTTTGCAATAATAGATTTGATTAAGGGTGGCATTTATTGTGCCCATCCCTCTTCAAGAAAGTATATGTTTCTTCAATTTTTGAAAGTTTGGAAAATAAATCTATTTTGTAAAAACATAGCATTCTTGGTTGGGGATTGAAAGCCAAATGGAGTATTCAATTATTGAGTTTGTGGGAGAATGATTTCACAAAGATTGCAATATGAAAAAGTCCAAGATTTAAGATACTTTGAGGGGGCATGAGTTGGAATTATTTTAATTTTAAAATAGAATATATATAAAATTTTATTTTAAATTTTTTATTGAAAATTTTATATATGATGGGTGGGGTTAAATGATTATTTTTGGCAAAAAAAAAAAACTTTGATAGATTATTTATTTAGTTATTTTGCGAAATAAAGAAAGGTGGCCCTTTTCATATAATTTAATTACCATTTATTGAAAGCCATATATTCAATTATTGAGTTTCATGTGGGCGGATAATTTGTAAAGATACTTCGACGGGCATAAGTTCCAATTATTTTAAAATTTTTAAAAATAATATTTATGTATTTGTAGGTCGAAGGATTAATATATAGTTTTTTTAAAAAAATAATTGTAACGACCTTTTATATAAAAGTTATTTTGCTAACAGTATCTTGTATACAACGAAATTGTATTTTATAAAGTATTTATTCATTTATAATTTTTACAGAAATTCCATGCATAGCTTGGTAAATAAGCACTTTTTAAAATATTTTTTTAATAAGTTAACTTTGATATCCATTTTTCATATGATTTTTAGCCCTTATTATTCAGAGAGACTTCACACACACACATAGTTTTGATATGATGCACATCCATAATATACATTTATGTGAGTATTAATGATATGTCACGCACATATTAGATGTTATAAAACATAGAAAAATTACATATCTAATAGGTGAATGTCACATCAACGGTGCTTAAATAAATATGCATAGTAAGTGTACAATATATCAAAACTCAGGGGCGGCCCTGGGGTGGTCAACATGGGGCCACCGCACAGGGCCCCAGCTGGAATGGACTGAATAGGGCCCAATTAAATTGAGGTTATGAGTATATTGGGTTGAATATTTGGACTTTGGATTTTATCTTCAAATTTTTTAAAATCAAATATTTTAAAATTTAATAGTGGGTAGTGTGTTTATCAATCGGACACTTCAAATTTTCATGTTGATCCTTACATCTAAAAAGAACCACCAAAATAGAGTAACGATACTGATTATTAACAATGTGGAATATAATGTTTTTTTATTATAGATATTAGTTTATCTAATCAAATAATGAAATTTTCTTTATATTATTGATTTTAGTATTAGTTTTATATAAATACAAAGGACTTTTTTTTTTTGCATCAGGCCCTTCAAAGTCTAAGACCGGCCCTGTCAAAACTTTATACGTATATATAAGGGCCGATCTTAGGTTCTATAGGTCCCGTGCGAAAAAAAATTTGAGCCCTTTGTAATTATATATAAAAATAATAATAAAATCAATGTTATAAAATGGATTATGTAAATTTGCTTTAAATTCTCCCAACTTAACTTAAACGTGCATTCAGTCACTAACAGAAAAATTACGTGTTTGTACTATTTGATGCACACAAACAAAATGTTTGCATTTCTGAGCCCACATCTCTTTTATTTGATGAAAATCGATAAAAAAAATATCGGTATTATTATATGATATTTGAGTACCAGCTGTTTCAAATTTGATATTGATATATGATTTTTGAGTATTTAAATATATATAACAAGTATTGATATTAATGACAAATTTATCTTTTAATATGAAAATCGGTACAAAATATTGAAAGTATGATATTATTATATGATGTAAGAAAAAATAGATATTTATGTAAAAAAATATGTCATGACTGCTGCTTAAGTCTTTATCAGTTACACGGTGAATGGCTACCCTGCATGTTACTTTTTAGAACATTAGATTTGTGAAACTTAATTAAACTTTCTTTTAGTTTGTGTGTGATATTAACAACTCTGTCTATTAATCTGTTGAAAAATAGTTTATGAAAAATTGTTAACTCCGACGGAGGCCTGTGCGGCAGCACTGTCACGCCCCGAAATCGAGACGTGTCATCAGGGTTATTTAACAATTTAAAATCATATAACAACAAGCCACATAATATATAAAATAGCCAAAGGTCAGTCTATTACATAAATCATATCATTGTCTTTACAAAACTTGAACAGAATGTGGAAGCATAAAAATAATAAAACGAATTAACATGACTGATCTTATTATGACTTGACATCTTCACCATCTCCAAAAGTATTCTTGTTCTTCTTACTCAATTTGTTCTTTGTTCTTATATGATAGTAGGAAATAAGGGGTAGGTATTTGGAGAAATACTCAATAAATGAGGGTCGATCGTGCTTAACACTTATCAAGGATGTATATACAAATAAATTATCATTATTTTAATAATAAGCATGTTGAATCCAATACAAACAAAATACGAACATAACACTGAAAATCATCTATTTTTTCCATGATCTACGGATCAGTCTCCTATATGTTACTCCTCTAAAGGACGAGGCCAAATAAACAGTTATTATATCACACCGCATTAGGGTCATATCAAATCAAACAACGGAATTTCTTTTGCCACTTCTAGCTTGACTCCTTATAGTGCATTTCAAATAATTCAAACATTCTTCGAATATCATAGTTAATAGCAAGTAACAAACGGGTTTCAAAGATAGCATATCAAATAGAAACAGATATGTCATGCCGATCGAATTTTCGAAATCATATGTAATTGAATTTTTATAAAAACTTTAAGCCCACTTAAAAAGAATATAAGTGTGCAAACTTAATATAAAAAGGCTCACTTACTTAATTATTATCTTCAAAAAAATGAGAGATTAACAACTAAAAAGTCGAACACGAAAGCTGCTGGATTGCCTCGAACTTGGCTTTTTGCAAAGTTTCAAGATGGCATAAACTTGGCTTCAAGATGCCGCTGAAATATCGTAATTCCAGCAGCACTTCTCGTTTGAAATATAGCACACTTTGATGCTTTTCAAATTGCAAAGATTTGGTGATATTTTGATGGTGTTTCCCCTCAACATTTGGTCACTATTTATAGGTGAAATGATCAGCTGAATAGGCAGTTGTTACCACTCAATAATGACTGTTAATGGACCTTAAATTATCTGTTACAACTCATCCAAACCAGCTGCTTATGTCCATTTAAATTTTCGAATTTTGAAGGCTACATGGCTTGTATTTTAAAATTGCTGAACAATGAGTCAAATAAATTTTAATCTTCTTTTAGAGGTGCTTCATGATTAATTAATGCTGCTCGCGCCAATAATTTTTGCTAATTATCAAATGCCATTTTAACTTTGTATTAAACCAGTAATTAATTACATGGTTTTCAAGTGAAATTAATTAAGTTTTATAAATAATATTTGAAACATATATATACTTGACTTAATATCCAAAAGCAATTTGAAGTAGTTTTAGGAGACTGTTGAAATGCTGAAGACAATTCAAAACTCAAAAGTACTGCTTTTGGACTTTAGTTAAATTAATTATTTTCTGTTTTTTTTTAAAAAGTTCAAAAACACCAAGATACTAAAAATATATTTGAACATTGAAGCAAGTTCTATAAATGGATCGCAAACATAAACACAGGAAGACGATGTAACTGAACTAGCTTAGGCGCTTTCCTTGCGGCATTTTCTCATGAGTAAAGAAAAAAAAAATTATATATTTCACAAATATATTTTTATCATTTTACCAAAATGTACCGTTACACTCTTTGTAATACATGAAAATTAAACTTTTGACCATGACTTTGATATCAATTGAAAGTTTATTATTTTATTAAAAATTATAGTTAATGATAACGATGCAACTCAAAATTTTAAATGATATGTTAATTCAAACATCAAATGATAATTTCTTTCCTAGAAGGCTATAATAGACAATTATCGTACCCGAACATGATTTATGTTTTAAACTCTGTATTTGTCTTAAATGAGGGAAGCGAGGGCGACATCGACTAACTACAGTTGTCCAGAAAATAATTTGAAAATTATATAATTTTAATTCACTTTACGGATTTTTTTTAAAAAAAATCCTAAGTATGCATTGCCCATCAACTGTTTGGGCACATAAATACAAATAAATGACGATGGTGATTGAGAAGAATATGTATTTTGTAACACGGTATCATTGATTTTTTTTAGTGAGATAGAAAAATCCGATCCAGAATTAAAATGAAAAATAATACTTTTACAATAAAAACTAATATTTTTTGATGAATCAGATCAGATTGTAAATAAATATCATAAAATTGATCCACGAAACCATCTCATAATAGTTTTTGTGGATTGCGAATAGTTTTTTTTCATTAAATTTAAGTTTTTTTGGATAGAATTAGGTATGACATGTGGAAAACACATTGACTATTACTCCAAATTAAATAAAATCTAAAAGAATATTAAAGTTGTTGCCAATAGAAATATATATAAAGTTGTCTCCTTGTGATGTGGTTTATTATTATCCATTAATTTGAGTATCCACCTAATTTGAAGAGGAATCTAATCTAAACTAAACTAGAGAAACATGTGAATGTTAGAAAAATTGTTACATTTTATTATCCACCTAATTTGAAGAGGAATCTAATCTAAACTAAACTAGAGAAACATGTGAATGTTAGAAAAATTGTTACATTTTATTATCCACCTAATTTGATAATGTTATCAAAAAAAATTTCCCAAAAAAAAATAACTTTTTGATTTATATTTAAATTGAAAATTTCAAAATTCATTGTACCAGTTTTTTAAAGTTTTTTTTTGCATATGTTGTAAATTTGGGTTGGCCATTATATTCAAATATAGTGCATGATTCAAGATTTTAATTGGTTCATTGTGCTTTATCTAAAGTTCCACTTTTCTAGTGTATCCAACACTAGTTATCCTTTTGTAATTAAAAAAATATTTAACCTTTTCTTAAGGTGCACAAATTCAAGTTCATGCCACATACCAAACTTTTTACAAACATTTCTAGGACTTTAGCATTAAATATTGTTGTTGTTATATTAATAGTACAATATACACTATTTTTTTCGTTTTAAATATGAACATGGTTGACCTGTCTCACGAAATATGAACATGGTTGACTCTTCTCACGAATCAGACAAATATTTTTCCGTGAGATGAATCAACCCTACTCATATTTACTAAGTAGGCAAAAACTTGTATGACACGGTCTCACGGGTCGTATTCGTGAGACGAATCTCTTTTTTGGGTTATCAATGAAAAATTATTACTTTTTATGTTAAGAGTATTATTTTTTATTATGAATATGAGTAGGGTTGACCCGTCTCACATATTAAGATATGTGAGACAGTCTCACATGAGATCAACTCTACTAAGTAATATTATTGACATAAAAAATAATATTTTTTTATAAATGATTCAATTAAGAGATACGTCTCATCATTTTCGTGTGTGTGTAATATCTATTATATAGATTTTTAATAAATAATAATTCAAACAATGAAACTAAACAAGAAACATGGTAAAACGAGCCTCTCGATCAGTGTGTGTATATATATATATATATATATATATATATATACTGCAAAATTTGGAAGTCCAAATTTATTTTAAATATTAAGTTGCCTCCAAAAGCATTGACAAACGAATTCAGATAGCTTCTGAATCTTATGTGTCCATTTATGCTTTTTTCCATTTTCTTTGAACAATTTTTTTTTAAAAAAATATTATCCCAATTTTCAGGCATTCTGTCCTGTCTGCTTGTTTTTTAATAACTTTTCCAGACATATATTCCCGGTATTTTTTAAATTCAAATATTAAAAAATACATTAAAATTGGACCAAATTTTATTTTATTCTAAAGTGGTTTGCTTCGTTGATAAATTATTAAATTATTCTCAAATGGGATGAATGAAGTGTGAAGTAGTTGTATTTTGAATTTTATTGATTGGGGTAACATTAATTATCTACAACCCCTAATTAACAACCTTAGTAAATATTCAAAATTTTAAAATTTGTTGAGTTGAGACTGATAATTTGAAGAGTGAGTGGTCTCATGTGAGACCATCTCACAGATCCTAATTTGTGAGACGGGATAACCCTACCGATATTCACAATAAAAAATAATACTCTTAGCATAAAAAGTAATATTTTTTCATGGATGACCCAAATAAGAGATCCGTTTCACAAATACGACACGTGAGATCCTCTCACAAGTTTTTTGCCTTGAAATTTTCTCATCATCTTATTTTCCTAAAAAAATTGTTAATTTTTCATTTCGTGTAGAAATATACTTGAAAAGTAATATTTTAAATGATATTATCTTCTTTTTTTCGAGTAATAAATGATCGTTATGTACTTGAATAGTGTGATAAGTAGCAAGGATATAATAGTGAAATTAAATCTAAATATGTAATGGATAAAATTGAATTGAGAAAAAAGAAGAAGAAGAAAGAAATATCATGTGAAATTGTTTAGATAAAGTGATAGAAATTACATTTTATTGCAAATTGATTTGTAGAGTTTTGTTTAGATTTTGTATTGAAAAATAAGAGATTCTTACTTGAGCATTTTAAAATATCATTGAAGTCTGAAGAGCCTGTCAGATTTTGAGTTCGATATCAATTATGACATGATATACATATATATGATGCTCAGCTATCGTATCCAAATTCGTATCCATCAATGAGGTGATACTCATATATTAGATGTACAATTTGGATTTGTTTCATCACATCCAACATATAAATATTACTTCATTGATAAGCATCGAGATGCTCATGATGAGTGAATGAAATATCAAAACTATATATATATATATAGATAGACTGAGTTCAAACAAATGCAGTTTCTTCAAATTATGCTGACGTCAACCACTTGCATATTTCAAGAAATGCAGCCTAATTTCAAGGGGATATATCACGACTTGGCAAAAACTTGTGTGAGACGGTCTCACGGGTATTATTTGTGAGACGGATCTCTTATATGGGTCACCCATGAAAAAGTATCACTTTTTATGCTAAGAGTATTACTTTTTATTGTGAATATGGGTAGGGTTGACCCGTCTCACAGATTATGATCCGTGAGACGGTCTCACATGAGACTCACCCTCACGACTTTGGATAAAATTATAATCTGTCACTTTTAGATTATGAGTATATAATATAATGTCAATAATTTCAACTCTAACCCCAAAAAAAAAATTATTTTCTTTACCTTGAAATGAGGGAATTAATGTCACACTGTTTTTTTCCCTAAAACAAAATAGGTGTAGTGAAAATGGCCATACTCCAATAAAAAAACAACAACTAATAATTGACCAAATTTTGATGTTATATTTTAAATTGTTTTTACAATCCTATTTCAATTTATATGATTGGGTTTCTTTAAAAATCCAAGGCTCTATCACAAATAAGGTTTGGTTCACTGTTTCCATTGTCATAAACTTACATATCTATATTTATCTTTTTGAAAATTTGATTATCTCTTTTGTCAAATTCTAATTTTGTTTGTTATTTTTAGATTTTTTAAGTAATTTTAGTATTTTTTACGTGGTATTGAATGTGACACCGATGTAGGCATTTAGAGCTATGTTCCATGACACGTTTAGAATCATATCAACATTATTGATTAAAAATATTAAAATTGGAAAAATAATTGAAATATATATGAATGAGACATAAATTTACTAAAACCGCAATGAAAAAACAAATATACACTGACTATAATTGTAATTTTCTTATTTTTTTTAAACGAAAAATAAATTGAAATTTGTGAACTATATATTTTCCTAAATAGGGGAAGATTTATTATTGCTGTAGACATCAATTTCATGTCATAATACACTGGATTAGTCAGTTTTTTTTCCCTATTATAAAAATATAATTATTTTTGAAAATGGTAGAAAATTTGAATCCTGAATAGTTTTGCATTGGGGATGAAGCAATTAGAAATGTATTTTTGGGGAATGGATAAAAAAAATGTATTTATATTTGTTTTTGTTTTTGTTTTAAAATGAAAATACTTTTTTTTTTGAAAAAGCAAAAAACATTGCATTAGCACTATGTGTTTGTATGTGGTAAAATGAGAACATAAATGGCAAAAATATAATGAATAGAAGTTAACTTGAATGAAGATCAGAATCAACTTTCAGAATGCATGCTTGTTTTGATAAAGGAATAGCATGTGTTAAGAATGAAGATGGAAACACGACCCTGATATTATTGTACAGTTCGAACAAATTAGAGTTGTATCATTACCACTAACTATAACTTTTAATAAAGCTACGAATGTTCGATTCTACCATGTATCGAAGGGTTAGATAAATGACTAATACTTACTAAGCTTATTGATAAAAGTTCACGGCAACCAAGCTTGATAAAATCCACAGACTGTGGATTCACCATCAGCCCCAGTCAATAACTCATCCATGGCGCCATCAATCGCATCCCTGATTCAGTTCTATCGACGCTTGCGTGAGCCAAGTCTTGTGGATTATGCAATTGTCTGTGTTCTTATGTACACGGACACAGGAAGACATGATTCAATCACAACGAACTCCAAAATCTAAAAAATATATTTCCTGGTTTTTGAAGAAAGCCACGGGAAGGTTACACCAAGTCTGAAAGAATTTCCAATTACCACCCACTGGTCCTACTAGATAATATAGATAAGTTGAGTTGATAATTTTCGATCTACCAAAAGACGACGTGGACCGCCCAGCTAACAACTCAACTTTACATATCTCCCTTCGGGCATAAGGTCCAAATGGTGCAGATACACATAATCAAGGAAACAATTTTCTAAACCTGTCACTTATTTACAAGTTGCAACTGCATTGGATGGGATAGAATTTTCATAAACAAGACACGGGTATGCAAAGAGTTCAATTACTCTGTAAGTTTATTCTCATAAAATCTTAAGAACACATCCTCCTAAAAAAAAAGACAGAATACATACAAAGATTTATGACACCATGCTCGAACAACTCGGATTAAAATTGATGATGATTGGTGAATTGAGCAATTGCAAAAAAGATCAGGAAAGCATGTCAATTTGCCACAAAACACGTGTCTCCATTTTATTCTCCAACCCAATCTTCTGGAGTAGCTAGGGAGTATCAAATTGTCAATACTTTTTTTGGTTTGATTTGATATTTAATCTGTCACACAAAAATATGAAAAACCAAAGGAAACCACAAAGGCAAAGGAATTCACTTACTAGAATGCTAGAAACTTTCTAAAAAACATGGCATCGACATCTCAGAATTCAAACTATTACACAAATACCCACATTGAAAATCCCAACACAACCCGAATCCCGCCCCAAAAAAATCCCAACCTGCATTTTTCCCAACCTCAGTTGTCGGGATTTTTCCATCCCGATCAGTGTCGAGAGAGGAATCGAGAAACTAATATCCTCCCGAACGTATTCTCGATCCGACTCAATTTTTTTAATTTTTTTTTAAAAAATATTATGATATTATTAACAGGTTTGAAGATTGTCATTTTAAATAAAATAATATTAGGTTGAATCCTATATAGAAATTGACTAACATATTTTAAAGGATTAGCCCATAGATGACAAATTTAAGGCTTAATTATATATAAAAAATTATCATTAATTCCTCCCTTCAGCCTAAACTTGCTCAAGAGTAAAATGACCACATTGTTATTCTCACTCCTATATATATCGTGATATCTTCTCAGTACCCGAGGAGGTCCCAAACTTTTGGGATATCCTCTTCCTACCCGACAAGATGCTGAACTTTTGGGTCCCGATATTAACGAGTACGGGATCGGGAGAAAAAAAGATTTCCGATTCTTATCGAAACGGAGATTTGTAGGAAAGCTACGAGACGGGTCTCGACCCAATCCCACCCCTAATTACACTAACTTTGCACAAGACGGTCCCAATTCAATATTACACAAACCAAGCTTAAACACAAACAAAGGAAGGCTCTCCACAGGACACAAAATGAATATACAAGAACATAAAAGCAATAAAAGTACACGAACTACTCCCAGATTTCTCTAGTTAGTAATAAGTAGTTGTACATTTGTACCATTTGTGATGATATTGTAGCACTTATAAACAGAGCAATAAAGACCACAGAACAATGTCAATTTTCCACAAGATCAGAGTGTCTCCATTCTATTCTCCAACACAGTTCTCTGGAGTTGCTAGGAGCCTCAAATTGCCTAATCTTTTGTTTTGAATCATTCGATCCCTATCACACAAAGCTACTAAAAACCGAAATAAACCACAAAAGCATAGGCAATCCCCTTGCTTGAACACTAGATATATTTTACTTCTAAAAGACAAGCATAGGCGTCCCAGCTTGAACGATATATTTTAAGACAACTAATCATCAAATAAAACCGAATAACACAAAGCATAGTATTACACAGATATATTTAAACAACACCACACATAACCAAACTATTACACGTACACACACTGTAGCAATCTCTTCTTGCTTACTACTCCTTTAAATTACTAACTCCAACCTAAATTACAATCACTTTGCACGAGAGGGTCCTAATTTAATCTTGGAGTAATTAAGTCTAAACACAGGCATACGATCTATATACAACAATATATAATACCCGAGAACACGAAAGTAATTGGCATCATAACTGAAAATTACACCACAGAATTAAGAACCATTACAAAGCACATAAGAGTCCAAATATACATTTCAAACTGGTCTTGTATATTGTATTCACAGACGGATGACTTCTATGTACAAAGTATTAACATGGTTCAAGAACATGTGCAATCATATACTCATAGAAATAAAAATGGAACACCTTTTGAAACTAAAAATGTCTGTTGCAATAAATAACTCTAAACTTATTATCACTTAGGCAGAACGAAAACCCAACAATTAGCAATAAATTTTGAAACTTATACGTTCAATTCCAATCACAAGCACCACTAAAGCATAAAATATCCGTGGCAAAACATAAAGTTTTAGACATCATAATTAGGAGAATGAAACCCAACAATCAGAAATAAAATATGAAACTTTTGTGCTCAATTCCAATCAGAAGCACACATGATAAACCATAAAGCAATCAAACTACAATGCCTCATCTCCACAAGGTAAAATCAGGTTTAAGCAGATATTCAAGCAAACGCCAATTATACCCAAATAAGTAAACAAAGCGACAAGATCCAATATTATCTATCAAGATCCTAAATCTCAAAAAACATTATAAAGTCAAACAAGCAATTAAAATCCATCACTTCGGTGGGCCGGGGAAAGCAGGTTGCGCCGGAGGGGCACCGAGGAGGGAGTTTTGCTGGAGCTCAAGTTCGTTGAACTGCGCCTCGCGCTCCATCTCAATGATCAGAGGAAGCCCCAGCACAATGAAGGTGGTTGCGACGATCCAAGCCGCCTTGCCCGTGCTTTTCAGGAGGCGCTTCGTGACGTAGGACACATCGGAAGCGGCGGCCTTTCCCTTCTTCGCGAGCGAGGAATTGGAGATTCGGGATATGACGCCGTCGCTGCCGCTTTTTCTGCCGCCTGATCTGGCTAGAGAAGCCATTGCTGGTTGTTTAGGGTTTGGATCCAAAACCCCGAGCGCAGTCTTCGTGCAAAGGATAGGATTAGAAAATTAAGAACGGGTTTGGAGATTTATATTTAGCCAAAATACAACTTTTATTTTTATTTTAAGGACAAAAATACAGGGATAATACCCATTTTCGTCTTTTTCGTTAACCGCTTTTCCCATTTCAGTCCCTCATGATTTTTGACTGATTAATTAATCCTTCATGTCTTCAAAATATTCTCGAATTGGTCCCTACCGTTATCCTGTCGTTAAGGCTAACGTTGACTTGACATTAGCGACGGTTTGACTTGACATTAGCGACGGTTTTATAAAACCGTCGCTAATTTGCGACGGGTTTTCAAAACTTCGTCGCTAATTAGCGACGGTTTATATTTTCATAAAATAAAAAAAAAATTTAATAATGTAAAAAAAAAAACTTAGAATCGGACTATGCTAACAATATTAATGATCTTAACTAACACTTAGAAATTTACAAAAAATTAAAGCGAAAAAGTTTAACCTAAGTCGAAACTAAAATCGTATAAGAGAGAAAAATTTTAAGTGGGGTGTATTCAATTCAGAGTTTTGATGACTTTTAATGACTTTTTTAAATGATAGACTTTTATGGATTTGATAAATTTTTATTGACTTTTATGGAATCTCACAGATTTATAAACAGATTTATGTGGATTTATGTAGATTTTTTTGCAAGACTTTTATAGACTTTTGTAGATTTTTTTTAATAGAATTTTATAAATTTTGTACTTAACTATAACATGTGATTTTTTATTAATTTTTTTGAACCAATAATTAATTGACATATATAACATATTCAATTTTTAATATTTATATTAATAAATAAATTTACTTATTTAAAAGTTAAATTGTTTAATCCTTATATGTATATATATGTGGGTTTATAAATTTACTTATTTAAAAGTTAAATTGTTTAATTTGAAAAGGTAAACTTTTTTGCTTTAATTTTTTGTAAATTTTTAAGTGTTAGTTAAGATCATTAATATTGTTAGCATAGTCCGATTCTAAGTTTTTTTTAAAAAATTATTAAAATTAATTTTTTTTATTTTATGGAAATATTAAACCGTCGCTAATTAGCGACGCGTTAAAACAGCGTCGCTATTTAGCGACGGTGTTTAACACCGTTTTTTAAAAAAAACTTAAAATTTATTTTATGGAAATAGTAGCGACGCTAATTAGCGACGGCTTTTGAAAAACCGTCGCTAATGTTTACCGTTTTTCACAAGTCAACGTTAACCTTAATGTCAGGATAACGGTAGGGACCAATTCGGGAATATTTTGAAAACATGAAGGATTAATTAAGCAGTCAAAAATCACGAGGGACTGAAACGGGAAAAGCGGTTAACGAAAAGGACGAAAATGGGCATTATCCCCAAAAATACAAGTATTATAAAATTACACAAAGTTCCCTTCCAACATATATGCCAAAATATATAAGATGGCTTTTTCCAAAGAGTAAGTTTTTGTGAGACAGTCTTACGGATTTTTATCTGTAAGACGGGTCAATCTTATCGATATTCAAAATAAAAAGTAATATTCTTAACATAAAAAGTAATACTTTTTCGTGGATGATCCAAATAAGAGATATGTCTCACAAAATACGACCTACAATACCGTCTCACACAAATTTTTGCTTTTCAAAATTGCACTAAAGGGAATATTTAAAATATGTAAATTAGATGACTTATGATTTGCATCAAACAATTTTATTATATATGATCGATTATTTAATGTTTATAAGAAGTTATAGTTTGTTACAACCCAAAAACATTTGTTGGACGGTCTCATGAGTCCATTTTGTGATACATATTTTATATCTAGGTCATCTATAAAAAATATTACTTTTATTTTAAATAGAGACAAGATTGATTATCTCACGAATAAAGATCTGTTAGACCGTATAAGAAAAGACTTACTATTGTTACTACGATGATGATACTCTAATTTTTTTTTTTAATCATAGTTTCCAAAATTATCCGACTGAATCGATGGTTATACTGGAAACTGATGAATCATATAACAATCTTATCAAATTCGTTTTATTAGTTGGATTTTAATCGACCCATAAAAACCAAAATAAACATATGGGTTTCTATTTAAATTAATGATCCAATTATATATAATAAAAAAAACCCCACTGGCTATTTTTATATATAAAATAAAACTTGGTGAAATATTAATAAATATAATGATAAAAACTATCATTATATATAAATAATAAGATACCTAAATATTTTAAGAGTACATATCTTGTTAAACGATATCACGAGTTGATGGATCGTTTGTGCTAGTGCTTTCGAAGGCATTTCGCACCAACCTTCAATGAGCTTCAATAGCTCGTGTTCTAAGAATATTAACACCGATGAATTAAATCGAGTTTGGTTTTAAACCAAGCGGAAGAAAATCGAAGCAATCCTTCGTAAAGAAAGCTGAAATGTTAGAAAGTATTTTAACTTGTGTATACTGACTAACTGAAAGAACACATATTAGTTTTTGTATTCTTGTATCAGTTATAGTAACAACTGAACACACGAACACTCTAACTAATCAAAACGATTTTAAAGCGATAGTTAATCAGTTAAATACAAAAGATATGTTTATGGATGTTCAAAGACTTCAACTGCTCCTATGTCACCCCTTCTACCTCCACAGATAGGATACACTAGAAGACTTTGGTTTTTACAGTTACATGTACAAGCCCACTCACCTAAGACTTATCTACTGCCTAAACTGAACTCCTAGCTACGACTGAAAACAGCAACTTTCAGTCAACACTTATTTAACGTTTATGTGAGAAAGACTACATACACAAGTTTAACGTCTTTGTGCAAGACTGTTTTGGGTGGTATTGAGAGTAAGTATGTGTGTGAGAACTGAGCAAGAATGTTCTCACACACTGAGGGAAAGTGGCTTCTAAACTAAGCTAATACAACGATGAAGAATTCTCTCTGGGCTTAAGTGCTTCTGAAAGCTGATATGCAACTGACCGTGCCCTTTTCTCTCTAGTATTGTATATGTGCTCTCTCTATTATAAAAGTCTTCACCGATCTTCTCTTTATATAGAATGAGGAAGCTGATCGTACATTGATACTCATTTATTGTATCCGTTGCATTTGAATTGGCTTCTTGGACTATGTGTCTCGTCTTTTTGACTGTCCATCTGAAGCGTTTTGTCTTTAATGCTCTGATCCAACGTCCATTATTGTCTTTTGACTGGATAATGGCTTTGTACCTTCTCGCACAGCTGGAATCGACTCGAAGGAATTTATCATCAACCATAACTGAAGGATTCCAACTGATGCTTCGTATTGGTCAGTTTGAACTGATCTTCCAGTTGGGCTGGTGAAATCAGTTGACTCGTTAGTGGAACTGATTTCACATTCGTTCAGTTGGACTGATCAGCTGGGTTTCTTCATCAATTGAACACTCCTTCGGCAGTCCAGGCTTATGAGATTTTCCTGCTGAATCACCTCTCAACTGGTCAACAAGCTGCACTTCTCAAATGACATAGCCAGTTAGACTGATTCAATTTGTGCGATCAGTTGGGTCTTCAGTTTTACGATGTAAACATCTCGAGAGTGATCCTAGATTCTGCATAACTAAGGTAGATCATTAGTAACACAATTAACAAGTTTTGTCATCATCAAAATCAAGATTGCGAACTTGAAAAGTTCCAACACGAGTCCTTATCTGTGAGACGGGTCAATTATACTGATATTCACAACAAAAAGAAATACTCTTAGCATAAAAAGTAATATTTTTTCATTAATGACCCAAATAAGATATTCGTCTCACACAACTTTTTACAATTTTTTAATATGTTGGGGAGCTCGTACATTAGAGATGCTGGCTCAGTTGTTGATCTCTCGACAGGCAATGCCCTTAACCATCAACAATTGACACATGGATATTAATTTACATTTTTTTTTAAAAAAGCTAAGACGTTTTTCAAATTCTCAAGTCTTTCACTCTTCTCTCTCTCAAACCCAACCATAGTTGAGGGGTAAATAAGACCTAAACATAGCTGAAATCTCTCGTCAAACCATTTCTCTTGGAGTAGGTCTCATGTGAGACCGTCTCACGGATCATAATCTGTGAGACGGGTCAACCCTACCCATATTCACAATAAAAAGTAATACTTTTAGCATAAAAAGTAATACTTTTGTATGGATGACCCAAGTAAGAGATCCGTCTCACAGATACGACCCGTGAGACCGTCTCACACAAGTTTTTGCCTTTCTCTTAGGGTCATTTCTCGGTCTAGAACCACTCCATCGGTGACCCGCTATTGCGCCCAGATCTCCGCCTCCGACTCCGAGTCCGACACCTTTCGGCCCTGACTCCGACACCGACTCCACGGAAGAATATGAATTTGACTCTGTTTGTCATTAATATAAACATCGATGTGATTGTGGAAAAACTGTTTCAATGTCATTTATCATAACTTGAATTGATCTTAAAATATAATTTGAGGTTGTTTTTCATTCATAGAATAAAACATGGCCGTAAACAACAATTCAAAAAAACTTTTGGTTTCATAAGACAAAAAGATCAAGTCAAACATCGCATTCTGCATGTGATTATTCATATCAACAAAAATAGCACATATCAAATTATATTTATTTGTCGATATATTATATAAATCGACATGATATCACTAAAATATTCATAATCACCCAAATAAAAAATTCATCACTTTATCATCATCATCCAATTACAAATTCCAACATTCTGCAAAAAAAAAAAAAAAATTGTGACAGTTTTTGAGAACATCATGCTAATTCAAACTCCACTAAATATATATCGCAACATGTAACATATCACAAACTCACAAACCCATTATTTCATTTGGCTACACTGTTGCCACATCCACCGAAAATCTCAAAGACATTATATTAAATTTGTTGAGTTGGGTATGAAATTTCAGTATGCAAAACAACGTAACGTTAAATCGCAGATTGAAAATTCAAAATAAGATAAATCTGCTTAGAGAAGAGAAAACACTTGGGCAAACGATAATGTCAAAACAAATCCATCAATTTTTATTTATATTTGGCAAGGCGAGACTCGTCCGTGATTTGAAGAGGCTAAAATATTTGAGTAGGTCTCTTGTGAGACGGTCTCCCGAATCTTTATATGTGAGATGGGTTGATCATACCTATATTCACAATAAAAAGTAATACTCTTAACATAAAAAATTATATTTTGTCATTAATGACCCAAATAAGAGATATGTTTCATAAAATACGGTCCGTGAGACCGTCTCACACAAATTTTTGTTAAAAAATTTCCAACTCAACTTTTCTATTCACTGAGACGAACCAACCCAAGATATTTTACATATTTGGACATCTCTCATAAAGACCAATAAATCTATAGCATCTAGTTTAGGGGTGCAAACGAACCGAATCGAGCCGAATAATAGTAAAAAAGTCAGGCTCGAATTCGGCTCGAAATAGGTATATTCGAGTTCGAGCTCGAATCGAAGTTCGATAATTTCAAATATTTGGGCTCGAGCTCGGTTCGAAATGAAGTTCGAGTTCGAGTTCGGCTCGAAATATTCGAATATATTCGTGAACTATTCGAATTATTGCTCGGATATTAAGGTTTGAAAGCTCGAAATGCTCGAAATATTCGAAATATATATATATATATATATATATATATATATATATATATAATTATATTATAATAATAAAATATTAAGGCTCGCGAACTATTCGCGAGCTATCGAACAAAATAATTTGGGCTCGAGTTCGGCTCGAAAAAAAGTTCGAACGTGTTCGAGTTCGGCTCAAATTCGATAAGTTCGAATACAAATCGAATATTTATCGAGCCGGCTCGAAAAACTCGCGAACATGTTCGGTTCGTTTGCAGCCCTAATCTAGTTAACTTGTAATTAGCAAGCTTTATAAATGATCCCACGTGTCAACCCATTGAGTAGAGCGTGCTCCTAGTCACGTGCCTTTAAGCCCTACATTGTCTCCTCCTCCTTCGGATTAAACTATTTGTGGTGTAAATTAAAAATTTGTGTGAGACAGTTTTACGGGTCGTATTTGTGAGACGGATCTCTTATTTGGGTCATCTATTAAAAAGTATTACTTTTTATGCTAAGAGTATTACTTTTTATTGTGAATATGGGTAGGGTTAACCCATCTCACAGATTAAGATCCGTGAGACGGTCTCACATGAAACTCACTCTTGTGTAAAACAACACACATTTATATGAAAATTAAATATTTAAAAAATACAGGCTGTATTTAAGATAATTGAATAATAAATGTAGAGATAGGAAATAATTTTAAAAAAATTACATTAAAAGTTATAAAATGTCGGATATTCAATTTTTGAATAACTTGATAATTTTTTTAATAGTCTTTCTAGGAAAAGCCACGTTTCACCAAAAAAAATACCATTAAAGGTCTATTTTATTTATAACTAGTATGAATTTAGTAAATTATCATAAAATATATTCCATTTTCAATTACTTTTACTCTAAATTTTAAAAATAATCTTTTTAGTCAAAGTTTGGAATCAAAATATGCTTCTTCTTTTTTTTTAAAATTTAAAATTTTTTTACAGGTTTTAAATTTGCACAAACTTGATGTGGCCACCTTCCAATTCCATACGGCCATGCCTACAACAATATGTGTAATTGGTATAAAATACAAAATTTAAGAATAAATGCATAAATCTCAATTTTTTTAATATAATGAGCAAATATTAAATTAAAATATTTAATAAAATATCATGAGATAACCAAAATTAAGAACCATACATCATAGTACAACATGATCAAACAACAAACAAAATAATTCATAAATTAATAGAATTGAAAAAAAAAATTCCTATAAAATATTCACCAGTCCAATCATTCATAAATTATAACCATTTATGAAAATATTTATTGGTATTTTTTTTAAATAAAATAAAATAAAATAAAAGTATAATGTCACAAATCCAGAAAGTGATAAATTAGAGTGAAAAATCTTTTAATCACTGGTGGCTAAAATTCGTCATCCACAAGTCGCAAAGAAGAGAAGGCTTAATATTGTTGTATAGTTAGAAATATTTGAATTCCATAATTATCATCCATCATAATTTTTAATAAAGTCGTAAATTTATGATCCTAAAAAATTTATATTTTTATAAATTTAGCTTGGTGTATTTATTCGTTTTGAAATTTTATCTTAATTTTCTAACCAATATCTGGTTCTCACATGTATTAGGGCAAAAGAACATAATAAAAATATCAGTAAAATAAAAATATAATTAATGTAATATGTACATCATTATGTCCATCAATTAACAATTATTCATGTTTAACATGTTGAAAATAATATATTTGAATATTGAAAAAGTAATAGTTGAATATTTGAATGTTGAAAATAAGAGTTGTAAAGTTAGAAATTTGTGTGTGATGATGTAGGTAATGATGTATTTTATTTTTTGGATTATGTGTAATGAAACTCTATAAATAGATCTCTCATTTGTGAAGAAAATCACAATTGAGTAGAGAGAAAAATATTATAAAGTGTGTAGTTTGTAAATTTTGAGAGTTTGAGATTTTTACTTTTTACCATAAATTTTTACTTTTTCACAACACGTTATCAGCACGAAGCTCTAAAAGTCCTACATATTTTTCCAAGCTCCAAACAGAAGAAAAAGGTAACAAAAGTAATTATATTTATTTTATTGTTATTTATTTATTGTGTATTTATTTAATATACAATATAATGTTATTATTAGAAATAATAAAAATAAATTTTTCATAAACTTGTTATAAATCCTGGGAGGATGTTAAGACGACATCACACACTCCCGGTAAGGGATACGACAAGTATAAAAGCCTATAATGTTTTTTAAACAAAATAAATTATGACACTCATTATAATATTATGATATGATATATATAATTATTTAAACATGTCTAATATTATATACATCATATTATTACCATAAAATTATACAAATACATACATTTATTTTTTTGTACACCAACGGTCATAAATGGTAAAAAACGGCTAGTTTTTGCCCTATAATCTCACAAACACATTCAATCACTACAACTTCTCTTCTTCTCTAAAAATTATTCTTCATCAAATTTTTCGAAGAAAAAAGAAGATGGCTTTCTCAAAGTTATTTTTAATTATTTTGGTTATCATACTCACGAGTCTTGTATTTATCGGAGAATATCCTCCTCGTGCGTTTTCTTTATTTTTACAAATGCTTGTACTTGTTGTTTATCCGTTACTTTGTATTGCAATATTTATTAACTAATAAAATGCATCGTAATTTTTTTTAGTACCACAATGTCAAATTTAACAAAGCTCGAATTTGTTGCGCTCGACATCACGGGAAAGAATTATATGCCATGGACTCTCGATGTAGAAATGCATCTTGAGTCATTGGGTCTAAGCGAGACTATTAAAGAAAATGGCATATGTACATCACAAGAAAAGGCAAGAGCCATGATATTTTTACGTCGACATCTCGACGAGGGATTAAAATGTTAATATCTGACTGAAAAAAATCCCATGGCTTTGTGGAAAGGATTGAAAGAAAGATTTGAACATATAAGAGAAGTTATACTTCCGACCGCCCGTGATGAATGGATTATGTTAAGATTCCAAGATTTTAAGAAAGTCAGTGATTATAATTCAGCGATGTATCGAATAATCTCGCATCTAAAATTTTGTGGACATGAGGTCACAGAATCTGAGATGCTTGAAAAAACATTTTCCACGTTTCATGTATCAAATATTACTCTACAACAACAATATAGAGTACGTGGATTTGCGAGATATTCTGAGCTCATCGCCTGTCTTCTTGTGGCGGAAAAAACAACGAGCTATTAATGAGAAATCATCAGTCCCGACCCACTGGATCAACAGCATTTCCAGAAGTAAATGTTGTAAGTAAAAATGAATTTAAACCTCGGAACCAAAATCAAATTCAAAGACAAGATTTTGGTCGAGGTCGTGGACGTGGACGTGGAATTGGTCGTGGTCGTGGACGCGGCCGTGGTTTTGAAAATAATAGAGATAGTTATTTTTATAACTCATCTCAAAAGAGCGTCCTAAACCATCCACAGAAAAGGCATAATGAGAATACAAGTGTTAATGAAAATCACTCAAAAAGATATGAAAGTTCTTGTTACAGATGTGGTACTCCAGGACATTGGTCCAAAGTTTGTCGAGCCCCTGAGCACCTTTGTAAACTTTATAAAGAATCATTAAAGGGGAAAGAAAAGGAGACCAACTTCACTGAACGCAGTGACCGTTTGACTGATTCAACTCATTTTGATGCTGGTGATTTTATGAATGATTTTTCTGGAAATGATCAACATGTTGGTGGGATAGAAATGAACAATTTTGATGCTACAGATTTTCTCAATGATTTATCTGAAAATGAACAATATAATGGTAGAATATAATTGTACAATAATTTATTTTTCATGTATTCATAGAATAATGTTTTATTGTATAATTATGATATGTGTTATATTTAAATATATATTGCCAGTAATTTATTTCATTACATATTTTTTTGAAGTTCAAATATGGAAAATGCTATGAGCAAAACTGAAGTTTGCATACCCGATAGTGGTACAACGCACACTATCCTCCGAGATAAAAGATATTTCTTGGAACTAAAACCAACAAAAACAACGGTGAATACAATATCAGGTCCTGTAGACTTGATTAAAGGATGTGGTAAAGCACAATTTTTGTTACCTAATGGTACAAAATTTTTGATCAATGATGCTTTATATTCACCACAATCGAAAAGAAATTTGTTGAGTTTTAATGATATATATTCCCATGGGTATGATACTCAAACAATGAATGAAGGGAATGAGAAATATATGTGCCTTATCACATATAAATCAGGAAAAAAATATGTGATTGAAAAACTACCAATGCTCCCTACTGGATTGCATTATACACATATAAGTCCCATTGAATCAAACATGGTAGTTGATAATTCTTCGATATTAACCAATTGACATGATCGATTGGGACATCCTGGTTCAACAATGATGCGAAGAATTATAGAAAATACACATGGTCATCCACTGAAAGACCAGAAGATCTTTCAGAATAATAAGTTTCAATGTAAAGCATGTTCTCTTGGAAAACTTATTATAAGACCATCGCCAGTCAAAATCCAAACAGAATCACCAATGTTTCTTGAACGTATTCAGGGTGATATTTGTGGACCAATCCATCCACCATGTGGACCATTCAGATACTTTATGGTATTGATTGATGCCTCCAGCAGATGGTCACATGTATGTTTATTGTCAACTCGAAATGTTGCATTTGCAAGATTACTTGCTCAAATAATAAAATTGAGGAATCAATTTCCCGATTATACAATCAAGAAAATTAGACTTGATAATGCTGGTGAATTTACTTCCCAGACTTTCAATGATTATTGTATGTCTATGGAAATCATTGTTGAGCATCCTGTTGCTCATGTATATACACAGAATGGATTGACTGAATCATTGATTAAACATTTGCAAATGATTACTAGACCAATGATTATGAAAACAATGCTCCCTATTTCTATATGGGGACATGCAATTTTACATGCTGCTTCATTAATTCGCATCAGACCAAGTGCATATCATAAATACTCCCAATTACAGCTTGCATTTGGTAAAGAACCAGACATTTCTCATCTGAGAATTTTTGGATGTATGGTGTATGTGCCTATTGCACCACCACAACGAAAGAAAATGGGACCTCAAAGAAAGGTTGGAATTTATATCGGTTATGATAGTCCATCAATCATTCGATATCTTGAACCTCAGACAGGAGATGTGTTCACAGCACGTTTTGCTGATTGTCATTTTAATGAGGAAATCTTCTCAATGTTAGGGGGAGAACAGAAACATACCGAAAAAGAAATTACATGGTATGTATCATCATTGTTACATCTGGATCCAAGAACAAAACAAAATGAAAAAGATGTACAACAAATTATACACTTGCAAAGAATAGGAAATCAAATACCAGATGCATTTGCAGACACAAAAGGGGTAACTAAATCATATATATATGCTGCAAATGCCCCTGCTCGAATTGAAATTCCAAAGAAACAAATGGAAGATACTCATGATGTCATTAAAAGCTTGAAGCGTGGAAGGCCAGTCGGTTCCAAGGATAAAAATCCTCAAAAAAGAAAATTCATAGAGAAACACGATGATCACAAAATAAAAAATGATGTTTCTGAAGAAACACATGATGATCACAAAATAGAGAATGGTGTTCCTGAAGAAACACATGATGATGAAAATGTTCTGTCAGAACCACAAACTGACGAGAATCATGAAATCTCTATCAATTACATTAATACTGGAAAAATATGGAACCGAAAAGATATAGATGAAATTGATGATATATTTTCTTATAATGTGTAATCGACATCATAAATGATAACGAAGATCATGAACCAAAATCTTTTGGTGAATGTAAAAATCGGCAGGATTGGATAAAATGGAAAGATGTCATCCAGGTTGAATTGGATTCGCTAAATAAACGTAATGTTTTTGGACCTATAGTCCTTACACCTGAAGGTGTAAAACCTGTTGGATACAAATGAGTTTTTATTCGAAAGCGAAATGAGAAAAATGAAATAGTAAGATATAAAGCTCGACTTGTTGCACAAGGTTTTTCTCAAAGGCCTGGAATTGATTATGAAGAAACGTATTATCCTGTAATGGATGCAATTACGTTTCGGTATTTGATTAGCTTGGCGGTATCTGAAAATTTAGAAATGCGTCTTGTGGATGTTGTTACAGCTTACTTATATGGATAACTTGATATTAATATATATATATATGAAAATCCCTGAAGGATTTAAGATGCCTGAAGCACAAAGTTCAAAACCCAGGGAATGTTATTCTGTGAAATTACAAAGATCATTATATGGGTTAAAGCAATCAGGTCGAATGTGGTATAATCGACTAAGTGATCACTTGATGAAAAAGGGATATGTAAATAATTCAATATGCCCTTGTGTTTTCATTAAGAAAACAACATCCAGATGCGTAATTATTGCTGTATATGTTGATGATTTAAACATCATTGGAACGAATAAGGAAATTCAAGAAGTTGTGTCATATTTGAGGGAAGAATTTGAAATGAAGGATCTTGGAAAAACCAAGTATTGTCTGGGTTTACAAATTGAACAAAAAGAATGTGGAATGTTTGTTCACCAGGCAAATTATACAGAAAAGATCCTTAAACGTTTTAATATGGATAAAGCAAATCCTTTAAGTACTCCAATGGTTGTTAGATCATTAAACATAGAAAAGGATCAATTCCGTCCATGTGAAGATGATGAAGATATTCTTGGTCCAGAAGTACCATATCTAAGTGCTATCGATGCCCTTATGTACCTTACAAATTGTACAAGGCCTGATATATCTTTTGCCGTGAATCTGTTGTCAAGATTTAGCACATATCCAACAAAGAGACACTGGAACGGAATTAAACATATATTCCGTTATCTACGAGGAACGACAGACTTGGGACTTTTGTATTCAAAAGATGCTAATCCAAGTATAATTGGTTATGCTGATGATGGATACTTATCTGATCCACACAAGGCATGTTCCCAAACTGGATATGTATTTACTCGTGGAGGCACTGCAATATCTTGGCGTTCACAGAAACAAACGCTCGTAACAACTTCATCAAATCATGCCGAGATTATTGCACTACATGAAGCAAGTCGTGAATGTCAATGACCCAACATATCCAAATTTCATGCGGATTATCATTCGATGATAAGCTTGTGATAATATATGAAGATAATGCTGCATGTGTTGCTCAAATGAAAGAAGGATACATAAAAAGCGACAGAACTAAACATATTCCTCCTAAGTTCTTCGCATTCACCGAGGAGCTTGAGAAGAATAAATGTATTGATGTTTCACATTCAATCAAGTGAAAACTCATCAGATCTCTTTACAAAGGCACTACCTACGTCAATATTCAGAAAGCACATATATAATATTGGGATTCGCAATCTACGAAATTTGTGAAGAGTTGTTTGTGTCAACATGAGGGGGAGTTTACGTGACTGCACTCTTTTTCCCTTACTATGGTTTTTATCCCAATGGGTTTTTCCTAGTAAGGTTTTTAACGAGGCAGTACAAAACACGTAATGAAGACATCATCGTATCATGATCATCATCACAAGGGGGAGTGTTGAAAATAATATATTTGAATATTGAAAAAGTAATAGTTGAATATTCTAATGTTGAAAATAAGAGTTGTAAAGTTAGAAATTTGTGTGTGATGATGTATGTAATGATGCATTTTATTTTTTGGATTATGTGTAATGAAACTCTATAAATAGATCTCTCATTTGTGAAAAAAATTACAATTTAGTAGAGAGAAAAATATTATAAAGTGTGTAGTTTGATAAATTTTGAGAGTTTGAGATTTTTACTTTTTACCATAAATTTTTACTTTTTCACAACATAACCTAGTATTTTTGTGACTAGTTAAATAGCAAAAGTATATAATATATTCTTTTTTCCAATAAGAAGTATATAATCGAACGTTTATCGTTTTACCAAAAGTTATAATTGACGAAAACGGCACAACTCATTTCTTTAAAATTCAAGTGTCACGTTTCGACAATCATTGCTCAAGGACACTCTTTGCTCTCCAACAAGTTTAGGCTATTATAACAATGACAATTATTGTTTTCTAACAATTTTAACTTTCAATAGTTGCATTCTCTGCACTATATGAAAATCAAACATCTAACTTTGATATATTTTTTTGACAGAGAAAGCTTGTAACTTTTATTAAATGAAATTAATATCGTTCATTACAAGACCAATCAGCCAAAACAAAAAAGTCTCCGTCACCCAATAAAATATGTTGGTGTAGGGCCGATCCTAACAATATTTGGAGCTGAGTCTAACTTTAAAAAAGAGACCTTTGAATCATAATGTGTGTTCATATTTTTTTTAGTTCCATGGCAATTTTTCAAATTAAATCAATACGTCAAAGACAATATTAAAAACGAAAAGAATAAAAATATCAAACATGTCCAAAATTATCACTAAAAAACAACCCGCCTAACAGTTTTAGAGCTAAAAATACTAATAAAGTCTGTATAATCAAGTTAATCAGTAATTTTTTTCTCAAACGATAACATAGCCAATCCATTCAATCTTTCTCGTGACATGGTTGATCGGAGAAAAGTTTTGATGAGCTTTATCTTTGAGAAACTTCGCTCTGCACTTGCTACTGTGACCAGGACATTTAACAAGATTTTATAAGTAATATGAGCATTTGAAAGCCGGATAAGCATTACATCCACCAAAATTTCAATCAAAAAGCTTAGATTATAGATATCACATAAAGCCCCGAAGAAAGTAAAAAACTACAATAAAAAATAGAACCCCGAACAAAGTAAATACAAGAAAATAGACTTATAGCTCTTCACGGCTTTTTCAATCAAACCTAGAGACGACACAACAACTGGAGTCGATTATGGCTTGTCTGCTGATGAATATTGGGAAAGATTGGGGAATAAATCGATAACAGGTTAAGCAAGTTCTATTTAATAAATACTTGGTTTTGGGCTATCTAGTAACTAGTATTATATATAATAATTTTTTTTAAAATTTTTGGGCACCAAAAAAGAGATGGACCCGAGTCATTGGACTCATTTGCCTCTTAATAGGCACGCCCTGTGTTGGTGGAAGAACAAACAAGTTTTGCTAAAAAATGACCTATTTCAACATGGAGGTTATATCTAATTCTGACATCAAAGACTGAATATCACAAGCACTCGAACTAGTAAAACTAAGACCATCCCACTGCCTCATGACTGCTTGCAATCAGGGGCGGAGGCACATATATTTATAAGCTCGGATGACCCAATTTTTAATTTTTTTAAATTTATTTGTAAATTTTATATAACTTTGGAATAATAAGATATTAGTCCGGATAGATCAATTTAAAATATTAAAATATTCTAGAGTTTAAAATTCTAGTCCAGGCGGAGCAAAAAATGCTTGTAATACCCAAAGCGAGCAATCCTGAGGCCCTATCGAATTGCTAATAGCTCCCCTATAACTATGCTTCGAGGCTTTGGTACGACACATCCGAAAGCCCCGCCACCATTTGGCGGTTATGAATAACTCCCCCTATGCCACAGTAATCACCTGTTTCCGGAAAGCTTGCGTCCATAGTCCACATCTACTCGAAGGTGATCAACAGAGTAGCTTGCCAATGTGCTTGAGATGGCGCTGCAGTTGAAGTTCTAGAGATCGAGACATTCTTCTGAGCTTGCTGATATTCCTCTAGGAAGCCAGCCACATCTGTCACGCTCCGAGCCCGGGCCCGCGCATGCGTGACTGCACAATGGGCCCATATAGCAACTTTTTCGTATCCGTCCTTGCTTTACGAAAATGATTAACCCAAGTTGCTATAGAAGTCTATTGTAAGCCATTATAAACTCATTTTAAATCTTTGATTTTTTCGATGTGGGACAAAGGTATCACAATCACCCCTCCTTCAGAATGCGACGTCCTCGTCGCGGCCTGACCACTCGATCCACCAGCACCGAGAATCTAGAGGTGGCTCCTAAAGGTTCAAGAGGTGGCTCCCGTCATGTAGCACTTTGCCCCGCAGGTTCAAGAGGTGGCTCCCATGCACGTAGCACTTTGCCCCGCATAGCACTTATTTCCCGGTGTTCCATGCCCGTGACCTGCTCTGATACCATTCTGTCACGCCCCGAGCCCGGGCCCGTGCCTGCGTGACTGCACAATGGGCCCCTATAGCAACTTTTTCGTATCCGTCCTCGCTTTACGAAAATGATTAACCCAAGTTGCTATAGAAGTCTATTGTAAGCCATTATAAACTCATTTTAAATCTTTGATTTTTTCGATGTGGGACAAGGATATCACAACATCTGTCTTCTGGCCTCCCATTTCACGGAGCTCACAGTTATGTACTCTCCAGAGTCCAGACAGAATTCCTCTAGCTCCTATTTGTACGTGTGATTGATCACTAGCCACGAACAAACCTCGTGCATGTCAAGTCTCTTGAATTTTGACCCCAGGGTCGGTATCCAGTACCAATCACGGAATTTATCCACTCCAAGACCATTACCAACACGCCAACAGAGGCCAGCTTCTAAAAGATCCCTAAACCAAACCAGAGGCCGCCAGATAAATTAAGGATGGCTTGTTCCCAAGAGAAGCTTGCATTATATCCATATGTTTAAAGTAGCGGGCTTTTAGGACTCTCGCAACAAGTGTATCGGGATTTTGTATAATTCTCGATACTTGTTTGGCCAACAATGCTTTGTTATCAATTTTCCTGAATCCCAACCCTCCTTACATTCCGGGTTTGCGAAAGAAGTCCCATGTTGTCCATTGCATTTTCTTCTTTTTCATTGTCCACACCCCACCAAAAATTGGCACACTCCCGTTCAATAGCTGCATGCATGTACACGCTGCTTTAGGGATGCAAAAGCACGACATTGCATACGTTGGCATTGCATGTAGGACATATTTTATTAAAGTCTTACCAAATGTGTTCTTGACTTTAATATATGATTAATTTTAGGATCAAACTTTTATCGACTTACGAACAAATATAATTAGTAGTAACGGTATAACTCAAATATTTTATATCCAGTAACTCAGATGCCACGTTTCATTTATAATATGGACAATTATTAGTTTTCAACGATGTTAAAAATCCATTCATAGGTATGCATGTATATATATTATATTATCAAGTATGAAACTTTTATATCAATTAATTTATGTTTCAAAAACATTTTCCCCAAAATAACCATTTTTTCTACACGAATTTTTCTAGAAGAAAAATAATAATATAAAATTTTAGATGAAAAAAATTTATTATAATATAACACTATTATATAATGAAAATTTATTGTATTTTAGATTATACTTTATTTTTAAATTTAATGTATATCGAGGTATTCCATGCCAAATTTTTTGATGACTCATTCTTAAACTATAATTTAGCAATATTTTTGTAGCCCTTGCAAACATAATATAATTTAATAGTCTTATAAAAATTATATATTTTATAGGATATGATATAAATTTACATTTATTTTTCTAATAACATATAATCCCCACTCCACTGAGTTCCTTGTCATGTCAGCATAGGACAATGTAAATAAAATATAAAGATAATGAAGCATGGAGCTGCACAAAATTTACAACATGACTTTTTAATTGTAAAAAGATCAATATTCAATATTTAATGAAAAGTTTTCATACTAAAGTTGAGACATTAAATCTAGTCCAAGATCTTGGTAATCCTATAAATAAGTAAAAAAAAAAATTTACTTTTACCCCCCCCCCCCACACACCCCCCCACCTCCCCAACCCCCACCCCCCAACACACACACACACACAATATATAAATAAAAGAAGTTGATATTTTACCCTACATTTTATGTTATCTATATTTCACTCATGTGTAAAATATATGTCAAATTTATTCACAAATCGAGTATAAATATAAAAAATTGAGTGCAAATATCAACTCATATATATACATACACATTTTTTTTTGTCGAAAACTTAATATTTAGCACGACCCTAAATAATTAAGACTCTATTTAAATCCTTCACAAAATAAAAGTTATTATTTGAGCTTGTGATTTTATAAATATATAACTAATTTTTCAAAATAAAATTACTCCGTAATAATATCGATTGATTGCATAACTCGGTGAAAGCTATTTCCACCTTTACTTTTCTGATTTCAACACAATAAAGGTAAACATAATAGGCGATGAAATCAAGCAACTATTTCTATTTTATTTTTGTTTTCTTTCTAAAATATATTAAATCATTTAGTCATATTTTTAATCTAACTTTGAAATTCCAATTAGTCTAATATTTTTATTGTATATGAAATTCTAATATATATATATATATATATATATATATATATATATATATATATATATATGGAGAAGTTGGTGAAAAATTTCGAATCAAAACATTTCTTTGGGTTCACTCCCTATCCAACAAATTGTGATACTATGTCATACAAAATGTTGTACACTTCATGTAGAAATGTGGTACTAAAAAAGTACACAGGAACTGAACACAAAAAAAATCGATGACCGGAGACTGAAGGTCAATTTCCGGATATATATTCTGTTTTTTCATCATCATTACATCACTTTTTGTTAGTCGTATAATATATCGACCTCTGTCAAATCCAAATAATATGATACAAATTAAATTAGATCTGCGAATTGTTTGTGGGCCTCGAGAAAGATTCATTGTTTCCTCTGTCATGAGTGCATGAACTCCACATTTTAATATAATTATTTTCACCATAAAATACTCATAAATGTTGTCGGGATGTCAATAATATCGAGTACCCATAAAATGGTATATATTAGATAAATTCATATACTGTATCATATCACGAGAAATTCTTATAGGATAATTTTTAAAACTACCATTTAAGTAAGTTTCAGTTATAACTTAAATATACATGAATATGAGTGAGTCTCATATGAGACAATCTCACAGATTAATCTGTGAGATGGGTCAACCCTACCGATATTCACAATAAAAAAATAATACTCTTAGCATAAAAAGTAATACTTTTTCATGAATGACCCAAATAAGATATACGTCTCACAAATACGACACATGAGACCGTCTCACACAAGTTTTTGCTTATGTATATTACATGCACACACAACATAAGAGTGAGAGAAGGTCAACAGTATCGTTCGTCACAATAATTTTCGATAAGAAGTCATCATTTTTGATATCATATCAATATCTCGAGAAAAAAATAAAATCATAAAAAATACAAAATATTATACTAAAACTTTAAATTAACCTATAACATTAAAAAAAACTTGCAAAATACAATTAAAAGTTTGGAACCTGCCTGTAGTTTTTCTAATTTATTTAGATAGATTTAGTTGTTTATTTGCCTGAGATAAGAATGTCTTGAGTCCATGCTCAAGTCTTGTCAATAGTATATATGGACAATTATTTTATATTTTTTTAGTTTGAAATTATATCATAGTTGTACTCTAAAAAAATTTAACACTCAACGTAACATGACATTGTAAATCAAATATAAATATTGTATTTGTTGTATAATATGTCCTTGTATTTGTTGTATAATACGTCGCAATTTTGGATTCATCATTTTATCAGAGACGAAATTTTGGTTCTAGATCTAATTATATTAAACTATTCTCTCACTATAAAATTATGCATATTGTGTGATGTTATGTATTATGCGACGTGGTACCTCAGTTGTGGTATCACAGCAACATCCAGTGGCGGAGCCACATAAACATTTTTCTAGACGGTGTAATTTTCTTTTACAAAAATTTATGAGTGAGTCTCATGTGAGACCGTCTCACGGGTCATAATCCGTGAGACGGGTAAACCCTACTCATATTCACAATAAAAAGTAATACTCTTAGCATAAAAAGTAATACTTTTTCATAGGTGACCTAAATAAGAGATCCGTCTTACAAATACGATCCGTGAGACCGTCTCACACAAGTTTTTGCCAAAATTTATACGTAAATTTTATATAATTTTAGAATAATATGATATTATTTTGAGTAGATCAATTTAAATAAACACAACCATGTTTTTGATTCCGACAATATCTAAACTCAAATATAATTTTTTAGAAAATTAATAAGCCTCAAAAAATCTTAAGAGATAAGACACCGAGAAATCCAAGATTTGGTTATCCCCAGAAACGATGAGCTGCGGAACTATGTGGGATCAAAAAGTGCAACGAAAAAAGAGAATTTATCAGAGGTGCAGGCCGCACTAGCAGACACATGGGCCCCAATTCATGACTGTTTCCACCATCTTTGTCACCCCATTATCTATTTTTTTTAACTCCGAAAACCATTCCATAATTCTATCTTTGGCCTTGCATTTCCTTTCTTCTCCACTGTTTTCTTGAGATTTTATATGTAATGGAACCGATTCTTGGTTTACTCGGATCCGGGGGTGGTGGAGGCGGTGGTGGGATTGGAGGGTTGAGCGAGAAGACTGCTTTGAATGCTTCAAAAATGGAAAAAGATTACATGGGCATACAGAAGGAGGCTGAGCTTGAGCTGGGTTTATGTCTGAGTCTCGGCGGCGGCGGTGGTGCTGGAGGGGTGAAGGGGAAGGGTTCTGCTGCTGCATGGGGTGAGTATGGGAGAATATTGACTGCAAAAGATTTCCCGAATGGATTTTGTGCTGGCACAAAGAGGGAACGAGCTGCTGCTGATTCAGATGTCGAAGCTGGAACTGCTGCTTCAACTGGTGTTAGGTTAAACTTCTTTCGCCAAAAGAATTGATTTTTCGAAGTTCTTTCTGTTGCGAAAATCATTTCTCGATCTTGTTTTTTGAGGGTTTTTGTTTGTTTTTTATGTTTAATTAATCTTATCTCAGTTCTTGCTAATTCTGACAGTGTTTGTTTGCAAATATTTGGAATACAAGAGTAAGATACATTGGATCATGTTTATATTTATGATATCTGAATGTGCCCCAAATCTTTGGTTAATTTTGTATATTCTTGGTTAAATAAATAGCTGTTTGATATAATTTCTTGGAAAAGTTTCCTCCTTCTATGTGATATGAGAGATATTACTTCCTTTTTTGCACGAGTATGTTGGTTTCTTTCTTCCTGAAAAGCCCCATTGTAGTGCTCAGCGGTCTTTGATCCATTGATGATTAATCATTATGTTTGGAGTTACTTTTTCCATTTTTCACATTAATGTGTCTTCTCCAATTTTCTCTGTTTGAGCATTACTTTTTTGTTTATTACACACACATACCACACATTCTGCTAATTTGGGTCGGATTTTTTGATCATTATGCATTTTGTAAATTGGGCTAGTATCAGAAGTTGATCTAGTGTTGCGTTTGAATGGGAGATTTTGATTTAGCCGGAGATATTTGAGTTGATAAATGATTTCAAATTTGAAATGTCAAATGATACATGTTTGGATACACTTCACAATTTTTTGTTTACTCAATCTTTTGCCTATTTCATTCACCAAGTCTAATCGGCACATTGTTTCCTTTTTAAGTAGTCAGGTTGTGGGATGGCCTCCTATAAGGGCATACAGGATGAATACATTGGTTAACCAAGCGAAGAATTCGAGCATCGAAGAAGATAAGGGAGCCGGTGGGAAAGAAAAAAATGAGAACTCAAAGAAGAAAATCAATCACGGAAGCAACAAGAATGACACCTGCACTAAAGAAAGAATCCATCCGTGGTTCGTTAAGGTTAATATGGATGGATTGCAAATCGGAAGGAAAGTGGACTTGAATGCTCATACGAGCTATGAAATGCTAGCCAAAACATTGGAGGATATGTTCTTCAATCCGGCCTTGAATATTAGTGAGTTTTCTTACCACTATGTGTTGAGAACCGTTTTTATAAAAAAAATTCTCAAAGTTGACATCGTTATTTTAGCCTATCTTAACACATGAGTTGTGATTGTAATTAACTCTTGGATGGGTGATTTTAATGAAGCATATGATTTACTTAATCTGCTTGTTAAGCAAAGCCAAGAGTTACAAATATGGATCAAGGATTATTCAAGTGATATGAGTTACGTATCGTGGATTTGATAGATTTTTATTGTATTTCCTTGAGGTATTGTAGTTATGGTGAAAGGGCCGGGGTCCCTCGAATTACTGACATTGTGACTGTGGTATCAGATGGTGGAAATGATCAAACAATACAGCCTCCTAAGCTTTTGGATGCAACATCCGAGTTCGCGCTCACATATGAAGATAAAGAAGGTGACTGGATGCTTGTGGGAGATGTTCCTTGGGGGTATGTTGCATTATTATCATTAACAGTCTGTCGAGCTCGAGTTCATTTCAACTTTTTTTATTTCGAAATTGAACAAGTTGATGAATTTCACTAACTAGCTTGACAACTGATACTATACGCAGTCTCACATTTTTTCTTTTGATTTAGGATGTTTATGAACACCTTGAAACGACTCAAGATCATGAGAACTTCCGATGCTAAAGGACTTGGTATGCAAGAAAACTTTTCATTAACTAAATTTTGATTCGAAATCCATTCGCTTATATATATACATCGGTGTCGCGATCAAATAAGTGGTGTATGTATATATATATTTACAGCTCCAAAATTCCAAGAAAGGGATGAGAAACAAAAGGGCAGACAATATAAGAGGTAATGACACCTGAAATGGAGAGAAGAAGGCTAGAGATTTGCTTCAAATTATCATTATTTTCTTTATTTGTTTTTTTCATATAATCTTTGTGATTGCCTATATATCAATCTAATCTTTTAAGCCGCGAAATTTGAATTCCCGAGTTTTCTTTTCTTGTACAAGATTTCACTAAATATGAAGTTTCTGTTGTGTAAATATGAAGATGTTTCATATTTGTTGTGTCTGAATTTTCTCTAAGCCGTGTATTTTACTGATTATTTATCTACGTATTTTGTTTGGTGCGACAGCAAACCATAAAACTTGTGTTGTTTAGGAGGAAAAAGAAAAAGAAAATATCCAACTAGTTTCTTATTTTTAGTATTTTTTTTTTGAGGTTCTACACAGATATTACGTCGAATTTGTCAACACTTTGATGAAAAAATTGGGAATGGATCCTCTACTGTGGACATCCCACGGTAGAGGATGTTGTGGCAAAAAAAAAATTAATTTCAAAATTGCCTTTATTGTGGACAATAAGATAAATTCACAAGAGAGATTGTGACGTCGTTTTACAGCCACAATCACAATTTTCTATTCTTTTCTTTTTTTTGTCTTTTTATATATTTTAATTAATACTTTATTTTTAATTTTTTTTTGTTTTGTTTTTTGACCTTTTTGTGTATACATTCTAATTATTTTTAAAATTATTTTCTATTCTCTTTTTATATTATCAATTTTTATTGTATCATTTTTTCTTGTTATAATTTATACTTAGCTTATATACTATATACTAATGTACCAACTGATTAAATATGTCAATATAGGAAAAAAATATATATTTTATTCTCAAAATAAATAAATTCGGTAGTCAAAAAATTAGAAAAATATTGAACATGTAAATGGAAGAAAATAGAAATTTTTATATTGAAGTCCTCTCCTCCTTTATTGTAATTTTTTTAAAAAAATTAATGAGAAAAAAAAAGAAAATAGATGAATCAAATGTGTGAAAAGAATTAAAATTGAAACATAAATATGTTTTACTTTCAAAACAAACTAGATAAAAAAATGTGAAAGAAAAAAAAAAAAGAAAGATGAAAACAAAAACGAATTACAGAAACAAAGCTAATATAAGTCAAATCATGGACCAATCATACTTTGAACACTGTTTTAACAATATTTTAGATGTCTTCTTGTGAATCAAGCACTTTATCTATTATCGTCTGACGCAAAAAGAGAATACAGATTTTTTATTTTTTATTTTTGGCATTTTTACCATTTTATTTGAAAAAATTAACGTTGTACTTGACCACAAATTACCAGGCCGGTCAATAATCCCTTTTTCTAAGGATGGATTTTGGGAAAGACTCTTGATATGTAATTGGGTTGATTTTTTTCGTCGAAATGCTATAGTGTTCTAGTCAATTAAAAATTTTCCGACCTTACATCAACAATTCTCAATGTCATGTTAATGTTCTGACAAATATGACACACACCAAAAAGAAAAAAAATAAATAAAAAATCAAATTACAAGATCAGAACTCAATTTTAATCAATCACATGACCAAAATCCAGATAAACAAATTTAAATGACGAATTCAACTACCTTTACATATAACAACAATATAAAATGAATACCTAGGGTGTGTTTGGTTGAGTGGATTAGATAAGGATAGATTAATAGTCAAATATTTATCGTTAAAATTTTAAGATGTTTTAATAATCATTTTAACCCGATTTAAGATCCAGTTTTATTAATCAAATAGTTATCTATAAAATTGGATCTTAAACCGAGTCAAAATGATTATTAAAACAACTTAAAATTTTAACGATAAATATTTGATTATTAATCCATCCTTATTTAATCCACTCAACCAAATATACTCTATATGTATAATATAAATATATAGTATCTATCATTTATTTATTGTTGTTACAATTACTCCGTGGATATCCGGCTGGGTCTCCTCAAGGGTACTGGTCTGGGGCTGGAGTAGATATCTGGTGAGGAACGGGAGTAGGTAGTAATATTTTTTATTGATGACTCAAATAAAAGATCCGTCTCACAAAATACGACCCGTGAAACCGTCTCACATAATTTTTTGTTTTGATGGCGGATGGGGTTGGGGCTTTGCTGATGTGTATAGGTGTATTTTTTACAATTGAAGGAAAAGTAAAAACATGAGTGATGAAATATGACTCGAGAACAAAAAAGGAAAAAAAGAAGAAGAAAGAAGCAAATTTAACAAATAATCGTAAATAACATCAATTAAAAAGGAATTCATCCAATTCAATTAAACATATATGTAAAGTTAATCCGACTTCTTTCGTATGCATAAATACCAGTTGTAAAATCCAAGATTTCAATTCTTGATCGTGATAGTATTTGAAATTTTAGATTGGACAATATAATGTTAAACTCAAGAATTTGAATAATATCGTGTATATTTTTCTGAATTTGAGATGTACAGAAATACCTGGATAAAGATTTAAGCAAGAAGATAACACAATCTTGGAACTGAAAATCTTGAGAATATACCATGGGATTTTCGAAATATTGAAAGGATTTTATTAGGGATTTTCGAAAATATCATTAGATTTAAAGCAGTCTACGCGATAAATGCAGTCTTGGGAAATATTTAAAAGTTCAACTACCAAGATTTTAGGAAAATAATCCAAATCTTATTTGTGGAAAAATACCACTAAATTTCGGATTTAAGTAGGCAAATTTGTGGGATTTAAGAAATATAATTTTTATTATTTTAGGAAGTCAAAAATCTACCGAATATTGGGAATTAGACACAAAAGTCGAAATTTCACAGACTGAGCAAGGCATAATTTCAAAAATTATCCATGGAAAATATACATAGATTCCGAAATTTAGGATAAAGATTAAATGTAGATTTGATCACGATTTAGATGGAGATTTGATTTTAAACGCGATTTGATACACGATCAGGATAACAGCCAACTCCTATAAATAAGAGGGCTCAGTGTTTCGAAAATCACACCATTTTTACTCCATATTTTCGAGTTCCCCTCCCCTAGTTCCTTAGGATTTTCGAGCACAGCGAAGCGCTGCCGCAGTCTAGCCACCGGAGTTTACACGTTTTTCTCATCAAGATTCAAGGTAAGTGGGTTTTTGTTATACTATAATTTGCACACTTGTTCTTCGTAAGTGGGCTTTTGTTATATATATATTCTTTCGTAATTGAGACTTTGTTCGCCACACTTGTTCTTTGAAGTGGGCTTGTGTTTAAAGAAATTATAGTTTGTGTACGAATCTTCCTTCAGTTTTGAAATTCGTTCGAGCATAATTCCTTGTTCATGATATATTTTCTTCAAGATTTGTCAAGTTATTATGTTCAAGGCACTGTTAGGATTCGATTGGATATGGGAAAGGATTTCCGAACTATGACCCTTATACGGTGGGATGGTAACCGTTGTACGGCCTCACTCCATAGAGGATTAACATATTGGACATGGCCTCACTCCTTAGAGGATTAACATATATGATAGTGATATCAGGAAACCATGGAAATGAGATGACTTTCAGTGCTATATGAGTATGTTAAACAAGTATGATATACGAGTATGATATGTGATGAAATGTTATGATTATCAAGTATGAGTATTCGTTATGATTCAAGTTACGATATGCTACGTATAATTTGAATTCAAGTATATGTATATGTTGTTTCATGTCTCGAACGGCCCCTACTTGCTGAGTATTTCCAAAATACTCACCCCTTATTTCCTCTCCACCCAGATAAGAACGAAGAGCAAATGGATGAAGATGAGCAAGAGAAATTTTGGGGATGGTAGAAGATCCCGAGTTATTCCAGAAGTTTTAAGTTTTAGTTTATGTTTATCGCTTCCGCAGTATTTAAAACATATTTAATCAGTTTATTTTGGTATTTGAGTTGTAAAGACGTTTTTTGGTTGATTATGAGAAATAAACTGGTTTTGGTATATACTGTGCTACGAGGTTTGTTGTTTGACGATTATGTGATTGTTGAGCAACGCCGATGTCGACTAACCCCGGTTTCGGGGCGTGACACCGGTATTAATATATGTGTTTATATATGGAAAATGATTTTTTTTTCTTTATTAACTTGTCCATTTTTAGGTATATTGATCCATTAATTTTTTGAAAGCTTGGTTTTCGTTCATCATGTTTTCAAAATTTGGTTTTAGTATATAAACTTTTAATTTTCGAATATTTTGAATCCAATTACTAACATGATATTTGACAAGTCAACAATTTTTGATGTCACGTCAACATTTTTAGATGTCATGTTAACATTTTCAGTGACACATCAGCATCTTTCGACGTCACGTTAACAGTTGGACCAAAGTAATCGAAACAGAAAAGTTAATGTACCAAAACTCAACATTGAAAACTTAGTTGATCAAAACCCAACGTTTAACAAGATATCGGGAAAAAAAAAACTAATTTCATATATATGTAGAAATAACAAATTATTGGCAACTTTGTCACCAAGAAAAATGAACGTATGTGAATTTTGTCTACCGGCTAGAAGACCTTTGTAAAACTGTAAATTGACATACGAATGTTTCGAATTTTAGTCATTCTCCTTTGATATTTTTAAAAATTATTTTTGCATATACGGGTCCATTTGAAGAAAATCCACCATCGAAATAACGCAACATTTAGTCATTTTGAGCAATAGGTTTGAGATTTAAAATCTATGATTTGAAAAATCAAACATATAAAACTAGCTAGGTGTATTTAAAATTCAAATTTTTTGAACAACTCTTGCTTTATTTTTTTTAAGTCGAATGGAATTTAATAATATGATTTCAAATCTAAAAAGGTGAAATAATTGAGTTGAGTTTTGTCCAAGACAAGATTTTGGATAATGAAAGAAAATATGGTTTGATATAAATATTGTATTTAAGACTAGATGTTCGTCGATTTGGTTTATGATTATTTAAAGTGAACTCCTACAATAACTTAAGTTAAGGAAAAATGTAATTTTCATTACATAATTTAGGGGTTTTCAATAAAATATTATTATTTTTATATCAAATTATCAAACTATAAAAAAATTAGAGAATTTTAAAATCTATAACAATCCAAGGAATATCATTTTTAAAATATATTATACTTGGATCCAATGAACAATTAAAAATATGTTAGGATAAATAGATTGATTTATAGATGGTGAATAAACAATCTCAATAATTTCAAAATTAACTTGGTTATGTTAGCAACACAGAGTTTGAATTCTTATCAGTTGGGTATCAATAAACTAGTAGCTATGCACTTCGTATAAATAAACTCAATGAAACAGTTGAAGGAATGAAAATGACTAATAAAATGAACAGCTGAGCTATAAAACTAAAACAAAAACATAAAGTAAAGAATTATTTCTGGATGTTCAGATATTTGAACAACTCCTACATCACCCGTTCTTTTACTCAGGAATGATCTACTAGAAGACTTTGATGATTACAAGAAATATGCAAAAATTCGATTCAATAGGACTTATCTCTAAAACCCTTAAAATACTTCACAAACTTAAACAAATGATCAATCAGTAACTGTCATCACAAAGTATTTTTTTTTAAAAAATATTAAGCACAAATTGATACTCAATGATAAGATAAAAAGCTATTATGTGTGTGCTGAAGATTTTGCTTGATCAATTCGACTCTCAAAAACTTGATGATGTTCAATGATTTAGAAAGTTGTGGAAAGGCTTGAAAGTCCCCTCAATTGATCTATTTATAGGCTTCAAATCTAACAGTCGACATTTTGAATATGATAGTTATTTCCAAATACAGACGTTGTTATTATCATGTCATCATCCTTTATGAAAAATCATACAATTTTGTTGTGCGCATGGAATCTGACATTTAAACAGACTGATAAAGCTATTTATTTTTTAATTTTTTTTAAATCCGAAATCAGCTTGGCTCTGCTTTTCAAGGAATGTGATGAAATAATTTACACTCCTCAATCTTCTCATAATTTGCATTTTTTTCACCAAAAAATACAACAAATCACCTTATTTTTGCAACTGATTTTTTTTTTTTATTTTAGAAAAACCATTATTATTACCAATAAAATTATCATTATTGTTATTTTAATTTCGTATAATTTTTATAAGAATAAAGGCGACGACATAATACTTTATTTCACATAAGCAAAAAGTTTATATTCAAATAGATTTATAATGAGACATACTAGAGTTTATGTTAATTATTTTCATAAAATAGAAATATGAGTTAATCGTTTTCATAAAATGAGATTTTTCATAGGAAGAATATGAAGTTTTATTATAATGATTTTTTTTTAATATTATATTTGTAAAATCGAATTTGACAAGTTTTGAATTTTTATAAATCAAGTCTAAAACTTACGGTTCCGTGAAAGACATTTAGATTAAGACGTGTGCTATTATTATATTATTATATTTTGTACATAATCAATATTTGTATAAAATGAATTTTCCATTTATTTAATATTTTAAATAAAATTTTGATTTTTGTCATATAATCTATTTTCTTTGGTTTTGACTTAAAGATGACGTGTTTTTGGGATTGGATAGATATTTTGGGAAAAAATATATTTAGCTGAACCTGACAAGCCGCTAAGGATTTTATCTATTATATATATTGACAAAAACTTAATGAGACGGTTTTACGTATAGTATTTTGTGAGACATATATCTTATTTGGGTTATCCATGAAAAAATATTACTTTTTATGCTAAAAATATTACTTTTTATTGTGAATATTGGTAGGGTTGACCCGTCTAACAGATAAAAATTTGTAAGACCGTCTCACAACAGACTTACTCATATATACCAGTGGACATTGGAAAAAAAGTGGAGAATGAAGAACTTTCGAAAATTTTAATTAATAGTAATAATATAATAAATTTTTAAGAAACAACTAATTAGAATTTCATCGAAAAATATTATTAAAATTCAATACCTTTTAGTCTCATGGTTTGTTTTTATTAGTGTTCTAAAAAGCCCGCTTAAGCACGAAGCTCGACAAAAACTCTCCGCTTCGGAAAAAAGTGGAAAAAAGCGGTTAAACTGTAGTTTGACGGAATTAAGCGTAAATAAGGCGTTTAATTAAGTGTGCTTAAGCACAATTAATCGAATCTATTTATTTTTAAATTTTTTATTTTGAAGGTAAGTCTTTTTATTTTAAAATAATAAATTAGATTTATAATTTAGATGTTTATTTTTTAATTTTAATTATGATTAAGCATGTCTGATAATGATTTGATAAATATTTAACGTTTTTTAATGTACTCTAGTTTCAAAAACAAATAAAGATTACAATTTTGAGATTTTTATACTTTTATAAATATAATAATTAATGCATCAGACTTAAATTTATCATGTTTATGTATAATTTTATCTATTTATTGGTCTGAGATAATTACCATTACACTAAAAATAAAAAACGTTTTTTCACGTTTAAGACTGTGCTAATAACTCTTAAGCTTCAAAAACTTGGAGCTCGATATACGCGCTTCGGGGCGTTTCACACTTTTTAGAACCTTGATTTTTATATACTCAAAGTAATTACCATAATCAAATATAATAATAATGATTTGATACTAGTAAGATACAATTCAAAATAATTGATTTTTAGGCTTAAATATTATTTATAAAAATTTAGAAAATATCCCAACTTTTAATAGCTTAGCATATCCTTATTTCAGCTACAATAATGTACAAATATGATAGGATTACGTAAAAGTCTTGGAAAGATAGCTCACGGAAATTGTCAGGGGCCGGCTTGTTGGTAGTCAAACTTGGCGTGTACCAACTTTATTTCATGGCGTGAAAACCTCATTCGTTGTCTTTCGACGTGAACTAGCAAATATTTAGAATAATGTAATAGTTTGCAGTTAAGCCATATTAAGAAAGTCTGCGTGACAAGTCAATCCGAGAATATGTTGGTAGATAGAATCAAACTCCTGACAATTGGTCGAACATCACATACTCCACCAACTCATACACCCTGTAGGACCGAGTGCTTACCGCTTTACCAATAGCTATAACTAGTGGTAATGGTGCAACTCAAATATTTTAAACCGCATAACAACTCAAGCACCACGGGTCGATCGCTCTACCAAGCAGGGACAATTATTGCACCCAACAATCTCCCTCCCAATAATTGCACTCCTTGCAATCAATGGGAATCGAACCCGTGACCTTGGCTCTGATACCAATTGTAGGACCGAGTGCTTACCGCTTTACCAATAGCTATAACTAGTGGTAATGGTGCAACTCAAATCTTTTGAACCGCACAACAACTCAAGTACCACGGGTCGATCGCTCTACCAAGCAGGGACAATTATTGCACCCAACACACCCTCTTGGTGACCGTGCATCACCAACTTTATATTGAGTAGAGGAGCAAGTGTGCGGTGCGAAATTTCTTCCACAACATTTTTCAATACAATTTTGATTATTTTTGAGTTTTGGTCTATGAAGTATTCAAATTTGATTTTGATATATTTTTTAATTTTAGTCAAATTTCGTCGAAATATTGACATAGTATCAGAAAATCCTGTTGTGATGATAGAAAATACTGATCACTTGATATCATGAGTGTTGACGTTAGATCGAAAATTAAATGGTCAAATCATCTTAGCAAAAGCGAGGGAGTCAATGGATCAAAAAAGATATTTCTTTCAGCATGCAACATAATTTTTATTTCAAGTTAATTTTTTTTTACATATTGTTCATGTGTATAATATAAAATAAAACCCCCTTTTTTTCATCATGTTCATACGGCGAACGAGACTTCGGACACAAATTTCTAACACGTTTTTTTTGTCAATATAATGACCTTTTTTTCAAATGGTCATCACAATAATAATAATAATATTATATATATATATATATATATATATATATATATATATATATATATATATATATAGTTGTGCTATATTTAGTAAGTTCCCGCCAAAAGTTTTACTAACTTAGGAAACAAAAAAAAAAAAAAATTATTCCCTAATATATTTAATAATATTACAATTTTTAATAACAATAAAATGAGTTGTCTTTTCAAAGCTTTTTTTTCGAAATTCTATGCCTATTGGATAACAAAATTTGATATATTTGATAAATAATATGTAATTAATTAAATTATGAAAATCAATAAAATTTTCGTAAAATATATCAAATTCTTTTTCAAATTTCAGTTTTAAAATTGAATTTCTTGAAAATATAAATTTCACTTTTAATTTCAAATTTAAATATAAATATCTTGAAAAAATAACTAGCATTCAAATATTTGATATTGGTTCTATCACATGATTTAATATCTTGGTTCCATCACATAATTCATATCAACGAAGTTGTGCTGAATAAAATTTGATTGAAAACAATTAATTTTAAAAATGATAATTCTAAAAAAAGATATATCATTAATCTCGAAATAGGTGACTACAATAAATGATTGAAAACAATTAATTTTATGCGATATTATTGATATTTTTGTAATAAAGAATTATATATTTTCTTTAAAAAAAATTCAAATGTGAATCGAAAAAATTTGAAAATATAAACTTCAATTATTATTTGAATTGATTATATCAACTCTTTTATTAGTTAAAATTTAAATTTAATTAATTCATTTTTATATCAATTTAAATGCAATCTATGAATTAATTTTTTTATATATATTTTATTCAAATTGAAACTGAACTCAATTGAAAACTTAATCTACTTGTAAATCATTCAAAAATACATTTAGAGTTTAAACTCTTACTAGTTCGTTGATACGATCGATCAGAATATGGAAACAACAAAAATTCAAGTTTAAAATGTATTTTTCATTATTAAAATTTTATTTACTATTTACTAATTTTAATCATTAATTATATAAAATAACACTTCGTGCATCGCACATGTGAAATAATAATAATAATAATAATAATAATAATAATAATAATAATAATAATAATAATAATAATAATAATAATAATATAAACTTGGAGCTCGATATACGCGCTTCGGGACGCTTCACGCTTTTTAGAACTTTGATTTTTATATACTAAAAGTAATTACCATAATCAAATATAATAATAATGATTTGATCAGTAAGATACAATTCAAAATAATTGATTTTTAGGCTTAAATATTATTTATAAAAATTTAGAAAATATCCCAACTTTTAACAGCTTAGCATATCCTTATTTCAGCTACAATAATGTACAAATATGATTGGATTACGTAAAGAGTTGGAAAGATTGCTCACGGAAATTGTCAGGGGCCGGCTTGTTGGTAGTCAAACTTGGCGTGTACCAACTTTATTTCATGGCGTGAAAACCTCATTCGTTGTCTTTCGACGTGAACTAGCAAATATTTAGAATAATGTAATAGTTTGCAGATCACATTAGTCAGTTAAATTATATTAAGAAAGTCTGTGTGACAAATCAATCCGAGAATATGTTGGTAGGTATAATCAAACTCCTGAAAATTGGTCGAACAATCACACACTCCACCAACTCATACACCCTCTTGGTGACCGTGCATCACCAACTTTATATTGAGTAGAGGAGCAAGTGTGCGGTGCGAAATTTCTTCCACAACATTTTTCAATACTATTCTGATTATTTTTGAGTTTTGGTCTATGAAGTATTCAAATTTGATTTTGATATATTTTTTAATTTTAGTCAAATTTCGTCGAAATATTGACATAGTATCAGAAAATCCTGTTGTGATGATAGAAAATACTGATCACTTGATATCATGAGTGCTGACGTTACATCGAAAATTAAATGGTCAAATCATCTTAGCAAAAACGAGGGAGTCAATGGATCAAAAAAGATATTTTTTTCAGCATGCAACATAATTTTTATTTCAAGTTATTTTTTTTTTACATATCGTTCACGTGTATAATATAAAATAAAACCCCCTTTCTTTTCATCATGTTCATACGGCGAACGAGACTTCGGACACAAATTTCTATCACGTTTTTTTGTCAATGACCTTTTTTTCAAATGGTCAGCACAACAACAACAACAACAACAACAACAATAATAATAATAATAATATATATATATATATATATAATTAGATTTGTGCTATATTTAGTAATTCCCGCCAAAATTTTAGTAACTAAATTAGGAAATAAAAAAAGAAAAATTATTTCCTAATATATTTAATAATATTACAATTTTTAACAACAATAAAATGAGTTGTCTTTTCAAAGTTTTTTTTCGAAATTCGATGCCTATTGGATAACACAATTTGATATATTTGATAAATAATATGTAATTAATTAAATTATGAAAATTAATAAAATTTTCGTAAAATATATCAAATTCTTTTTCAAATTTCAGTTTTAAAATTGAATTTCTTGAAAATATAAATTTAATTTTTAATTTCAAATTTAAATCTAAATCTCTTGAAAAAATAAATAGCATTCAAAGATTTGATATCGGTTCTATCACATGATTTAATATCTTGGTTCCATCACATAATTCATATCAACGAAGTTGTGCTGAATAAAATTTGATTGAAAACAATTAATTTTCAAAATGATAATTCTAAAAAAAAAGATATATCATTAATCTTGAAATAGGTGACCTGCAATAAATGATTGAAAACAATTAATTTTATGCGATATTATTGATATTTTTGGAATAAAGAATTATATATTTTCTTTAAAAAAATTCAAATGTGAATCGAAAAAATTTGAAAATATAAACTTCAATTATTATTTGAATTGATTATATCAACTCTTTTATTAGTTAAAATTTAAATTTAATTCATTTTTATATCAATTTAAATGCGATCTATGAATTAATTTTTTTATATATATTTTATTCAAATTGAAACTGAACTCAATTGAAAACTTAATCTACTTGTAAATCATTCAAAAATACATTTAGAGTTTAAACTCTTACTAGTTCGTTGATACGATCTATCAGAATATGGAAACAACAAAAATTCAAGTTTAAAATGTATTTTTCATTATTAAAATTTTATTTACTATTTACTAATTTTAATCATTAATTATATAAAATAACACTTCGTGCATCGCACGGGTGAAATAATAATAATAATATAATAATAATTAATTAATTATTATTATTATTTTGTTATGAAATCTGTAATATATTTAGAATGGAAAACAATTCTTAAATTCTTTAAATAGGGGACGACCAAATTTTCAATACTTGTTACTTACGAGTAGTGGAGAAAATATCAGTTGCCATTAATAAAGTTTTGGAGTCAAATCTCGTGAGTATATTCTTCTATACCATTATATAGAAATTTCGATTTCGATTTCGAGTTCAAATTAATTTCGTGAATAAGGGCATATATACCGATTAGACGACTCGATCGACTACAAATTAACAAAAACTAGCTCGGATGAACGTATAATTAAATAAATGAAGTCCATTGATAAAAAAAGTTTATAATATAAAATTTATATTAAATTGCAAACACGTTTTTTTTTAAATAAAAAAACTACATGAATTATGTTATATTCAACATCTCCATGCTAACATAATTAATATATATTATATTTAGAATTTGGATTCTAGCTAGTATTTAGAAATTGATAAATAGGTAATCTATCTATCTATATATAATTTCTAGCCGCAAATAACCTATAATTTCTTCAAATTATGAACTAATTAAATTCAAAAGTGGAGTGCTCTGACTATTTAAATATATTTTTAAATTCTTTTAGCAGTGACATTAAACATTTTTTAATCAGAAAGTTGGCCTAATTTTGTGGCTAGATCGTAAAATGTCGCTATTAACTTTACTGGTAAAATAATTGTAGCAATTTATTTGTATTTTTTCTACTAAATTACAAATTTTTTTGTCCTAACTTTTTTGAAAAAATTATTACCTTCAAAATTTGCAGGGGTCAAATTGCAATCACCTTCTACTACTCCCTCCAGTACTTTTTCTCCTATAAATTCTAATCACAGCTCGGCGACTTCATCATCTCCTTTCAAGCCAATTCTTTGTATTATCATCAACCTTTTGTATCTACACTCTTTCTTTTCGAGCTCGAAAACATGACGGTCGTCGAATATGCTGATGAAATTGAAGTTCAGGTCTCCCCTAAGAGGATGTTCAAAGCATTGATAACCGATGCTCACCTCAGCTTACCAAAAATAATCCCTCACATCTTCAAAAGCATCGACATTCTCGAAGGGGAAGGTGGCACTGCTGGATGCATTAGGAAAATAAGTTTCTCCGATGGTATAATTATTGAATTGCGATTTTTTTCCGATAAATGTTAAAAAGACATTGCATGCATGCAGTGGCGGAACCAGGAATCTGGCGCTATCTGGGCTAGAATTTTAAACTCTAACTTCTTTTAACATTTTAAATTGATATACTCGGGCTAATATCAAATTTATCCAAAATTATACAAAAATTTACATATATTTTTTTTAAAAAAAATATGGACCACCTGGGCTAAAACCCGGGTACCAGACGTTGTAGCTCCGCCTCTGCAAGCATGCACGTACATAAGATAAATGTATTTAACATTATAACAACTTAAGAAAAAATGTTATATTTTAGCAAATATCATACATTTTTCCAAAAGGTTCTTTAGCAAAAATGTAAAAAAATAACAATCAAATGATAATTGAGGAATTAGTAAATACTAATATATGCACATTGTATTGATCTTTATGTGACAGTGATTCCTTTCACTCACTTGAAAGACAAGATGGCAGTCGTCGACACCGAAAACCTACAGGCCAAGATCAATCTCTTCGAGGGACCGATGCTCGGGGAGAAGATGGAGTCGATATTTTCCGAGAAGTGGTTCGTGGGTTCCGGCAATGACGACGGATGCATCATCAAGTGGAAGCATCATCTGCACTTGAAGCCTGGCCACACCCATGTCTCAGAGGAAGAATTCAAGGGAGTAACAGAATTTAGCACGATATTCTTGACCGCTGCCGAGGCATATCTTGTGGCTCATCCTGATGTATGTGCGTAAAGAAATCAAACTTTCCAAGAATACATACCAAATAAGGAAAATTGTAAATTTGGTAATGTATGTTTGTTTCTTTTCGATTTCACTCATCTACGTAGTCAAATTTCAATCTTAGTTTGTTATCTTTAATTTTGTGTAGTTTTGATCTTTTTTTCGATGCGACGCTAACGTGTATAATATCATATCAGCTTTATTAACGAAAAAAGGACTAAAATTGTCAAAATGTAAAAGATACCAGACTATTATATTATGATTATGTAGATGACAAAAATTACAAAGAGATAAGTGACATAAATTACGATTTTCCTGTTAAATAAATATAAAAGTGAGTGTGGATGTGGACTTTTGGTTTTTATTTTGTTCTACGTGAGCTTGTATTGTGATATTTTGTTTATAGCACACCTTTCTATCCTTAAATTTAATTTTTCTACGGTCTTACAAAGCGACCATATGCACCAAAATAAAAAAACAAAATATTAAAATCATAAATTTTATAACGTTACTCATATAAAATGTAATGCAACATTAAAAGTAACCATATATATCACGTAATATATATATTAGAAAAATATCATTAAAAGTGGTTAATTTGTCCCGAATTTATTTTCCCAACCTCGTCTAAATTTTGAAACCGCGATTTTTTCTGGAGATAAGTATATCAAGAATTTAAATAATGAGATAATAAAAACTTATATATGTGATATATATTTATTAATTTAATAACCTTGAGAAATATTTTAAAATCCTGTAAATTTTAAATCATATATTTATTTGTGATGCTATTAATTTATCAAGGATTTAGTTATTTTAAACTCTTCAATAATTTAATTAAAAATACTTAATATAAATAAATATATATACCTATGTATATGTATCTTGGGATTTATATATATATATATATATATATATATATTATCAAGAATTTAGTTATTTTAAATTCTTCAATAATTTAATTAAGAAGTAGTTAATATAAATAAATATATATACCTATGTATATGTATATGTATCTTGGATTTAGATATTTCTAATGAAAATTTATTATAAATAATTTTAATTTTTTCTTGTAATTTAGGATTTTGTAATTTATCATCTATAGTTTAGAATTTTTACTTTTTTTTAAAGAATTAATTTGAAAAGTTTTTCTTTCAATCTTTTCCTGTAATTCATTTAAAATTCTATGAACTGGTTTATTATGAACTGGAAAGAAATAGGATTACCTTGAAAAGTTCATATAATACATGTTTCATCAACATAAGTTAAAGGATAAATTTGATAAATAAAAGGGATCGAGACCAAATATAAGTTGGCTAGAAATATCTTTTGCTAGTAAAAATCTAATTTTTATCTTTGCAAATATATGCTTTTGGTAATTTATAATTTATTTCTAAAGGTTCTCCTCCTGCATGGGAAAGAGAATGAGTATTTTTATGAAAATATTTCGTAGGAATTAATCCTTTATAAGATTTAAATCTGCACCACTATCAATCATTGTTAGACATGAATTTTATTGTGGCGATGATAAACTAAAACCAGCATACCAGAACAGTTGACTAATTTATCAGGAGCTACTGGTCAGATAAAACTAAACCAGTAGAAAGGACGTAATACAAAACCAGTAGATGACGTTTCCTAACGTTGCTACCTTAAATGTTACCGTTAAAGAGTTCCTAGTACTAGTATTAATTGTAGCATTAATTACTATACGGAGTCATTTAATGCATTTTACCCAAATAAGTATGAAACAAGACTGATTGTTTTATAGCTTTTCTGCAGGAACTTCTTTTGGTAATAAAGCTGATTGTATCAGTTATCTGAAGACATCCTCTAATTGTGAGCGTTGAACTCAGTCGTTTATATATACTTGGATCAAATCCTTTTACGACAGCTCGCTTCGCATAATATTATCTTTCAAGGAACAAAGCTATTCTCATATTTTCAAACTTATCTCGAAATTCCTTGAGTACTTAAAAGTTCAACTCAAAAAGAAAAGTAGCACACGCTTCATAGCAAATATCCGATCTTTCGAAGATCATCTTGTGCTACTGATTCTTACACTCTTCACAATCTTTACATCATTTATATTTTATCAAGAAGAGTCTGTAATCTGAAAAGAGTCTTTTCAGAACTTTTTGTTTCGCATTCTTGTGAGTTGAGAAACTAAGAGTTTCAGTAGGCCGAAGTGTAAGTCCTTCTGAAGTGGGTGTGTATAAGAGTTGTACTGTAATATCCAAAGTCTTTTAGTTATACCTTCTGGAAACAGAAGAAGGGGAGACGTAGAAGAGCTTATCTTCGAACTTCCATAAACAACTGCTGCCTACTGTTTTATTGTCTTTCAACTATTTCATCAGATTGTTTCCGCACGTTTTATTGTAATCAGGTGAAAGTATTCGCACAAGATAAACTACTATCCCTAACAGGATTTTAGTACCTCATCAGAAAAGAAAGAAAAACGAGTAGAGTTTATTCACCCCCCCTCTAAACTCAACTTCGATCCCCAACAATTGGTATCAGAGCAGGTTATTCTTGTTCGTGAAAAACTACAACAAATGGCACACTTCAGCAAGATCCCTATGTTCTCTAAGGAAGACTTCGATGACTGGAAGATCAGAATGCAAGCTCATCTTGCAGCACAAGATGATGATATGTGGTATGTCATCACAGATGGTCCACTGAAAATATTAAATCCTAATACAGCTATTGCTGTTACTGAGGGTGCACCACAGATGGTTGAAAAATCAAGAAATGAATGGACCAGTGAAGATAAGAAGAAGGCCAACCTTGATAATGTGGCGAAGGATATATTGTATAAAACTCTCGACAAGAACACTTTTAGCAAAATCAAAATGTGTTCTACTGCAAAGGATATTTGGGAGAAGCTCATTCAGATATGTGAAGGAAATGAGCAAACGAAAGAAAACAAACTGTCTGTAGCAATGCAGAAGTTCGAAAATCTAAAACTGAGAGCTGGTGAAACTCTAAACGAGTTTGATGAAAGATTCAGTAGCCTGGTCAATGAGCTAACTGCTCTGGGTAAAGAGCATAGCAACAGAGAGATAGCCCTCAAGGTGATGAGAGCCTTACCCAGAGAATGAGATGTTAAAACAATGGCTATGAGAGTGTCCAAAGACTTGAACAAATTGGAACTGCACGATTTATTTGCAGATCTGAAAGCTTACGAGTTCGAATTAGAAGTAAGAAGTGGAGAAGAGCCTTCAAGCCTACCTACCAAGGCTCTTGCTGCTACTGCTTTTACTGCTACTGCCACTACCTCTTCTACTGCTGCTGCAGTTGAACATCAGGCATTACCTGCTGTGATCATTGACAATACATTGGAGAAGACTCTGAACAAATCAGTAGTGATGCTATGTCCTTATTTGTAAAGAAATTCTCCAGGTTCATGAAGAAGAACCATCGAACCTATCAGGGTCCCAATCGCAACTTCAAGAAAGATTCACCATCTGGTGATATGGGATGCTTTAACTGTGGAAAGTTAGGTCACTTCATTACTGATTGTCCTAAACCAAAGAAGGATGATCAAAAGAGAAAGGATCACAAGAGAAATGACAAAAAGACCAGAAGAGATCGAAAAGCAATGATTTCCAAAGAAAGCAAATCCAAATGGGCAGACTCTAGTTTTGAGTCATCTGACTCAGAAAGTCATTCCAGTGATAGTGATGCAGAAGAGGTCAAATGTCTCATGGCAGACAATGACTCAACCTCGACATTTGAAGAGGTATTTGATTTTGACTCAAATGAATTTACACGAAATGATTTGATTGATGCACTACATGACATGGTAAAAGAGTATTCCAGACTTTCTCAATCATTTGAAGAAGTTAAGATCGAAAATCAGAACTTAAAAAATCAGAACAGTAAGTTAACTTGCTTGCAAGTAGACAGCTGTAATGATTTACAAGTTAAGATGAGTAAATTAATAACTGAGAATGAAAGAGCCAAAGCAGATTACCAGAAGGTGCTTTCTGAAAACCAGAAGTTGTCGCTACTGGTAAATGCTTGGAACAAGTCTTCTGTTTCATTGGAAAATATGCAAGAAATACAAAAACAGTCAGGAGATAGGAGTGGTCTCGGTTTTTGTAATAATGAAGGCACTTCCGAAACGAATACAAAGCCAACACTGGATATGTGCAAAGGGAAATATATTCACTTTGTGAAATCCAGTGTGGTACAGGAACCAGAGGTACCTACTGTTTCAGTTGAAATGAATGTAAATCAGATGAACAGAAGAATGCACTATGGTCTGGGTTACGTTGAACCTAAGGAAAAAGTTGACCAGAGTTCTAGATTCAGAAAAGAATTCAACTCTGGAAGACACATCCTATGAAGGTTAAAAACCACCAGTACTACAACTCTAAACCTGTTCAGAGGAGATACAGACAGGAAAACAGAAACAGAAGGGAGGAACAACATTTTAATATGCATACTGTTAGAAATAACAGACCTTCTATTGCACACACATCTTTGGATACTCGAAGTACAAGATCACCAAGAATTGTACAAATGTGGGTCCCCAAAGGACTGATAAGGCTTGGACCCAAATAGATTTGGGTACCAGATACTAAAATTTGTGTTTGCAGGAACATAAGAAGAAAGCAGAAATCAGTAACTCTACATGGTATCTGGACAGTGGATGTTCCAGACACATGACTGGACAGAAAAACCTACTTTCCGAGATAGTGAGTTATACTGGACCAAAGATAACTTTTGGAGACAACTCAAAAGGTAAAACCATGGGTAAGGGTAAGATTATCCATGGTAACATAACTATCAATGATGTGTTATTAGTTGACAATCTTTGTTACAATCTAATCAGCATTAGTCAACTATGTGATAATGGTTATTCTGTAGCCTTTCAGAAGCATTCATGTATAGTTAGAGATTCTGTTGAAACTACTGTGTTAACCGGAAAAAGAGAAGGCAATACTTACAGAGTCTCTTGGAACTCAAATCATGTCAATACTCCTACATGCTTAGTTGCTTCTCTTAGCTATAAACACTAGCTATGGCACAAGAAATTGAATCATCTGAATTTCAAGTCAATCAATTATCTCAAGAAGCAGAATATAGTTGATGGATTACCTGATATTAATTTTGTTAAAAATCATGTTTGTTCTGCTTGTCAGCTTGGGAAACAGATAAGTTCCAGTTTCAAGAACAAAGATAGCAAATCAACTTCAAGATGTCTGGAACTACTGCACATGGATCTTTTTGGTCCTATCCCCATCACGAGCTTAGGGGGAATGAAATATACTCTTGTTGTTATTGATGATTTTTCTAGATTCACTTGGGTAATATTTCTCGCAGGAAAAGATCAAACCAGTAGCCTCTTGATCAAGCTTCTGAAAAGGATTCAAAATGAAAAATCTACTACCATCATTAAAATCAGAAGTGATCGGGGTACTGAGTTCACTAACAAGTATCTTGAGTTATATTTGAATGAACAGGGGATTCATCATGAATATTCAGCTGCCAGAACACCTCAACAAAACGGAGTAGCTGAGAGGAGAAATAGAACTCTAAAAGAAGCTGCTAGAACAATGCTAGCAGATTCAGACATCTCTCAGCGCTTCTGGGCTGAAGCCATCAATACTGCTTGTTACACGCAAAACAGATCTATGGTCAAAAAAAGGCACAATCAGACCCCCTATGAAATATGGAAAGGGAAGAAGCCTAACGTATCTTATTTTCATGTGTTTGGTTGCAAATGCTTTGTGCTAAATAATGTCAAAAATCATTTGACTGCATTTGACTCAAAATCAGATGCTGGACTATTTCTTGGTTACTCTGCTATAAGCAAAGCTTTTAGAATCTTCAACAATAGAACTCTTAATGTTGAAGAATCGATCCATGTTGTCTTCGATGAAGACAGCAGTGCTCCTGAAATATCTAACACATCTGATTTAAGTAACAGGATAGACAGGATTCACTTGGAAATTGACAGTGAAGATGATGTAGAAGCAAACATCAAGGATTTTCAAAATCCAGAACCAGACATTCCATTAGTGGAACCAGAAGTACAGACTTTGGATCTACCAATACCAGCAGAAGACACTCAGGAACCCACTACTGGTTCCATCGAGAACAATCTCAACATATCAAATCAGGAAGATATCCTTTTAAATCCTTTTATCTGGAGAAAATATCATCCTCCATCATTAGTTATTGGTAATGCAGCAGCACCTTTGAGAACCAGAAGGCAAATTGTAGAACCCGATTTCAGTACACGTATAACCCATGCATCTATTTAAATTATTAAAACATTCAATTTATTTTAAAGGAGTTTAGTCATGCATAATTTATTTAAATGCACTATTTTAAATTAAGTTATGTTACGTCATGCACGTTAAAATGTCTTTTGAGTTTCATGTTTCAGGCGATTATTCGAAGCGGGATTGAGGAAAATACTCGGTGACGATTTTTGGTAGTTTTAAAGATGGTATTTTATTTTAAGTTGAGTTTGGGGGCATTTTTAAATAATTTAGTGAGTTTTAGCATTTTTGAGCCTAAATCATTATTTAGCAATTTTAAGAGTTTAAAACTTTTAAAATTAGTATTTTATGAGATGTTAGTATTTTAATGTATAAGATAATTATTTAGTAATTGTAAGACGTTTAAACTTTTAAGTTTAGCACTTGCACTATTTATTTTTATTAGAGTTGTGTTAAAGTAAAGGAAAGTTAGTATATTTTTTTATTAAGTTGTCAATTAGTCATTAGCAACTTTTAATTATTAACACTCACACACACATTAGTGCTCAAAACACACTCCAACACACTTTTACACGCAGTAATCACACGCACAAAACACACACTCTTCAATCCATTCTAGTTTGTATTATTTTTGAGAGTAAAAGCTTAGGGTTCTTTGCAAAACAGCAGCCGCCCCTTTTATTCAATATTCCCAGCGATTTTCGTTGGTTATTTTCAAGGAAAAACGGTGCCACGTTCGTCCCGGATCAACCTTGCTCCTATCTCCGCTTCGGTGTCGTCGTTCGGTAACGTTTATCGTTAAAAAGGCACGTATATTCTGTTCTTGCTGTGTCGATCAAGTCATATATCGAATTGCGTTGTTTTTATGCGTAAAAGTTATGTATGATGATAGTAGTTTGAGCGGATCATGGATTGGATCAATCTCGAAGGAAAATTTTTAGATCTAAAACTCGTTTTTACTGTTCATGTCAAAACTGCGATTTTTCTGTTCATATTTTGGGAAAACTTTCAACGGCAAAAACGTATAACTTTTCGATACCTTCGATTTGACATAAAATTCAAGATTTTTGGACGAAAAATGAGAGAGTTATGATATTTTTCGTGTGACTGCTCAAACTGAAATTTTAAGAAAAGTTTGGTACCATTGTATTTTTGAAGTTTTATGTTGCAGGCTTCGTTGGAAATCGACAGGCGATCGTCGTTGGAAATCGACGGGCGATCGTTGATGTCAATTTCCAATTAGCGCTGTATTGGGTAGCATGGTGGACGTCGTATCTTGAAGTGTTTATATAAGTGTTATGCAATGTTATGGTGTCCTTAAGGTGTTGAATCATCGTGTTCAAGTGTCAATTTGGGTGTGTAGGCATGTGCATAAGTTTTCTCGCAGGTTTCTTCGTACAGTGTGCAGACGGACCCCCACACGGACCCAAGCACGGGGTCCGTGTCTTTGTTTTCCCTTGGTGCGTCTTTACAGTAGGTACACGGACCTGGTTCCGGACCCATACACGGGGTCCGTGCCCCTTCCCTTCCCGAGTAGTCCTTTTACAGTACCTACACGGACCCTCACCCGGACCCTGACACGGGGTCCGTGCCTTTGTTTTCCTTCGGTGTCAATGTCCAGAGCCTACACGGACCCCTACACGGATGTGGGTACGGGGTCCGTGTCCTTCATTTTTTTGGGGAAGGAAAATTTATTATGCTTTGAGGTTAGACGTCATGGGTTAGTACAATGATTTACAAAGTCGAGTCATGGGGAATTGTAGAACGTCCTAAGAATTTAATGAACTCGTAAGTGAGCATGATTTACCTACGTCTAAGTATGCAAGTTAAGCATGTCAATCCATGATCAGTATGTGCAGCAACGGCCCCGATCGAAGCCCAACGAATCCCTCAACGCCAAGTAAATATGTTTGACGTGCAAAGAAAATATGTTTAAGTTTTTGAGGTATGCTAATTGACTTGTGACCAAATTATGAATGGGTTTGGAAGTCGGTGAACGTGGCCGAGGACCTCTCCGCCCCGTTAAATTATGAACGGGTTAGATGGTGGTTGGAAAGCGTTAAATTATGAACGGGGACCAACCAGCCCGTTAAATTATGAACGGGGATCTCATGTATGCGACAGTGGATACGTCCCTGTCAGCCCAGTACTGTGGTGTGTCTGATCAGGCGTTTATTATGTATGGGTCACTTGCTTTGAAACATCCTCTACGAAAAATGATGAAGTTATGTATGTTTACGTATGCAGTATGTTTATGAAAGTTTATGATGATGGCACGTCTAGTTTTGTATGTATGTATGTTCAAGTTCAAGTTTATTTCAAGTTGAAGTTTATGCAAGTTCAATTTAAAGTATGTATGTCCTATTTTAAAGATGCATGCGCTTTTATTATGTAATACTCGTTATTTCCAGTTTATACGTGTTGAGTCTTTAGACTCACTAGACTTGATCGATGCAGGTGAGTACGATGAGCAGGATTTAGGAGGTGGCGACCAAGGGGCAGGCTTGGGCTGAGCGGCAGGCTAAACCCGAGGACCGCAAGTTTATGTTTATGCAAACTTTTAAAATACTCTGATGTTATGATTTGAATGTGAGACGTTTTGAGACAGCGTTCTTTTAGCAAACTTTTATTTGATGATGGATTATTTTAAAGATATTTTATGAATGTTGGGTGACTACCGTACGGATGTTTTATTTGAATGAAATTTTTATTTTTCCGCAAATTTCAAGTAGTAAAAGTACGGTACGTTACAGTTGGTATCAGAGCCAGGTTCTTGTAAAGGGTTACGTCTACTGCCAGTCGCAAGAAGCTCTCGGATCACACATGAAGTAAAAGCTTTAAATTCAACGAATGTGATTTGGTTCTAGTCAATACACCATTCGTTTAAAGTCATGGAATCGTGGGTATTTAAAAACAACTCATGAGAAGGCAAGTGGTGAGAAATGAAGCAGATGGTGCTAAAGGTTTAGACGAGAAGGAATAGCTTGATGAGACCTACGCACCAGAGATGAGAACAGAGAGCACGATGAGGAGGAGAGGGATCAATCCTCCAACCACCTCCACCACAGATATGCAGGCTCAGATGCTTGCTGGTATGACACAGTTCTTCGCACAGTTTTCGGGGAACAGCAGCAGCAGGCGCAGGGGCGAGGCCCCAACCAGAGGCAGTATATGAGAGGTTTAGGAGGATGAGGCCGAAGGAGTTTTCGGGTACTACTGACCCGATGGTCGCTGAAGGATGGATAATCCACCGAAGTAATCTTTGACTTTATGGAACTGACCGACGCAGATAGGGTCAGATGTGCCACGTTCCTTCTGACAGGGGACGCCAGATTATGGTGGGAGAGTGCATCTGTGGCAGTCAACTTGCAGGTGCTGCCTTGGAATGGTTTCAAGGAAGTTTTCTACTCCAAGTACTTCACTGAGGAAGTACGAACCAGACTCACCAACGAGTTTATGACGTTGCGGCAGGGGGACAATAGCGTGGCAGATTTTGTTAGGAAGTTTGAGAGGGGATGTCACTTCGTGCCCCTCATTGCTAATGATGTCCAGGCGAAGTTGAGGCACTTCTTAAATGGTTTGCGGCCGATCTTGCGCCGTGACGTGAGGGTAGCTGGCCCTACTTCTTATGCAGTTGCAGTCTCTAGAGCTCTGGCTGCAGAGCAAGACCAGCGGGATATTGAGGCGGACAGGCAGGGCAAGAGGCCCTATCAGACTCCACCGCAGCCACACCATCAGCAGCAGAATCAGCGACCCCACTTTAAGAAACCGTATCAGGGGCCACCAGGAAAGAAACTTTTTCAGGGACCGCCGAAGGGCAAGGGTCCCGTTCAGCAGCAAGGGGCGCCGCAGAGGCCCGTTGTTTACCCAGTGTGCCAGAAGTGCAACCGTCAGCATCCCGGACAGTGCCTATGGGGATCCGGGAAATGTTTTAAATGTGGGGCTACAGATCACGTGTTGAAAGAGTGCCCACAGTGGAAGCAACCAACCCAGGGCAGAGTATTTGCCATGCATGCACAGGAGGCGGATCCAGACACCACCCTACTGACTGGAAACATTTTCATTAAGAGACTATCCACAACCGCGTTGCTAGACTCAGGAGCCACTCACTCCTTCATATCAGAGACGTTTGCTAATCATTTGGACCTCAAGTCCATAGGCCTAGACGTGAACTTTTCGGTGACAGTCCCGTCAGGGGAAGAACTGTTGGCTACCAGTGTGATCAGAGACATTGATCTAGAACTACATGGCCACCTGGTATACGCAGATTTAATCCTATTGCCGATGTCAGAGTTTGATATCATTCTGGGAATGGATTGGTTGACCAAGAACAGAGTCTTAATCGACTTTCAGAAGAGGTCAGTTTTGGTTAGACCGCCGGGCATGGAGCAGTTTCTTTTTGAACCAGCCAGATGGAGGAGTTTCCCTCGCATGATCTCGTGCATGCAGGCAAGGAGGCTAATTTCTAAGGGGTGTCAGGCCTTCTTGGCTAGTATTATCTCAGCGCCTGACGTGTCCACTCCATCTTTATCAGAGGTACCTGTAGTCAAAGAATTTCCAGACGTCTTTCCTGATGACGTCACCGGCCTTCCACCAGAGAGAGAGGTGGAGTTTGCAATCGATCTCGTGCCAGGCACAGCGCCAATCTCTAAGGCACCGTACAGATTAGCTCCAGCTGAGATGTTAGAGCTCAAGCAGCAGATTCAAGAGCTCCTCGACAAAGGCTTTATCCGCCCTAGTTTCTCACCGTGGGGCGCACCAGTGCTCTTTGTGAAGAAGAAGGATGGGAGCATGAGGTTGTGCATCGATTACCGTGAACTAAACAAGGTAACGATCAAGAATAAGTACCCACTTCCAAGAATCGAAGACTTGTTTGATCAATTGCAGGGAGCTACAGTTTTCTCTAAGATAGATCTTCGATCAGGGTATCATCAGCTGAAAGTTAAGGATGCAGATGTTCATAAGACAGCCTTCAGGACCAGATACGGGCATTACGAGTTCTTAGTAATGCCGTTTGGATTGACCAATGCTCCAGCAATTTTCATGGACCTCATGAACCGAGTATTTCAGCCGTTCCTCGATCAATTCGTCATAGTATTCATTGACGACATTCTAATATACTCGAAGAGCCATGAGGAGCACAACCAGCACTTGAGGACAGTATTACAGACATTGCAGAGTCGCAAGTTATTTGCGAAATTCAGTAAGTGTGAATTTTGGTTAGAAAAGGTAGCATTTTTGGGGCATATAGTATCTGGCAGTGGAATCGAGGTGGATCCAGCGAAAGTAGCGGCTGTCAAGGAATGGGTTGAGCCGAAGAATGCATCTGAAATCCGCAGCTTCTTGGGTTTAGCAGGCTACTACCGTAAGTTTATTAAGAAATTTTCATCCATAGCGGTGCCACTCACTTCACTCACCAAGAAGAATGCTAAGTTCGTGTGGAGTGAAGAATGCCAGAAGAGCTTCGACACGTTGAAGCAAGCTCTCATTTCAGCACCGGTGTTAGCCATGCCGTCAGGGCAAGGAGATTATGTGTTATACACCGATGCATCTAAGCTCGGTTTAGGAGCAGTGTTGATGCAACAGGGTCGAGTTATAGCTTATGCTTCCAGACAGTTAAAGGTGCATGAGAAGAACTACCCGACTCACGATCTTGAGTTAGCCGCCGTTGTCTTCGCACTGAAAATTTGGAGACACTATCTATACGGCGAGAAATGTCAGATTTTCACCGACCACAAGAGTCTCAAATATTTCTTCACGCAGAAAGAGCTGAATATGAGACAGAGACGGTGGTTAGAACTTGTGAAGGACTATGATTGCGAAATTAGCTACCATCCGGGAAAAGCTAACGTCGTGGCAGACGCTTTGAGCAGAAAAGTGGCAGTCATAGCACAATTGTCAGTTCGGAGGCCGCTTCAGTCTGAGATTCAGAGGTTTGGTCTAGAGATTTATCATAAGGGCAGAGCTCCTAGACTGTCTAATCTGACAGTCAAATCTGATTTACTAGACCGCATTCGAACAGGACAGCCTTCAGATGAGCAACTACAGAAATGGAGACTGAAGGATGAAGCTAAGGGCAGTGTTTTGTACACAGTGTCAGATGGTATCGTGAGATACAGAGACAGAATGTGGGTGCCTAGTAGTGATTCGATCCGACAGGATATTCTGACAGAGGCACACACATCTCCGTATTCTATTCACCCAGGAGGTACCAAGATGTACAAGGACCTACAATTATTGTATTGGTGGCCAGGGATGAAGAGAGACATCCGCAGATTTGTATCTGAGTGCCTCACTTGTCAGCAGGTGAAGGCAGAGCATCAGAGGCCAGCAGGTTTGCTTAAGCCACTCCCTATCCCAGAGTGGAAATGGGAGAACATCACTATGGATTTCGTCGTTGGGTTACCTAAGTCAGTCAAAGGGTCTAATTCTATTTGGGTTATCGTGGACCGACTCACTAAGTCAGCGCATTTTCTGCCAGTGAAGACGACTTTCTCCATGACGCAGTATGCGGATCTTTATATCAGGGAGATAGTCCGTTTGCATGGGTTCCCAGTCTCTATTGTGTCCGACAGGGACCCGAGGTTCACATCGTCCTTCTGGAAGAGCTTGCATGCAGCTATGGGGACGAAGTTACTGTTCAGTACAGCATTTCACCCGCAGACAGATGGCCAGTCTGAGCGAGTGATTCAGATTTTAGAGGATTTGCTAAGGGCGTGCATGATTGATTTTCAAGGAGCTTGGGAGTCTAGGCTACCCCTAGTGGAGTTCACATACAACAACAGCTTCCAAGCATCGATTGGTATGGCTCCCTATGAAGCGTTGTATGGTCGGAAGTGCAGATCGCCAGTTCATTGGGATGAAGTTGGTGAGAGAACAGATCTAGGCCCAGAGATAGTTCAGCAGACTGCAGAAGTGGTGGTCAAGATCCGTGACAGAATGAAGACCGCCCAAAGCCGTCAGAAGAGCTATGCCGATAAGAGAAGAAGAGATCTCGAGTTTGCCGTTGGGGATCACGTCTTCGTCAAGATAGCACCCATGAAGGGTGTTATGAGATTTGGGAAGAGAGGCAAGTTGAGTCCGAGGTTTATTGGACCGTTTGAGATTTTGGACAGGGTTGGGACACTAGCTTATCGTGTTGCCCTTCCGCCGAATCTGGCCGGGGTGCACAATGTGTTCCATGTCTCGATGTTGAGAAAATATTTGGCAAATCCTTCGCACATTCTGAGTTATGAGCCTTTGCAGCTTGCTCCAGATTTATCTTATGAGGAAAGACCGACTCAAATCCTCGACAGACAGGAGCGCAGACTCCGGAACAAAGTGACTAAGCTAGTCAAAGTTCGGTGGCGGAACCAATCAGTGGAAGAGGCCACATGGGAATCAGAGACAGATATGAGACTTTGCTACCCGGAATTGTTCGGTAAGACTTAATTTCGAGGACGAAATTTATATAAGTGGGGGAGGAACTGTAGAACCCGATTTCAGTACACGTATAACCCATGCATCTATTTAAATTATTAAAACATTCAATTTATTTTAAAGGAGTTTAGTCATGCATAATTTATTTAAATGCACTATTTTAAATTAAGTTATGTTACGTCATGCACGTTAAAATGTCTTTTGAGTTTCATGTTTCAGGCGATTATTCGAAGCGGGATTGAGGAAAAGACTCGGTGACGATTTTTGGCAATTTTAAAGATGGTATTTTATTTTAAGTTGAGTTTGGGGGCATTTTTAAATAATTTAGTGAGTTTTAGCATTTTTGAGCCTAAATCATTATTTAGCAATTTTAAGAGTTTAAAACTTTTAAAATTAGTATTTTATGAGATGTTAGTATTTTAATGTATAAGATAATTATTTAGTAATTGTAAGACGTTTAAACTTTTAAGTTTAGCACTTGCACTATTTATTTTTATTAGAGTTGTGTTAAAGTAAGGGAAAGTTAGTATATTTTTTTATTAAGTTGTCAATTAGTCATTAGCAACTTTTAATTATTAACACTCACACACACATTAGTGCTCAAAACACACTCCAACACACTTTTACATGCAGTAATCACACGCACAAAACACACACTCTTCAATCCATTCTAGTTTGTATTATTTTTTAGAGTAAAAGCTTAGGGTTCTTTGCAAAACAGCAGCCGCCCCTTTTATTCAATATTCCCAGCGATTTTCGTTGGTTATTTTCAAGGAAAAACGGTGCCACGTTCGTCCCGGATCAACCTCGCTCCTATCTCCGCTTCGGTGTCGTCGTTCGGTAACGTTTATCGTTAAAAAGACACGTATATTCTGTTCTTGCTGTGTCGATCAAGTCATATATCGAATTGCGTTGTTTTTATGCGTAAAAGTTATGTATGATGATAGTAGTTTGAGCGGATCATGGATTGGATCAATCTCGAAGGAAAATGTTTAGATCTAAAACTCGTTTTTACTGTTCATGTCAAAACTGCGATTTTTCTGTTCATATTTTGGGAAAACTTTCAACGGCAAAAACGTATACCTTTTCGATACCTTCGATTTGACATAAAATTCAAGATTTTTGGACGAAAAATGAGAGAGTTATGATATTTTTCGTGTGACTGCTCAAACTGAAATTTTAAGAAAAGTTTGGTACCATTGTATTTTTGAAGTTTTATGTTGCAGGCTTCGTTGGAAATCGACGGGCGATCGTCGCTGCATATGAGTATGTTAGTATTGAGGTTTGTTGTAGGTCTCAAGGTTTTGTTGGACGTCGTTAGGTGTTTGAATTAGTTTAAAGTCGTAGGAACTCGGTTGATGTCAATTTCCAATTAGCGCTGTATTGGGTAGCATGGTGGACGTCGTATCTTGAAGTGTTTATATAAGTGTTATGCAATGTTATGGTGTCCTTAAGGTGTTGAATCATCGTGTTCAAGTGTCAATTTGGGTGTGTAGGCATGTGCATAAGTTTTCTCGCAGGTTTCTTCGTACAGTGTGCAGACGGACCCCCACACGGACCCAAGCACGGGGTCCGTGTCTTTGTTTTCCCTTGGTGCGTCTTTACAGTAGGTACACGGACCTGGTTCCGGACCCATACACGGGGTCCGTGCCCCTTCCCTTCCCGAGTAGTCCTTTTACAGTACCTACACGGACCCTCACCCGGACCCTGACACGGGGTCCGTGCCTTTGTTTTCCTTCGGTGTCAATGTCCAGAGCCTACACGGACCCCTACACGGATGTGGGTACGGGGTCCGTGTCCTTCATTTTTTTGGGGAAGTAAAATTTATTATGCTTTGAGGTTAGACGTCATGGGTTAGTACAATGATTTACAAAGTCGAGTCATGGGGAATTGTAGAACGTCCTAAGAATTTAATGAACTCGTAAGTGAGCATGATTTACCTACGTCTAAGTATGCAAGTTAAGCATGTCAATCCATGATCAGTATGTGCAGCAACGGCCCCGATCGAAGCCCAACGAATCCCTCAACGCCAAGTAAATATGTTTGACGTGCAAAGAAAATATGTTTAAGTTTTTGAGGTATGCTAATTGACTTGTGACCAAATTATGAATGGGTTTGGAAGTCGGTGAACGTGGCCGAGGACCTCTCCGCCCCGTTAAATTATGAACGGGTTAGATGGTGGTTGGAAAGCGTTAAATTATGAACGGGGACCAACCAGCCCGTTAAATTATGAACGGGGATCTCATGTATGCGACAGTGGATACGTCCCTGTCAGCCCAGTACTGTGGTGTGTCTGATCAGGCGTTTATTATGTATGGGTCACTTGCTTTGAAACATCCTCTACGAAAAATGATGAAGTTATGTATGTTTACGTATGCAGTATGTTTATGAAAGTTTATGATGATGGCACGTCTAGTTTTGTATGTATGTATGTTCAAGTTCAAGTTTATTTCAAGTTGAAGTTTATGCAAGTTCAATTTAAAGTATGTATGTCCTATTTTAAAGATGCATGCGCTTTTATTATGTAATACTCGTTATTTCCAGTTTATACGTGTTGAGTCTTTAGACTCACTAGACTTGATCGATGCAGGTGAGTACGATGAGCAGGATTTAGGAGGTGGCGACCAAGGGGCAGGCTTGGGCTGAGCGGCAGGCTAAACCCGAGGACCGCAAGTTTATGTTTATGCAAACTTTTAAAATACTCTGATGTTATGATTTGAATGTGAGACGTTTTGAGACAGCGTTCTTTTAGCAAACTTTTATTTGATGATGGATTATTTTAAAGATATTTTATGAATGTTGGGTGACTACCGTACGGATGTTTTATTTGAATGAAATTTTTATTTTTCCGCAAATTTCAAGTAGTAAAAGTACGGTACGTTACACAAATGCTTAATGAATACATGCATGCTGCTTTTATATCTCAGGATGAACCAAAGAAAATTGAAGAAGCTCTTCTGGATCCTAGCTGGATTGAAGCCATGCAAGAAGAGCTGAATCAATTCAAACGAAATGAAGTTTGGTTTCTAGTACCTAGACCATCTCACCAAGCTGCCATTGGAACTCGGTGGGTATTTAGAAACAAACTCAATGAAGAAGGCACAGTGGTGAGAAATAAAGCAAGATTGGTTGCTCAAGGTTTCAGACAGGAAGAAGGAATAGACTTTGATGAGACCTACGCACCAGTAGCAAGGCTCGAAGCAATCAGAATATTCTTAGCCTTTGCTGCTTTCAAGAATTTCAAAGTTTATCAAATGGATGTGAAAAATGCTTTTCTGAATGGTCTCTTACAAGAAGAAGTTTACGTCGAACAACCTCCAGGTTTCATCGATCATTTTTCACCTCATCATGTATTTAAATTACACAAAGCATTATATGGTCTAAAACAGGCACCTAGAGCATGGTATGACACTCTATCACAATTTCTTATTGATCATGATTTTACCATTGGAGCAGTAGATAAAACTTTATTTACTTTAGTCAAGAATAAGCACATTCTTTTAGTACAAATCTATGTTGATGATATTATTTTTGGGTCAAATAACCCCAAATTATGTGCAAAGTTTGGAAAATTGATGCAGGATAAATTCGAAATGAGTATGATGGGAGAATTAACATTCTTCCTAGGATTACAGATTAAGCAATCAGAGACTGGAATCTTTATAAATCAAGCCAAGTACATCAAGGAGCTTCTGAAAAAGTTTGGAATGGAAGCATGCTCTGCTGCTTCTACTCCAATGAGCTCATCTATTAAACTTGATAAAGATGAAAGTGGTATTCCAGTAGAGGTAACTCAGTATCGCGGTCTTATTGGTTCATTATTATATCTAACTGCCAGTAGACCAGATATCATGTTTGCTGTTTGTATTTGTGCTAGATTTCAATCTAACCCCAAACACTCTCATTATATTGCTGCTAAACGTATTTTGAAGTACTTGAAAGGAACTCAAAATGTCGGCTTATGGTATCCCAATGATTCATCGTTAAATCTTATTGGATATTCAGATGCTGATTATGCAGGTTGCAAACTAGACCGAAAAAGCACTAGTGGTTTTTGTCAATTTCTTGGTGATTGGCTGATATCCTGGTTTAGCAAGAAGCAGACTTCCATAGCCACATCTACTGCAGAAGTAGAATATCTGGCTGCTGGAAGCTGCTGCTCTCAGATATTGTGGATTCAACAACAGTTAAGAGACTATGGGATTCAAGCCTCCGAATCACCTATTTTCTGTGATAATACCAGTGCAATTGCAATCACACAAAATCCAGTACTTCATTCCAGAACGAAGCACATTGACATCGGACATCACTTCATTAGAGATCATGTGCAGAAGAAGAACATTCGTCTGGAATACGTTTCTACTGATCAACAAACATCAGATATCTTCACAAAACCCTTACCAGAAAATAAGTTTTCTTACTTTCGTAATTCTCTTGGTTTGATAGATTTAACTTGATTATTTTCTGTTATCTTTGTTAATTTTATTTTTACTCGCTTATTTATCGTATTGAACTAACAGTAAGATATTTGCAAAAAAACAGAAGGAAAAGTCAGATACGTAAACTGGAACTTTATTAGAAACCATTTCAGTACATTACACGATGCAAAAGTAAAAACAGTAGATCTTCAATGCTATTTAACCAGTAGTGTTACATTTAGCTTTTGTCTTCAGTAATAGGAGTTCTCTGTAATTTGCTTGCAAAGTACTTCAACAGGAACAAGAGAATCCAGCAAGCTCAAGGCCTACAAAGAATCTAGCAAGCTTGGGTCTTGTCAGCACTAATGTATTTTTTAGATGCCTTACAGGGCATCATAGAGGATTTCAGCATCATCAATCCACCAGCACTCTATTATTGCATTAGCATGCTTCTGGAAGAAATCGATGCTACATTTCAAACTCAATCGAAGCAACATATTTGCTTGACTGTGGAAACTACAACTCCAGGAGTGTGTTTCAAGGATCATTACGAAAATAATGATATCCTCAAACTTCTCTTTGAACAGTTTTGCTTCGACTCTTGAATCAAACTCTATTTTTTTTTTTACTTGAGTTTTCATTTTTGAAGTTTATCTGTTTAACTTCGTTCAAGATATGCATGTATTTATAGAGGGAACAAAGACTCTTGCGAATCGCAAGTTGCGACTGTTCATTTTCAACGGCTCAGATTGAGAGATGGCCAAGAATCACTTGTCGCAATTATGACCACTTATTAATTGCATTTACCGAGGGGGAACAGTATTTTAGTCAGACTAAGAGTTTGACACCTTTTCAGAAAACAGAGAGAATGTTTGTCTTTTCGATAAAACTTCAAGTCTGCTGGTTTTTTTCAAAGTGCTTAAATATTTCAGCACCCTGAAACTTCCAGCAGACGTTATCATAAAATGACAAATCCTCTTCTGATTTTTTTAGTAACCGTCTGGACAGCCCGTCTTTTTCAAATTTTCAAAATCATTCGTATATCTGACAGTTTCTGCAAAATTTTTCAAACACTCAACCTTAAACATAATGACACGTGTCTTTATGTTTATTTGACGGCTGTATATCTATTTCAAATTTCACCTTTTCACCTTTACTGTTTCATATCTATCGTTATTCAGCTACTGATTTCTCTCTATCACCTCTAACTACTGCAAATTATATCTGCTTCTATCCTTATACAGAAATGGCTGGAGCATACACTCTTAACGCTTATCAAGTCAATTTTGCCTCTGTTCTCAACATCAAGGATGAGAATCTTGTTAAAATTTTTCAAGATATTGATAAATCAGGACTCAGACAATTCCTGGAAGCACCAGCCTTTATTTACAAAAATGCTCTTCTGGATTTTTACGCTAAAGCGACAGTACATGAAGGAAAGATTGTTCACTCTCAAGGAGATGCATCCATCTCTATTGATGCCGCACTTCTAGGAGCGAATTTCCTTCTTCCACTCTAAGGTATTTCTGAACTATCTGATATTTACAAAACAGATATGTCTATTGCGCTTAGCTCGTTCTCAGCCTCTAGAGAAGAGATGTCTCCGTCTTGTCACAAGAAACTACTCAAAATGGAATATCAAATTCTAACCGATATTGTGTCAAAAGATATTTGTATCAAAGCTGGCACCTTCGACAAGTTGACGAAGGAGAAGGTTCAAGTGATGATTGCCATCACTAAGGGAACCAAAGTGGACTGGAGTCATTTTCTCTTTAGAGTTATGAAGGATATGGTTGTCAGGAAAAGTTCTGGATTCGCTGTTCAAATCAGCGCAATGCTCAAGGATGCTGGTTTCGCCTCAACCAGTGATCAGGATGCTGTTTCAGTAACCATGATTGATGCTGCGAACGTAATTGCTTTAAGGCCTAAGCCAACCGTGGCGGAGTTTGTGGCCTTGAAAAAGGAAATTGGAGAAACTGCTTCTGAGGCTCCAAAACCTCAAAGGACAATTAAGAGGAAAAGAGTGATCATTTCGACTGACTCGGACAAACCAGCATCAGAAGAGTCTGCTGCTGCTGTTCAACCAGCAGTGCCAACCCCAGCCAAGAAGAAACCTCGCACCATTCTTAAAATCAAGAAGACATCAGCACTGTCTGAGATTGAGAAAATACCTATCAGACAGGTATTTCCAGAAGTGGTTTCTATTGTTCGACCCATTACATCTACGACTGCACAAGCTACTACATCTATTCCAGCACCGTCTACTGCTTCTGTTTTCAAGACATCTTCTGGAATAGTGATTCGAGAATCAACTAGTGGGTCCTCTGCTTTTTGACCTATCGTGCCTATTTCTTCATCTGATAAAGGCAAAGGGAAAATGGTCGAAGAACCACCAATTTTTGGACTCAAATCAACTGTAACCACCGGCGTTGATCTTCATATAGCAGAAATTGAAACCTCTGCAAATGATGATATGAACTTTTTTGATGAGTGGCACTCAGTTCGTCTTTTCTATTCTTTTGCTTATTTAAATACTAAAGGGAACTATGCCAAAATGATGATTGCAGAGAAGAAAATTTTTCAGCTTGCAAAAATGGAAAATGTTATCGAGGCCTTGCGAAGAAGGAATTTCATCCTCGAGCAGCTGAAATGTCAGAAGCTAGAATCAGTTTTGAAAGTTCTTGAATCAAATTTTGATCCTAGTGCTCCTACTGCTGTTCAGGATCAAAATGTTATTGTGATTCTATCTGACAAGCTCAAACAGATGCGTGAGCAACTTCTTGCTCAAGAACAAAGCTTTGGCGAGTCTACTGTTTATCACATTGGCCTTGTCCCAAACTTTCAACAGAATCAGACAGTTGAGGAAAGGACCACAGCCTCCCCAAAGGCTTCTGCTCTCAGTACTCCTGCATCTCCGACAAGGCCCATTCAGTCCTCATCCCTACTATCTGTACATGAACTGGCTTCGGTCGAGGAAGTCATTAAATCGATTGTTCCTACAGTCTCTACTCCTCTGGAAGTCGCACCGGCTATTTCCTTATCACCTTCTGCTCCTCAGATCCTAGTTCAACATTTAGCAGAACCAGATGCCTCCTCTTTATTGCCAAATTTAGAGATGTTTTCTGCTGCTCATCAAGCAGAAATGCACATTCTTTTTGATCAGCCTTCTGCACCTTCTACTGAAGAACCATCAGTCTCATAGGCTGTTATTGCACCAACGGAAGAAATTTTGGCCTCTGACTTGGCCGTTCCTGCTGAAGAAATTGTTCTTCCCCTGATTGCTGCTGAACCTACTGTTTCTACACTTCCAGAAGAACGCACAGCAGACCCTGGTTCTTCTACTGCCTTGATGAATGCTAATCTTGTTTCTACTGCGTTGACTGTCTCTCATCCTGTTCTGACTGAGACGAACTCTCGTCTTTCTGAGATTAAGCAACGCATTCTTGCGCGAACTCCCTCCCCGGAATCAGATGCATTTAACCTAGAATATCAGATTGAGTCTCTACAACGAGAACTCAACAACATATCTGATTTAGTGAAACGTATGTCTTGTGAAAATATTTCGGAATTCAGTGGTGCTCAATCTTTCAGAGAACGAATGGGCAAACACATCTATAACTCGGCGGAAACCATGGAAAAGATGTATGCTGCAACCGTCGTTTTCAGACAAGCAATATCGAGAACTCACGGTACCATCATGCTTGCTCAAAATGATATACTCAACCGAATCACTGAGCATGATGATCTCTTCCGATCACTTTCTACTTTCGTGGAACTTATGGATGCCAAGATTGACTCTCAAAATCAATCTCTCGCTTCACTGGATAATCTCATCTCTTCTCAAACTCCGTATCTGGAGATGCTAACCGATGGCATTCAAAACATATCCGGAAGACTGAATGACCTCTTCGCCCATGTAGTTGCGGCTGATGCCAAAAAGGGGGGAAATAGAGGAGATCCAGGAGGAGCCAGAAAACCAGAAGATGAAGCTGAACCATCAAACAGAAGACTTCAAGAACCTCAGAATGAGGAAGTCATCTTCAGGGATATTGAAACTGATTGATCATTTTCTTTGATACTCTATTGACATTATCTTTTTGTTGAAATGATTATCTGCTTTATTTAACGTCCTTCTACTGTTTAGGTTTTGGCATCACCACAAAGGGGGAAATTGTTAGACATGAATTTTATTGTGGCGATGATAAACTAAAACCAGCAGACTAGAACAATTGACTAATTTATCAGGAGCTACTGGTCTGATAAAACTAAACCAGTAAAAAGGACAGTAATACAAAACCAGTAGAGGACGTTTCCTAACGTTGCTACCTTAAATGTTACCGTTAAAGAGTTCCTAGTACTAGTATTAATTGTAGCATTAATTACTATACGGAGTCATTTAATGCATTTTACCCAAATAAGTATGAAACAAGACTGATTGTTTTATAGCTTTTCTGCAGGAACTTCTTTTGGTAATAAAGCTGATTGTATCAGTTATCTGAAGACATCCTTCGATTGTGAACGTTGAACTCAGTCGTTTATATATACTTGGATCAAATCCTTTTACGACAGCTCGCTTCGCATAATATTATCTTTCAAGGAACAAAGCTATTCTCATTTTTTCAGACTTATCTCGAAATTCCTTGAGTACTTAAAAGTTCAACACAAAAAGAAAAGTAGCACACGCTTCATAGCAAATATATGATCTTTCGAAGATCATCTTGTGCTACTGATTCTTACACTCTTCACAATCTTTACATCATTTATACTTTATCAAGAAGAGTCTGTAAACTGAAAAGAGTCTTTTCAGAACTTTGTGTTTCGCATTCTTGTGAGTTGAGAAACTAAGAGTTTCAGTAGGCCGAAGTGTAAGTCCTTCTGAAGTGGGTGTGTACAAGAGTTGTATTGTAATATCCAAAGTCTTTTAGTTATACCTTCTGGAAACAGAAGAAGGGGAGACGTAGAAGAGCTTATCTTCGAACTTCCATAAACAACTGCTGCCTACTGTTTTATTGTCTTCCAACTATTTCATCAGATTGTTTCCGCACGTTTTATTGTAATCAGGTGAAAGTATTCGCACAAGATAAACTACTATCCCTAACAGGATTTTAGTACCTCATCAGAAAAGAAAGAAAAACGAGTAGAGTTTATTCATCCCCCCTCTAAACTCAACTTCGATCCCCAACACATAACAATGAAATTTTTCTTATAAGAATTATCAATTAATAAAGTAATATTAGTATATCATTTTTGAGATATTATCATACTTAAAACAAATAAATGTTTTTTATTATGATCAGGAAATGAAATATCTTGAATATTTTCAAAACTTTCAGAATTATAAATTAAATTGTTATTGTTATTTTCAATGACTGAAATACGGTAATTTAAGCTATTATTGTTCTGTTGTAAAATTTTTACTTGTTCTTTAAGTTATTCTATCTATTTAACTAAATCATGTATAGTAACTGAATTTTGTTGACTATACTTATTCTGTAAAAGATTTTTAACTTATTTCATAGAATATGCTTGTTCTTGTTTAACAAAAATGTTACTAATATTTGTTGAAGCAGTATTTTCCATTTGATCAATAATTGTAGATTGTAATGTTGGATCCTTAATCATTTTAAGGAATTCTAAAATATTATTATTTGTTAAAACATTTATATTTAAATCTTGAAATTGAGACATAAGTTTATAAAAATCATCATTTTTATCATTATTATCATCTATATGATTAATACAAGATTTTCTTTGTATACAATTATTACATTCTTCTAGATCTGAAATATCTGATTCATTATCTAGAATATCTTCAGAATTATATGATTCTGAAGAATTCTAAATTTTCTTATCAGAATTATTATTTGAATACATTAATATTTGAAATAATGTTTCTTTTATATTCTCATCTACATCTAAACTATTAATTTTGTTTTTAGTTCAACATTGATTAGCATAATGTCCTGGCTATTTATATTTTCTACAAGTTATTAATTTATTTTTGTTTTGTCTGCTTTCCGTAAATCACGGCTTTTTTTCTGTCTTTCATACAAGTGTCTTTCTTTCTATAGAATTTTTCTTTTTATCTATTATTTTCTTCTTACCTTTATTAGGTAAGTCTATACCAAATTGATCACAAAATTTACCTAATTGTTTTTTCTCAAGTAAATTCTGTCTTTTAATTTGATTATTCAGTTTTAATTCATTACAGATGGCTAAACCTTCTTGAATACAAGTACTTATTAGTTTTCAATAAGTATAATTTTCATATGGAATATAAATATCATCTTTTCTTAAATGTTTTCTAATTATTTCAGCAAATAGAAAAGATAAGCTATCTATAAATTTGGCTTTCTAAAAACTATTATTACAGTCTGGAATATCATATATTCGAGATAAAAATGTATCTTTATACTATCTAAAATCAGTAAGAGTTTTACATTTTAGATTACTTAATAAAATATGAATTTGTTCACTATTATTAGTGAATCTACCAGTAAAATGTTCAATCATTGTCATTATTAATGAATAAACTGAATTTTCTAATTGAATTTGATTTTCAATTTTAATTGAATTAAGAGTTTCTTCTTTATGAGATTGATTCAAATAATTATCCCACCAACATTTAAGTTAATCATGCTAAAATCATTTTAGCAATATTGTTATCATTATTGCCTGAAGTTTTATAAGCAGTACTATACATAAGCATTCTATGTGCAGTATTATAAATTTGCTTATCACTAAAACCATCAATATTCCACTCATAAATACTTTTCCCATTATAACTATTGGAAAAAATATATTTGTTCTTCTAAAAGAATATCCATAGGAGTAGGTCTATCATACTAATATTTGGTTTGGGTAGGTTTATCTTTTATTAATTTCTTCATCATAAGAATTATTAATTTTTTCAAACTCTTCATTAAGAGTATTTAAAATAAGATTTTTAAATTTTTCTTCTAATAATTTTTCTATATCAGAAATAGAAGATTTAAATTTAAAATCTTTTATCTGGAGGGGATTGTATAGAAGAAGTTGCAATGAAACAATATTAGTTTCTTCCTTATTTTGTATATGAACATCAGGTTTAATCTGATTGATTGCTAAAATAATTTTATTAATACGATCTTTAAGAGAAATAATTTCTTCTCCTATTATTGTAAGATATAAATTTGTATAATTTTGTTTTTCAATTATTTGATTTATATGTTTAACAGTTATTTGTAATATATCATTGTCAAATAATTTTGAAAAAGTAGTAAAATTTAAAATTTTATTATTTTTTTCTATAATAAAAGATTGTTGAGGAGGGTAAACAGATTTTTGAATTTGTCCTGAGGAAAGTTTATAATTTCTTTCAAGTATAGAAATATAATCTATAATGAATGTCTTAAAAACCAAATAACAAAATGAATTAATTTATTTTGGTTTTCACAATACTTATAAAATTCTAAAACTATATATTCAAATTTTTCTTGAGAGAAGCTTTTGAAATACTATTCTCTGAAAGATTCATTTAGATAATAAAATACTGCATTTATCCTGGCTCTAGCTATAGAACCTTTAGTAAAATCTATTTTTAATTTACTATCCATTAAATACTAAAATTCATTTCTGAAACTGTATCAGTTTCTCTAGCTTTTTGAAAGTTGGTTTTATGAACAATATTATTTTGATTTTTAATTAATCTTCTATTGTGTCAGTGGATTCTAAATCTTCTCTTACTTGAGAAGTAGATGCTCTAGAAGTTTATGGTATATCTACCATATAATCTAGATGTGAAATAAAAGAACGACTAGATCTTGATCTAGCATAAACAGAAGATGGTAATAATATTCTTTGTTAATTATTGAACTGTATTTGAACAGATCCTTCGTTATTTTGTATAACTTGTTGTAAATCTCTATTTATTATAGGATTTCTAGTAACAGCTTGTTCAATTATCCAGTTTTCTGGAAATTCAATTTCTTTACATTTTATAGATCTATCAGTTGTAATATTAGATCTATTAAAATTAGTTTCTATAAGAATAGTTTCATTTAATTTTTTAGCTATTCTTTTACACATAGGATTTAGTGTAAATAATGGTTTATAATAAATACGATAATAGATATATATTACTTCTGTTCTAGGAGTGTAATTATAACCATGTGTTTTAACATTTAATGTTAAATAATCTAATATATTTATATCAGATAAAGATAAATATAAATTAGCATAAACATCAAAATATACTGGACCATGAGCCAGACTAGATTGAATAATTCTAATAAGGGATTGTTTCCAATTTAAATTTCTACCATCTCTTAAAGCTGCTATTAAGCTTTCTGGTAAACCTTCTAAAGTTAAAGGTCTAAAAGCAATTTGTATTAAACCTATATGAATAAATCTATAATTTTTCCTATAAGGTAAGATATCTTTATTATTTAATAATCTAATAACCATTTCTTCATTATGAAGAGGTACTGATGATTCTGTTGTTTTAACTACTTGTTTGAAACCAATTTTTTCAAAGGTTCCTAACTTATAAATCATTTTAGACTCTATCTTAGGAATAGTTCATTTATTTAATAAATCTAAATTTTCTGGTAAATCATATTTTTTATTTAAATTGTTTTTAATAGTTTCTTTCATACCAAAAATATTCATTGAATAAAAGTGCTAAATCCAGACTATTTCCATGGCTCTGATACCATCCGAGGCTTGGAATCTAAGTGAATCTGATACATGACATTGTTTTATCAAAATTTTTCCTTGGTGGCTTTCACACACATGGATGTTATTGGTTTCAAGCCTATATACCATTGATTTCGGTTATGGCCATTAACCGCTCTTAGCATTTCCTTGGTGTATTCCAACGGCTACTAACCGTGAGAGTCATCACCAGATCCAACAGGAGGAAGATTGTTGAGTGCAATAATTGTCCCTGCTTTGTAGAGCGATCGAACCGTGGTGTTTGAGTTGTTGTGCGGTTTAAAAGATTTGAGTTGTACCATTACTACTAGCTATAACTTTTAGTAAAACGACAAGCGCTCGGTCCTACATATATATAATTTGTCAATGACCTTTTTTTCAAATGGTCAGCACAATAATAATAATAATAATAATAATAATAATAATAATTATTATTATTATTATTATTATTATTATTATTATTATTTTGTTATGAAATTTGTAACATAATTTAGAATGGAAAACAATTCTTAAATTCTTTAAATAGGGGACGACCAAATTTTCAATACTTGTTACTTCTGAGTACTGGAGAAAATATCAATTGCCATTAATAAAGTTTTGGAGTCAAATCTCGTGAGTATATTCTTCTATACCATTATATAGAAATTTCGATTTCGATTTCGATTTCGAGTTCAAATTAATTTCGTGAATAAGGGCATATATACCGATTAGACGACTCGATCGACTACAAATTAACAAAAACTAGCTCGGATGAACGTATAATTAAATAAATGAATCCATTGATAAAAAAAGTTTATAATATAAAATTTATATTAAATTGCAAACACGTTTTTTTTTAAATAAAAAAACTACATGAATTATGTTATATTCAACATCTCCATGCTAACATAATTAATATATATTATATTTAGAATTTTGGATTCTAGCTAGTATTTAGAAATTGATAAATAGGTAATCTATCTATATATATATAATTTCTAGCCGCAAATAACCTATAATTTCTTCAAATTATGAACTAATTAAATTCAAAAGTGGAGTGCTCTGACTATTTAAATATATTTTTAAATTCTTTTAGCAGTGACATTAAACATTTTTTAATCAGAAAGTTGGCCTAATTTTGTGGCTAGATCGTAAATTAATGTCGCTATTAACTTTACTGGTAAAATAATTGTAGCAATTTATTTGTATTTTTTCTACTAAATTACAAATTTTTTTGTCCTAACTTTTTTGAAAAAATTATTACCTTCAAAATTTGCAGGGGTCAAATTGCAATCACCTTCTACTACTCCCTCCAGTACTTTTTCTCCTATAAATTCTAATCACAGCTCGGCGACTTCATCATCTCCTTTCAAGCCAATTCTTTGTATTATCATCAACCTTTTGTATCTACACTCTTTCTTTTCGAGCTCGAAAACATGACGGTCGTCGAATATGCTGATGAAATTGAAGTTCAGGTCTCCCCTAAGAGGATGTTCAAAGCATTGATAACCGATGCTCACCTCAGCTTACCAAAAATAATCCCTCACATCTTCAAAAGCATCGACATTCTCGAAGGGGAAGGTGGCACTGCTGGATGCATTAGGAAAATAAGTTTCTCCGATGGTATAATTATTGAATTTCGATTTTTTTCCGATAAATGTTAAAAAGACATTGCATGCATGCAGTGGCGGAACCAGGAATCTGGCGCTATCTGGGCTAGAATTTTAAACTCTAACTTCTTTTAACATTTTAAATTGATATACTCGGGCTAATATCAAATTTATCCAAAATTATACAAAAATTTACATATATTTTTTTTAAAAAAAATATGGACCACCTGGGCTAAAACCCGGGTACCAGACGTTGTAGCTCCGCCTCTGCAAGCATGCACGTACATAAGATAAATGTATTTAACATTATAACAACTTAAGAAAAAATGTTATATTTTAGCAAATATCATACATTTTTCCAAAAGGTTCTTTAGCAAAAATGTAAAAAAATAACAATCAAATGATAATTGAGGAATTAGTAAATACTAATATATGCACATTGTATTGATCTTTATGTGACAGTGATTCCTTTCACTCACTTGAAAGACAAGATGGCAGTCGTCGACACCGAAAACCTACAGGCCAAGATCAATCTCTTCGAGGGACCGATGCTCGGGGAGAAGATGGAGTCGATATTTTCCGAGAAGTGGTTCGTGGGTTCCGGCAATGACGACGGATGCATCATCAAGTGGAAGCATCATCTGCACTTGAAGCCTGGCCACACCCATGTCTCAGAGGAAGAATTCAAGGGAGTAACAGAATTTAGCACGATATTCTTAACCGCTGCCGAGGCATATCTTGTGGCTCATCCTGATGTATGTGCGTAAAGAAATCAAACTTTCCAAGAATACATACCAAATAAGGAAAATTGTAAATTTGGTAATGTATGTTTGTTTCTTTTCGATTTCACTCATCTACGTAGTCAAATTTCAATCTTAGTTTGTTATCTTTAATTTTGTGTAGTTTTGATCTTTTTTTCGATGCGACGCTAACGTGTATAATATCATATCAGCTTTATTAACGAAAAAAGGACTAAAATTGTCAAAATGTAAAAGATACCAGACTATTATATTATGATTATGTAGATGACAAAAATTACAAAGAGACAAACGTAAGTGACATAAATTACGATTTCCCTGTTAAATAAAAAATCCCTATAAAAGTGAGTGTGGGATGTGGACTTTTGGTTTTTATTTTGTTCTACGTTAGCTTGTATTGTGATATTTTGTTTATAGCACACCTTTCTATCCTTAAATTTAATTTTTCTACGGTCTTACAAAGCGACCATATGCACCAAAATAAAAAAAAATATTAAAATTCATAAACTTTATAACGTTACTCATATAAAATGAAATGAAACATTAAAAGTAACCATATATATCACGTAATATATTAGAAAAATATCATTAAAAGTGGTTAATTTGTCCCGAATTTATTTTCCCAACCTCGTCTAAATTGTGAAACCCCGATTTTTTCCCAAGACAAGTATATCAATAATTTAAATGATGAGATAATAAATACTTATATATGTGATATATATTTATTAATTTAATAACCTAGAGAAATATGGTAAAATCCCGCAAATTTTAAATTATGTATTTATTTGTCCTTAAGATGTTATTAATTTATAAAGGATTTAGTTATTTAAACTCTTCAATAATTTAATTAAGAAATAGTTAATATAAATATATATATATATATATATATATATATATATATATATATATATATATATATATATATTATCAACGATTTAGTTATTTTAAACTTTTCAATAATTTAATTAAGAAGTAGTTAATATAAATAAATAAATATATTGCTCCTAAGGTGAAATCGCTCACCTTAGGCGCCCCTCTCCCCCCGACCCGACAGGAATGTGAGAGGAGGTAAATCATGGTGACTCAGCCAACCAGCAACAACTAGACCTTATGCTACGCCGCGCACAAGGAGCTCCCCCTCATTGGAGGGAATTTAACTCCCACACTGCCGCTTGCGAGACTCGATCCCTGGTCATTGCTCCAAGATTTACTGCTGCTGACCAACTGAGCTAAACCCATGCGGGCTAAATAATTAAATATATGTATATGTATGTATATGTATACGTATATGTGTCTTGGATTTAGATTTAGTTAAAGGGATACTACAGATAATGTATGAGATGAACAAATATATATATATATATATATATATATATATATATATATATATATATATATATATATATATATATATATATGAGTGAAGGATATTTTCAAAAATAAAAGTATACGTGCATGAATTTTATTTATAAGGGAAGGAAATAATTTATATATGTATAAGAAAAAAATCTACATTCAACCATCTAGTACAATGCAAGATCAAGTTTTACGAATTTGGCATGCATGTTATAAAATATGGAAGAAATATCTTTGGAATTATGGAAGAAGTATCAACTCAGTTATAATAGGATTTTTATCCACACACCTATAAATAAGAGGGCTTATGCATTCAAAATTTACACCTTCCAAGCTCAAATTTCGGGCTCCTCTCTCTCAAATTTTCGAGAATTTTGTCCCCCGAGAAGCTGCCAAGATACCGAAAGTCTGCCCAAGTTCTGAAATTTTGTGTCATCACTTCAGGCCTCAGAATCCTGTCTCCACCATTCAAAATATACTTTTTTATGTTATGAACAACATATCCAAAATTCAGTCAAATTCAACAATTAGTTTTTAAGATATAGTCGTTTCAAAAATACTGCTCAGATTCTACGTCGGAACAGTATATCTACGGTTTCTTGTCTATAATCTGGTACAAAAGAAGTCCAAACACAATCTCCACCGTTTATATTTTAAATAATACACTTGAGAAAGTGCTGTACAAGTTCGAGCTTGATCCAATAGTTCACTAAGTTGCAGACGTGCCTGTAATTTGCTGAATTTTGGGAGAAAAATTTCAGCTTGTTCCTTCAGCTTTTTCTTCAAGAAAGATCTAAGGTAAATGGGTTTTTGCTATATTATAATTTGTACAATTGTCTTTCGTAAGTTGGTTTTTGCTATATTATAATTTGCACAATTGTCCTTGAAGTGGGTTTTGCTATATTATAATTTGCACATTTGTTCTTTGTAAGTGGATTTTTGCTATATTATAATTTGCACACTTGTCCTTCGCAAGTGAGCTTTTGTTACATATATATTCTTTCGTAAATGAGTTTTTGTTTTCCACACTTGTTCTTTGTAAGTGGGCTTGATTTAAAATCATGAAATTGTTATGCGCTCCTCCGTTTCTTTGAAATTTCGGTCGAGCATTGTTATTTCGTTTTTCCCTTATTGATATATGACAATCATGTGAACTATGTTATGGCACTGTGAGGATACCCCTAGATATGGGAGGGACTCTCAAATATACGATATGACCCTTACGCGGTGGGGATGTAACCGCTATATGTCCTTGCCCCCTTAGAAGAGTAAAAATTAGGGACTGACGTCAGTAAACTATGGAAAGTAGATGAATCTCAGTGCCTAAGAATATGAAATGATGTCTATGTTTATGAAGTATGTTTTACGAAATTATTTATGCATGATATGTTATTTCCTGCAAAATCATGTATATTGTTAAGTATGTGCTCGATCGGGTCTCTGCTCGCTGAGTATTTCCAAAAATACTCATCCCTTACTTCCTTCCTCCCGACAAGAACAAAGAGCAAATGACAGAAGATGAACATGAGCAATTTTGGGGATGGTAGAAGATTTCGAGATATCCCTGAAGTTTTAAATATCAGTTTATGTTTATCGCTTCCGCACTGTTAAGACTTTTTATTTTGACATTCAAGTCGTAAAGACAATTATTTTTGTTGCTTATGAGAAATAAACTGGTTTTGGTATATACTGTACTATGAGGTTTGTTGTTTGTCGATTAAGTGATTGTTGAACAACACTGGTGTTGAATAACCCTGGTCCTGGGGTGTGACATAAATAATGTCGTATCATGTCGAAAAAAAGGTTAGATTACTCACTTTTTAGAAGAAATATGAGTTCAAGCCGTCTACATATAAGTTTATATCTTTCCTGAAGTCGTTTGTAATTAATTAGTTTTAATTATTATTTAATAATTTATTGTAATATATTGTTGGCAAAAAAGTAAAATCACCATCAGGTTGTAATGGGTTCCACCGATAAAATGAAAATCCTACCTAATATGAAATCACATCAAGATTTTCATCTTCAGTTCACGTAATAAAAATATAATTACATAAAACACATATTGGTTAAAATTTACGCACACATTCACGTTCCCGTATTCTTACGAGTCTTGCATATTTGTATTATTACAATCTAACGTAAAGTTCATAAAATTAACCTAATATTGTCAAACCCGAAACCAAAGCGTAAATAACATTCGATATTATTTAAAAGTTTATATTGAACATAATAAGTCTCGTAGCAAATAGGCCATCTATATCATTAAAGAACACTTTTTATTGATGTGGAAATGGTTTTTACAATAAATCTATATCTATCTATATCTATATCTATATCTATACTATTATAAATATATGAGTTTGAATTGTGAATTTACTTGGTTACCCTTTTCCAACTATTACTTAATTAATGTCTTATTTATTTATTTAGGTGACTTTTCAATTTTATTATCTAATTACCTAATTTGTTTAATTGATACATTTTATTTTACTATGCATTATTTCATCCAACTATTACTTAATTAATGTCTTATTTATTTATTTAGGTGACTTTTCAATTTTCTTATCTAATTACCTAATTTGTTTAATTGATACATTTTATTTTACTATGCATTATTTCACATCAATATATATTTATTATAAATATATAAGTTTGAATTGTGAATTTACTTGGTTACCCTTTTCCAACTATTACTTAATTAATGTCTTATTTATTTATTTAGGTGACTTTTCAATTTTCTTATCTAATTACCTAATTTGTTTAATTGATACATTTTATTTTACTATGTATTATTTCACATCAATATATTTTCTAAGCTTTATAATAAAAAATGGTTTCAACTTAATTTTTTTAAACTTCAAGTTACATTAATATATAAATTTTTTGTTAGCGGTTCAGATTTAATTTTTAAAACTTCAATTTAAAAAAACATATATGTTTTATACCTAAAAATAGTTCAAACTTTATTTTTTAAACTTCAAGTTAAATTAACATATATCTATAAATTTTTGTTAAATGTTTTATAAATAAAAATAGTTCAAACTTTATTTTTTAAACTTCGATTTAAATGAACATATAAATTTATGGTTAGCGGTTCGGACTTAATTTTTTAAACTTTAAGTTAAAAAAAACATGTATGTTTTATAAATAAAAAAAGTTCAAACTTTATTTTTTAATTTCAATTTAAATGAACGCATAAATTTATGATTAGTAAACTTCAAGTTACATGTACATATAAATTTTTGGTTAGCGGTTCGAACTTAATTTTTTAAAACTCACGAACTTTAAGGAAGACATTGGTTATGCGGGTCTCCGGATTTCAGAAGTCAACGACCTTATAAAAAAACCCGTAGTTGTGGACTTTATTCATGAGAATAGATTGGCTAATAAAGTAGCTCATACCATTGCTCTTTTTTCTTCTTCCTACCATTCCTCTTTTGTGTGGATGAATGGTGAGTTTCCCTCGTGGTTAGTAAATCTTGTAACAATTGATCTATCGCAATAAAATTACAAGGTTTGCTGTCAAAAAAAAAAAAAACATATATGTTTTATACTTAAAAATAGTTCAAACTTTATTTTTTAAACTTCAAGTTAAATGAACATATATATAAATTTATTGTTAGTATTTTTTAAACCTACAATAAATTTTTCTATTTTTAAATATATTTTCTATGTTTTATAACCAAAAATGGTAAGGACTTAATTTTTTAAACATCAAATTACATGAACATATAAGTTTGAATTGTGAATTTACTTGGTTACCCTTTTCCAACTATTACTTAATTAATGTCTTATTTATTTATTTAGGTGACTTTTCAATTTTCTTATCTAATTACCTAATTTGTTTAATTGATACATTTTATTTTACTATGCATTATTTCACATCAATATATTTTCTAAGCTTTATAATAAAAAATGGTTTCAACTTAATTTTTTTAAACTTCAAGTTACATTAATATATAAATTTTTTGTTAGCGGTTCAGATTTAATTTTTAAAACTTCAATTTAAAAAAACATATATGTTTTATACCTAAAAATAGTTCAAACTTTATTTTTTAAACTTCAAGTTAAATTAACATATATCTATAAATTTTTTGTTAAATGTTTTATAAATAAAAATAGTTCAAACTTTATTTTTTAAACTTCGATTTAAATGAACATATAAATTTATGGTTAGCGGTTCGGACTTAATTTTTTAAACTTTAAGTTAAAAAAAACATGTATGTTTTATAAATAAAAAAAGTTCAAACTTTATTTTTTTAATTTCAATTTAAATGAACGCATAAATTTATGATTAGTAAACTTCAAGTTACATGTACATATAAATTTTTGGTTAGCGGTTCGAACTTAATTTTTTAAAACTCACGAACTTTAAGGAAGACATTGGTTATGCGGGTCTCCGGATTTCAGAAGTCAACGACCTTATAAAAAAACCCGTAGTTGTGGACTTTATTCATGAGAATAGATTGGCTAATAAAGTAGCTCATACCATTGCTCTTTTTTCTTCTTCCTACCATTCCTCTTTTGTGTGGATGAATGGTGAGTTTCCCTCGTGGTTAGTAAATCTTGTAACAATTGATCTATCGCAATAAAATTACAAGGTTTGCTGTCAAAAAAAAAAAAAAAACATATATGTTTTATACTTAAAAATAGTTCAAACTTTATTTTTTAAACTTCAAGTTAAATGAACATATATATAAATTTATTGTTAGTATTTTTTAAACCTACAATAAATTTTTCTATTTTTAAATATATTTTCTATGTTTTATAACCAAAAATGGTAAGGACTTAATTTTTTAAACATCAAATTACATGAACATATAAATTTTTTGTTAGATTTTTTGTTAGCTGTTCAGACTTAATTTTTCAAACTTCAAATTAAATAAACATATATGTTTTATAACCAAAAATAATTTAAAATGTATTTATTAAACTTCAAGTTAAATAAACATATAAATTTGTGGTTAGTATTTTTTAAACCTATAATATATTTTCTATTTTTTTTAACAAAAAATGTTTCATACTTAACTTTTTTAACTTAAAGTTAAATCAATATATAAATATGTCATTATCTCATTTATATTTATCTATAACACTCATCCATAAATTTTTAGTGATCTAATATTTGATTTGCATATGTTTCGATATATAAATTTAGCATAAATAAATATTTGTAGATGTTGGTGCTTTATTGTTTTTGAAATAATTGTGAGGACATCACGATGTGAATAATTTTAGTTTTTTATTTTTTGTAATAATAATAATAATGTATTGTGATTTCACCGACTTATTAAAATGAACATACTCATATAATATTGCTCTAACGTTTGTTGATTTGATTGATTTATATACGATTAATGTATCTTTTTAATTTTTTAAAATTTAAGCTAAATGAACATATTAATTTTTAGTTAGAGGTTCAGACTTAATTTTTTAAACTTCAAGTTAAATAAAGTTAATTTATTTAATTGATAGATTGATACATCATTATGCATTATTTTCCCTATTATTAGTTAATAATTGATATAATTTTAATTTAATTTAGTTTATTTATTTATTTAATTGATACATAACTATGCATTATTTCAAATAAAAATTTGAATGCTATTAATATTTCTTACATATTTTTTTATTATGCATTCTTTCACATGAAAAAGTAGGCTATTATTAATATTTTTTAAAGATATATTTTCTATGTTTCATAACAAAAAATAGTTCAAACTTGATTTTTTAAACTTCAAATCAAATAAACATATACGTTTTATAAGCAAAAATGGTTCGAATTGTATTTTTTAAACTTCAAGTTAAATGAACATATAGATTTGTGGTTAGTGATTCAGAGAATAAAATATAAATCAAACAAAGAGAAGAATTTTGTTTTCTATTATATATATTTTTTATTCAGCAATGAGCCTTTTATAGGCAAATATACATATGAAAAAAACCATAAAAATAGCAACAATATTTGACCACTAAATAACAAATATGCTAAGATAATTATTTTCTGTAATACTTTGTTAATAGTAAACAATGACTAACAGATTTTATTTGACAAGACAGATAACTAAGTACTTCGACAAACCTTTAACAATTCAATAATATCTCCCTTAAACCGATAAGGTAAACATCGGCTTAATAAGAACATCATCCTTCAAATTTGTTTTGTAGTATGCTAATACCAAGTAGCTCCCTTAGTTTATGAAATGCAGGTAGTTTCAGGGACTTGGTAAACATGTCAGCTACTTGGTTTTCACTTTTGCAATATATGAGATCAATTGTTTCATTCTTTGTGCAGTCACTTAAAATTGATATTTCACATCAATGAGCTTGCTTCTTTCATGGAGGACTAGATTCTTTGATAGTTTTATGGCTGAACTATTATCATAATAAATTGCAAAAAGATCATGATTCTTGAATTTAAGCTCTTCAAGAATTTTTCTCAACCAAATAGCTTTACATGCACGTGAAGTTGATGCAACAAATTTAGCTTCAATGGTTGATAAAGTAACAATTGATTGTTTCTTCGAAGTGCATGGAACAACCGCTTGATCTAAGAAAAAAAATCATATCCTTAAGTTCTTTTTCTATCATCTCGATCTCTTTCAAATCTGATTGTTCTCCTTTCTTATAGTAGAGACCAAGTTCTTGTGTTCGCTGTCGGCATCATAAAATCTTCTTAACAACTTAAAAATGCATTTCTGTAGGATTCTCAATGTATCTGCTTATGAGACTGAAAGAATACATAATATCCGACATTGTTGCTGTCAAATACATTAAGCTTCTAACAATTTGCTTGTAAAATGTGTTGTCAATCTTATTTCCTTAACAAATTTTTGTTATCTTCAAACCATAGTCTACGGGAGTACTTGCATAATTACATTTCTTCATATTAAATCTGCACAAAACTTTTTGAACACGTTTCTTTTGTGAAATAAAAATCTCATAAGTAGATTGAACTACTTCATACCAAGAAAATGATGCATCTTGCCAAGATCCTACATATCAAACTCAACCATCATGGACTTCTTAAATTTTCCAAACATGACACTATCATTTTCAGAGAATATAAGATCCTTAACATATAAACAAACAATGAGATTTTTCCATCATCTTCAATTTTGTACAAAGTTTATACTCATATGAACTTTTTTGAAAACATACCTTAAAAAATAAGTCTTAATTCGACTATACTAAGCTCGTGGGGCTTGCTTTAACTCATACAAAGTTTTTTTTTTCAATTTATACACTTTATGCTCATTTCCAACTTAATATAACAAGGAGGTTGATGGATACATATATGTTCTTCCAAGTCTCCATGTAAGAATGTCGACTTTCCATTTTCTTTCAATTTACTCATGTAAATCTACTTCACACATCGTTTTTTGACCTTTTGGAAGCTCGATGAGTTCCCAAGTTTTATTTTTATCGATGGATGTGATTTCAGCATCCATTGCCTTTTGATATTTTGATTCTTTGACACCTTCTTCAAAAGCTACTGGATCACAATATGAAAATAGAGCAAAATGAACAAATTAATCTTCAATTTGGTTATTACCAGTTACCTCATAATTTGTCATCCATGTTGCTCTTCTTCTAAATCGTTGAGATCTTTGTTCATTTTCTGTCTCGTTGACTAAAATATGTTGATTGATTATTGATTGTTGCTTGTACTCTACATATTATGCATTCTCCAAAGGTTGATGCATTTCTTCTCCATTTTCTCCATCAAAATCAGCTTGAATTGGTTGTTTAACAATATTTTCATCAACGAAAAACTACTGAACATCATGAATATTTTTGGCATTGGGATAATTGGATCTACCGATTATCGTGTTAGTATATATTTGGTTCAACTTTGAACACAATTCTTTTTCTGCGCATATATTTTACCTTGTTGACTTGTAACTCAACTGAGTTGAGATAAAGCGATTGTATTTTGTTAGCTCAAACCAATAATACCGAAAGTTTTAATAGGTATTCATTCACCCCCTCTAAACATCTAGCCGGTCCTAACAACATATGAGATTGAGTACATGCTGATAGTCATAGCCTAAAAAACGAAAGCTAGAGAAATCCATCATTCATTGTTGCAATTGCAATTATTAAATAACAAAAGGACACTTGGTTATTGTATGTTGTTGAATTAGTTAAATATAATTTTACATAACATATTGATAAAATAATGAATTCCTTCAAAATCATTGCTTAAGAATTGATATGTGCATTAATCGATATTTGAACAGTCGTTTATTAATTATTTTAATTTAAATTATTTAAATTGTGTTTGTTTTATCCTTTTATTTTAATTTCAATTTAGTTTATTAATTTATTCAAGTTTTTGTTCAAGTTAATTAAAGAATTATTTTTAATGTAGATTTGTAATATATCAAGTTTTTTCGGACGATATCTGTTCTTGTTATTAAAACTTGACATGTACACAGAAATAACCAACAAAATTACATAACGAAAAGTAAATTATTTAAAATAAACATGTGAAAACATGTAAATTTCATATATGTAATTAATATGAATTTATAAAAAATATAATTTTCAATTTTATTTATTATATCAACTAATTTTATCTCAAATAAAATCGTTTCCACGTGCAACGCACGTACACTGTTCTAGTGAGTACAAAAATCCAGAAGCTATCACAGATGAATCATAAATCTTGAAGATAGGCTTGATCACTATATCTTTGAATTCCTTTACTAACCCCAAAATTGATTTTGTTCCTCCTCTTCCGCGGTTCTTTTTTATCCGAAGAGGGGAGTAAAAAGGTGAGTTTTTTTAGAAACGCTCAACAAGTGAGGCAGACTGAATACCAGAATAACAAGTTATGCATATACATATCAATAAAATGAACATGTTTTAGAGCATAATTCGAAACAGAGAAACCATAGTTCATAACTTATATCGTTTGAGACCATATCATAATATAATCTAAACAGAACAAAGTCTTATCAAATCATAATTAACATACTGAACACATACATTATAATAATGATCATGAGATATCCCTAACGATCTTGGGCTCTATCTGGAGTTTTTTTCCCTGTAAATGAGCTCTCTCTAGGACTTTTTTCTAGTTCTAGACTTCTTTTGAGGCCTTCTCCTATAGACAAACTCTCTCCAGAGTCTTTTCCCTTGCAGGCTTCCTTGATGCGCCATTATTCGAATAATATCAAACAGACTCATCACTTGGAATGAAGGAGCGCATCAAATCGGAAGGATCAAGTGGAATACAACTTGGCAAAAGATGCAATACTAAGCATATATTAATACAAATTGATTCATAGAAAAAAACACAATAATTGATCAAATTTTAACACATACATAAGTCTTTAAAACACATATAATGCAACTTAACGTAATTGAAAGGTGCATTTTCGAAATTGATCGAAGATTGGACGAATTCTTGACCGAACTAGGACAGGACATGGACATAGTTTAGAAAGGAACTCAAGTTGGTCTTGGATGTGATTTTTGGGCAGAATAACACCTTAGAATGTGGAGTAGATGCTGCACGAACTTGGCTGGAATACACGAACACGACTACTCAAGGTGGCCTCAGTTGTAGCTCGAACGCAACCCGATTTTCCTGGGTAGCAATTTGGTGCTGCTTTGGCCCGATATCGCATGCATTAACCAATAGAATATCTTAGTTTCTATGTTAATTCTGCCCAAAACCTGCTGGAGGCTGCTGATTTTTGCTGCCTTCTAGCAATTGAAATTGTGGAGACTTTAGGGAGGTTTCAAGTGTAAAATTCATAATCGTTTGTTCGGTATTAATAGGGCTGAATTGGATGTAGCTCTCCCTCTCCATGCCAACTGATTGTGGCCTTTAAAGTACCTCCAATGATAGTCCAAGTTGCTAGCCAAGTCCAGGGAGATTAGTTAAAATGTATCTAAAATCGATTTCTGGATAACATTTACATAAATAAATTTCAAGAAAGATGACAATGGACGTGATCATGAAGACTTACACAATCCAATAACAGGAGGAAGTTTGGCGAGATTGGCGTAGCTTATTCCTTGCGGGATCGCTATGCTAGTGATGGTGATACCGGCGAGAAGATCGTACTTGAACAAGCCAAAGTTGTACTTGGGGAGCCATTCGAAAATGGGAACGAAATATTGGATTTTCTTGATTGTTTGTCTCTTCAATGGCTCGTTCTTGAATTGGCGAAAAGGGTCGTCGGGGATAAAGGTTTCCTTTAGCTTTGATTTGAGCACAGTCCCGAAGCTTCGAGGGGCATCAAAGTTCACTCGACGAGGATTATCATACGATCCACCACTAATCCCTACCATGCCTGCACACTACTGATCTCTTTGATGAAACTGGATTTTTGAAAGAGGAGAAAAATATTTAAAACTTTATAATATCTTCTATATATAGTTTTTGAAAAAACAAGAATCACGATAAAATTCTAGCTACAATTCATATTATATTATCTCAAATTGAAGAATTCGTGTACCAGCTGAATTCTATTATGTGTGCAGGAGTGAGATATTTTATATAAAATTCTTAAAATATATATGAGAGATTTCTCGACGGATAATCATATTTTGTGAGAATTTGGAATTTTCATACAAATCGTGGAAAAGAAAATCATGGTAAATATATACGATGGGGCATAATTGGTAAAGGTAGGTGAAAATGGGATTGTATTTGATCGGAATTTTTAGATTTAAGTTTATCACAATTAATGATTGGGTGGAGTGGGTGGTGGCGTGGGTCGTGCCACACAAAGACCCACTCCACTGGAGCAGCACAATATAATATTTTGGTGAATTCGAATGAATTGTTATCAACTATATATGTCCTGAATAAAATTTAGTTTGGATCAATTGAGTCGATTGATGAATCATTATCTTAGTATATTTTTTTATGAGATCGGTATTACATAAATTTCACTCATGTATGCTTAACCCAACAACTAGCATGCAAGAACACTAAAAAATAAGTGTTATGTAAAGCACAGTGCTACATGTATGAGAGTCAACTCTTGAACCTAGGAGACAAAGTATTAAATACATAAGAGTAGCAGCCTATAGATTTCTAGTGTTGGTAGATCAAAGGGTCACGTGTCGCTTTCTGAAGAGAAATGATCGTAAAGCCCGGATCGAAATGATTTTTGCTGCCTTCTAGCAATCGAAATTGTGGAGACTTTAGGGAGGTTTCAAGTGTAAAATTCATAATCGTTTGTTCGGTATTAATAGGGCTGAATTGGATTTGGATGTAGCTCTCCCTCTCCATGCCAACCGATTGTGGCCTTTAAAGTACCTCCAATGATAGTCCAAGTTTCTAGCCAAGTCAAGGGAGATTAGTTAAAAGACCACTTCTTGCATCTTAATTATGTTCAACTCTCAGTTCATCCCTTGATTGTATTTTATTGTCATTTTTTGTACTCATGAGCTGCTACATTCCGGTTTTTGCGAGTTTGCACCACTTCGAGCTCCACCAGGCTGAATTACGCACACCTTGAGGTGAAATTCGAGTTCGCATCCGTGTTTTGCTGTTTGAAACTCTTGGTATCACAATAATATTTTTGCTCCTAACAAGGAAGTGGTCTAATTGTATCTTGTTGATTATCTATGTCAATAAATTCAGTATTATATAAACATTTGTAAATATAAGATTGATTGACAATTCAAATTTTACTCAACCCATAATTTAGGAATTTTAAAAATGAAATCATATGGATTTCGAAATCAATTGTTTTCAATTTTACTTCAAAATGATTAATGATAGTTTATATAAACAAAAAACACCTCATTGTTATAATAAAAATAAAAAATATATTTATTATAAAAATATTATTTTTGAATGATAAATTGTTATTTTACGCATAATTTTTTGATCACACCCTCTCTACCTTTTTAACTGATTAGATGATGAAAATACCTATATTGTGCCTATTAGAGCAACCACAATAGGTGTTAAATGGGTGTTATAACACCCATTTAACACCCTTTCTTCATTGTGAGTGGGCGTTACTCACAAGAGAGAGAAAAGGGGGCGTTCATATGTTTGAACGCCTCGCTGTCCGCTTATTTTTTAAAAAAAATTGGACATTTAGCGACGGTTTTGAAAAACCGTTGCTATATACGACGGATTTTTACAAACCATCGCTTAACACGGGCCCCACACACTTGATGATGTTTTCTTATTTAATGTTATTTAATGTATTAGTTTAAATTTCAAATTTTCATTTTTTAAAAAGAAATTAGGATATTAAAATAAATTAAAAATAATGTTCAATTAAAAACTAACCGTTGTTTTTATTTATAAATATTCACACATTACACAAATTATTTCAAACATCAAAACATATTATTCTTCACTTCAAAAATATTTTCTCTTCTATTTTCATCATCTCAAATTCTTTTTTTTAAAAATTTCTTAAATCCTACTTTGTTCCGAAATGGATGATAATTACCGAGAGTTTTTTAGAAGTTTCGTGAATTTTAAAAAAAAATTCGGAAGAAAATACTTCTTCCCAAAATTCGCAAATTCCACCAAATTATCCATATTTTCCATACCCACCAAATTATCCACAAAATCCATATCCACCAAATTATCCTTATAATTCATATCCACCAAATTATCCATATAATCCATATCCACCAAACTATCCATCTAATCCACATGCAACCAGTATGCCATTTATTTCTCAGATGGAAAATGAACCGGCCGCTCCGACTTTCGTCCAAGAGACTCAATTGTCCGACCGTGAATCCCCAATTGAAGTCGTAAATTTGGAGAATGTGGATTCTGGCGCTGAGGGTAGAAAAAAACGGTCAACCTGGAGAAATGTTGAAGACGATGTCTTAATTAGCGAGATCGTTTGTCACTATCAGCGATGACCCTATCATCGGCAATGATCAAAAGGCGAAACTTTCTGGGGACGTGTTGCAAGCTACTACAATGACAATCGTCCCGCAGGTACACCTAATAGAAGTGCAAGTGTCATACGATCTCAGTGGCACAATACCATCCAAAAAAATATATATCGCTTCAATGCAAATTACAATAGTATTTATAGTGCATATCGTAGCGGCCACAGTCATGAGGATATACTACCTCTTGCGTATGAAAAATATCGTGAGGAAAATAACGGCATCACATTTAATCTTGAGCATGTGTGGAGGATCGTAAAAGACCATCCAATGTTTAATCCACAGTCCGTTGATCACCTTGTTAGCACGAAGAAGGCAAGGACCTCGTAGTCAGGAGCAAGCAACACCTCATCCAACCAATATGCGAGTCTACATGTAGACCTAAACGAAGAAGAAAATCGTCCAATGGGTCAGAAGGCAGCAAAAAGAAAAGGAAAAGGTAAAACGAGATCGGACATGGAGTGTATGACAACAAACTTGGACAATATGTTTGCAAAGTTTACTGAATATACAAGCATGAAAAAAGTTGAAGTTGAAATGAAACAAAAACAACCCGAAGTAGAGGAGATGAAAGCAAAAGCTTCTATGGCCAAAGTTCAACTAAAAGAATATGCAATCCTTTCGAAGAATACTTCACAAATGACATATGAGCAACTTATCATCCACGAACGTCTATGTCAAGATATTAGGGGGAGATGTAATATTTAATTTCCAGTTATTGTAATTTTCGATTATTGTAATTTTCATTTGTTATAATTTTCATTTATTATATGTTGTACCGTGTTATTTTAGGCTTATAATAAATGTTTAATTTTAAATAAATGACACTCATAAAATTAAATTATTTTACGTACTAAATATATAAAAACATATTATTATTATTATTAAATAATAATAATTTTAATTTCTTAAAAAATTTGAAATTGAATTTATTTAATTTAAAGTAATAATAAGATGAATTAGTGGACAAGGACCTACAAATAATGAATGTGAATGTTAAAATGAATGTGGGAGAATAGATATGTTAATGTAATGTGTATGTGGCATGTGGACCTACGATTTTTGATGAGGTAGTGGGTGTTATAAAAATAACGAATGCGAATGCCTTCCCAAGCTCATGTCCACATAAGCGTGGTCAATTGGTCCATTATTAAGCTATCCAACATCAATTTCTAAACCATAAGTGATCTGGGCTTTACGATAATTTCTCTTCAGAAAGCGACACGTGACCTTCTTATCTACCAACACTAGAAATCTATAGGGGGCTACTCTTATGTATTTAATACTTTGTCTCATAGGTTCAAGAGTTGACTCTCATACATGTAGCACTGTGCTTTACATAACACTTATTTTTTAGTGTTCTTGCATGCTAGTTGTTGGGTTAAGCATGCATGAGTGAAAATAGTAATGATATGTTGGAGATTACACCGAAGCGATGGCGATCATGATCATAATATAATACAAAAAATGCGGAGTAATATAATCAACAAGAGCACAAAGATTTACGTGGTTCATCCAATATAGGGTGCGTCCACGGAGCTACTGACAATTTTTATTGGAAGAAATATTACAAGTGTATACAAAACACTCTTTTTCTCACAATCCCAGCTCCGAGTATATCGAAAATATTTTTTCTCTACCTCACATAAGAGAACATCTACACTCAAGAAAAAAACACTCTTTTTTTGCTCTCTATTTTATAATACTGAAAAACTTGTTAGAATATATAAACTGAAGGGTAGAGCTCCTCTATATACGTGAATTTATTTCACAACTCCCACCAAGCACTTCCTCAAACTCCCACCAACCATTTCCTCACCTAACATTTTACCACTTGAAGACTTGATCTCAATCATGTTTTCACACAATCAGTGCAGCAGCTTATATCTTCTTTTTGATACTTTGTGTCTGAATGAAGTTAAACACATCTTCAGTTTGTCAATGGTTACAACCTTAGTCAGCATATCGGCTGGATTCTTACTTTCGAGAATCTTCTCAAGCAACAAGATTCCATCGTCCAGTACTCATCTGATGAAATGGTACTGAACCTGTATATGATTTGTCCTAGCATGATAAACAAGATTTTTTGCTAAATGAATAGCACTCTGACTGTCACAGTATAACGTGCTACCTTCAAGCGTCTTACCCAATTCTTTCAGAAAGGATCTCAACTATATAATCTCATTTCTAGCTTTTGTAACTGCAACGTACTCAGCTTCCGTAGTTGAAAGTATAACTATCTTTAGCAACTTAGATACTTAGCTTACTGTTATACCACCTAATGTAAACACATACTCAGTGGTACTTTTTCTGCCTTCCAGGTCACCACCCATATCGGCATCGATAAAACCTTGTATGCCCAAATATGAACTCCTGAAGCATGAAGATAAACTAGAAGTACCTTTCAATTACCTTAGAATCCACTTAACTGCTTCCCAATGTTGTTTTCCTGGATTGCTCATAAACCTACTCACAATTCCCACTGCATATGCTATGTCTGGTCTAGTGCACACTATTGCATACATGAGGCTTCTGACAGCAGAAGAATAAGGAACATTGTTCATATAAGCCTGATCTTGCTCCGTCGAAGTTATTGTGCTTTGGTTAGTATAAAATGACTAGCCAAAGGAGTACTCACAGGTTTAACTCCACCCATGTTAAATATGCTAATCACCTTTTTCACATACTCTTCTTGAGATAACTTCAAGTTGCATTCTCTCGGTCTCTTAAGATCCTCATTCCAAGGAATTGCTTTGCAGCACCCAAATCCTTCATAGAAAATTCTTTTGATAACTCTTTCTTGAGTTTATCAATCTCTTCCAAATAAGCTCCTGCTATCAACATATCATATACATATAGCAGTAGAATGATATAAGAACCATCAAACTTCTTCAAGTAACAACAATGATCAGCCTAACACCTCAGGAAATCATTATTACTCATGAATCTATCAAACTTCTTGTATTACTATCTTGGAGCTTGTTTGAAACCATACACGCTCTTCTAAAGTTTGCACACCATTTTCTCTTTTCCTTGTACTTCAAAGCAATGTGGCTGCTTCATATAAATTTCTTCATCTAGATCACCATGAAGAAATGTCGTTTTTACATCTAACTACTCCAGATGTAAATCTTCTTTTGCCACTAATCTGAGTACAGTCCTGATAGTGGTTAACTTAACCATGAAGGGAAAATTTCAGTGTAATCAATGCCTTCCTTTTGTTGAAAATATTTTACAACAAGTCTTGTCTTATACCGCTTGCTACCATCATGCTCTTCTTTTAGTCGGTACACTTACTTGTTATGTAATGCTTTTTTGTCTTGCGGAAGTTCTGCCAACTCCCACATCCTATTGGATGATAATGAATCCATCTCATTTTCCATGGCTAACTCCTACTTGGTTGAATCATCATTTTTCATTGCCTATTCATAGGGAGTATCTCTCAAGTGGTCTAACTGTTCTCGAAGATCTCCTAAATTCAATCACTGGAGTTTGTGTGTCATCATCTTGTATAGTTGTTTCTTCATCTTCCTGGTTACTGCCTTTTGATTCAATCACAAGAATATCTGTCAATGGCACTTTGTCGATCTTCTTGACTTCAGGACATTCATATCCAGCTCCAATGCTTGAATTGTACTTGTACAATACTTGTTCATTAAATATTACATCTCTGCTCCGAATCTGATTTTGGTCATCCAAAAAACGATAACCAAAATAATTATCACTATAACAAATAAAGAAACACTTCTTTGATTTTGGATCAAACTTTGTTCTGCTAACTGAGTCAATATGAAAATAGGATAAACATCCAAAAACTTTCAAGAAAGAAATGTTTACTTCTTTTCTTGTCCATACCTCTTCAAGTATTCTGCAGTCAAGCGGTATTAAAAGTCCTCTGTTGATAAGATATGATGTAGTGTTAACAATATCAGCCCAGAATGATTTTGGTAATCCAGAGTGCAGTCTCATGCTCCTAGCACTTTCATTCAGGGTCTTGTTCATCCATTCAGCTACACCATTCTATTGATACTAGGAATGGTTTTCTCCATCTTGATCCCGTTTTGTGTACAATATTTTTTGAACTCATCATCTTCATACTCACCACTATTATCAGACCTTAAGCACTTCACCTTCAAGTTGGTCTCTTTCTCAACCATGGCTTTCCACCTTTTAAATGTCTCATAAACATCATATTTATTTTTCAGAAAATAAACCCAAACTTTCCGGCTCGAATCGTCGATAAATGTGACATAATATCTTGAGCCTCGAAGGGATTTCTCATGAGATGGTCTCTATACATCAGTATGAAGCTCCAAATTTGTTGCTTTCGGTTCTCTACTGAGATCAGATTGCGTGTCAATTTTGGTACGTGTCTGACTTTGTTGATTTCCAGACAGATTTATTTGAAGTCATTATACGGACATCACCCATACCAACTATTTTCAAAGGTTTTCCATAAGCTAGGAAAAATTTGTCGTAATCACCAACGGTGTAATTATCGAATATATCATGATTACCAGTGGTATGAAACGAAGATCCTGAGTCCATAACCCAAGAATCAACCGGGCTTTCCATGGATAGTAGTAGAGCATCATGTACCTCCTCAGTAACAACATTTGCACTTCAAATTCTTTTCAAAAGTGTTCATGTCTTTTCCATTTCTAGACTTGGATCTACCGAGCCATCTGTTAGATCTTATTTCGCCACTTCTATCTATTCCCCTGTTCTCGAGATTTAGAGCAGATCTAGATGATGTCCCTTTACCTGAATCCATCCTGCGAACTTCTTCGAGAAAAATTTGATCTCTGACATAATTGGATTGTAACTTTATTTTGTCAACAGAATTGCTAACTGCTACCCTCATCGGATTCCAATTATTTGGTAACGACGCCAAAAGGATAAGTGAACCAATTTCATCATCAAAATTTATTTCAACCGATGTTAGCTGAGAAACAATCGTGTTGAATTCATTGATGTGTTTAGCCACCGAAGCACCTTCTCCCATTTTGAAATTGAATAGCTTTTTCATGAGATGTACTTTGTTGTTTTCTGATGGCTTTTCTTACGTGTTCGATAAAATGAACATCATCTCTTCTGTGGTTTGTGCTTCCGCCATGTTATGTGTCACGTTTTTCGTTAGGGTCAATCGTATTACACATAACACCTGCTAAAAATATGTTCCGTCGAACTTGTTGATTCCCAGTCTATATCCATCATTTCTGGCCATCGCTTCTCTAGCCTTAGCAAAAAATCTAAAAAAAATATTTTCTGATGTGGAAGATCAGACAAAGCTGCAACTAAGAGCATAATCAGAATTCTAAATTTTTTTACAAGAAGGCTCCGATACCAGTTGTTGAGGATTACACCGAAGTGGTGACGATCATGATGACAATATAGTACCAAAAATGTAGAATAAAATAATTAACAAGACCACAAAGATTTACATGGTTCACTCAATATAGGCTACGTCCACGGAGATACTGCAAATTTTTATTGGAAGAAATATTACAAGTGTATACAAAAAACTCTTTTTCTCACAATCCCAACTCATAGTATACCGAGAATATATTTTCTCTACCTCACACAAGAGAATCTACACTCAAGAAAAAAAACTCTTTTTTTTTCCTTTCTATTTTACAATGGTGAAAAGCTTGTTGGAATATAAAAACCGAAGGGAGAGGAGTACGCTTGAATTTATTTCACAACTTACACCAACCACTTCTTCAAACTCCTACCAACCATTTCCTCGCCTAACATGGTATGAGAGCTATTATTAGAAGTTCCTGTACGTCAAGTTGTTGACGTTGCGTCGTTTGGCCTGTTTGGCTTGGTGAGCAGTAAAAGAATGACACATGATCTTAACATGTAATACCGTGTCTGTTGGACTGATGATATGGAAACGATAAGACTGATTTCTAAAGAATAAGAGGCAACAACATCAGATAGACACACACATCTACGGATTCAGGGGCTAACAAATTGACCCATTAGCACTTAATTAGGTTCATTTTGCGCTGCTACGAGTATAAAGAAATAAAAATGCATCTTTGCTATCAAATATAGTTTTTGACCTAGTAGTAAGTAATTGATCCTAACAGGTTGGCATCAGAGCAAAGTCATGAGTTCAAACATCTCAATAAGAATATTACTTATTAGGGGGAGATGTTGGGTTAAGCGTGAATGAGTTAGAATAATACTCAGATGGACGACCTCCTGGAAAGTTCTTGAAGTCAATCTGCTGACGTCGCGCCGCTTGATCTGGATGGTTATGTGAGCCATAAAAGAGTGATTCTAGATCTTAACAGATAATAATATCTCTGCTGGAGATTGACATGAAACAATACCAACATATAGACACAAACCTCTTCGGTTAGTGTACCATCACATTCCGAGCCATCACAATAAAACATTCACTAATGCTAAAGAATATACAATTCCAACGTCGTCATCACAACATTTTCAAATCCTAAAAAATAATGTAGTATTTGAAAATTCCAAGCAAGTATTTGAAAATTCAAGCAAGTTAAATTTATAAGCAAATAAGTGTTTTCTACCACGAACTATCCATTCTGTCAAGTAGTACCACTTCAATTTTACTCACCCACATGAATTGATACATGAATTTTCTTCTTTCGTTAAAAGTTAATATATAAAATTATTATTTTCCTCCCTCAATTCTTTGAAAAATAGGTAATCAAATTCAAACAAATATACTTGAGAGTAAACTTTTCTCTCAAATTAAATTATCCATTTTTTCCACAAAATGTGGCTCCAAAATCTCCTCAAGCCAAAGTTTATTCGTTCGATAATACATACAATGATACAAGTTTGGCAGAGCAACACCAATCCGAAGACCGACGTCCAAAGCCCGTAATCAGTCATACAAAGGATAAAATATTAATGATCACGCGCACAGAGTGCATCAAATAAAGCACGCCATACATGAATTTTTACTTTGTACATGGGCCTTCCATGATGGACGAAAGGGCTGGTGACATGAAGTAGGAAGCCCACTTCCACTCGCCTGGTCAATAGTCATAGCCAACTTCTAGCCGCACCGTTCTCCCTTACGGTCATAATGCCAAACCAATATCTCCTTGTCTGTATTTTGGCCTACAGGGATTTTGCGTAAAATCTGATGATCAATCTGCCACAAACAAGAGTGAACCTTTTGGCAATCCCAACTCCCGTGTCACTTATCAGGTCTGCAACTTTCAGATTGACATGCTGTGGCGCAGGGTGAGTGATGCATGGGTTTAAAAAGATGTGGTCAAGGCAACCAATGGTCCTCAAAAACTCACTATCCACTCCCCACCTCTTGATGCCCTTCACCGAAAGTTCACGCCCCCACCATAGGCTACACCATATGAACGAGGGATTGTGAACAAGTGAAGCACTCACGAAATCAGTTCTTGGGAAATATTTGTCCTTGAGAATTTGACAACTTAATTCAGCGTGGCGAGTAAGTATTCTCCAACACTATTTTGGGAGGAGTGATTGCTTGAAGCATTTTAAATCCCGGAAACCCATCTTACCATTATCATTGGCTCGACATAACTGCTTCCAACGAATCTTATTCTATGTCATTATACCTCGCCAACATAATTTACTTATCAATGACTGCAAAAATTTACACAGTGAGACAGGAAGTCGAAAAAGATTAATTGAGTATATAGCTGAAGCTGGAGCCACTGCCTTAATGACAAAGAACTTCACGGCCCCTGTTGAAAAAAGCTTTCCTTTCCACCCTTGTAGCTTTCTCCATACCAATTCTTTCACCTCATCAAAATCCGAGCTTTACTCCTACCCACACAAGCTGGGAGGCCCAGATAATTTGAGTAAGCATAATCTCGACTCATACCTAATCGAGACAGTACCAACTCCCTCGTACGAGGAGCATAATTAGGACTGAACAATTTTTGTAAATTAATAACATGACCAGAAGCCCTTTCAAAACGAGGAGTATTAAAGTTGCTAAATTTCACTCACCCACGCAAATTGCCCTTCTAAAACATAAATTTTTTTTTTGGGTAAAATCCACAACTTTCGCCAGAAAAAAATCTGAAACCTCTTAAAAATTTTCAGCCCTTAAGAGAAAGGGATAGCTTGCGATCCCCGACACGAAGAAGTTCGGACTCGCGGTCGGTCAGTCAACTAAGAGGCGTGTGCACAGCACCAGCACACAGCCACGTTGGAAAAGACATCCCATGAACATTTTTAAGAAAAATCCACTTAGATTCATGCACGCTGCCCTCTCTTGCACAGAAACGCATCCATATTTCATCTCCCACACAGTATATATATGAATCCACATCCAAATTTCGTTTATAAGACACACACACACACAGATTTCATAAAATAAACACACATATGCAGTCCACATATCTATATATTATATATATATATATATATATATATATATATATATATATATATACGCACCGCACGCATATATATACCCACGGGCCACGTGTGATCATCTATCAAAGGCGTAATATGCATTCATCGATACGTCAACGTAGAGTAGGTTTTTTGTGAGATAGTCTGACGAATCTTTATTCGGATCAATCCTATCGATATTCACAACAAAAAGTAATACTCATACAAATCTTTTCCGTCAAATCGAAACAAAATTTACTTGCCTTGTTTTGAAGTCTTGATGGTTTGAAATGATCTCGGTGTTTGGAAGATACCCCGGACCGCCCTAAAAATCGAACCCATCTCATCTGAAAAATCAGGAGTATATAAAAAAAATACAGTTAAACTCCTTCAACAGTTAGCTTAATCAAATGATTAATATATAATATTTAAATAATTTAATATAGTCTACGTATATTTTTCTTAAATTCTCGGACATTACATATGATATGATTAAAATCGATTATACATTCGAAAAATAGTGACAATAAAAATCATACTATATTATTCTAGGTAAAGAAAAAATAATAAATTATTGTAATAAACGATACTTCTTATCTAAGAAACTATATTACATATTTGTTGAAACATTAGTAGAAATATAGAAAAAAAATATTAATTTACACTAAAAAAATATTTATTACACTTGATCTTATTTATTTAATTTATTACTTGGAAATATTACTCGTATATATTGCTGTCCTTACATTACAAAATTTGATTCATTGCCTAAAAATATAAAAAAAATTGATTGAAGCCCAAAATGTCAAATGCAATTAAACACTAAATTTTTATGTTTAAAAATTCATCATGATTTTAATTACATATAAGTAAAACATAGAATAACAAAAATAAATACTTTTAATCTTCAATTTTAATAATAATCATATTTTATCCCAAACCTTAGTAAGATATATAAAATGCTGTTAATTATTTTTATATAACTGTTGAATGCAATAATTTCCGATATTCAGAGAGCGATTGAATTGTGACGTTTGAGTTGTTGTATGATTTATTAGATTGAAGTTGTATTGTTACCACCAGATATTACTTTTGATAAGTCGACAATCACTTGGTCGTATTATTGGTATACGAGTTAAGATAACATGTTTGATTATTATGGATTATACATAATACAATTAATGAGAGATGTATTGTTATGGTGCGTAATTGCCCTTCCTGGAAGAGCGATTGAACTACAACACTTGAGTTACTATACGTGTTAAAATATTAGATTTTCATCATTATCACCAGTTATAAATTTGAGTAAAATGACAAGTTTTTGGTCTTACAAAAATACATTTAAAAAATTAGGATGAAACCAAAGTTTTATCTCAAAGCTTGGAATAAATACAAAATACATTAAAATGGAGACTAAAATAAGATTCTTATCAGAACATCTCATATATATGGCCCAACTCCTTACCATGACCCAACAGGCCCACTAGTCTTTACATGTTGAGAAGGTACGGATATCCAAAAGTGAATAAATTTATTGATAGCAAATCTTGTATGGGACTCTTGCAATCATTTTTTTATGAGGCTCCTACTTATGAAATGATCCCAAAATTAATGCTCTCAAAGTTGATATTGTCATTTAAATGAACATAGCTGCCAAAACGTTATGTAAGTGGATTATTTTTTGCTTTTGTCGTTTAATTAGTTATATTTTGGTTTTCTTCCAATAAATTTGTTCTTTGTCTTTTATTTCTATTTCACTGGAATATTGAGAGTCAGAGATGAGATCGGACACATCAACAATGTCTTGTAACATGTTAGGAATATCAGATCTCGAGTAAAAAATATAAATTTCGGCAAGATGATATCACCATTTATTTATAATAAATAAGGTTTAATTCCTCTTGTTTTGTATAATATCCTAAAAATTTCAAATATTTACATAGAGACTGAGCTAAAATTGAGGAAGAAAAGAATTAAAGTGCTTATTTTTTTAGTGTTCCAATTTCAGGATTTTTATGCGGGAAAAAATACAATTTTTTTTCTTGTAATTTGTATCTTTTTTTTATTTTTTTATTTTTGGTCATGTTATCGGTCAACTCATAGTCTTTAGTCATCCACCGACATTCAATTTTATTTTCAATTTATCTTTTTTTTAATCTGAGTGCTGACGTGACAATGACATCGTCCATGTAAGAAATGTCTATTGTCACATCAACAACTTTCGGTGACAACTCATCATTTTTCGACTCCAAGGTAACACTACAATGAAAAGGAAAACTCATCTTTTTTTATATGAATTATTTTTAGAAAACCGAGCACAATAGCTGCTGAAATGCCACAAACTGTTGCTGGGACTTGGGAGGGACGGCCAAATGCAATGACTCAGTTATTAGGGTTTTGGGAGATATGATTTGTTACAATATAAATGCATAATGGTCCATAATTAAAATTAATGTGGATAAATATGAGATTATGCCCAACATATATTAAAATAGGCCCATTAAGCCCAATTACACACTCGTAAAATATTTCCTTTAAATTCGTTTTCAAAAATTTTATCCGAACTCTAAAAAATCCTACGTTTTGCTAAAAATCGTGTACTGGTTAAAAATATGTTTCCACATGTCAAAATAATGCAAATGACCCATTTTCGAAATTGTCATATCAATTGCATCATATATTAAATAATTAAAATAATCTTTTAAGAAAATATTTTTCCCTAACTGTCCTCGGTCTTCATTCCTCGTTCGAACGTGAAATACTGCTAAAAGCCATATAACTTGCAATCTCAATGAACTAGGTCATAAAAACACATATTTATGTCGAAATCATGCATTTAATGCATCAAAATAAATTAATTAAAATACATAAGAAATTTAATAACTTGCATGCATGTGGTTCACGTGGACATTCAAATTTTCAGGATGTTACAATCTATTGCTCTTAAATAGAATTTCGTCCCCGAAATTTGTTTATCATCGATAATCAAAAAATTTAGACTCTTATTTCTAGTATCACATTAATCCACGCTTCCGTTGTGCCACTCTGGTAATATAAGTTTTAGGTTGTCCTTATGTCTCTTCAACACTAATTAAATTTGCCTTAAAAATCCTCATTTGCGAATCGTAACTTAGAACGACTTATGGTGACTTAGTTCTATTTTACTATCACCTCAAATTTCGACTTCACTTACAATCCATAGAATTCTAGAATCCACATATCATGATTTTAGATTACTTACTCGATAATGCTTCACGACATTTGAAGCCACATGAGTCTAGATACCCAGTGCATGCCTTGGAACTAGCAGCAATGGTTTTTGCCCTAAAGATTTGACTTCACTACTTGTATGGGGAGATATTTGAGATATTCACTGATCATAAGAGTTTGAAATACCTCTTTTCACAAGCAGAGCTGAACATGAGACATAGACGTTGGTTAGACTTGTTGAAAGACTATGATTGCGAAATAAAATATTATCCAGGCAAGTCTAATGCAGCAGCCGATGCTTTGAGCAAAAAAGTATGCAATATGTCCTTGATCACTAGCAATGTATCTGATCTAGTAGAAGACTGTTGTCTTTCTGGTTTGGATTTTGTGATAGATACTCAACCCGTAAGAGTATTTATGATTCAGGCAGAGCCAAAGTTGTTTGTAAAATTTAGAGAGGACCAAAGGTCAGATCAAAGCATTCAGAAATCAGTTGAACTAGTCAAATCAGGACATCGATCAAAATTGCAGGTCAATAATGAGGGTATTTTGTTTGTGAATGATTGTATTGTTGTTCCTAATATTTCAGAGTTGAGGATACAGATTTTGCGTGATGCTCATTGCAGTAAGTTTAGTGTACATCCTGGAAGTAAAAAGATGTACAATGACTTGAAGAAACTTTTTGGTGGAAAAGAATGAAATTTGACATAGCAGAATTTGTATCTCGTTGTTTGAATTGTCAACAAGTGAAAGGAGAAAGGAAGTGACCAAGAGGTATTTTGCATAGCCTCAAGGTTCCAGAATGAAAGTGGGACCATATCACCATGGGCTTTGTTACGAAATTGCCGAAGCTGTCGAGGGATTGCGATGCAATTTGGGTTATAGTTGACAGATTAACCAAGTCTCTGTGTTTCATTCCTTATTAGATGAAATATATGCATGATCAGATGGCCAAATTGTATATCAGAGAAGTTTTGAGATTGCATGTGTGCCTAAGTTGATTGTATCAGATCGTGATCCCATATTTTCTTTTCATTTTTGGCGGAGTTTACAAGAGGTCCTTGGTACTCGTTTGCATTTGAGTACATCATATCACCCTCAAACAGACGGACAGTCAGAACGTAATATTCTGACATTAGAGGATACGCTGAGAGCTGTAGTGATGGATATTGGTATTGGTTGGCAGGATTCGTTATCACTTGTTGAGTTTTCTTATAACAACAATTATCAAGTGAGCATTGAAATGTCACCATTTGAAGCACTATATGGCAGGAAATGTCGATCTCCTCTGTATTGGGACGATTTATCTGAAGCACCAATCGTAGGACCTGATATGCTAAGAGATATGACAGAGAAGGTGAAACTTATTCAGAGTCCTATGCGAGCTGCTCAGGATAGGCATGATAAGTATGTGAACATTAGGAGACGACCATTGATTTTTTAGAAAGGTGACGGAGTTTTTACGAAAATATATCCTTTTTGTGGTACAGTTAGATTTGGAAAGAAGGGTAAATTATCACCGAGATTAAAAGGTCCGTATGAAATTTTGGAACGTGTTGGTGGTTTGGCTTATAGATTAGCTCTTTCTCCCGCATTATTAGGTGTTCATGATGTTTTTCATATGTCTATGTTGAGGAAATATCATCCAGCTCCTTCTCATGTACTTCCACCCGACGAGGTTAAGTTAGATCAGACTTTGAGCTATATTGAGAGACTGATTCAGATTCTAGACAGAAAAGATAAGCAACTCAGAAATAAATTGATACCATTGATTAAATTACAGTGGAACAGACATGGTGTCGAGGAGGCAACTTGGAAATTAGAAGACAATACGTGACGTAAATATCCAGAGTTATTCAAATGAAGTATGCCTCTATTCTCGGTCTTACTTTCAGTATTGATCATTACATCGTAGACTTGAAATTGATGATTTGATTTCGAGGACAAAATCTATATTTATAGGGGAGCAATAGTAATGCCCGAATTTTAAAAAAAAATTGAAAAAAAAGTTACTGTTCACGAGTTACTATTCAATTTCTGCAGAGCTAGAATAGTAGCGCCTAGACGCTAGAGCTGCGGGATTTTTGGCACTGAGGCGCTAGAAAGTAGCGCTACAGATGCGAAAAATCAATATGTAAGCTTGCATTCACCTCCACAAATCATTTTCCTCTTCCTTCTCCATCGAAAACCTTTCTCTCCTTCCATTTCTAAACCTCTTCTATAAAATATGGGATATTTACTCAAGAAAAATATGAAATGAAGGTAGATTTGTGATCCTCTCATCACAGGCTTCAAGTTGACATAAGCATTTCCCAATTTTATTCAAATTTGGGAATGAGTTGAAATTTGGAATCGATATTTGAGTTGATTTGAATTTAAAAATGATATGAGAATGGTTTCTTGTTTATGTGCAAAGAAAAGTTTTTACAGCTTCTGTATTTCGTGTATATGGGATAGTTTTGTTTGGATTTTGGAGTTAGTGTCTTCATCAAACTTGTAGATTATTGAGTAGCTTCGATTTGATTCATGAATCACTCAATTCCAGTAAGAATTGAAAGAGATATGTGATTTTTACTAAAACTGGTCTGGAACTCCGAATTAGTGCAGATTTGTGTACTCGCCTTCTGTTTATTCGAATTCTGGGAGTTATTGATTGTGATTCTGGATTTGATGTTCCAATGAAAATTATAGAACATTGTCTATTCTTCGAAATGATACCAAATTGGCTTGATTCCATTGGATATTGAGGAAGTTATGCTCAAAATACTAAAATGTACCACAAATGCATTGACACAGAATTCGTGGGAATTATGTTGTATGTTTCAGATTATGAACGACTTGGTAAATTACTTTATTTTACAAAAATTCGTGAAGAATAATTGTTGGGCTTTGAGTTTTCTTGCATATCCAATTTTCGGCTCTTGATTTGAAGGTGTATTGAATTAATTACAAAATTTTGTACAGAAACTGCTCTGTTGTGATAAATGATCCGAGTTTTGAAGTTATAGTAGACTTCAGGGGTTCAAGATTTCTCAACTATACCTTTCGATCTTATTTTGGTAATATTAGAAAGGTATGTTTTTAATTTAAATTGAAAATTCTATGGTTCGATGAATTACTTGTGATTTGATGATGATTGTTATCTTGAGATGAGTTTATGATATCGAGATGATGATATTGATTTGCATCATTACATTGCATATTGAGCCACTTGTCGATTCAGATTTGATATGGCGGAGGTCACCTTGATTTATTGATTTGTTGGACGAATGGGACTATAGTTGAGTTGGCACAGTGTATGCAGAGATCGCTGCTATGGCCTGAACACTCTCTATAGGCGCACCATAGTCATGGGATTGTAGAACACATCACCCCACCCCGAGTTGATGAGTCGGTGGATATTGCTGGAGGATTCTCTTCCCTTGGGTATCCTATGACCAGATGATTCACTTGATCTTGAGATTTATTGATAGCCCACAACTTCTGATTATGCATTGCATTATATTGAATCTTTATTAATTTCATATGAATTATTTGTTATTTTAATTCTCATATGTTATTGATTGTATCATACTGGGTTTATACTCACCGGCACATCGGCTACTTCTTGTTTTCATGTGCTTGACGGTAGGTGAGGCAAGGCTTGGGATGCCAGAGTTCAGCTCCAGGCTACGAGAGACAAGTTAGAGTGGGATTCTTGGGTCTTAGGAGCTATTTTATGATGTTTGAATTATTTTGGCTCACTAGTAATTTTGGCATGTTAAAACTTATATTTCAAATATTTGAGAAATTTAAATTATTTTGATGATATTTATGTCAGTTTGTGAACCACATATTATGTGTTTTATTAAATCGTTTGGTTTGTTACATTTATAATTATTAGTATTAATGTCGGTCCCGGGGCCCCACATTGATAATATATATCATGTTTGTCAAGATAAAAACTCTACTCGAAATATACATATACTAGATATATAAAGTTCAACCTAAATGCGTGGCAGGATCGATTAGGGGGATATTCGTTGAGCTACAATAGCTCAGTTTTTGAAATATTGAACATCAATGAATTAAATCGAGTTTGGTTTTCAAACCAAGTAGAAGACACTCAAAATAATCCTTTGCAGAATGAAAGATATCTTTTTGAAACATTTTATCAAACACTAGGTAAACAATATTTTAGTGTTTGAAGAACACATAAAATGATTCAACAACGCATCTTTAAAAAAATTGAAATGATAAGTAAATGCAATAAATAAATAGACACGGATTTTTTTATGGATGTTCGGATATCAACAACTCCTACGTCACCTCTTCTTCCCCTTGGAAAGATTCACTAGATGACTTTGATTTATACAACACCTTGTACAGACCAATTTCAACTTAGTACGCATCTCTTGCCTAATTGAAACTCCTAGAACACTCTCGATTTTAGGCCACAGTCTCACAATCCGCATAATGTTTAACGTCTCTTACGCTATGACTAGAAACACAATCTTTAATATCTTTGTGCGAAAACTCACTCAACTAAATTTTGAAGTTCAACTTTCTTGTATATGTGTGAGTGATTGTATGTGAGGAATTTATCTTTAATAGTATATATCTCTAATGTATCCTCAAACAATGGTTTGTGCTCTCAACTAGCTAATTTCTTCATGCTAACTGCCCATGCTTTTAATCATCTTCAAAAGTTCTTGTCTGATCTTCAAGATATTGTATTTATAGGTCCCAACAATTATATATACATTAGACACAAGAATATGACCGTTTGAAAAGTTTCAGTATTGTTTATGATATTACAACGATCAAATTCGTCTTGCTGGACATTTTCCCGAGTTTAAACTTGTCAACTTTTGTCAATTGGTCAGCAGCTCAACTGGTCGGCTGCTCAACTGGTTCAGTTGCTCAACTGGTTCTGGTCAACTGTTCCGCAGCTCAACTGGTGTGCTGAAATCAGCGAGGCTGATTTCAGTTTCTGCAAAACCAATAGTTTCATCTTCATATATCAACATCTTAAGCTTCGATTCGGATTTTGACTTCTGAAGATGATTTCTAGATCATCATTTTATCTTTTCAACGCATACTGAATCGCTTCATCCCAATAACTGAATTGAGAGATATTTCCAAAATATCGCAACCGCTTATACCCAACTGATTGCTATTTTCGTGCAATAAGTTTGGTCATTCAGCGACCAGTTTGACCTAGATAACCTCTGATTTTGCCCAACTAATGTGAAATACGACTTGTTCATAAATTGAGTTTTCTGATCAATCAAGTTGGCAGATTGTTGTTTGAATCATCCAGTTGAGAGATATCATTAAAACACCGAAAATCTCCGGAACTTTAGTTTGACTAAATTCAGTTTCATTTTTATTCTTGTGTTTGTAACTTCATACGTGAGTAAATATGTTAAAATATAATAACAAGTTTTGTTAACATCAAACCAAGATTGCGAATATGAAATGTTCGAATAATGTGACAATGATATTTTTAGTTATGTAACTAATATAATTTTCAATTTCATCATGTTTGGTGAATTCATGATTTTAGTGCGATGAAATATTTCAAATATATAAATAAATAAACGAAATTGTCAACCCGGATAGAATTATAATTGGAGGAAAAAAATATAATATTTTATCGTTAAAACATATAGAGTTCAATCGAAAGAATACGTGTTATGCTTGAATATGACTATATAAAAATATATTAAACTGAATAATATTTTTTTACTAGTTAAATTAATAAATTCGGCATTCCTTTCTTATTTGACAATTCTTACTCTATAGAATTTAAATAAAACAACCTAGAATTTGTAGAAGCCTTTTCCAAAAATAGAAGTTTTAAAACTAAATAAACATCATGTGTATAGATATGTTTTAATTAAATTCTAAAGACGTGTGTGTGTGTATATATATATATATATTCTTATTTGACGTCTTTATAATATAATTAAAATAAACTAGCCATGAATATATATATTATATATAATATAATTAAAATAAACTAGCCATGACTATATATATATATATATATATATATATGTTTTAAATAAATTTTAAAGACGTCTATATATATAAATATTCCTTTCTTTTTTGTCGTCTTTAGAATTCAATAAAACAATCTAGAAGCCTTAACTATATATATTCCTCTTATTTAACGTCTTCAGAATCTTTCTTATTTGACGTCTTTAGAATTTAATTAAAATAACCCAGAGTTTTGTAGAAGCCTTGACTATATATATATATATATATATATATATATATATATATATATATATATATATATATATATATATATATATATATATATATTCCTTTCTTATTTGACGTCTTTAGAATTTAATTAAAATAACCCAGAGTTTTGTAGAAGCCTTGACTCTGTCTTTCTTATTTGACGTCTTTAGAATTTAATTAAAATAACCCAGAGTTTTGTAGAAGCCTTGACTCTGTGCGTGTGTGTGTGTGTATATATATATATATATATATTCTTTCTTATTTGACGTCTTTAGAATATAATTAAAATAACTGTGTGGTAGAAATATTACACAGGATATGGCGAGAACTTCACTCCGTAGGCATTTCAACTCAAATATATTAAATTAAGTATTAATTAGGTAGCCATTTCAGACACAGGATGGTAGAAATTTTATTGGCGTAAAGTTAAGAGAGCGCGGGCGAGTTGGTAAAATTTAGGGTGACATGAGTTGATATTTTTCAGCGTCGTAGCATTGATTCTTGTATGAAGCATATTCTCACAAAATATTTGTGCGGCTATACTCTGGGGATCGGTGTTTATTGTCATCTCTCTTGGGTTCCTGCCTACTTGTGTACGTCCCTCGATTTACTTTCCGATCTGAGTCAAGAGGTTTCTGACTCATATAAGAGGTTTACCACTATCGGTAAATCTTAAAAAAAGAAGGGAAAGCATTCTTAGATATGTAGTTAAAATTTTGTTGGGGTTCAGTTGAAGAGCATTGATAAGAAGGGAGTCTTTTTATTTTTTTAATTTTCTAAAAAAATGATTGAAAATAACACTTTGAGAGTGAGTGAATGAACTGCTATAAATTATTGCAAATAATTGAAAACTCGGGCTGTGTTAATAGCTCAAGTCAATAATCCAACCAGATTGAGTAATTTAAGCTATTAAAATATCTAAGTGCACAAACATATCAAGTTACTAAGTGAATACAAAATATATTAGTGCATCAGATCAGTTCAAGTTAGAATTTCAACAACACGGATGGTAACACATAAGATAAATAAAATGATTGAAAGTAAAGGATGACAAAAGTTTGTTTATAGAAGTTCGAAAACTAAGTTTTTAAGTCTCTCCTTCTTCTGTTTCTAGAAGGATTCACTAGAAGATTTGATCGCGCGGTACAAACCTTGTACGACTTAGGACTTATCACTTACCTAATCGAAACTATTTACACAATCTTTTCTTAATTTTGATATGTTCATAAACAAGCTTCTGATAGTTACAATGATTTTCAGGATACATTACCGCCCATGTACTCAAAATAAGTGAGAATACGAGGTGGACAAAATGATCCTTAATCCATCTGGTAGAACTTTGTGTATGTGCGAGAACAAATTAAGAATAAGTATTGTAAGAGATTTTGTGCGAGTTGAGAATGCTTGAAGATCAATGTAAATTATTATTTTGTTGTTGATGCATCCTCTTTTTATAGGTGTTATCCTCAACATTAATAAATATATACAATACTCACTTATATACTGGATATCAGATAAACCAACAGAGAATGTCGCATGTCATTGTCGTATTTTCAAAAATATTAGTTATTATTTCAAATTTCTTTCACAATATCTTAAATGGGTCACCAAGCAGATCTTTATTTTGTTATTGCTGTAAGTTCTTGAAACATGCTTGGAGATAGTTTGTTGTCTTCAGAGAATGTTGTCAGATCAGTCCAAAAACTGATATGATATGCTCGCGGAACAAATAATTATAGATTGATTTCACTGGAGCTGTTTCAATGATTATCGGATTGGTTGAGTAGGACGACTTGGTTTGTCTATGATAGTTTATGAAGGATTGTTTGCAGAGCACCTTGAGGCGATTCAAACAAAATATTCTCCAAGAGCTGCAATAGCTCGTGTTCTAAAAATGTATACATCGATGAATTAGATCGAGTTTGGTATAGAACCAAGCGGAAAACACTCGAAATGATCATTCGTTAAGAAACACTGATATATTTGTATATCTTATGTAACTGAATAACCAAAAGATAGATTAGTTTTCATTAGTTCAGTTATGGTGAGAACTGAACCAACAGATGCTCTAACTAGTTAAATCAGTTTGAAAACAATAGTTAAATACACAAGATATGTTTATGGACGTTCGGAGACTTCAACTGCTCCTACGTCACCCCTTCTACCACCTCGAGTAGGATTTACTAGAAGACTTTTAGCGATACAAATACTTGTATAAACCCACCCAGCTTGGGACTTACCCACTGCCTTAACTGAACTCCTAGACTAGACAGAAGACAGCACCTTCCAGTCAACACTTCTTTAACGTCTATGCGAGAAAGACTACATACTCAAGTTTAACGTCTTTGTGCAAGACTGTATTTGAGTGATGGTGTGTGTGTGTGTGTGAGAACTGATATCTGAAAACTACCTGAAAGTGTTCTCACACACTAAGAGAAATATGATTCTAATCTAAAGCTGATAACACGTTTAAGTGTTCCCTCGACTGGGCTGAATGCTTCTCTCTTAAGCTGATATGACTTTGAAGCCCGCCCTTTTCTTTTCTCTATTGTATTATCCATCTTCACTGATCTTCATCCTCTATTTATAGGCGCGAAGTTTGATCGTACAGTGAGAATCAATTATTGTATACGTTGAATTTTGAATATGTTCCTCGAAATTTGTCTTGTTCTTTATGGAACACTTTTGTCTTTAAGCTCTGATGCAACGTCCATTATTGTCCTTTGACTGGACAAATTTTTTTGCACCTTTGCGCACAACTGGATTCCACTTAGTTCAGCTTGTCCTGATCTGCAACTGATTGCTCCAAACTGATGTTCTGAACTATTCTTCAGTTAGGCTGGTGAAATCAGTTGACTCATCTGTTGAACTAATTTAACTCTTGTTCAGTTGAACAAATCTTCAGTTGGGCTCTTCATCAGTTAAACACTCCTTCAGCTGGCCGGGCTTCTGAGGTTCTCCTGCTGAACCACCTATCAACTGAACAATCAGTTGAACTCATTTACGACACATCAGTTGAACTGGTCTAGTTTGGTTGATCAATTTGTGTTAGATGGTCTTCTTCTTGATCAAACTGTTTGATCTAATCCTCTAAATCAATCTTGTCTAATGGAATATCTTCACGAGATTCTTCGATAAGAAGGGGTAGATGTAGCTTTGTTATCATAATATTTACTCTTATTGATAGCCCATGTGCATCCATCTGCAACTAACTAATGACTGTAAATTAATCATAAGATGTTGGATCCTGAGAGTTGAAATTCTGCATTTTATTTTATATTAATAGTCTCATACCACTATCTCTTATCATCATTGCCAAAATATCTATTCTCTTCGGTGCTTCAGGAATCAATTGTGTCTCAGTATATTCTAAAATTTTATTTTCTTAAGCTGTAATTTGTTCTAGTTTCTTCAAAGTCTTGATCTTTGAGTAATGTCCAAAAAGTTCTCTAGTGTTCCTACTTATCAAACTTTTCACCTGAATTTGAACTCTATTTTCACTTTTTTCATTTCCAGATTGATTCTTTTCTGAATTGTTGATAATAAATTTGAGGGTTTTATGATGATTCTTTTCCTTAGAATCAATATGAGGTAGACCTGACTCATGAGAAGTGATGTTGGTTTCAATAATCTTGATACAAGGTAAAACCTTTCTTAAAGGAACAACATGGAATGTGAGCTGGTCTGATTGGTTCGTTGAAATGTTTTATTAGCTCGTTTCTCTTGGTTATCTAATTCTTCTCAGGAGCTCATGAGAAGACATTGTTTAGTGGAAGCTTATCATGATCGGAATTAGTCCTTTCCGATTCAGATACTTCAACTACAAATTTTCTCTTAACTGGTGCCTTCTTTGGAGATTTTCTCTTCTTCCTCTCTACGTCAGATTCTTTCTTCACCTTCAATAGATCATCTTTTGTAATGATATTCTTGGATTTATACATGTCATACTAGTTGATCTTGATTCCACCAGTAATGGAATTCATAATTTCTAGCAGTTCCACAGTGAATGCGTCAAAAATCTTGCTTTGGTTGTTAGCAGTTTGGCCACAATATATCATTTAGCAGCAAATATTCAATATTCATGTCCTTCTTCCCTAAAGATTTGAGGTGAGCACCTGATAAAGAGAATTTGATTTTCATTTTTTCAATGGTTGTAAAGGGCAACCTGTTGAACTCGATAATCCAACATGTCGACAGATCAAAAGTGTCAGTGAACATCTGCTGAGTGATAGAGATGGTTTGATCACCGATAGTACAAACCAGTGCTTCATCATCAATCTTTGTAGTTGCAAAGAATTGTGATAGACCTTTTTCAAAGATATAGCTAGCACAACTGAAGATTCCCTTGAGTCGAGTGGCTTCCAGCGTTTTGAACATAGACACCATGCCATCAACTAACAACAAAAAGACTTCATCAAAATCAACTTGAAGAGAATTTCTTATGAACAAAGAAATTGTTGGAGTATATAAAAGAAATTTGAAAGCAAAGAATGTTGTAAATTTAGAAGCTCTAGAGAACATGATCAGAATATAATGAAACGAGTCAGTTTTAATTTATGAAAATATATACAATCGCATAAGAGACAAATATGTCAATCAAAGTGTCAACGTATTTGTCGATGACTTCGAAATTATGAAAAGTAATTTGAACCGTCATACCCCGTACAAATAAGGTGGTAAATAAACGTGTCTAAAAAAATTAAATATGATAATGAATAAGATAATTGACGGTTCTTATCAGATTGCTTTTGGGTAAATTTCAAAGAAAGCAATATGATAAGATCGATCTGATCACAAGATTGAGCTATCAGTCAGCTTGAGCTTATGACTTTTGTTTATGTCTTATCAGATTAATCTGAAAAATTCATCGTAAGAACATGCATTATAAATTTAAATCACTGGTTCTAAAATATTTCTAAAGTAAGAAAATTTAGTCTTGAGTAGTGGTTTGGTGAAGAGGTATGCCACTTGTTGATATGTTTAGACATTTTCCAATCTGATATCTTTCTTTATAACATGATCTCTTATGAAATGATATCTAATATCAATATGGTTGGTCCCTTGAGTGTAACACGGGATTGTATGTTACTGTTGTAGCACTTGTGCTGTCACATAACATTTGAGACTCGTCAGCTTGAATACCATAATCTCCGAACTGTTGTTGAATCCGTAGCAGCTAAGCATGGCAACTTCCTGCAGCTAGTTATTCTGCTTCAGCTGTTGAGGTAGCGATTGAGGTTTACTTTTTTTGTAAACCACGGGATTAATCTGCCACCTAAAAATTAACGAGTTCCACTTGTGATTTTGTTGTCTATTTTACAACCTCCATAATCTGCATCAGAATAACTAATTAACTTGAAACTGGAATCTTTTGGATACTAGAGTACAACATTTTGAGTACCCTTAAGATATTTCAGAATACATTTGACAACAATGTAATGTGATTGTTTAGAATTTTCCTGGAACCTAGCACATATGCAGACAACAAACATAATGTCTGGTATAATGGCAGTTAAATACAACAGAGAACCAATTAATCCTCTGAAGTGTGACACATCAATTGATGGTCTACTCACATCCTTGTCCAACTTGTTTGAGGAACTCATGGGTGTTGATGCTGTTGAGCAACTCTCGATTCCAAATTTCTCGAGGAGTTTTTTTTTTTATTATAATTGGCTTGATAAATAAAAATTCCATAGTCAAGCTATCTAAGTTGCAGTCCAAGGAAAAGTTTCAGTTCACCCATCATGCTCATTTCAAATTTTTCTTGCGTAAACTTAGAAAACTTTTTAGAGAGTTTGGGGATAGTTGATCCAAATAAAATATCGTCAACATATATATGAAATAACAAGGTATGCTCTCCTGACTGAATTTAAACAATGCTTTATCAAATGTGTCAATAGTAAAATCATGATAAATTAAAAATTTGGATAAGGTGTCTTACCAGACTCTGAGAGATTGCTTCAGACCATATAATGTTTTATATAATTTAAGTACATAATTCGGTAGTACATGATTCACAAATCCAGAAGGTTGTTCAACATGTACATCTTCTTGTAATAAACGATCTAGGAATTCACTTGTAACAAAAATCCGAAAGACTTTAAAGTCCCTAGACATATCATAAGCTATGAATATTATAATAGATTCTAATCTAGCTACTGGTGCAAATGATTCATTAAAATCTATTCATTCTTCTTGCTTATTACCTTGTACCACTAATCTTTCCTTACTACAAATTACAATATAATTTTCATCTAGTTTATTACTAAAAACACATCTTTTACCTATAAAAGTTAGATTTGGTGGTCTAGGAACTAAATGCCAAACTTTATTTCTATTAAATTGACCTAATTCCTCTTGCATGACATATATCTAATTTGAATCAATAAGAGCTTCATCTATCTTATTAGATTCATTCTAAGAGATAAATATCATATACAAAAGTTCAACAATAATATGTTTCCTAATTTTAAAGAGGCAGAAGGGTTACCTATGACCAGCTCAGGCAGATGAGTCTTATTCCACCGATATTATGGCCCAAGAGGATTTGAGTTAGTAGGAGGAGGATCTTGTACTTGAATTGGATCAGCTTGTTCGTCAACTTGATCAGTTTGATTTTGAACTAGATATACTGATGGTTCTCCTTGATCTTTTGGTATAACCTCGATGTTTTCATCAGGTTGATTTGTGGGTATATCTGGCTCTCAATGCATGTTATCTGTTCTTCTGATTTGAATCTCATCGTCATTGTCAGATTGAATATTAGTGTTATTCATTCTATTAGACATATTATTCAAGTTTGAATTGTGTGCATTAGGGACGACAAAAGATTCATCAAATAATATGTGAACTGATTCTTTAACAATTAGAGTTCTTGTATTAAAGACACAATATGTTTTACTAACAGATGAATATCATAAAAATATTGCAGCATATGATTTTGCATCAAATGAATTTAAATGAATTTTATTATTGTGGTGAATAAAACACTTACAACCACATACTCTGAAATATGATATTTGGGTCGATTTCCATTCTAGATCTGATAGGTGTCTTTACATGCCTTTGGTTGATCATCACTATGTTTTGAGTATAGCATGCAGCGTTTACAGCATCAGCATATATGCTATAAAATTCCATAGTGAGCTGACATGGTTGGGCTGCTTCCTTGAGTGTTTTGTTCTGTCTCTCAGTAACACCATTTTGTTGAGGCCATATGGCGGATGAAAGCTTATGTTTGATTTCATTATCTTCTAGATAATCACAGGCGATAAAAACAAATCCTCCTGCCTTGAAGAATAATTGTAACCTGTCTTGAATTCTAAACTTGCCTGAAATGAAAACTATCTTTCTATAATTATTAAAGCAATCTGTTAGTAAACTCAGTTCTTCAATCACTTTTGATCCTGTCAGTCACCAGGTTCTTCACATTCTGTAGACGCTTTACTCAAATTGGCAGTAGATTTGAAGTTTTAATGATAAAGTCGATTGTGTCACAACCAATACTTCACTATTCTGAGCAACAAAACATGTAGAGAAGAGAAGTTGATCATATTTACAACTTATTCTATAGATGTTTTTTTTTCCGGTTAGCATAACATCACCATTTCTAGATTTCACAGTGTAAAAGTGTTGGTGAAATTCAACCGAATATCATTATCACAAAACTGGCTAATACTAATCAAGTTATTGCTCAAATTTTCAACTAACAATATATCTTTAATAATAAGTTTACCATGGATAATCTTATTATTACCCATGTCTCTACATTTTTAGTTATCATAAAATGTAATTCTTGGTGTTTTGATTTCAATCAATTCTGACATAATATTTTTGTTTTCGATATATGTCATGAGCATACACTGTCAAGGTATAAGGTTAATTCATCGACCGTTTTTTCATTTTTTACCTGTCAACAACATAAAATATTTTTGGTACCTGCATCAAGTTGAGTCAAGATCGAATTAACCTTTTCGAGACCCACACTTGAATTAACCTCACGGGCTTTCTTGTGTGTGTTCCAACAAACTCAAGCGGTCGGGTAAAGTTGTGTGCTATGCTATGATGTGTTCTAGATTTAACCAGATATTGTTTAGGCCGTTTGTACGTCCTTGCTATCCATTATGTACCTATTTTTAACTAGCCTGCAATTAAAGTACTATCTTGATTTCTCCTTTGGAACACTATGTCTAGACTGAGATGGCCTCTTCCAAGACTGATTGGACTAGACCTGTTACCCTGTCCAGTCTCATTTGTTCTTGTTTTTATCCAAGTTTTCCCAGACTTAGAGTCACAAGGTTCAACATATCCCAGTCCTCTATGCTTAGCCTTGTTCTCATAAAGTAATTTTTGGTCTCCTTGGATTTTAGGCTTATCATGTTCATAAATCTTACTGGACCAAACAAAGTTTATCATATTAGACTTTTCTTTGTCCAGATGCGATTGAGTACATGTTTCGGGACTGCAATCATCATTGCCAAACCCTAGGCCACTTCTGTCACTAACTTGGTTTTGCTTTTCATACATCTTACCCAAAGAAACTGAATATTGGCTCCAATTGTTGATTACTATCTCTATCAACTTTTGATTTTTCATTCAAATTTGCTTGGTACATTATCCATTTATTGTCATTTTTAGTGGACAACAAACTTAGTTTCATCTTGAAATCATCGAGTTCCTTTCGTTACAAGCAGTAAATTCACTGAATTTATCTCATACTTTTGCTTTTTCTTCCTTATTCCTCAATTCACTTACTCAAATAACTGAGACAAATTCTTGTACTCTTTAGCCATATCATGAAGTACAGTGACAAGGTCTTCAAGTGTGAATTCACTTGATCTGAAATCAAATAGCTCGTCACCATATTTTTTTGGTTCTAAATTTAACATCAGGTATTGGATCTGCTCATCATCATTTTCACTTGAGCTAGTGTCTGTTCCAGAATATTCACTCTCTGAATATGGCCACTTTATCTTGTTCTATTGTCTTATTCAGAATGTCGTTTGACCACATTTTCAAGACTGACCTTCTTATATCATCAGTTGTCCATTCTGATCTATGCTTTTCCACCATTTGAGATCTTTTGTTATAGCAATAGCTATATTGGCTTTAAGGATTTTCATGGAACCATTAGTAATTATATATCATATGTCATCGTCCTATGCAGATAAATGTGCCTACATACAAATTTTTCAATCATAATAATCTTCATTCGAGAACACTGGAGTTTTGTTGAAAGAAGCCATATGAGTATATGTGATACACTTGTCCCACATCTTAAAAACTAAAAATTTAAAATGAGTTTATAATGGGCTACAATGGAATTCTATTGCAACTTGGGTTAATCATTTTCATAAAGCGAGGACGAATACGAAGTAATTGCTATAGGAGCCCATTGTGCAGTCACGCAGGCACGAGCCCAGGCTCGGGGTTGTGACAGAATGGTATCAGAGCCGGTCACCGGCAGAAACACTGGGAAATAAGTTCTATGCGAGGCAAAGTGCTACGTACATGATAACAACCTCTTGAACTTGCAGGGTAAAGTGCTACATAACGAGAGCCACCTCTTGAACCTGTAGGAGCCACCTCTAGATTCTCGGAGCTGGTGGATCAAATGGTCACGCCACAACGAGGACGTCGCATTTCGAAGGATGGGTGATTGTGATACCCTTGTCCCACATCTTAAAAATTAAAGATTTAAAATAAGTTTATAATGGGCTACAATAAAATTCTATTGCAACTAGTGTTAATCATTTTCGTAAAGCGATGACGAATACGAAGTGGTTGCTATATGGTACTATTGTGCAGTCATGCAGGCGCGGGCCCGAGCTCGGGGTGTGACAGTATATATATCATAGGTCGAGAGAAACTCACTTTGATAGCACGTGTTAAGAATTAAGATTGAGAATGTGTTTGGAGGGAGGTGAATAAATACTTTAAAATTTTCTCCAAAACACCAACAAATATTGCGACCGATCTTGATGGGATTAGCTATACAAGACCTAATTTTATCAATACTTAAAAAAAATGGTCTGGCCACAAATAGTGCAAAAAACGATTTGAGGGTTCTTATGAATCTTTTATATTCAAATATAAGAAGACAACGAGATAAATAAGTGCAATAAATAAAATGATATAAGATATATGGAAGTTTGAATTCAATATCTTTCTATGTTTCTTATTCTTCTAAAAGACTTTGGTTTCACAAATTTTGTAACAACCAACTTCAACCTTATGACTTATCCATCTTAAGTTGAAACTTCTAGTTAACTTTCACCAAAGGTTGAGACTGAAGAAATAGAGAGTGACCGAAAAGCTCAAGTCGTAGTATTATGAAAACTGAATAAAGAATACAAAGAGAATATGTTTATATACCTAGGGTAAACACAAAAAGAATAAAATGACTAATCTACCCTTGAGAGCTAACAATAATATATTCTAACATTTCCCCTCAAACTCACGATGCTACAGTTAAAAGCATGGAGAGTTTGTCAGACAAAAAACGGAAGCGCGAAGCGGAATGTGCCTTGGTAAACATATCAGCTATCTGCAGCGAAGAAGGAACGAAAGGTAACGTGATGGTGCCAAGCTGGATATGATGACGAGTGACGTGACAATCGATCTCAATGTGCTTTGTCCTCTCATGAAAAGCTGAATTGCGCGCAATCTGAATTGCACTCTGATTATCACAATATAACGGAGTAGGATGACGAAGAAGAATACCAAAATCCGCAAGCAACCAACGTAACCAAACAATCTCGCAAGTAGTTGAAGCCATAGCACGATACTCGGCTTCGGTAGAAGATCTAGAGATAACAACTTGTTTCTTACTTTTCCAAGAGATAAGAGAATCTCCAAGAAAAATACAGAAGCCAGTGGTTGACTTACGATCCGTGGGATCGCCAGCCCAATCAGCATCAGAGTATGCACGCAGCTGTAAGGAGGAAGTAGAATGAAACAAAAGACTCTGAAACTGAGTTCCCCGAAGATACCTGAGAATCCGAAGAACAGCAGCCCAATGAACTGTAGTTGGTGCAGTGACAAACTGACTTACTATATGAACAGCATGTGCAATATCTGGACGAGTCACAGTGAGATAAACCAAGCTGCCAACAATAGTACGGTATAAGGCAGGATCCGGCAAAGGAGGTCCATCTGACAGAGAGTGCCGAGCATTGGTCTCAAGAGGAGTATCAACTATCCTGTTATCAGTTAGACGTGCACGCTCAAACAGATCTGCTATGTACTTTGACTGAGATAAAAGATAACCTTTTGGAGAATAGGCAACCTCAATTCCTAGAAAGTAACGTAGCAAACCTAAATCCTTCATAGCAAAGCAGCGAGCTAACTCAGACTTCAAAGCCTCAATACCAACAATATCATCACCAGTGATTATCATGTCATCAACATACAAAGACAGAAGTATACGACCTGCACGAGTACACTTGACAAATAATGCGGAATCATGATGACTAGGAATAAACCCAAGAGAAGTAATCACTATAGAAAATTTCTCAAACCAAGCACGGGGAGCTTGTTTGAGGCCATAAAGAGCCTTACGAAGTCTACAAACTTCGCCAGGTTGGTGAGCAACACCAGGAAGAGGAGCCATAAAAATTTCTTCATGAAGATCACCATTCAAGAAAGCATTCTTGACATCCATCTGAGAGATTTTCCATCGACGAACAGAAGCAACAGCAATTAGAGTGCGAACTGTCGTCATTTTAGCAACGGGGGCAAATGTTTCCTCATAATCCATGCCATGCTTCTGAGAGTAACCTTTAGCAACAAGACGAGCTTTGTAGCGTTCAATAGATCCATCAGATTTGGTCTTGATCTTGTAGACCTAACGAGACCCAATGGTGTGCTTTCCGGATGGCAACATAACCAAATCCCATGTATGGGTCTGATAAAGAGCAGTCAGTTCCTCAGCCATAGCCTTCTGCCAAAGTGGATTACCAACAGCTTCGCTATAGGATGAAGGCTCAGAGAGACGATGAACAAAGGCAACAAATGAAGCAAAAGAGCTAGAGTAACACGAGTAAGCAAAATCAGGTAGTCGAGTAGACTTACGAACCCGAGTAGACTGACGGAGTGGAGGATTATTCGCAATGCCAGGAGATGATTGGGTTGTCGTAGGGGGATCTGGAGGAGCAGGAGTCTCGGGTGTGGTCGTGGGCAAAGTCTCGTCGGTGTCGGATGTGAAAGGGTCAATACGAATAAGATCTGCATGTGTCATATTATGCGAACTAACAAGTATAGAAAAGAATGGAACATGTTCAAGAAACACAACATGACGAGAGACATACAGCTTTTGACTAGTTGGATCAAAACAACGATACCCTTTTTGACCAATACCATAGCCTAGGAAAACACACAGAGCAGAACGCGGAGACAACTTATTGCGCTCGATCTGTGGTCGGAGAACAAAACAGGCACAACCAAAGACACGTAATGAAGAATAATCAGGAGCATGACCATACATTTTTTGAAAGGGTGACAAACCTGAATTGTGTGAAGTTGGAATTCTATTGATCACGTGAACAGCAGTAAGAATTGCTTAACCCCAAAATGCACTAGGAACATTAGAAGACAATAAGAAAGAGCGAGCTGTTTCAACAATATGTCTATGTTTTCTTTCGGCAACACCATTTTGTTCAGGGGTTTCTCTACACGAGGTTTGACGTATGGTACCATCAGAAGCAAGCAAACGCGAGAAATCATTAGAAGTGTATTCACCCCCCAAATCACAATGAAAACACTTGATGACAGCTGAATGTTCATTTTTCACAAGAGCTTTAAAATCATTGAAAATAGCAAGATAATCAGACCTATGTTTCATCAGATAAACCCAACAATAACGAGTGCAATCATCAATAAAAGAAACATAATATCTCGACCCCCCTTTCGTGGGAACAGGAGATGGTCCCCACACATCTGAGTGAACAAGATCAAAAGGAGTAGAAGAAAAAGATAGACTTTTATTGAAAGGTAATGCCGAAAATTTTGCCAGTTTACAACCACTACAATCAGAAATATCATGACTTTTCAAAGTTCCTAGTGCTCCTGTAGACGCTAAAAAATTCAAACGAGACGCGGAAACGTGTCCTAGACGATTATGCCACAAATAAAAAACAGAAGACGACTGACTCAAGCGAAAGGAAGAGAGATCCACACTAGATGCTGCAACATCTGGTACTCTGAGATAATCCAAAACATAAAGTCCCCCCTGTCTACGGCCTGTCCCAATCAGCCTCTGGGATCGCGGGTCCTGCACATAACAATTTGAAGAAGAGAAGTAGACTAAGTATCCAGACTCACATAGTTGACTGACCGAAACAAGATTAAGTGTAAGATTGGGAATATAGTATACATCAGGGAGAGACAAACAACACGTAACAAGAGAACCAACGCCTACTAATGGCATCGGTGTACCATCAGCAGTCACAATTTCAATGGAAGAATTGTGAGACAAAGAAGCAAAAGATGACAAATCAGGAGATATATGATGAGATGCTCCAGAATCCAAGACCCAGATGGACGAAGATATACCTGAAGTGCCAGAGGATGACAAACCTATATGTGAAGAGGCTGACATAGCATGAGGCTGTGAAGCGAGGAACTGTTGAAACTGCTCAAGCAAATACGGATCCAAAGACGGTGCAGCCACTGCATTGTTAGACTGAGGTGGTCGATATGTCCACTGGTTTGATGGATTACCAGGTTTCCATGGAGTGTTCTGAGATGGCTGCTGATGCTGCTGCTGTGGTTTCTGTTGTTGTGGTTTCCCTTTTCCTTTACTCAACAATAGTGGGCATTGAGCTTTCCAGTGCCCCTTCTCTTTACAAAAAGCACACTCATCTTGAGAAACCTTCGTATTCGACCTGTTTTGGTGATTAACTTGAGGTCGTTGAGGAGCTGCAAAGACAGATGGTGTAGTTGGGATTGTCCCTTCGTCAACGTGAGACTTAAGACGAATCTCTTCAGCTAACAGTTCACTTACAACCGAGTCAACAGAAGGAAGAGGGTTGCGATGAAGAATCGTCCCACGCAGACCCTCAAAATCATTCCGAAGTGCCATCAAAAATTGTACCAAGCGCTGTTCTTCTCTCCGAGCAATATAAGGTGAGAATGCTCGCAATTCTGCAGATTCTGTCAATGCCAATTGATCCCAGAGTGACGACATGGCAGAATAAAAATCTTGGATGCTCATATCTTTCTGGTTAAGGGCACGAATATCTGTCTCCAATTGATATTGTTTGGCAAAATTAGACTGTGTATACAAGCGTGCCAGATGATCTCAAACCTCCTTAGCAGTCTCATATTTTGCCAATTGAGCACCTATTGAGTGCGCAACAGAATTATTAATTCACGTGATAATCTTTGAATTATCTGCCTCCCAAACATCCAATGATACAGCATAATCAGGGTTCATCTGGTCTGTAGGCTTGTCTCGCACACTTGTGACATAACCCCACATCGATTTCCCCCGCAAGAAATTCTTCATAACATAAGCCCAATACGAATAATTTTTGCCATCCAATTGAACACTAATCGACTGAAGAGAATCGTCTTTACGAGTAGCCATGATTCCAAAACCAAACAAAACCGAACGAATAAAACAAAACACAATGCAGAGAAGAAGTCGATTACCAAAGAGAAACTAGACGAACGAAAAGTTGTACGAACACAGCAAAAGTTCGATCCGCGAAAGCTGTGGATGAGCTTAACAGTTCTTCTCTACGATTAACAGATCCATATGATGCCGGCTCTGATACCATGAAGAAATAGAGAGTGACCGAAAAGCTCAAGTCGTAGTATTATGAAAACTGAATAAAGAATACAAAGAGAATATGTTTATATACCTAGGGTAAACACAAAAAGAATAAAATGACTAATCTACCCTTGAGAGCTAACAATAATATATTCTAACAGAGACAATGAGTCTCGCAATCAGTTAACACAAATATACAAAAAATAATGAGACCTTAGATTCAAACCAAAGAGCAACTCCTCAAACGGTTTTGAAAATAAATAATTGAATAGTTAACAAAAGCCATAAATAATCATCGATGATTTCGTAGATGTTCATGAAATGAGGGCTATTGAGCAGTAGTGGATATGGATATGAAAAGTGCTCAGAAATCTTTCAGAGAATGCAAGGTTGAAAGAATTGCTTCGAATGTGTATCAAATTCCTGTCCAAAGATCTTCTTCGCATTCTTTATCGAGCAAGAGTGTTGTTGAATTTTCGACATGAGATCTTGTCCAAACGTTGTCCAAATTCAAAGACAATTTCTGTCCAAGATCAAGCATTCTTCAAGCTAAACACAACAAGTCTCTTTCTCGTTTTAATTCAAGAAAACAAGATAAGTGGGTTTTTGTTTATAAAAAATTTGGCATACTTATTCTTTGTAAGTGGACTCATATATATGTATATTCGATAAAATTTTGCACACTTATTTTTTTCGATAAGTGGGCTTTATGTTTTAAAGATATCTATGTTTTAAGCGATCGAACATGTTATGCTTCGTTTGATATTCAATCATTCTCATATTATGACTCGTTTTGTTATTCGATCATGTTATGCCTTGTTGTTATGATGAAATCATTTCATTCCATCCCATCTCATTAATTTTTGTTCAGAGTTTGTTATCCATTTTGTTCCATATATTCTTGTTAAGTCCTATTCATATATCTGAATTTTGAAGCACTGTTATGATTTTATTTTGAAGTTGAAAGAAAACATGATAAGATATGGTCTTGTACGATGGCTCCCTTCGGTGGGTGTAAAACCGATTCAATGTCTTCGCCCTTTACGGGAGTAACATAAAGGAGACAAATTCATGAATGATGAAATGAAATTTTTGTGTTATATATGTCATCACGTTTCGTTTATGGCATGTTTTATTGTTTTGTTTAAAATTATGACCATGTCATGTCTTGATCCATGTCGCGACATGTCCTGCGACATATCACTTATGTTCATATATATATTCTACCTTTCGTAAACCCTTAGTTTATATGTATACATATATTGTTGTGTTCGATCGGACTTCACTTGTTGAGTGTTTCTCCAAAAACTCACATCTTACTCTATCATCCCTAGATAAAAACGAAGTTCAAGTAGACGAGAATGAAAAAGAAATGCTTTGGGGTTGGTCATAAAGTTTTGAGACTTGAAGATTACTCGTTTATCTTCTTCCTAAAGTTTTGATTCAAATTGTGAAAAGATGCCACATATATATTTCATTTTGTTTTTGGAATTTATCTTTGTAAATACTATATTATTTTGAGTTAATTATGAAATAAATTAGTTTTAGTTTATATTGAACAATGAAGTTTGTTATTTGGCGACTATATGATTGTTGAAAAAAGCCGATGTGACTAACCCCAGTCACGGGGAGTGAAAAATCCGTAATCCAGGCTTGATAAAAGGTGCGGAATTGGCTACTATTCGGGTGGGTATGAATTTTTGTTTATGTCATTGGATTACAAATGTTTGCATCTGTAAGGGGGTTTGTTTAACATAAAGTGCAGAAACAATAAATGTATGTATCAGATTATAGTGTTGTGTGTCGGTGTTGCCAACACCATTCACAACATGCAATAGAATAAATCATTTAACATACACGTAAATTTTAATAACCAGAATAAGACTTATTGAATTATGTACAAGTATAAGGCAAAAACTTGTGTGAGACGGTCTCACGGATCGTATTTTGTGAGACGGATCTTTATTTAGGTCATCAATGAAAAAGTATTACTTTTTATGCTAAGAATATTACTTTTTATTGTGAATATTGATAAGATTGACCCGTCTCACAGATTAAGATCCGTGAGACGGTCTCACATGAGACTCTCTCCAAGTATAATACTTGAATAATATCTCATGACAAATATTATCAATAGAAAACTCGTAAATTGTTTACAAGAACCGATACTAATGACATTCATAAAAATTATATTAAATGACAACCCAAGGAAATAAATTGCATCTAAAATCAACCAATAAAACCACATATGCAAATCTCGTGGTGTCGCATAAAACTAAAACCGCCGAGAACTCTTCAAGAAACACTCCACACGAGTTTTGTCCTTCGAGTGTCTTCAGCACGAATCAGCAACACATCAAAGTGTTCAACGCTATCACAGAAAACTTTCTGATCACAAAGTGTTTCAGCTCTCGTATTTTCTTCTCTGCGAAAAAACCACCTCTCTCGACCACACACTGAGGCCGTGAAACTCTCAATGATAAAATATCTAAAGATAAATACCAAACTAAAAACAAATCATCTAATATCTAGAGATAAATTAAACCAAATCTTACGTTTAAATTAATATTATCAATATAGCAAAATAAATAAGGAATAATATACTCTTTTATCATTACAGGCGTTTCAAGCAGTAGCCAATAATGTAATAGATCTTAGTCCAGTTGGAGCTTTAATTAACGAGGTTCGAGCTTTATTGGATAATACCAGCTTCATTTCCTTAAATCATATGTGGAGTGCGATCAATGTGGTAGCACATAGATGGGGTCGTGTAGCTCTGTCTACTTCGTCTAGTTTTGTTTGGATGGATGGTAGTTTTCCTCAGTGGTCTTCTGTAATTGTTGCTAAAGACTAGAGGAATTAATTTATGAATGGCATTTCAAAAAACAAAATCAATGTTAAAATTTAGAATACAAATAAATTAAATATTACATATATTTGTTCTAAAACCTGTGACCCGAAAGTCAAAAGTGAAATACTGGCAGAGTCTAAAAAAGACAAAAAATGAAAAATTGTCAATGCTACAGTCTGAAACTAAAATAAATAAATAAATAAATAAAGTTAACTAAGATTTAATATTTTTATGCAGAAAATAATATATTTCAACCGCGTGATGAAAATATCATTATTAACTTTACTGATATAAAAATTGTACCAAATTATGAATATTTTTAACAAAATACAAGTTTATTTATCATAAAACTTTTATAATTGTTTTTAATAGGGAAAATTGCTATATTTCTATTGCGAAACAAAAATATAAATATTAACTTAACTGATACAAAAATTTAGCCATTTATGCATATTTTTACTAAAATCCAAGTCATATATATATATATATATATATTTTAAAAAATCATTAAAAAAATTTGAGTCTTTCCCGTCATTTTAATTTTGTGGCCATCCTTGGAAAAGTAAACCTCGGGTATAAGATGACTTTGTTATTTCAAGCTTTTGCAGGGGTCAAGTTGCTATTATCTCCGACTACCCTCGACATTTTTCTCCTATAAATTCCCATCGCAATCTGAGAACATCACCATCTCCTTTGAAGCCAGTCTTTAACACACACACACACACACATCAGCCTTGTGTTATACACTTTTCTAATTTAAAGCTCGAAAACATGACGGTCGTCGAATTCTCCCATGAACTCAAAGTCAATGTCTCCCCAAAGAGGATGTTCAAGCATTGATAATCGATGCCCATCACCTCTTACCAAATATAATCCCTCACATTTTCAAGAGCATCGACATTCTCGAAGGGGAAGGCGGCACTGCCGGATGCGTTAGGAAAACGAGTTTCCCAGATGGTAACATAATAAATACTATTTTTCCGTATATTTCAAATTATATGTAAATTTTGTATAATTTTGGAATAATATAATATTAGTTTGGGTAGATCAATTTAAAATATTCTAGATTATAAAATTCTAGCCTGAGTAGAGCCATATTTCTGGCTCCGCATCAAGCATATACATAAGGTATACATGCATTCACACCAATACATAAAGAAGTATATATCTTCAAAAATATAAAATATAGATACTAACATATGCACGTTGTTTCGATCTTTATATGACAGGGGCTCCATTCTCTCACTTGACGGACAAGTTCGAAGTCGTCGACAGGGAAAACCTCCTCGTGAAGGTCGTCGTCGTCGAAGGACCCATATTTGGGGAGAAGTTGGAGTCGTTAGAGTCCGAAAAGAGGTTTATGGATTCCGGAGACGGAGGATGCATCATCAAGTGGAAGACAAAGCAGCACTTGAAGCCTGGCCACAACCATGTCTCAGAGGAAGAAATTAAGAATCTGAAAGAACTTAGCGTCTCATTCCTAACCGCTACGGAGGCCTACCTTGTGGCTCATCCCGACGTTTGTGCGCAGAAAAATTAAAATTTTCAAGAGAATTCTATATTAAATAAAATAACGAAGACAAGTCCTATATATAAAAGTCCATGCACGCATGTACTTGTGGTTTTTAATTACTTTATTTTATAAGACATTGATCTTTACTTCTCATACAGAAATTTCAAATAAATGTATCAAAATGTGTTTAAAATAATTTCGTTTTTTCTTATTTAAATATTTCGAAATGTGACCTCGAATTCAAGAAGCCAGTCAAGATTTTTCGTTTTTCACTTCGATACTAAATAATAGTCTATATGACACATTATTCGTGTAGAAATAAGTTTTAACTGCTTCACCTAGTCATTAATGACCGCCTCCGTTCACCTAGTCGTTCGCACTTTGAAGTCGATCAACAAATACAATAATTAGTCGCCTCATTTGATCTTAAAGTGAAGATAAATTTTCGACTATTTCGGTCTGATTGCTTATGTGACATCGAAAATTCGCCAATTTCTAATAACATGTCAGTATTTTTTGGTGACATTTCAGCACGTCGGCATAAATGCTATTTACCTTAAAAATTGTTGCAACATTTCATCTCACTGCAAGACATAAATGGAGTAGGAACTTATCCTGTTCATTTTGGGGGGTGTATTCAATATAGAAGATTTATTGATTTTTAATTACTTTTGTAGATTTTAAAAGTCTAGATGTATTCAATTATTTATTTTTCTTTCTGTCGAAGTGTATCTCTATATATATTTTCATCTTTTCTTTTCAAATTTTTCATTTTTTAGCTGATTGTTCATTTAATAATTTTATTTTAATAGCACATGAAATTTTAAATTCTAGAATTGATTTTGTGATTTTTAATTTATGATTTATACAAATTAATGTAATATTCAATAGTAATAAAAGATGATCCAAAATGTTTCTTAATTCTTAATAATTGAATAATCTCGTAATAACCATGATTTTTTAAATTCATTTTAGCATTTTCAATTAATATATAAGTTATGATATTTTTATACAAAATTATATTCACACAGTACTATATAATATTCTTTTCACATGTATATTGTCAATTTAAAAACAAGGCTATAGATTAATCAATTGATGTATTTTAAAAAATTTACAAACATGCATACAAACCCACATATATACACATGTAAGGATTAAATGATTTAACTTTTAAATAAGTAAATTTATTTATTAATATAAATATTGACAAATAATTTCAAACTGATTATATTATATATATCAATTAATTATTGGTACAAAGAAATTAATAAAAAAATAATATGTTATGATCAAGTACAAAATTTATAAAATTCTATATAAAAAAAAAGTTCACAAAAGTCTATAAAAATATTGCAAAAAAGTCTACATAAATATGTTTATAAATCTGTGAGATTCTGTAAAAGTAAATAAAAATCTATCAAATCCATAAAAGTCAATAAAAATCTATCAAATCCATAAAAGTCTATCATTTGAAAAAATCATCAAAACTCTGAATTGAATAAATCTCACTTTATGTACGAATGTGAATTCAAATATAGCAAGAGTTATAAAGCTTAAACTCTCTCATTGTATATTGAAATATTGCCTTTTGATATCTTTTTTCCGTCAATTTAGCTATCATTCTCAATTACATATACGAACACCCAACAATTTGCTCCTAAAGAAGTGGTATAGCTGCATTTTTTCTTTATTATCTATGTCAATATATTGACATATTGATAGTATATCTCGTGCTTAGGTGTCTGTCACGATAAAAGAACTCTACTCGAAATATACATATATTTGTTAAAACTGTATATTTGTTAAAACTAAAGAAATCTAAAGACGTATGTATATAGAATTTAATTAAAATATCCTAGAATTTCTAGAAGCCTTGACCATATATATATCTTCCTTTCTTATTTGACGTCTTTACAATATAATTAAAATAACCTAAGGGTGAGTCTTATATGAGACTGTCTCACGGATTATAATCTGTGAGACGGGTCAACTCTACCCATATTCACAATAAAAAGTAATACTCTTAGCATAAAAGTAATATTTTTTTATGGGTGATCCAAATAAGATATACGTCTCACAAATACGACCCGTGAGACCGTCTCATACAAGTTTTTGTCATAACCTAGTCATGACTACACACACACAAACACACACACACACACACACACACACACACACATATATATATATATATATATATATATATATATATATATTAGTGCATCGACGTATGCGTTGCGTACTTGTATAATATTTTTTATAATTCATTTGATTTATATTTAAATAATGATCAAAATATAATTATAAGAAATAGTGAGAGATTGCATGGTAATTTTGATATATAAATTAAAAAATAAATTGAAAAATAAAAGAATAAAAAAATGACTTCAGTGAGAATTGAAATTATAACTTAAACACCAAGAAACAATTACCGCTGAACTACATATAACTTACATTAAAATTTTAACATTTTATTAATATATATAATTATTAAAATATACCATGACACCAAAGTTAGTTACTTTAAATGTATCAAATTTAATAAAATAAAATAGTATAGATATTTATATAATTATGGTAGAAATATTACACAGGATGGTGAGACCATTCCATACGCATGTCAGACTCATTTATATTAAATTATCATATATATATATATATATATATATATATATATATATATATATATATATATATATATATATATATATTCACAACGTACAGTATGAATATCCGTACAGTGGTCTTCCTAGGGTTGTTTTTGAATATAAAAATAATTGAGTATTTCAACTCTCTAATATCTTAAATCTTTTTTATGAATAATATTTATTTTCTAGTTAAATTAATAATATGACTATATAAAAAAATATTAATACGAATAATATTTATTTTCTAGTTAAATTAATAAATTCGTCATTCCTTTCTTATTTGACGATTCATAGTCTATAGAATTTAATTAAAACAACCTAGAATTTCTAGAAGCCTTTTCCAAAAATAGAAGTTTTAAAACTAAATAAACATCATGTGTATAGATATGTTTTAATTAAATTCTAAAGACGCCTTTAGAATTTAATTAAAATAAACTAGAATTTGTAGAAGCCTTGACTCCATAATATATATATATATATATATATATATATATTTATATATATATATATATTCTTTTCTTATTTGACGTCTTTAGAATATAATTAAAATAAACTAGCCATGACTATATATATAGAATATAATTAAAATAACTTAGCTAGCCTTGACTCTATATATATATATATATATATATATATATATATATATATATATATATAATTGTGTTATAGAAATATTACACAGGATGGTGAGAACCGAGAACTTGATTCCATATGCATGTCAGACTCATTTATATTAAATTAAGTATTAATCAGGTTAAACATCATGTGAAAGCCCTCTAAGATGCGTGGTGAAAATTTTGTTGAGGTTAAATTTAAGGGGGCGTAAGCGAGTTAATAAGCTTTGGGATGACGTGAATTGATATTTTTCGGCGTCATAAGATCGATTCTCGTAAAGAGTATATTTTCACTAAAATATTGTGGGATATACTTTGTTGATCGGTGTTGTAGAAATATATGAATATTTTTACTAAAATCCAAGTTTATTTATCAAACTTTTTTTAAAAAAATTTTAATTGGAAAATTGCTATATTTCTATCGCAAGACCAAAATATAAATATTAACTTCACTGGTAAAAAAATTTAGCCATTTATGCATATTTTTACTAAAATCCAAGTTATGTATAACATTTTAAAAATAAAAATAAAAATCATTAAAGAAGTTTGAGTCTTTCCCATCATTTTAATTTTTTGGCCGACCTTGGAAAAGTATACCTCGGACAAATTCTCTAGTCTTACATCAGTACATGGGATGACTTTGGTATTTCAAGCTTTCGCATGCGCCTTGGAAAAGTACGACTCGGGTTGAAACTGTCTCCAACTAGTCTCAACATTTTTCTTCTATAAATTCCCAACGCAATGTGAGAACATTACCATCTCCTTTAAAGCTAATCCTTCACACACGCGCGCGCACATATATACATCATCAACCTCCTTGTGTTATACATTTTTCGAATTTCGAAAACATGGCGGTCGTCGAATTCTCCCATGAACTCAAAGTCAATGTCTCCCCAAAGAGGATGTTCAAGGCAATGATAATCGATGCCCACCACCTCTTACCAAATATAATCCCTCACATTTTCAAGAGCATCGACATTCTCGAAGGGGAAGGCGGCACTGCCGGATGCGTTAGGAAAACGAGTTTCCCAGATGGTAACATAATTAAATACTATTTTTCCGTATATTTCAAATTATATGTAAATTTTGTATAATTTTGGAATAATATAATATTAGTCTGAGTAGATCAATTTAAAATATTCTAGATTATAAAATTCTAGCCTGAGCAGAGCCATATTTCTGGCTCCGCAATCAAGCATATACATAAGGTATACATGCATTCACACCAATACATAAAGAAGTATATATCTTCAAAAATATAAAATATAGATACTAACATATGCACGTTGTTTCGATCTTTATATGACAGGGGCTCCATTCTCTCACTTGACGGACAAGTTCGAAGTCGTCGACAGGGAAAATCTCCTCGTGAAGGTCGCCGTAATCGAAGGACCCATAGTTCGGGGAAAAGTTGGAGTCGTTAGAGTCCGAAAAGAGGTTTATGGATTCCGGAGACGGAGGATGCATCATCAAGTGGAAGACAAAGCAGCACTTGAAGCCTGGCCACAACCATGTCTCAGAGGAAGAAATTAAGAATCTGAAAGAACTTAGCGTCTCATTCCTAACCGCTACGGAGGCATACCTTGTGGCTCATCCCGACGTTTGTGCGCAGAAAAATTAAAATTTTCGAGAGAATTCTATATTAAATAAATAAATAGGCAAAAACTTGTGTGAGACGGTCTCACGGGTCATATTTGTGAGACGGATCTCTTATTTGGATCACTCATGAAAAAGTATTACTTTTTATGCTAAGAGTATCACTTTTTATTGTGAATATGGGTAGGGTTGACCCGTCTCACGGATTATGATATGTGAGATGGTCTCACATGAGACTCACTCAAATAAATAAGCCCTATGTTAAAAGTCAATTTACTTATTATTTTTAATTATTTTATTTTATGAGACCTTGAGTTGTGTATTCCTTAGAAGTGAGTTTTATCTTTATAAATATCCTTATCTTTACTTCTCATAAAGAAATTTCCAATCAAATTATCAAAACTTATATAATAGAGTGGGTCTCATGTGAGACCGTCTCACAGATCTTAATTTGTGAGACCGATCAACCTTGTCGATATTCATAATAAAAAATATACTCTTAACATAAAAGTAATATTTTTTTATGGATGACCCAAATAAGAGATCCGTCTCACAAATACGACTCGTGAGATCGTCTCACACAAGTTTTTTGCCTATATAATATCACATACCACATAATCGGATTAGATGATTACAATATTTGGAACTTTAAAAAAAGCTTCTTCTACATTAAAATTAAAGTAACATTTGAGTCAAGATTTTCGTTTTCAATTCAATACTAAATGATAGTCTATGTGACACACTACTATTCGTCTAGAAATAATTTTTAATTGCTTCACCTAGTCATTCGCACTCGGAAGTCGATCAACAAATACAATAATTAGTGTCTCAGTTAATCTCAAAGAGAAAATAAATTTTCGGTTATTTCGATCTAATTACTTACGTAACATCGAAAAAGTTACAATTTCCGATGATATATCAGTATTTTTTGGTGACATGTCAGCACGTCGGCATAAATGCTTGAAAAGTATCGACATATTCTTCTCTCACATATATTCCTACTTTATGTTCTACAAATTTATATTTAGTAACTATATATTTTATATTAACTATTACTCAAATTAACCACCAACATTTCTTTTGTTTCTGTCTTTTTTGTAATCTAAAAGAAAATAGTAATTATGGAACGTAGAGATATGGCCTAAATTATCGAATTATAAGGGCCCGCCTGTATATATATATATATATATATATATATATATATATATATATATATATATATATATATATATATATATATATATATATATATATATATATATATAAAAGCTAAAAAAATATTAAAAAATCATTAATTAAATTGATCAATACAATATTTAATAGCATTACAATAATAAAAAATTAAAGTGCATAAAACACAATTAGAAAAAAAATTAACAAATTTATGACCATTGAAATTCAATATTGACCCATCATTAAATTTTATCATATTTTTATCATATTTTGCTCAATCTATTTTGTATTCATTTTCATCAATTATTTCAAGATCATTTGATATTTCACGGGTGTATCAGTTTGTCCTAGTCTGCAACACCAGTGGGCTCAACCCGTTTGGCCCACCTCCAAATGAGTTGATATATCATCAACCCATCCCGCTTATTTTATATGGTAGGACGAATTAGCTCGATGAGTCTAACTCATTTTGACATCTCTAGCCCAAAAATTGTTGTAACATTTCATCTCACCGTCAAGCATAAATAGATTAGGAACTTATCCTAGTCATTTTATATATGATTGTGAATTCAATTACAATAGAATTTTAACGCATAAAATCTCTCCGATATATGTTGAATTATTCTTTGGATATTCTTTTTCCGCCAATTTAGTTATCATTCTCAATTACATATAAGAACACCCAACAATTTACTGTAAGGAAGTGGTATAGCTGCATTTTTTCTTTATTATCTATGTCAATATATTCAATATTATCGAATGTTCATTTATTATAAAATTGTGAAAATTTGATATAATTTTCATTTGAAAAATTATAAACTCTGACCTTCATTAGAATATACTTTTGAAAATAAGGATGTTTTCAGTAAAATTAAATATCATGGTAGAGTCAGAATTAGGAATGCACAGAGTAATTTAATCTATTGTTTTTCCTATATATGGTGTCTATAGAATACGTGTTTTACTAGAATATGACTATATATAAAAATATTAACCGGAATAATATTTATTTACCCGTTAAATTAATAAATTCTTCATTCCTTTGTTCTTTGACAATTCAGTCTTTAGAATTTAATTAATATTAAGGCAAAAACTTGTGTGAGACGGTCTCACGGGTATTATTTGTGAGACGGATCTCTTATTTGGGTCACCCATGAAAAAGTATCACTTTTTATCCTAAGAATATTACTTTTTATTTTGAATATGGGTAGGGTTGACCCGTCTCACAGATTATAATCCATGAGACGGTCTCACATGAGACTCACTCTTTAATTAAAACAACCTAGAATTTCTAGAAGCCTTTTCCAAAAATAGAAGTTCTAAAATATTAGAATTACGAACTAGAATAACCTAGAATTTTTTTGAAACCTCGACTTTTCTTATATTCTAAAGACGTCAAATAAGAAAGGATATATATATATATATTTATATATATATATATATATCTATTATATATATACCTTCATGTCTGGGTCAAGAGGTCTCGGACTCATATAGGAGGGTTTATCACAACCGGCAAATCTTTAAAAAAAGGGGGAAGCATTCTTAGATGTGTGGTTAAAATTTTGTTGGGGTTAAGTTCCACAGCATCAACAAGAATGGAAAGCTATCATGTCTTTTTTTTTTTTTCTTTTTTAAAAAATGCTTGTTAAGATCGAAGATAACAATTTAGAAGTGGGTGAATGAACTGTTATAAAATTATACATGTAATACCCTTTGTCCCACATCTTAAAAATTAAATATTTAAAATGAGTTTATAATGGGCTTACAATGGACTTATATAGCAACTTGGGTTAATCATTTTCGTAAAGCGAGGATGAATATGAAGTAGTTGCTATAGAGGCTCATTATCCAGTCACGCAGACGCGGGCCCGGGTTTGTGACGTGACAGAATGATATCAGAGCCGGTCACCGGCATGGAACACTGGGAAATAAGTGTTATGTGGGGCAAAGTGCTATGTGCATGAGAGCCACCTCTTGAACCTATGGGACAAAGTGTTGGGAGCCACCTCTTGAACCTAAAGGAACCACCTATAGATTCTCGGCGCTGGTAGATCATTGGGTCAGGTGCGACGAGGACGTCGCGTTCTGAAGGAGGGGTGATTGTAATACCCTTTGTTCCACATCTTAAAAATTCAAGAATTAAAATGAGTTTATAATGGGCTTACAATGAATTTATATAGTAACTTTACTTAATCATTTTCGTAAAGCGAGGACGAATACAAAGTAGATGCTATAGGAGCCCATTGTGCAGTCACGCAGCCGCGTGCCCGGGCTCGGGGTGTGAAATGCAAATAATTGAAAACTCGATCTGTGTTAATAGCTCAAGTTAATATTCCAACCATACTGAATAATTCAATATACTAAAATATCTAAGGGTATAAACATATCAAGTTACTAAATGAATACAACATATGTTAGTGAACATATCAGTTCAAGTTAGAAGTTCCACAACATAGATGATAACATATAAGATAAATAAAATGATTGGAAGTAAAGGATGACATGAGTTTTCTTATGGAAGTTCGAAAATTAAACTTCTATGTCTCATCTTTTTCGATTTTCAGAATGATTCACTAGAAAATTTGATCGGTACAATTCTTTGTACAAACCCACTCGATTAATGACTTATATCTTGCCTAATCGGAATTCCTAGCACACTTTTTTCTTAACTTGAACTGTTCAGAAACAAGCTTCTGACAGTTATAGTGATTCTCACAATTCAGTACAACTTGTGTAATCAAAATAAGTGAGAATATAAGGTGCAAAAAATAATCTTTGATCGATTTAATAGAACTTTGATCATACAATAAAAACTAAAAAATGCCTATCAGATCGGTTGAGTAGCACAGATTGGTTTGTCTATAATAGTTTATCCATTTCATCTTGTGCTAGTATAGTTGATCAACATAGAGGGTGTTATTTCATTGATAGTCTTGTCAGTTCAGTTCATTGATTTCATTGATTCGCGTATTTAATAATTTAACTTAACTCAATATTAGTTTAGTTTATGATCACCAAAATTTATATTCAAATTTTATCTTAACAGTTTCCCATTTTTTGGTGATGTAAAAACCAGGCTGTTTAATTTAGTAATAAACACTTAAAAAAAATCTGAATTGAACAATTGAGCTGTTTATTGATAAGATTCATAGATAACTAAAAGACAAACGAAAACAATGAATAAATAACTTTATCTCCTATTTTATTATTTTGATGAAAGGTTGATGTGAAGAGTAGCTGGGTCTGTGTCTACCAATTGAGCTGCTGTGATGACCAACGTTACCGAAACTTCCACCAGGAGGTTTATTGTGTTGAGACGTGGAAGAAGAGGGCTTAGACTGCTCTTTGGACTTCTTTTCCCATTTTTGACATCATCCCTATCTTGTTGGAGAAAATCAACTACCTAAGAAATATGTTTTCCCAACGTCTCAATATGACATGTGAGTACATGTCCTTGCTTGTCGATCCGACATACAACATCAATATTAGATCTTCGAAAAGCATGTCTGAGCTCCAATATCTAGCTTGATTGCATCTTCAGCACTCTGAGTACTTCATAAATTTGAGCATTAAATTATGTTTTGAGAAGCTCTAAAAAAATGAGTATGCCCAGAAACTTCAGTCAACAATTGGGATAAGGACTTATCAACTAAGTTTACTTCATGAAATATTGGAAAGTCTGGTTGAATTCCTTTATCGGTATTTTGAATTATGGAGGTGAGATAGGTGGAAAATTGCATGGAATCCCAATTTCTAACAAGTTATGTTCTGTAATAAATGGAAGACTAATATTTGGTTCAGGTCATCTGCAATTTCTTATGTTGAAAGTTCTTGGGCCTTGGGCAAAACATGTTGTTTTGGTTTCCTGTGTTGGTAGCTTATGATGAGTGAGAATTAGAGGAACTTTAAATATGTTATAGATAAGGTCTTCAAAATACGGCAGTTTCGAAGGAGATGCTTCAGTATGTAGAGTTGTTACTTCCTTATGTCGAGGAGGGGAAGAAATATGACGTTGTTCTGTTGGGTCAATATGTTGACGATTTGGAGAAGAGGTCTCTGAAGGAGATTCAACAGCCACAACTTCTTGTTGTGATTAACGAATCAGTTTCATGTGGAATGAAAACTTGAGCAAGTTCAGGAGCAATCGTGATGTCCAATCTCAGTTGTTGTAGCCAATGGTATTTATAGAAGCTCATCAAAATAGTGTGAAGGCACTTGAACTTCTGTGATCTTCTCAACAACTGCTTTGTATTGTTCAAGACCATCCTATAGGAGGATCTATTGGAGAATTTGGCCACTATGAAAGACCATATGTTGAATTGGACCGAGACTGAGGAAATTGAATTAGCTCTCAACCAGTAGACATTTATTAACTTCCAACCGAGGGAAAGTATTTTAATGATAATCATCCAACGACGAATAAATATTTATGCCACCAACTACATAGCTCTCGATGATGATATCGTCAGCTCATAATTGGAGTTCGATCTTCTGTCCATCGCCTCCAAGATCCAAAATAAGTAGAGGGAGTTTGAAATGCCTTTTCAATTGCTCTCCAAGACCATCGATATCTACGCTAATGAAGCATTATCCATGGTCAATGAGATGGGTGGGGAAGAAGAAAAATTAGACGGGGAAGAAGGAAAGCTAAAGGTGATGAAACAATTGTCTCAGACCCCTCTATAGTTAACTGGCTGAAAGACGATGATAATTTTCCTCAACTGATTTGGTGGATAAAATCATTGTTCCTGCTACTGAGAACTCACTGGTCAAAGAGCCTTCCTCCACCGCTAACCTCATTGCCACTGCTGACACCAATCCTGATAGGATCGGTTATTGACTAAGGAGTGTTTAGAAGGGGGGGTTGAATAAACACTTCTATGAATTTAAATGTTCTTTGAAAAAGGTAGTTCAGTTTTATTACAAACTGAACTAAATATCCCGTCGGTCAATAACAATCAGTTAAACTGAATAAGCAGTTGCGGAAAATAAACTGATTGAAAGATAGAATATCTAACTGAAAATGAAAGGCTGCAGTAAAGACAACACAATATGTTTCTGGATGTTCGGATATTTGAATAACTCCTACGTCACCCCTTCTATCTCAAGGATAGGATATTCACTAAAAGACTTTGATTGAGTACAACACTTGTACAGACCCACTTCAGTTAGGACTTATCTATTGCCTAAACTGAAAGTCTTAGTATAATACAATGATCTCTGTAAGTAACTGAACTTTAGCACTTATTGAATTATCAATATTACAGAGTGCTAGTTTGCTCAACTTGTAGCCTTGATTGCTACGAATAAGTCTAATAAGAGTGAGCTGAGATTTTGACAGAGTAATAGCAAGTTTGAGATTGATAGATCGTCGTTCTGTTCAACTGCTCTTTAGTCATATTTATAGACTTGTCTTTCAACGGTAACTTTGAATTTATGTATCCGTTGATTGCTTCTTCAATATTCCTTTGGGCAATGTTCTCTTCATTGATTGTGATATGGCGTCTTAAATGCAATAGCCGAAACACATTGTTCTATGCTGTAGTGATCGAGGTGCGACTTTCCATATTCAGTTGCTGTCTGATATGTCTTTCTGTCTGTTGAATGATCTTTCCCGAGGTATCTTCAGTTGAGAAGCTTTAATATTTTTGGCTGAATGTTTTAACTGATCAGTTCACAACTGATCAGTTTTGTGTCAGCTGATTTCAGTTGATAAGTCCAGCTGCCAAATTTGCTTTCGCGTATTAGTTGATTTAATCGATTGATTTATGTTTTGTTAAACTCCAGAATTTAGTTTCCAACAATTTCCCCCTTTATGGTGTTTGACAAAACCAAGAGATTTAATTCAGCTCTTTGTTGATAATAGATTACGCAACTGAATCATAGAATGGCTGGGTTCCTTCTAGATAATATAAAGTCTGAGAAAATGATATCAGTTGATAATAATAGTCTGATTAATTCTTCAACTAATTCTTCAGCATAACTGAATCACAAAATAACTGGACAAATGATATCAGTTGCTTCAGCTGCTTTCCCCCTTTTTGTCAAATACCTCCATTTTGTCTGAGAGCTTTTTGACATCGATGGATAGAAGTTTTACATCTGATGAGATACTTGTGGCCATAGTAGTGAAGGAAATCTGCAGTAATTCTATCTGCTTTGAAATGGAGGTTTCCAATCGTCCAATTCTTTGACTGTTTACATCCTGATTTGTAGAGAAAGAGTTGATAAGTCCCTGCTTCAGATCCTTTACAAATTGGTCAAGAGAGTCCATATTTTTCTGAAGTTTATTCAGTTTCTCTAAGTTGGATGCATGTGAATGGTCCAGCTTTAGAGTGTGAGATAGTTGTGTGTTCTGAATTTTGGAGATGGTAGAGATCATTTGCTCCATATTATTCTGTAAGTGCTGAACTTCTTCCAAGATAAGTTCAACATCTGTAGAAGATGAAGGAGGAGACTGATAAGATGTTCCTGGTTCTTTAGAGATGTGCTCAGAAATGACCAAAGTTTGATCAGTTGAGACTGATTCAATAACATTTTGAACTGAAATATCAGTTTCAGTTATTTCTCTTTGAACTGGAATATCATCAGCAGTGATTTCATCTAGATTCTGAGGTGGTGAAGAAGGGTTCTGTTCAGCAGATGACAAAAGAACTGAAGTTGGTGCCTCTAAAGGATGATTGATCAAAGTGTCTGTCTCATTAGTGGAGTGAACGGATCAGTAGATAGATCAGGTTTTCCAGGTTCTTTCAAAGCAATAGTGACCTCCAGATTGATTTGATCAGCAGAGTGATCAACTGTAGATATTTCCTGAACGACTGACTGAACGACTTCATCAATGTTTCCCAATTTCAGCTCAGCCTCAGAATACATCTTAGGAGTATTAGTTGTAGGTGTTGTCTCGAATGAAGATAGAGCAATTGATGAAATACCTTCTGGTTGAGATGAAGAACCAGCAAGATTCGTGACTAGGTTTCCAACTGAATGTTCAGCTGGAGCTTCTTCAGCAATTTTTTGAGACATCTCTGGGATGATCATCTCTTGACCCATTTCCCAGTCTTTAATTTCTGCTTGCAGTGTGATCAGATCTGTTTCCAATTGAGCATAGACTGCTTTGTCGTTGAATGCAGTTGGACTAAGGGGATTAAAGTTTTGCCTGAGTTCAGCAACTATTTGCTGCAACTTTTGTTCCCGATATAAGTTAAAGAAATATTTCTCCCTTTGCAAAGCTTGCTGAATAGAGGAGGCCTTAACTGTTTTTAACACTAGTCGTTCTAGATCAACAAATCTTTTCAACTTGGATTTGTTGCGCAGTTCCTTAGCAAAAACATTAACTCTGAAATTGACCCATTCCTCAAAAACTTGATGCTTCTCTGCTGCAAATGTATTGACTTCTTGCCAGATGAGGTCAATGTGAGTCTGAATTGCATTTGAGGGTCTGGGTTCTTCTTGAAGTTTACTCTTGCCCTTAGAGTCACTCAAAATGTGTGGGATAGTTAATCCTGATGTAGTTGCGTCAATATTTTCTCTGAGTATTATTCCGGTGGGTCTGGCAAACGGCAAAGAAGAGTAGGATGAGATACTAATCAGTGGAGCTTTGACCCCTGGAAGTTTTGATGATTTGCTAGATGCAGTGATGTTTGTCAGAAATGAGGATAGTGGTAACTGATCCTCAGTTAAGGATGCAACTGAAACTTCTTTTGTGATAACATTCTGAATTGGCTGTTGAATTCCTGTATCCATTACTTGATCAGTGGATGTGGGTTTAACATGATCAACTGATTTGGTCTTCAGTGTCCTTGGTTTCTTGACAATTTGAAGAGGTAGAGTCTTCTGACTATCAGAATCACTGAGAGTCATTTTGCGTTTTGACTCTTTCTTCTTTGTCAAGTTCTTGGCAACTTTGACTGATTTGGGAGCAGCCTGCTCCATCCCAATTTCCTTTTTGATCTTGATGAATTTCTCAGGAGAAAGATCTAATTTGGTTATTGATGGTAGAATGTTTTTAGCATTGAACACCTTGAATCTTGATAATCTGTCAGAATAATCAGCAATTAACCCTTGGTTTTTCAGCAGATAACTGAGTTGGACAGCAAAACCTTTGGATTGCTTGGCAGAAGAGAACATGTTTTTCAAAATAGTGAATAGAAGATGCTTCCAGTTGATTCGTCGTCCAGTCATGAGGACTGTGATGAGTTGAAACTTTTCTAGAGTCAGAGAAGCAAAGGACCCAGCCTTCGCCAAAAGCCCTTTGGCTACAATGTCTGCCAGCAGTTGCACCTCGTGCTTTAAATCCTTCTTGGGATCGGAAACTTTGATTTTCCGTCCATCTGCAGAGAGTAAAGTTTGCATTTCTTCGATTTCCGATGCTTTGATCTCAGAAATTTGTGCTAGCCCATCAGAAGGCAGTGAAAACAAATTTCCAAAATAATCTTCAGAGATGATCATTAGTTTGTTATTGATGGTAGCAACAATGTTTTCATCAGAATTGATGAATCCTGTTGAATAGAAGTCGTGAAGCTCTTTGGGATAAATTTCCTGAGCGTAGAGACCCAAAAAGGGTTTTAAACCTGCTGATTCCAGTTGCTGAAATACTTTCTTTACATCAGTGTCTGTAATGGACATAATTGAGTTGAAGTTGATAGCCATGGCGTTCAAAAGATGTGCTGGAATCTGGTTTGCCATTTGAAAGTGTTAGAAATTCTGATATCTCTCAAGATAGAAATTTAAGAGAAATGAGAGTTCTTTAGAAAGATAAAATGCTCGTAAAGGAAAACTAAAATGAAGCGGGGAATTGTACTAATGTTTGTGACTGTTTGAATTTTCGGACACGTGTCAGTCCAGTAAAATTTTGAGTAAAAATATGTGTACGTGTACTGTAATTGTGTGTGTAAAATAATGAGCGGTTATAAATGTGTACACGTTATAAATTGAAATTCATCATGAATTAGCAGACAGTCACGTCATTTGATGTGGAATATAATAGGTTTAATTATTTAACTTTCATGAGAAGATTAGTTGAATAATCAACTGAACGATCAGTTAGGAAAAACTGATTCCTTTCAGTTGAGAATTCACTAACAACTGTCTTCTCAGTTAACTTTTTAAACCTTCATTCCCCCTAAATAAATGCATTAAATAAAATAATCCTGATTAAGGAAATCCCAAGGCTTTTAATCGTTTTTTAAAGGAGTGTCCTTTCATCTTCTTTGACCTGGCCTATAAATAAGAATAGAGAAGTTAGTCACAAGCATTAGCAGAAAATACTCAAAGATAAATGGCAGGAGCAAGTAGTTCAAACGTTGATCCTTTTTCGCTGGAAGTACAGAAAGCTGCCATAGAAGACAAAGTGTTCTATGCTAGTCTTCCCTACTGGGAAGAGTTACTGGAGCTCGAGCTCCTGTATAACTCAGGAAGGGTTACTTCGTTCAGGCGGATGGCCCAACTGAGAGAAGTGCGAGAGCACTTAAAGATTTCTACAGAAGTGGATGCCTTCAAGGAAGGCCATCTTTATGAGCTGATGCTGCGCAAAGAGTTGGAGACTCTTAACAGCATCGCTTCTTCACATGGTTTCTGCAAAACTTCGTCCTCAGCACTAGCTGTTTGGATGAATATGTGGATAGCTAGTGTGAAGGAAACTTATGATAATGTAATCCTTTCAAATATTTATGGATGAATAAAATATTTATTGCATCGTTTTGTTCTATTTCTTCACACAATTATCTGTTATATGATCTAATGAAATGCTAACAGTCATCAGTTTTGATAAGTAAACAAATGAACTGATGAAAAACTAATTTTCATTAGTTGATAATGAAACAACTAATAAAATTCAAACTGTTATCAGTTGACAATGATCAACTGATATCTTAAATGCCCTCGGTAAATGTGAGAGACGCTTTAATTGACTTGTGATTCTTCAACTTCTTCAACACCTTTTTCTTATAAATGAGATGATAGAAAAAAATGTGATTCCACATCAGTTCAAAACTATTTCAACATGTCTGATTCTGATGCATGCAGTAGCACTCACGTTCATGTGACTGATCAGTCAGCCCCTCGCTTAACTGAGATTAAAAGAAAAATGGAAAGATATGTTTTTCAGAAGGTATTGACAACCTGGGAAAAGATTTATGAACTGAAGATGGTGAGTGATAGTGGTGTCATTCCTACTCCTGTTCAGGAGGCAAGAGCACTGAAGTACCTTGCTCGTTTTGAGGTTAGGGATGTTAATGATTTGGTTGAAGACAAATGTCTTTTAGAAGCAATGCTTTGGAAGGAGTGGCATGTTGTTGATAAGATCTCAAAGTCAAGGGCATTTGCTGGAGTTCGAATTTATGAGTTAAATGATTGGGTTAGGGCATGGCTAGATACAGTTGGATCTATGATTTCTTCTGTACATTGAGAACGTTGTTATTCTTAGTGAAATATTATTTTCAATTTGTTGTGTTCTTATTTTCTGCACTTAATTTTGTTAGTGAAGTTATATTACTAATAATATCTTAAGATAAATCAATTAAACCAAGAATATTTCGGAAATAAGAAAACTTAGCCTCTGGTAATGGTTTTGTGAAGATGTCTGCTGCTTGTTGTTCCGTTGAGACGTATTCTAATCTGATGTTCTTCTTCAGTGCATGATCTCTGATGAAATGATGTCTGACATCTATATGCTTAGTCCTGGAGTGAAGAACTGGATTGTATGTAATAGCAATTGTACTCGTGTTGTCACAGAATATTGGTGATTCCTTTGCATCAACACCATAATCTTTCAATTGTTGCTGAATCCAGAGTAATTGGGCACAGCAGCTTCCAGCAGCAAGATATTCTGCTTCAGTTGTGGAAGTTGCTATAGATGTTTGCTTTTTACTAAACCAAGAGATCAGTCTGTCTCCAAGAAACTGACATGATCCACTTGTACTTTTCCGATCAAGCTTGCATCCTGAATAATCTGCATCTCTGTATAATGTCGTCTCAACTGATATTCCCCCTTGATTAGTGTCTAATTTAACTGATGAGCTCATTGGAGTGCTTGCTGCTGAACAAGATTCCATGCCAAATTTCTTCAGCAATTCCTTGGTATATTTAGTTTGACTGATAAATGTTCCTGAATCCAGTTGCTTCACTTGTAAACCAAGAAAGAATGTTAGCTCACCCATCATGCTCATCTCGAACTTATCCTGGAGGTTGTTCAACGTAGACTTCTTCCTGCAATTGGCCATTTAGGAATGCACTTTTCACATCCATTTGATAGACTTTAAAGTTCTTGAAGGATGCATAGGCAAGAAATATTCTGATTGCCTCCAGTCTTGCAACTGGTGCATATGTTTCATCATAATCAATTCCTTCTTCTTGTCTATATCCTTGTGCCACTAGCCTTGCTTTGTTGCGCACAACTGAACCATCTTCGTTCAGTTTGTTTCTGTACACCCATTTTGTACCTATAACAGTTTTAGAAACTGGTCTTGGAACTAAGTTCCAGACATTGTTATGAACAAACTGATTTAGCTCTTCTTGCATTGCATTAATCCAATTAGGATCAGCAAGAGCTTCGTCAGTTTTTGTTGGTTCTAATTGAGATACAAAAGCTGAATGAATAAATAGATTGAGCATCTGGTTTCTTGTTCTTACTGGATCAGATGGGTTACCTATTACCAGTTCTGGAGGGTGTGATTTCTTCCATCTAAGTTCAGCATTTGTCGCTTCACCGTCAGCAAATTCTTCGTTAGGTAACTGAATGTTCTCAGTTTCAGTTGGAGCTGATTCAGTTGTTAACTGATTCACATTAGTTTGCTCCACTAACTGATTGTCAAAATTTGCTTCCAATTCAGCTGGTTGATCCAATATCTCAAGTTCAGGTGTATGAAAGATATTTTGATTATTACGACTTTCGTCTGAGTCATCATCTTCCAGATTGATATCTGTAAATTGATCAGCTAGCTCAATTTGATCAGTTGGCTTATCGATTAGTGCCGTTTCATCAAAATCAACATGTGCAGATTCTTCAACATTTAAGGTTTTCTTATTAAATACTCGGTAAGCTATGCTGACTGATGAATAACCAAGGAATATTCCTTCTGCAGATTTGACATCGAATGCTTTTAGATAATTTTTACCATTGTTATGAATAAAACATCTACAGCCAAATATTTTGAAGTAAGTGATTATGCTTTTTCTTCCATGCCAGATCTCATATGGTGTTTTCATGTGATTTTTATTAATCATTGATCTGTTCTGAGTGTAGCATGCAGTGTTTACTGCTTCTGCCCAAAATTTTTGAGAAATACCAGAATCAGCAAGCATTGTTCTAGCAGCTTCTTTAAGAGTCCGATTCCTTCTCTCAGCTACACCGTTTTGCTGAGGTGTTCTTGCTGCTGAGAGCTCATGCTTGATTCCAGTATTTTCTAAAAAGCTTGAAAGTGTTTGATTGATGAATTCAGTTCCTCGATCAGATCTGATTCGATCAATCCCAACTGATTTTTCATTTAAAAGTCTTTTGAAGAGTTTAATCAGTTGTGCAGCAGTATGGTCTTTGGATTTGAGAAATATAACCCAAGTAAATCTTGAAAAGTCATCTACGACCACCAAGGTGTATTTCATTCCCCCTAAGCTCATGACTGGTATTGGACCAAAGAGATCCATGTGCAATAATTCTAAGCATCGGGATGAAGATTTACAGCCTTTGTTCTTGAAAGAGGATCGCACTTGTTTTCCATACTGACATGCTGAGCAAAGTTTTTCTTTTGAAAAATTTATTTTGGGCAAACCAGTTACAAGTTCATGCTTACTCAGATAGGCAAGAGATTTAAAATTTAAATGATTTAACCTTTTATGCCACAACCAGTTTTGAGATGATTTAGAGGCAATAAAGCATACTGGTGTATAGGGTTGATCATTCCAGCTGACTTTGTAAGTGTTTCCACACCTTTTGCCAGTTAGAATAATCTCTTCAGTTGAGTTTTTGACTGAACAAGAGTGTTTATCAAACTGAACTGAGAATCCATTATCGCATAACTGACTAATGCTTATCAGATTATACTTAAGATTCTCGACTAATAAAACATCATTAATGGTGAAGTTACCATGGATAAGCTTACCCTTACCCACAGTTTTACCTTTGGAGTTATCCCCAAAACTGATGTTTGGACCAGTGTATTTGACCAGTTGAGATAATAAATTTGAATCTTCTGTCATATGTCGTGAACATCCACTGTCCAAATACCATATTGATCCAATGCTTGTACCTACTATCTGCAATTAAACACAAAATAAGATTTTGGTACCTTTTTCTATTTGGGTCCAAAGTTGATTAGTCCTTTAGGAATCCAGACTTGAATCAGTCTAACTGACCGTCCTGTTGCTGTATTCCATATGGTCCTTCCTTGTCTGTGTGTGCTTGGTGTATGGTGTGTGGATGATACAACATGTGTTTTGTCCTTTTTCAACTGATTGTTCAACCGATATCTTTTCTGAACTGGCTTACTGTTATAGTAGTTTGAGTAACCATTTGAATATTTTCTGCTGAGAGTTTTTAGTTGCTGACTCCGTGAGTCAGTCTTACCCTTTGGATTATACCCAATGCCACATCTCTTTCCTTTATTCATATTCTGAGATGGCTGTTCAATCAGTTTACTCGACTCTGCTTGTTCTTGTACCATAACTGATTTTACAAAGTGAATATATTTCCCTTTGTTCATATTCAGTTTTGGTTGAGTATCTTGGGAAGACGAATCATCTTTACTACAAAATCCTAAACCAGTTTTATCATCAACTGATTTCTGAGAATTCTGTATATTAGTTAAAGTTTTAGATGATTTGTTCCAAGCCTGAATAAGCTCATTGTGCTTTGAATTTTCAAGCAACAATTTTTGAATCATTAATTGATCCCTACTTCTTTCATTTCTGAGTTCAGCAATCTCCCTTCTTAGACTCAACATATCAACTGATTCATCAGTTTTTGTCTTATCGTCTTTGGGATCATCTTGCTTTGCTCTGATTTTTTCAAACGATAAAGCAAGCTTTTGATACTCACTGACCATGTCATGAAGAGTTGAGATGAGTTCTTCTCTTGTAAAATCAGTTGAACTAAAATCAAATACCTGCTGATAGCTTGATTGATCTTCTATGTTATCAGCCATTAGACATGTTACTTCTTCCTCATCCTCACTAGAACTGCAAGAACTTTCTGGTTCTGACTCTTCGCTGTCAGTTTATGCCCATTTGCCTTTGCTATCTTCAGCTAGGAGTACTTCATGTTTTTTTCTGTAAGGCTTCTTGTCGTCCTTAGATCTCCTCTTATGCTCATACACTTTCTTCTTTCTTTCAGTTGAGACTTGATTGTCCTTTTTAGGCTTGAGACAGTTAGCAATAAAGTGACCCGATTTGCCACAGTTGTAACATACATTAGACTCTTCTCTGGAGTTGTTTCTTTGATAATTCTTCTGAAAATTTCCTTGATTTTTCCTCATGAATCTTCCAAATTTCTTAATGAATAGTGACATAGCATCATTGCTCAGTTGATCAGCAGCTTTCTCAACTGAACCAGTTGGTTCACTTGTAACAGCAGTCAAGGCAGTAGTTGCTGTTGGGGTAGATGGTTCTCCTTCTCGAGTTTGAAGTTCAAACTCATATGTTTTTAGGTCAGCAAATAAATCATGAAGTTCAACTTTGTTCAGATCTTTGGACTCCCTCATTGCCATAGTTTTGACATCCCATTCTTTGGGAAGTCCTCTGATTACTTTTAACGCTACTTTTCCAAGTGCATTCAGTTCATTGATGATACAGCTGGTTCTTTCATCATATTCGTGCATTGTTTCTCCCATCTTCATTCTGATGTTGTCGAACTTCTGCACAGCAACAGAAAGTTTGTTTTCTTTGGTTTGTTCATTGCCTTCGCAAAGTTGAATTAACTTCTCCCAAATTTCTTTGGCGGTTTTGCAAATTTTGATTTTACTGAACGTTACTTTGTCCAGTGTCTTATACAATATGTGTGGGGACCCGGGCTCTAATTCTTTTTCTTGGGGATTAAATGGATCATTATTCTAAAATGTGGGTCAATTTTTCGCTTTTTACATCAAATCAAATGTAACTAAACAAGCATAAGTTCTTTATTTATTGTACAACATACAACAAAAGATACATGTCTTATTCTATATACAACTAGTGTTCACTACCATCTATAAACAAAAGATAGTCTGAAGCTAATAAAAAGACCACTAGTCCTCTGCTGTGCCCGAGATCACCACGCTATGTCCATCGCTCATCTCTGTCGTGACCCAGATCCTGCCCCGCCTGTTGTTATGCACACATACAGACATAACAACAGCCGGAAAACCGGTGAGAACAAATCCCAGTATAAACATGTAACATGCATATAAACAATCTAAACATGAACCATGCTGATATGAATGTCATTCATATAAAATCATGCAATGTGAATCTAATCATGTCTAGACTCGACTCGACTAGAACTCTAGGGATCCCGTTGTGAATAAGACGTCACTGGCTGTCACCTACCCTACCAATCGAGGTGCTGTACGTCTTATTCCTAGACTTCAGCCTGATCTGTATCCACGTCTACAAAGGGGCGGTGATCTTACCCTAAGCTGAGATATCGCCGAACATCTAGTAGTCTGCCTGATCTCCAGACTGCCCTATCCTAATGCATGAATGCAAAATCTGCAGACAAGCATAATGCAATGCTACACGATCTGTAAACAAAGCATAGCAAGATCTGCATACAAGTTCTATAAACCAATCTATAACAATCATAATCATATCAAGGTATGAACAATAAAACAAGTATGTGATTTTGGTTGGGAAACTCAAATGTGATATCATTTGAGTCGTAATTCCCCAAGCAAAACATGTACTATACCTTTCGTCGTAGAATCGCTGTCACGGTCGCCAATACGAATCTGAAATGGGAATGTGGATACGCACTCTATCAATTTCTAATCTAAATCAACACATAATCAAGTCACTACGTGATCTCAATACAATCTGACGGCATAACGACGTAATTCTCGATACCGGTCAATCAAATTCTTAACATATATCAATATAGATTAATATCCAATCTCCACAATCAATAATCGATCTCATGAGTACATCATATCCTCAAAAATCTGCACAATCTATATTCAATATATGTTGGAATTCGAAACCATCACATACGATATTTGTTTTACGATCCGTTTACGTTACTATGGTAACCATCACTTCAAGAACACATCTTAAAGCTTAAATCATAATTCTCCCAACACATATATTTCAAAACATGCTGGAATCGAAGAAAACTTACATCACCTTGTAGCTAATAAAGAGAGGAGTTCAAAACCGAAGTCGGATTTAATTTTGGATTGCTAAATCTTGCAAAATCACCATTTGAAAGTGAAAAGAAAGTTGAAAGCTTTTCCTCCCTCTGAAATCTCGAACCCTTCTGCTGCAATTGAGGAGAAATTCGAGGCAATCTATATATATACTTTGCATGTTTCGAACACATGGCTAATCCTTTGCATTACACGTCTCGCGCATATGCGCGGACACTACTCGCGCATGTGCGCGAGACCTAATGTCTCGGCAGATTTAACACTCGCGCATATGCGCCACTAAACTCGCGCATATGCGCCACAGCTACTGGAGGCGTCGCGCATGTGCGCCAATCCTACTGGAAGCTCCGCGCATATGCGCCACTACTCTCGCGCATATGCGCCAAGGCTACTGGCCTGCTCGCGCATGTGCGCGCCTTTCTTCGCGCATGTGCGCCGAGGCTACTGAAATTTCCATGCATATGCGCGCATTTCTTCGCGCATGTGCGCCATAGCTTCGACCTTACTTATTCTTTTGACTATCTTTCACATCTTTATTGTACATTTTCCTTTCTTTTCTAGTCCAATGAAATACATCTACAATCATCTTAATTATCAACAAATCCATCTGATTATGATAACTAAATCTTCGAGCCTTACATTTCTCCCCCTCTAAGAAATGATTTCGTCCTCGAAATTGTAGATGATCAATTAAAGTACAACAAGATGCATTACAAACAAAATTAAACAATTACATACATCAGGTAAATAACTCGGGATGTTTCTGTCTCATACTTGCTTCTGTTTCCCAAGTAGCTTCCTCAATGCCATGACGACTCCACTGAACTTTCACGAGTGGAATATTCTTCGTTCCGAGCTTCTTTTCTTTCCGATCAAGAATCTGTATCGGTTGTTCCACATAGCTCAATGTCTGATCAAGTTCAGCTTCGTCAGGTTGAATGACATGAGAAATGTCTGGCATATATTTTCGCAACATCGATACATGAAAGACATCATGTATCCCAGATAAAGAAGGAGGAAGTGCAAGTCGATAAGCTCGATCGCCAATCTTCTCAAGAATCTCGTAAGGACCAATGTATCGAGGAGATAGTTTTCCGCGTTTGCCAAACCTTACAACGCCTCTAAAAGGAGAAATCTTTAAGAATACTCTATCTCCCGCCTCAAATACTAACGGTCTACGTCTGATATTGGCATACTTTGCTTGTCGATCTTGTGCTGTCTTCATCCTCTTCTGAATGAGTTTCACCTTCTCTGTCATGTCACGAATCATATCTGGCCCAAGTTCTGGTACTTCTGAAATATCATCCCAATATAGCGGAGATCTGCACTTCTTGCCATACAAAGCTTCAAACGGTGCCATCTCGATACTCGTCTGATAGCTATTATTGTAAGAGAATTCACAAAGAGGTAGAGAATCTTGCCAACTAATGCCAAAATCTAGCACGACGGCTCTCAACATATCCTCTAAAGTCTGGATAGTCCGTTCTGACTGTCCGTCTATCTGAGGACGATAAGCAGTACTCAGGTGTAATGTCGTACCTAAGGCCTGCTGTAAACTGTGCCAGAAGTGAGAAGTAAATCGTGGATCACGATCCGATACGATAGACTTCGGCACTCCATGCAATCTGACTACCTCTCGAATATAAATCTCCGCCATCTGATCTTGTCTATACATCATTCTGTACGGAATGAAACAAGCAGATTTGGTCAATCTGTCAATAATGACCCAAATCGCATCGCAGCCTCTGGATGATCGAGGTAACTTCGTCACGAAATCCATGGAAATGTGATCCCATTTCCATTCTGGAATGGTTAAACTCTGAAGTAAACCTCCGGGTTTCTTCCTCTCGGCTTTCACTTGCTGACAATTCAAGCACTTAGACACAAATTCGGCGATATCTGACTTCATTTGCTTCCACCAGAACTGTGTCTTCAGGTCATTGTACATCTTTCGTCCACCAGGGTGAATACTGAACCGACTACAATGTGCCTCTGACAGAATCTGCTGTTTCAACTCTGCAACATCTGGTACAACAAGACGGTTATTCACGTACAACACATGATCTCGTACCTGATATTCTGATACATGCCCTGATCTGACCATTTGGATTGATCTCTGCACATTCTGATCGGTTCTTTGTGCTTCCTTGATCCTCATAATCAAATTGGGCTCAACTTGGATCGTAAAAAGTCGTAGTGGCTTACTATCTGTATCAAATTCTAATCCAGATGTACAGCAATTTTCAACTAACTTGTTAACACCTATCGTCGATAAGGACAAAGAACATACCTTACGACTCAAGGCATCTGCTGCTGCATTTGACTTCCCTGGATAATATTTGATTTCGCAGTCCAAGTCTTTCAGAAGATCGAGCCATCTACGCTGTCTCATATTCAGTTCTGATTGAGAAAATAGGTACTTTAAGCTCTTGTGATCGGAAAATATCTCGAATCTTTCGCCGTAGAGATAATGACGCCAAATCTTTAATGCAAATACGATAGCCGTCAATTCCAGATCATGAATGGGGTATCGGATCTCGTGTGGCTTCAATTGTCTCGAGGCGTATGCGATCACATGGCCTCGCTGCATAAGAACACATCCCAAACCTCTATGAGAAGCATCACAGTATACAACGAAATCACCCGTACCTGAAGGTATTGTCAATACTGGAGCACTGGTCAGTCTTTTCTTCAATTCAACAAAGCTAGACTCACACTCCTCTGACCAAACAAATGGTGCATTCTTTTGCGTCAATTGAGTTATTGGCTTTGCAATACTGGAGAAATCTTTGATAAATCTTCTGTAGTATCCGGCTAGGCCCATGAAACTGCGTATTTCTGATACAGAAGTCGGCCTCGACCAACTGATCACAGCTTCAACTTTACTCGGATCTACAGAAATACCATCTCCAGATATAATGTGTCCCAAAAAGACAACTCGATTCAACCAAAACTCACACTTTGACAATTTTGCATACAGTCGCTCGTTCCGCAACGTCTGCAAAACAATTCGGAGATGCTCTGCATGCTCATTTCTGTTCTTCGAATACACCAAAATGTCATCGATGAAAACAATGACAAATTCATCCAAATATTTCTGAAACACTTGGTTCATCAAGCCCATAAATACCGCAGGAGCATTTGTTAAACCAAAAGGCATGACAATAAATTCGTAATGTCCATACCTGGTTCGAAATGCTGTCTTCGGTATATCTACATCTCGAACTCTGAGTTGATGATACCCAGAACGCAAATCAATCTTAGAATAGACAGAGGATCCCTGCAAGTGATCAAATAGATCGTCAATTCTAGGCAATGGATATTTATTCTTGATTGTTGCCTTGTTCAGTTGCCTATAATCTATACACAATCGCATCGAACCGTCTTTCTTCCGCACAAACAGCACCGGAGCGCCCCAAGGAGATACACTAGGTCTGATATATCCCTTGGCCAGAAGATCTTCTAATTGTGCTTTCAATTCTTTTAGTTCAATAGGTGCCATCCTATACGGAGCTCTCGAAATAGGAACGGTACCTAGTACAAGTTCAATGCTAAAATCTACCTCTCGAACCGGAGGTAATCCTGGGATTTCATCTGGAAAAATATCTGGAAATTCCCGTACTACTGGCAAATCCGCCAATGCCGGGCTCGTCTTCTGCATGTCTACAGCATAAATAAAGAAACCATCTGCTCCTTTTTGCAACAATCTGTTCATAGTAAGAGCCGAAATCAAGGGAATCCGAGATCTGGAACCCTTCCCGTAGAATTTCCACTCGTCTGTCATCTTTGGTCTGAATCTGACAATCTTGTGGAAACAATCCACGGTAGCTCTGTGCTTTGTTAGCATGTCAATACCAACTATACAGTCAAAATCAGCTAGCCCCAATACTATACAATCTAGGTCAATCTCATGCCCCTCAAACTGTAGAAGGCAATGTCTAACCGTAGTTACAGAAATCAACCCACTTCCCAACGGAGAAGTAATAGATACAACATCTAGCAAAGACTAAACAGGCAATGAATGTAACAATGCAAATCGCTCTGAAATGAATGTATGCGATGCACCTGTATCTATCAAGATATAAGCAGGATAACCATAAAGGAGACAATTACCTGCTATAACATCATCGGGTGCATCTTGTGCTTGCTCTTCGGTCAATGCAAACACTTGGGCATGTTGCCTCGGAGGTTGACTCACCGTCTGACTACCTCGAGCTCTGGGTGGAGTCTGTGCCGGTGGATGCTGAAAAGAGTGGACCGATGATGCCTGCCGCTCAAACTGAGGTACGGAACCGAATGCTCTTCCACTCTGGCCTTGCTGTACACCTCTCTGTGGACAGACTTTGGCAAAATGCCCCGGTTGCCTACAAATGTTACATCGGCCTGTAACTCCTTGGCATTGTTCAGTCGCATGCCTACCTCCACAAGAATTACAGTAGACACCTGAAGTCCTTGAACTTTGATCAAAACCAGTCTGTCTTGATCCGCTGGAGCTGGACGAACTGCTCCCAGGTCGCTTAAACTGTTTCCCCTTCGCCTTCAGCTGTTCCTTTCTGCCACTGCTACTACCGCCACTATCAAATCTAGGAGGAGGAGATTGCACTGAAGGTTGCGGTGGTCTTGGCACAGGAGCAACATATGGAGCACTCCGCTGTCTTATCAACCCTGCTTCTGCTCCTTTGGCCCGATTTAACGCATCTGCGAAATTATTCGGTCTCCCCGTGTTTACCAATGTAAAGATGTCCGGGTTCAAGCCATTTATGAATTGGTCCGCCACCGCCTCGTCACTTCCTGAAACATGGGGTGCAAAACGAAGCAAAGAAGAGAATTTGGCAATGTACTCCTCAATGTTCAGTGGCCCTTGCCTCAGGTTGGCAAATTCAGCGCCTTTATCTTTACGGTAGGATATGGGAAAGAAACGCAGATAGAACTCCGTCTTGAACACTTTCCATGTAATCTCGGTACCCTGCTGCTCTAAAGCTCTCCTAATGTTCAACCACCAATTCTTGGCTATATCTTGCAATTGATGGCCAATTAGCTTTATTCTCTTCTCGTCACTGTACTCCAACGAGTCGAATAACATTTCAATGTCCTCAAGGCAACTTTCGCACTCGATGGCATTCTCGGTACCTTTTAAGGTGGGAGGTCGAAAGGATTGGAATCGCTTCAGCAACGTCTCCATAGGGGTCGCCGTAACATCCATAGGATCTCCGGATGTGCTCCCCTGTTCTGGCGCTGCTGGTCGTAGAGGTACGGCTGCTCTTCTAGGAGGCATATCTAATAACCCAACTGATTAGTATACAAGATATACAACTGTCTCAATCCTCCTCTAGTCAGTTACCTCTGATCTAGAATCGGTTCTGATTCAGTTAATCACATGTTATAATCAATCAGATAACAAATAACATGTAATAAAGAAAGCAATAAACATGCTAGCACATCATAAGCAAGGAAGAAGACTCGATCTACCCCGCTCATTCTATCTTATCTTACTTTAAAGGAACTATCGCTCTGATACCACCTGTTGTGGGGACCCGGGCTCTAATTCTTTTTCTTGGGGATTAAATGGATCATTATTCTAAAATGTGGGTCAATTTTTCGCTTTTTACATCAAATCAAATGTAACTAAACAAGCATAAGTTCTTTATTTATTGTACAACATACAACAAAAGATACATGTCTTATTCTATATACAACTAGTGTTCACTACCATCTATAAACAAAAGATAGTCTGAAGCTAATAAAAAGACCACTAGTCCTCTGCTGCGCCCGAGATCACCACGCTATGTCCATCGCTCATCTCTGTCGTGACCCAGATCCTGCCTCGCCTGTTGTTATGCACACATACAGACATAACAACAGCCGGAAAACCGGTGAGAACAAATCCCAGTATAAACATGTAGCATGCATATAAACAATCTAAACATGAACCATGCTGATATGAATGTCATTCATATAAAATCATGCAATGTGAATCTAATCATGTGTAGACTCGACTCGACTAGAACTCTAGGGATCCCGTTGTGAATAAGACGTCACTGGCTGTCACCTACCCTACCAATCGAGGTGCTGTACGTCTTATTCCTAGACTTCGGCCTGATCTGTATCCACGTCTACAAAGGGGCGGTGATCTTCCCCTAAGCTGAGATATCGCCGAACATCTAGTAGTCTGCCTGATCTCCAGACTGCCCTATCCTAATGCATGAATGCAAAATCTGCAAACAAGCATAATGCAATGCTACACGATCTGTAAACAAAGCATAGCAAGATCTGCATACAAGTTCTATAAACCAATCTATAACAATCATAATCATATCAAGGTATGAACAATAAAACAAGTATGTGATTTTGGTTGGGAAACTCAAATGTGATCTCATTTGAGTCGTAATTCCCCAAACAAAACATGTACTATACCTTTCGTCGTAGAATCGCTGTCACGGTCGCCAATACGAATCTGAAATGGGAATGTGGATACGCACTCTATCAATTTCTAATCTAAATCAACACATAATCAAGTCACTACGTGATCTCAATACAATCTGACGGCATAACGACGTAATTCTCGATACCGGTCAATCAAATTCTTAACATATATCAATATAGATTAATATCCAATCTCCACAATCAATAATCGATCTCATGAGTACATCATATCCTCAAAAATCTGCACAATCTATATTCAATATATGTTGGAATTCGAAACCATCACATACGATATCTGTTTTACGATCCGTTGACGTTACTATGGTAACCATCACTTCAAGAACACATCTTAAAGCTTAAATCATAATTCTCCCAACACATATATTTCAAAACATGCTGGAATCGAAGAAAACTTACATCACCTTGTAGCTAATAAAGAGAGGAGTTCAAAACCGAAGTCGGATTTAATTTTGGATTGCTAAATCTTGCAAAATCACCATTTGAAAGTGAAAAGAAAGTTGAAAGCTTTTCCTCCCTCTGAAATCTCGAACCCTTCTGCTGCAATTGAGGAGAAATTCGAGGCAATCTATATATATACTTTGCATGTTTCGAACACATGGCTAATCCTTTGCATTACACGTCTCGCGCATATGCGCGGACACTACTCGCGCATGTGCGCGAGACCTAATGTCTCGGCAGATTTAACACTCGCGCATATGCGCCACTAAACTCGCGCATATGCGCCACAGCTACTGGAGGCGTCGCGCATGTGCGCCATTTCCTGCCGCGCATGTGCGCCAATCCTACTGGAAGCTCCGCGCATTTGCGCCACTACTCTCGCGCATATGCGCCAAGGCTACTGGCCTGCTCGCGCATGTGCGCGCCTTTCTTCGCGCATGTGCGCCGAGGCTACTGGAATTTCCATGCATATGCGCGCATTTCTTCGCGCATGTGCGCCATAGCTTCGACCTTACTTATTCTTTTGACTATCTTTCACATCTTTATTGTACATTTTCCTTTCTTTTCTAGTCCAATGAAATACATCTACAATCATCTTAATTATCAACAAATCCATCTGATTATGATAACTAAATCTTCGAGCCTTACAATATGTCTTTTGCAACATTGTCTAGATTTGCCTTTCTCTTGTCCTCAGTAGTCCACTCATCTCTGGGCTTTTCAATTCGGTGAGGTGTCCCTTCAGTAATAGCAACAGCTGTGTTTGCTTTCAAAATCTTCATGGGTCCGTCGGTTATAACGTACCACATGTCATCGTCTTGTGCAGCTAGATGAGCCTGCATTCTTATTTTTCAATCATCGAAATCTTCTCTGGAGAACATATGAATCTTATTGAATGAGGACATAGTGATCAGATTGAGTATAGATAGTCTTTGATAGGATATGTCCTGCTCTGATACCACTTGTTGGGATCGATTAGGGGGCTAATCGTTGAGCTACAATAGCTCGGTTATTGAAATATTGAACACCGATGAATTAAATCGAGTTTGGTTAAAAACCAAGCGGAAGATACTCGAAATAATCCTTCGTAGAAACCGATTAAATCTTTTGTAAACCATTTAAGATATATGCAAGTTGAATGAGTAAAAAGATTTTCGGTTGAAGCATTTTATCAAACACTTGGTATGCAATATTTTGGTATTTGAAGAACACAAAAAAAATGCTTCAACAATGCATCTTTAAAACTATGGAAATGATAAATAAATGCAATAAACAAATAGACACGAATTTGTTTATGGATGTTCGGAGATTTCAAACACTCCTACGTCACCCCTTCTTCCCCTTGGGAAGGATCCACTAGAAGACTTTGATTTATACAACACCTTGTACAAACCCATTCAGCTAGGACTTACCCACTGCCTAAACTGAACTCCTAGCACTCACGATTGTAGGCAGCACCTCACAATCAGCATATTGTTTAATGTCTCATATGCAAAGACTACATACACAAGTTTTACGTCTTTGTGCAAGACTCACTCAACTAATCTTTGAACTTCAACTCTCTTGTATATGTGTGAGTGATTGTGTGTGAGGAATTTATCATTTACAGTGTATATCTCAAGTGTATCCTCACACAAGGGCTTGTGCTCTCAACTAGCTGATTTCTTCATGCTAACTGCCCATACTTTGAATCCTCTTCCAAAGCTCTTGTTTGATCTTCAAGATGTTGTATTTATAGGCTCCAACACTGATATATACGTTATACACAAGAATATGACCGTTTGAAAAGTTTCTGTACTGTTTCCGAGATTGCAACGGTCAAATTCAGCTTGCTGGGCATTTTCCCGACTAGTCAACTCTGGTCGACTGGTCAACTCTGGTCAACTCAACTGGTCATTCAGTCGGACTGGTTCAGTTCAACTGGTACAGTTGGACTGGTTCAACTGGTCTTCAGCTGGTTCAGTTTCAGCTGGTGTGCTGAAATCAGCCTAGCTGATTTCAGTTTGTGCAAAACCAGTAGCTTCATCGTCATTTATCAGCATCATAAGCTGCGATTCAGACTTTGACTTATATGAATGATTTGTAGATCTTTGTCTTAGCTTTCCAACGCATACTGAATCGCTTCGTTTCGATAACCGAGCTGAGAGATATGACCAAAATACGGCAGCTGCTCAAACACAACTGATTGCTGTTTTCGTGTGATCATTTCGGTAATTGAGCGATCAGTTAGACAATGATAACATCCGATTTTGTCCCAACTGACGTGAAATACAACTTGTTCCAAATTGAGTTTTCTGGTCAGTACAATTGGCGGATTGTCATTTGGATCATCCAGTTGAGAGATATCATCAAAACACCGAAGCTCGCCAGAAATTCAGTTTGTGCATAATTCAGTTCAGCTAGCTTCTTGTGTTTGCAACTTCACACTTGAGTAAATATGTTAGAAACCCAATAACAAGTTTTGTTAACATCAAAATCAAGATTGCAAACTTGAAAAGTTCCAACAGGAATTTTCCTAGGAAATGCGCTATTGAGGATATAAGTACGCTGGAAAGACTCGTCTTGGTACAGTAGGGACAGTCGTCGAATCTGGGACGTTACAATTAGGCTTTCTACTAATTTAGTTAAATTTAGGGTTTTAGTCCATTAAGTTTTCAAAGTTTGATTTTTGTATACAACAATTTAATTTTTGACTATTTTGGTTATATTGCTAACGTGATATCTGACAAGTCAGCATTTTCCAATATCACGTCACCAATTATACCAAAATGATAAAAAAATTAAAAGTTAGTGTAAAAAATTTTTGAAAACTTAGTGGATTAAAACACTAAATTGAACAAGTTAGTAGACTTGAAAACTTTTTCTCAATTATTATTTATAGTAAAACTTTATTTTATTAATTTTGAGATGTATTAAATAATCTAAAATCATTAACTAATTATTTTAAATAATAATTTTTTGATTCAGAAATGTAATTTTTGATTCAGAAATGTAAATTTAATTACAAAAAATTCATTATATTTCACTCATTTTTGTATCAGCTTTCTTGAATTAACATAAAAAAAAATCATTATAGATATATTTATATACGTGTATATACATATATAAATAAGTAAATGATATTAATCGATTTTAATAATTAAAAAATATATTATTGAATTTCCGACTTAAAGAGTTCGAGTTGACTAAGAGCTAAAGCCGACTCTGACCTCCAACCAGAGATGTTATTTTCTAATAAAAAAATTCATTGTTTAACATGAGTAAAAATATCTGTAGAACCAATTATATATGTGAAAGGCTAAAGAATTCTTTAACAATTTGTTATTGCAATATCATATCTTTTATCTTTAATGAGAAGATTTTGATATGAAATGCAATTAGATTTAAATTTTAATGAAAAACAAATAATATAAGAATCATATTGTACTTAAATTGCCTTTCTATGGTTATAATTTTAAAGAATTATTAAAAGACAAAAACTTGTATGAGACGGTCTCACAGGTCATATTTGTAAGACGAATCTCTTATTTGGGTCATCCATGAAAAAGTATTACTTTTATATGCTAAGTGTATTACTTTTTATTGTGAATATCGGTAGGGTTGACCCGTCTCACAGATTAAGATCCATGAGACGGTCTCACATGAGACCCACTCTTATTAAAATATGATAACGAGGTGACCATATATTTATACAAAGGGCTTCCAAAAAAATCATTATCCTATTAATTTATCGAAATCATTAATTTATCAAGGTGGCCCGAAACAGGACCGAAAAAAAATTAATATCTTGAATATAATAATTTATCGAATATTAATTTATAGAGGTTTTATTAAGTAAAAATAAATAAAAAATGAGGGAAAATATAATAATTTATGTGGTTACATAGAGCAATTCTTATAGATGGAGAATACATGAAAACAGTGTCATATGATTTCTCATTCAAATGCAACTTACATATTCATTGCTCAATCCTTAAGAAAAACATAGTAATCATATGTAGCTCTTGGCCACAAGGCAGAGAGGGTTTTTCTTATGCATCACCATTCCGGGTAATGCATCGGTGTCGACATCTTCTTTGGTCATTCCGTCTGGTAATTCCCAGTCGAATGCGAAAAGAAGATTAGCAAGTGCCAGTTCCACAGTTGCAATACCTAACAATATCCCAGGGCAGGCTCTTCTGCCAGATCCAAATGGAATTAACCCGAAATCTTGCCCTTTATAGTCGATTTTGCTATCTAAGAATCGATCAGGTGAGAATTCATATGGGTTTTTCCAGTACTCGGGATCTCTACCAATAGACCAAAAGTTGAAATATATCATAGTTTTAGGTTGGATTTCATAACCATCAATAAAACACCTTTGTGTTGTTTCTCTTGGGACAAGAAGTGGAACTGGTGGATAAAATCTCATAGTCTCCTTAATCACTGCTTTAAAATATGGTAGTTTTTGGATGTCATCTTCGTCCACGAAGGGTTTCTTATCGACTATCCTTCTTATTTCTTGTTGAGCTCTTCTCATCGCATCAGGCTTCTTCACGAGAGCCGTCATCGCCCAAGTTACCACGGACGAACTTGTGTCTGTTCCGGCTATAAAGATGTTCTGCAGTGAATATATTTTTGGCAAGATGAATCGATTAACCATATTCACATCAAGTAACATGTCATTTATCTTTTATTATATTTATAAATACATAAAATAACAGCAAACTATTTTATTTTATTTTAAAAAGTATGTAAAAAAATATTTTAAAATCAATTTTAAGTGATCTAGCTCATGAGTTTTTAGCAGCTACACATGTCAGAACGCCGGAATTGAGCTAGAGCTCGAATTGGATCTAGCACGATCGAATTTGTGTCGAATTTGGCTTAATAAGCATGCATGTGAGCCGGTTCGACTTAATCTACATCCATAAGTGATCAAGCTGTAAACATAATGTTACCTCCCGGGAAAGTGTTGCAACTTGCAACTATTTAGGTAAACACTGTATTTTGCTAATATTTAACTGATACTTACCATGAGCATTCCCTTAATATGATCCCAGCTTACAACCGAACTTGCATTCCCTTCTTTCAACTTGATCAGTATATCAAGAATGTCACCTTCCATCGACTGTGGCCTATTCGAGCTAATGTGCTCGTCGATGAGTTCTTGATAGAACGAGTCCATATTCTCGAAACATTTCTCTAGTCGAGAAACCATCCCGGTAACTTTATCCATCCAACCTAACATAGGAAAGTAATCGGCCCAAAAGAAACCAGTGAGTACCGCCTGAACTTCGTGTACAAGCACATCAAAGGTTCGTTTGACGGAGGAAGTCTCCCTATAAGATTTCCCAAAAGCAGCTCGACAGATAATGCTGCTCGACAAAGATATTAATGTTTCACTTAAGTCGATAGGCTCAAATTTATCTGCTCTCTTGGATACATCCTTGATCATGTGGAAGACCTCCTCCCTACGAATAGGGGCGAAAGAATTTACTCGCTTTAGACTAAAGAGGTGTATAACCGAAATTTTTCTCCTCTCTCTCCAGCAGTCGTTATAAGCCGAGAAGCCAATATCTTGGCCATTGTAGGATAGCTTCTGTTGGCCTGTTAGATATGGTCTATTCGAGATGACTATATCGTTGCTGGCGAATGCTTCTTTGGCTATTTTGGCCGATGAAATGATAATCAGTGGCACACTGCCAAGCTTCATGGACATGATGGGGCCATGTTTCTTGGAAAGGTTATACAAGAAAAGATGAGGATTTAGGCTTTCAAACTGGAGCAAGTTTCCAATTAACGGGAGCCCTCGAGGACCTGGCGGGTAACTAGTTTTCTTCGCTGTGTTTTTGTGCCATCGATGGATGAAAATGATGACGAAAGGGAAAAGTAAGAGTAGCAATAGGAGATTAAGAATGGAAGCCATTTTCCACTGCGAATGAGAACCAGAGATGTCAAGCGATTGGTGAACTTTTTAAACAATAAAACTTCGCTTATATAATATACTTATGGTTCTTGCAAAAGTATTTGATCCGTATTTGAATTTTTCATGATGTTAGGAATTGCGATTTTTGCTTCTTCTTCTTTAAGAAAAATGAATTTTATTTGATTACGATATTTGCTTTTTTTTTTTTTTTTTTTTTTTAGAAAAATGAAACTTATTTGATGTTATTTTTTTATATATATAAATGGATATTATGTATTTATTATAAAAATTTGGCTTCAAATTCTTATATATTTATGTTTGATTTTTTTATTTAAATATTCAAAATTAATTGTAAAAAAAAAACATTAAAAAATTAAGTATAGGAAACGAAACAAATAATTTTCATAAAGTTTTCATTTGCTTTAAATGAATTTTATTGTAATTGTTTACAAAATTAGATTAATAAATTTTTTTAATAAATTTTAAATCTATTTATCTTAATAATTAATTTGAAATAAATTTTAACCAATATAACATATTTTTAGTAAGAAAATGCATGTACTTTTTCAATCAAATATCAAAGATAATTTATAATGAGTTATTAGAGTTTGGCCTTGTGAGTTTTTTTTACTTAAAATTGAGTGAAATGAACTTTTTAGATCACTTTTATTTTACGGTTTTTTTCTTCTCAAATATCAATTAGAAGACTTCAATTTTGCTCCATCATTTATTCCAAAAATATTTTCTTTCATTGTTATTTCTTATCTATATGAGTATAAATATATTTTTAATTTTTTGAGTTTGATATTTATAATTTTGTGACTTTTATTTGTGTTAAAAATTTATTATATATTTTTTATACGATTCATGTATTAGTTATTTATACGGACATTATTAATCACATGATTTTAGTTAGTTAAATATGTAATATATATTTAAAATTTATTAAGTTATTTTCTACTATTTTCAAACAGATATGCTATGAAAGAATTATTTTTTAAAAGGTCAGTGCAGTTATTTAATTTTAATTTTTTTTCCTGCTAATGGACTAAGAGTAGGTCTCTTGTAAGACGGTCTCACGAATCTTTATCTGTTAGATGGGTCAACCATAACGATATTCAGAATAAAAAGTAATATTTTTTCATGGATGACCCAAATAAAATATACATCTCACACAAGTTTTTGTCATGTACTAGTTAGAACGATGTTTGTATCAGTTGATACTTACGAAAAACTTGGTGCATTTCAAAGACACGTAAGTGGTTTTTTTAGATACAACACGTAAGTGGTTTTTGGTTAATATTGTTATAATTTTCGATTCCTATTTTTCTTATTTTTTTAAAAAAATATATTTAGAGTGTAGATAATTAGATAATGTTTCTATTGTTGGAATTTTTTGTCTTAATTAATGGACATAGTAGGGAGTGCGTGGACGCCGAGTACACAATTTGACGAATTGTCGTTAACCATTTTGGATTTTTCTACATTCAATTCAATTATAGTATATTTTAATGAGATCTTTTTATCATCTTGATCCTAAAAGACACTCACATGATAAAAACACATGTCGGCTGTAGAAAAAAACAAAACAAATAGAAGAATCAAACATGATAAGAAACTACTATTTCAGATTTCCCACGTTTTCATTCTCATGTTCATATTGAAGTTCTCTTATTTCGAAAAAGGAAAGTTACAACTTTTTTTGATTCCAGAACTCGTGATTTGTTGTCATATTCTTACAAATTAAAAGTTTTGTATCTTGAGAGAAGATTATCGATTCCCAAAATACAAGGGAGAGACAAATTTTCTTAAAGAAACAACGTTCAATACTAGCTTCAACTTATTGTTATTTATTGGCATCTACAAGATTTTCACCAACAAGCTTAAGAAGATTCATTTAAAAGTTTGAAGATGACTTTCTCATCAATGACGACAACTCGTGATCCACTCGCACAATAAGAAAGGCCGGAAAATTTCGATGGTGCATATTTCAAAAGATGATCTTACAACTCTAAGTTTTGCAAGATTTCTAAAAAAAGATTCTCCCACCATACCCGAAGAGGAAGTTTATCCTCGCAGAAGTTGTCACGCCCCGGGACGGGGGTTGGTTGACACCGGCGTTGCTCTCGAATTTACATTCAAAAACAACAAGCCTCAGAAGTACTGAATATCAGAAACCAGTCTTTTATTCATAATACGAAATAAATCAATAGTCTGTTACAACTCGAATACTGATGTTCTACAGCGGAAATGTAAAACCAAATATTACAGTATCTTAACAGATACAGCGGAATAAAAATAAACATAAACTGAGAACAACAGTCTTCTTCACCAGCCCCCAGAACTGGATCTGCTCTTTTTCTTCTAACATTTCTTCAGTACTCTTATCTGAGATGGGTTTGGTGGGTGAGTGATATGATTGTCACTCAGTAAGCAGGGGCGGGAATAATTCTCAGTTTTCGAAAATCATTTTAATACAGAACAGTATTTCAAGAATATACAGAAACTCTTACTTTCAGAACAGGAATCAGTATTCAGAAATCAGTAATCAGTAATCAGTATTCAGTAATCAGTAATCAGAAGTTTAACAAGTAAGCACTGAGCACGTTCGTGAATTTCATGGCTAAACTGATATCAGTCCCCTATATGTTATCTCCTCTAAGGGGTGAGGCCAGTAATCAGTAATCAGAATTCAGTAATGTTCAGAATATATATTCCTACCATTAGTTCACTAAGTTTCAGTGCTTCAAAATCAGATATCAGAAATCGAGAATATACTTTGCTTTGAAACAGAAATCATCAAACGGGTTTTCAAGATATTTATACATAAGCCCACTTACTTGATTTGCTATAAAGTTTCGGTTGAAGTCTACTGGAATTTAGCTGCTCTCGCTACTGGATTTTGTTGCTTGACAAAGGCACTATCTCTTAACTCGAAATTTAAGTGATACTCTCAAATCTTGTGTAACCCATTTCAGAGACTTGAGGGTGCTATTTATAGGCCGAAATTTGACTGTTAGCCTTCCAATTAATGCCATAATCTGACATTAACAATCTTTATTTCGTGTTGAATGCTTCAGTTACAAGTTATGGTCTGAATTAGTAACTGTCTGCTGGAATTTCGTGCTGCTGCTGGATTTTATCTGTTGCCTGCTGCTGGATTCCAATCTGCTGGAAAATACATGTCTGCTGGAAAATATAAACTTCTGAAATATTAGCTTGATGCTGGAATTGCTAGCTTCTGCTGGAATTTTCATTTGCTACTGAAATTGCTAGCTGCTGAAAATTCGGGTTCTCCATCCCTCCCTCCTTATGAAAAGTTTCGTCCTCGAAACTTGGCTATACTTGATCTTCAAAGAGATAGGGATATTGTGTTCGCATCTTTTCTTCCAACTCCCAAGTAGCTTCTCTTTCGGTGTGGTTGGACCATTGTACCTTGCCATATGGAATAGTTCGTCGCCTCAGTACTTGGTCTTTGTGATCCACAATTCGAATCGGAATCTCTTCATAATTCAGCTCTTCATTTAGATTACTCTCCGCCAGAAGTGGTCTAGCTTCCAGAATGTGACTTGGATCAGAGATATATCTTCTCAACTGCGATACGTGAAAAATGTTGTGGATCCTTGACATATCGGGTGGAAGTGCTAATTTGTAAGCAAGTGTTCCCACTTTCTCAAGAATCTCAAATGGTCCGACGTATCTGGGGTTAAGTTTCCCAGCCTTATTGAATCGGAATACACCCTTCATGGGTGACACTTTGACATATGCCTTCTCTCCAACTCCAAATTCCACGGGTCTTCTTTTCATGTCAGCCCAGCTTTTCTGTCGATCTTGTGCAGCTTTTAATCGCTCCCTGATCATAGCAACTTTATCCACTGTTTCTTGGATTAGTTCGGGTCCAACGATGGATTTTTCCCCTACTTCATCCCAATACAGTGGTGATCGACATTTTCGTCCATACAGAGCTTCGTATGGTGCCATTCCAATGCTGTTGTGGTAACTATTATTGTATGCGAACTCGATTAAAGGCAGATGTTCGCTCCAAGTACCACTAAAGTCCAAGGCACATGCTCTCAGCATATCTTCTAGAGTTTGTATTGTCCTCTCAGTTTGGCCATCAGTCTGCGGATGGTAGGCCGTGCTAAGAGTAACCTTAGTCCCCATAGCTTGTTGAAAGCTCTTCCAAAATCGAGATGTAAATCTAGGATCTCTGTCTGACAGTATGCTAGCTGGAGCTCCATGCAATCGTACGATCTCATTCATGTACAATGTGGCTAGCTTATCCAAATTATAGTTCATGCGGACAGGTAAGAAATGCGCAGATTTTGTGAGTCTATCTACGATTACCCATATCCCGTCATGTCCTTGTCTCGTCTTCGGTAAACCCACAACGAAATCCATAGAAATATGCTCCAATTTCCATTCTAGAATTTCTAGAGGTTGCAGAAGTCCTCCAGGTCTTTGGTGTTCTGCTTTTACTTGTTGGCACACGTGACATTTGGAAACAAACATCGCCACGTCCTTCTTCATTCCACTCCACCAGAAATTCTTCTTCAAGTCCCTGTACATCTTGGTAATGCCAGGATGGACTGAAAATTTTGACTTATGTGCTTCAGACATCACTTCTTGTCGAAGGTGGTCGATGTCTGGTATGCACAATCGACCTTTCATCCACAAGATTCCTTTGTTATCCGTCTCGAAATCTGGTGATTTCCCTTCTTTAACTTGCTCTTTCAGTTTCACCAAAGCGGAATCTTTATCTTGGCTTATCTTGATTGTCACTCGAAGACATGGTTGTGCTGAAAGTGATGTAAGGATTACCTTACTCATATTCTTTCGACTTAAAGCATCTGCTACCTTGTTGGCTTTGCCTGGATGGTAGCTTATCGTCAAGTCGTAATCTTTTATGAGTTCAATCCACCGTCTTTGTCTCATATTTAGTTCCTTTTGTGTAAACAGATATTTGAGACTTTGGTGATCGGTGAAAATCTCACACTTGGCTCCATAAAGATAATGTCTCCAAATCTTTAGTGCGAATACCACTGCAGCTAGTTCGAGGTCATGCGTTGGGTAATTTTGTTCATACGGCTTCAACTGCCTTGATGCGTATGCAATCACCCTTCCCTCCTGCATGAGTACACATCCTAAACCTTCTTTGGATGCATCACTGTAGACGGTGTAGTCCTTACCTTCCATAGGTAATACTAGCACTGGTGTGGATGTAAGCTTCTTCTTCAAAGTCTCGAAGCTTTGCTCACATTTTTCACTCCATTGAAACTTAGAGTTCTTCTGTGTGAGCTTGGTGAGAGGTATGGCTATTGAGGAAAATCCATCAACAAATTTTCGATAATAGCCTGCTAATCCCAAGAAGCTTCGTACATCTGTCACATTCTTTGGTCTAGGCCAATCCGAGATTGCCTCCACTTTCTTAGGGTCCACAGATACTCCTGCTGCTGATATTATGTGTCCCAAGAATGCGACGCTCTCTAGCCAGAATTCGCATTTCTTGAACTTGGCGTATAGTTCCTTTTCTCTCAGCTTCTGGAGGGTGAGACGAAGATGTTCTTTTGTGGTCTTCCTCACTTGCCGAATATACCAGAATATCGTCGATGAATACCACCACAAACTTGTCAAGAAATGGTTTAAACACTCTATTCATCAGATCCATGAATACTGCCGGAGCATTTGTTAATCCGAACGGCATCACTGTGAACTCATAGTGTCCGTACCTTGTTCTGAAAGCTGTCTTTGGAATATCATCCGGTTTGACCTTCAATTGGTGGTAGCCTGACCTTAAGTCGAGCTTGGAAAAGACTGAAGCTCCTTTAAGTTGGTCAAACAAGTCATCAATCCTTGGAAGCGGATACTTGTTTTTTATTGTGATCTTGTTCAGCTCTCTGTAATCGATACACATCCTCATACTTCCGTCCTTCTTCTTTACAAATAGGACAGGAGCTCCCCACGGAGATGCGCTTGGTCGGATTTGCTTCTTGTCCAACAACTCTTGAAGTTGCTCTTTGAGTTCTTTCAACTCTGCTGGAGCCATTCGGTATGGTTCTTTTGAGATTGGTGTAGCATTGAGCGCTAAGTTAATCTCAAATTCCACTTCGCGATCAGGAAGTTCGCCTGGGAGTTCTTCAGGAAAGACATCCGGAGATTCCTGAATAACTGGAATATTCTCTATCTTTAGAGTAACTTCGTTATTTACCTCGCTGATCGATCATTGCTAGTTAGACTTTCTAGGTCTGAGAAGTAGAAAGGAAGGATTTATGTTCCTTATCTTTACCACGAAGTACGATTAATTCTTGGATTGGGGTTTGGCATTCTTAATCTGACAATCTACAATTACATGATTCTTGTCCAACCAATCAATTCCCAAAGTACACTGTATAAGATCGGCACTGAATATATGCGTATCCATACTTATTTTATTCTATCTCAAATCTTGAAACCACTATAGAATTTTAGACTATAACTCCTTATCAGTCGATTGCTTCAAGTCCCAATAATTATAACTTAGTTAAAAAAATTTTCAACCTTGAACGGAAGAAACTAAATCCTCAGACAATTCTTCTTTTACTAAATCTTTCCTTAATAAAGACTATGAGTCTAGCATGTTTTAACACAACCAAGTCTCATTGGATGTCTTTCTCTTAGCATCCCAAATTTAATGTACATACCATTAATTATTAACAAAAATTTTACTCCTACATCTGAATTTCAAAGCTTATATAATCCTTATCTCATATTTGCATAAATAGTTTATTATCCTCGAGTCAGACAATTCATCTTAAGTCAGAAGCTTATCTTCGATAGGTAAATTCCCAAAAATGTAAATCAACTTATATCAGATAGGTACATTCCCAATATGATTCAATTTATCTTGGTACCTTCCCAAAGAATATTACCCTTCTTTCTTTTCGTATGATAATACCAATCTAGTATATCTTATCATCTTTCCATTATCACTGTTCTTTTTTTTTTCCACTACATCTATAGGTACTTCTTCTTCTCTAAGCTCTTAATGTAGCTATTCTGATCAGTCATAATCTTCATCCAAAACAGGAGAGTGAAGGTTCAGAAACGATGTCAAGAATGCAAGTCGAACTATAGACAATTACTGGAATGAACAGAATCAGTATTGCCTATACAATTAACAGAAGAAATAGCTCAAAAATTTTCTGTCTCAGAATTCCGTGAAAAATTTACTGAAAATCCTTCACATCAAGAACATGAATGGTACCAAGTTTGGTGCAAAAATACTAAGCCATTTGGAAATGAAAATTCCTCAAAGCTTCAAAATTTTGGAAAATTTTACGGAAATGATGATATCACTATCTAAACGATGGATTTTGGGGTCCGTCGGCGGTGTTAGAACGATGAATCGTTCTAGGTTAGGTTCTCCAGTCGAGAGCTTTCCAACGCCTACTTTTAATAGTAAAAATTCCTCCTGGATCAAAAGTTATGGCCGTTTGAAGTTTGCGCGAAAAACACCTCAACTTCTATGTCATTTTGCGAGGTCTACTGCATTTGCTTGCTGGAATACACTGTCTACTGCAATTCTGATGCTACTGCAATCAGTCTGCTGCTTTTCCAGCATTGTCTGCTGCATTCCGAGTCTACTGACCCAGTCTTCTACATTCAGATCTACTGGTTTTCTTCTACTGGTTCTGGTTTCAGGCTACTGGTCTTATCCTACTGTTTTTCGTCTACTGGTTTTGGCCTACTGATTTTTTTTTTAACTCGTTTCAGTAGTCTATTATAGTAGTTTATTTTCAGTAGTCTATTTCAGTAACCTTCAGAACTTATTCTCAGAAGTCTATAAGAACTTATTATTTCTAGTTCCTCCTCCCCAGATTATGAAACCGGGTTCTGCTCTGATACCACTTCAATGTCACGCCCCGGGACGGGGGTTGGTTGATACCGGCGTTGCTCTCGAATTTACATTCGAAAACAACAAGCCTCAGAAGTACTGAATTTCAGAAACCAGTCTTTTATTCATAATACGAAATAAATCAATTGTCTGTTACAACTCGAATACTGATGTTTTACAGCGGAAATGTAAAACCAAATATTACAGTATCTTAAAAGATGCAGCGGAATAAAAATAAACATAAACTGAGAACAACAGTCTTCTTCACCAGCCCCCAGAACTGGATCTGCTCTTCTTCTTCTAACATTTCTTCAGTACTCTTATCTGAGATGGGTTTGGTGGGTGAGTGATATGATTGTCACTCAATAAGCAGGGGCGGGAATAACTCTCAGTTTTCGAAAATCATTTTAATACAGAACAGTATTTCAAGAATATACAGAAACTCTTACTTTCAGAACAGGAATCAGTATTCAGAAATTAGTAATCAGTAATCAGTATTCAGTAATCTGTAATCAGAAGTTTAACAAGTAAGCACTGAGCACGTTCGTGAATTTCAGGGCTAAACTGATATCAGTCCCCTATAGGTTCTCTCCTCTAAGGGGTGAGGCCAGTAATCAGTAATTAGAATTCAGTAATGTTCAGAATATATATTCCTACCATTAGTTCACTAAGTTTCAGTGCTCAAAATCAGATATCAGAAATCGAGAATATGCTTTGCTTTGAAACAGAAATCATCAAACGGGTTTTCAAGATATTTATACATAAGCCCACTTACTTGATTTGCTATAAAGTTTCGGTTGAAGTCTACTGGAATTTAGCTGCTCTCGCTACTGGATTTTGCTGCTTGACAAAGGCACTATCTCTTAACTCGAAATTTAAGTGATACTCTCAAATCTTGTGTAACCCATTTCAGAGACTTGAGGGTGCTATTATAGGCCGAAATTTGACTGTTAGCCTTCCAATTAATGTCATAATCTGACATTAACAATCTTTATTTCGTGTTGAATGCTTCAGTTACAAGTTATGGTCTGAATTAGTAACTGTCTGCTGGAATTTCGTGCTGCTGCTGCTGGATTTTATCTGTAGTCTGCTGCTGGATTCCAATCTGCTGGAAAATACATGTCTGCTGGAAAATATAAACTTCTGAAATATTAGCTTGATGCTGGAATTGCTAGCTTCTGCTGGAATTTTCATTTGCTACTGAAATTGCTAGCTGCTGAAAATTCGGGTTCTCACAGAAGTGCTGTAGCAGATGCATGAATTCAAAGAAATTTCTATGCAAGAATTACATTCTCAATAGACTTGAGAATACATTATATAATGTACATTGTTAAGTGAATACCACAAAAGAGCCATGGTGGAAAATAAGTATAACACAGAAGATGTCAGTCTTAAAAAGTTCATTGTGGGATGTTTCTTGGATTTCAAGATCGTAGACTCCAAATCTGTGGTGAGTGAAGTGCATGGAATACAAGTACCATTACACGAGATTCCTGCAGAATGGATGAGTCTAAGAGAGTCATTTCAAGTTGTTGATTTGATGGAAAAACTCTATTCTTGTGAAAGAAATGAGATTCAAGGATTTGATTATGAGGTTGAGTATTGAAGAAGACAACCGTGATACATATAATAAAACGAATAAGTTGGCTGCGAAAGTGATCAACTTGGTGGAATCCAACAAAAAAAGAAGAAAAATAAGTTAATGGATAAACAAAAACAACAAAAGAATATGGAAAAGTTCAAGTGAAATTGCTACAACTGCAGGAAGCCGAACCACATGACAAATGATTGCAGACGCCCAAATAAAGGGAAGGAACAACTAAACATATTTCAAGAAAAGTCGTTAACATTTGATTTTTTTCTGAACTTGGTTTACCTCAGCTGTGTTCACCAAATATGATGGGAAACCCAAATGAATGGTGGGTTGAATGGGTGAGACTTGTCACATATGCTTTGATAAATTGATGTCCTCAAAAATACACTTCAATTTTTGAGGTAAAACTCTTCATGATAGATAATGTTATATCGGGCATAATCGGGATAGGAAAGGTGGTTTTGAAGATGACGTCGGGGATGTAAGTTACCCTCATTGATGTGCTTCATGTTCTTGAAATTATTAAGAAGAACCTCGTATTGTGTATATCGTTGGTCAAACATGGATTTAAGCCTGTATTTGAGTTTAATAAATTTGTATTGACCAAGAATAGTCATTTTGTAGGGAAGATGTATCTTGATGAGAACATATTCAAGTTGAGCGCAATAGCGGTTCGCCGCGAGTTTGATGACAATAAAATTAAAAATTCTACGTACTTGTTTGAGTGTTCTAATTTATAGTATGTTAGTTTAGACATGTAAATTTTAATGTTCTACGCCATTTAATAAATTTGTATTTACTGCCTAAGTTAATGTTGAGCCAACATATAAATGTGAATTATGTGTCAAATCAAAAATGACCAAAATGTTTTTCTATTAGGTTGAAAGATATAAAACTCATCTAGAATGATTCGCACCAAAATTGGTGATTTAAAGGTTGTGCATACTAGAGGAGAGAAGAAGTACCATATAACATTAATTAATGATTGTACAAGATACTGTTACATATATATTTTGAAAAGTAAAAATGAAGCACTTGAGGTGTTCAAAAACTATAGAACTTAAGTTGAAAACCAACTTGGTAAACGAATTAAAAGTATTCGCAGCGATATAGGAGAAGAATATGGAGCTCCATTTGATGAGTTTTGTTTATCTTTGGACATTATACATCAAACTAATGCTCCATACTCTCATCAATCAAACAGAGTTCTGAAAAGAAAACTCGAACTTTGGAAAAATGATGAACGCTTTGTTGATAAGTTCATACTTACCCCATGACTTATGGGAGAAAGAGATACACGTCTTAAACCATTTTTCCCTTAACAAAATAAAAATATTATATGCATGTGGACGATTGGGACATCTGCTGCGGGATTGTGATGTTGTTTTAGTGCACACTTTTTCTTTGGCTTTTGGGTATTGAATGAAGGCTATGTTAAACAATTTTAGAATCGATAAAAATAATTTAAACGATCGAGTTATGTGGCAAACATAATTATTTATCGATTATCAATTAGGGTGAATGAGAAATTAATTGAGTTCGAATTTTATTCAGTGAAAAGATGGAATCAAAATGATTATGTATGTATGTATGTATATATATATATATATATATTATATTGTAATATTATATATATAATATATATAATTTTAAAAATATTTGTTTCAAATCACACGGTTGTGTCATTTTGTGGCGCCTGAAGAGCCAAGCCTCATAAGAACGATTTGTGAAATGATATAATTTTTTATTAAAGTTTTTCATTTTCTATAAATACGGTTTAATTCATTTGCGTATCATTTTCTCTTTCTTCTCATTTCTCTCTAAGTCTAGTTATATATAAGAATTTTTAAGTATTAGCGCCTAAAATTAAAATTTTAAATAAATAAACTTTAGTATGGATTTTGTAAATTCATACACTTAAATTCGAACTTTGAAAATTAAATTTGAGAGTTGTCTTCTAGTTTTATGTTTTTTTTAGCATTTGCGCTTAAATAATTTTTTGTCTAAAAAATATATCAATTTTGTTTTTGGCAATATGCCAAAACAAAAAAAATAAACAAGACAATTATTTATACATGAAAATAAATAATAAGTATGTTAAAATATTTGTAAATAGGGTAACTTTATAGAGTTTTAATATATTTAATTTATTATAGTTATTGTTAATATATGTTTGTTGATAAACTTCTGAAATTATGTATAAATCATACAAATATATATATATATATATATATATATATATATATATATATAAAGTTAATGAAAATATCATATACAAGAATTTTGAGTTATAATCAAAATTAAGATATAAATTAACTAAAATTACAGAAAATAATTAAACATCAAATATTCTATAATAAATAAATAAAAATAAATTTTACTTATTAAAATCATTATTATTTTAAATTTATAGGTCAATAAAATATTATAAATTTTTTTAATATATAGTGTAATAATTTTTAATTTTTTTTAATAAATATAATTTTAAATTTTATGAGGTTTTGTGATTGAAACTCTAAAAATAAAATGAACGATTTAAATAATTTTGATTTTAAACTATTATTAGCAATAAAAAAATATTTTACATTTTTTGACATTTTATTGTTGTACCTTAGGCTTTAATTTTTGTACTTAATAGAATTCCATGTAGTAATTAAAAGTTTATTAACATTTTGAATACCTATACACTTTTGTAGAGTTTTTAAAAGTCAAGTTTAAATATCACATGACTTTTAAAATTCTACAAAAATTTACATTGAATACCAATAAACTTTTATAAAATATATAAAAGTTTAAATTGAATACTTCTAGACTTTTTTTAAACTCCATAAATTTATTAAAAGTTTAGAACCAATACACCCACCTTAAACTCTTGGAAGTAGATTTTTAAGTTAAACGCTTAGAATTCGAAATTAGAAAGTTTTTATACCATCTTAATAGCGTTCTAAACATTTTTCAAAGTTCGTGTGACTTTAAAATATGTAGTTCTTCTATTTTGAAGCTGTAGTCATTGTATCTTGGGAAACGAATTGTCAACAATTGTGAGCACAGAGACGAGACAATATCGTTTTAAAGGAAAAAAATCAAACTCTTACCTCCATTATTTTTCGTAACTATTTAGTTCATTCATTTTTATCTCGATATTTGCCAAGATAAAATAAAAGAATATCAACCAACATGCTCCTGTGGCAACTGCTGGCCGACGGTTAGGGAATCTGAGGAATCGTAACTCTGAATCCAGTGTGCCTTCTGGATCCAGAGGGGTTTCTCAGTGTCCATATGATTCTAATCCATATAACACTGTTCCTCCGAAGGGGAGGATATTTTGATGCAGTCGGATGATTTGGAACAGAACTTTATTGGGGAAATGGACTTGTGCCTTGGCCAGCAATTATGGATGCTTCATATGAACCTCTAATTAGTCAGGAGAACATTGGCATAAATGAGGCGAAGGCTATGATCCTATCTGTCGATCAAGTAATCATGGGTGGTTCTGTGGGATCTTCGAAGCTAAATGTAAACCCGATAGCGAAGGATAAAGAGCAATCAGTTGAGACTGTGGTACCGGAAAGCCAAACCAAGAGTACTAAACAATGGAAGCGACTGGTCCGGGGGGATTAGTCTAATCCCAAGATTCGTGGATTTGAGAATGCCAGTATAAGTGAAGGTAAAAGACTACGAGAGCAATTCGAGCAGTCAATGAGGTCAGTAAAATACCAATTTGATTCCGAGTCCATCTTTATACATGATGCTCAATCGCCGCCACGAGCATTCTGAGAGCTTCGGTGTCTTATTGCCAAAAGTAACCCTTCGATGCTTTTTATTTGTGAAACTAAATTATACCATTCTCGATTGATATGCATCTTGTAGAAACTATTTTCAATATAATGGGATTTTTACTGTATACTTTGAGGGTAGAAAGGGTGGTTTGGCCTTGCTTTGGAAAGATCCATATGAGATTCAAATTTGTACTTACACTTCTGGACATATTGATTGCATTGTGTCTTACGAGCAGAAAACTTGGAGTTCATGGGATTCTATGGCAGCCCTATATCTTCTTTAAGATATATTTCTTGGAAGCGAAAACTCTGGAGGTTCTCTACGATCTTTTCTCAACTGTCAGCTTTTAATGATGTGATAAATTCGTGCATGTATGTTGCGGGATTTGCTATTCAAAATAGGGTAAAAATTTGTGTGAGACAGTCTCACGGGTCGTATTTGTGAGACGGATCTCTTATTTGGGTCACCCATGAAAAAATATTACTTTTTATGCTAAGAGTATTACTTTTTATTGTGAATACGGGTAGGGTTGACCCGTCTCACAGATTATGATCCGTGAGACGGTCTCACATGAGACCTACTCTCAAAATAGATCACTTTGCTTGGTGCAATATACGTAAGAATGATGAGATCATCTTCGAGCGGCTATACTTATTTGTATGTAACTTCGAATGGCATTTGCTTTTTCCTTCAGCAGAAGTTAATCATCTCGAGTACTATTGTAAAATCCGAGATCTCGATTTTATCGTGATAGTAGTTGTAATTTTTAGATTGGATAACTCTACCGGGTACAATATTTTTCTCAAGAATTTAAATAATATCGTGTATATTTTTTTCAGAAATTGAGATATGCAGAATTTTACCGGATACAGATCTAAGATTTGATACACCTGGGTCAAGATTTAAGCAAGAAGATAATCCAATCTTGGAACTAAAAAATCTTGAGGATTTTATCATGTAATTTTCGAAAATAATATTGGAAGATTTGTTAAGGATTTTCGAAAATAGTAGGGAGAGTCTACGCGATGAATGTAGTCTTGGGAAATATTTAAAAGTTCAACTACCAGGATTTTAGGAAAAATAATCCAAATATTATTTGTGGAAAAATACCACTAAATTTCGGATTTAAGTAAGCAAATTTGTGGGATTTAAGAAATATAATTTTTATTATTTTAGGAAGTCAAAAATCTACCGAATATTGGGAATTAGACACAAAAGTCAAAATTTTGCAGACTGGGCAAGGCATAATTTCGAAAATTATCCTTGGGATATATACATACAATTCCAAATTTAGGATAAAGAATAAAGGTAGATTTGATCACGATTTTAGATGGAGATTTGATTCAATTCAAACGCGATTTGATACACGATCAGGATAGCAGCCAACCCCTATAAATAGGAGGGCTCAGTGTCTCGAAAATCACACCTCTTTTTACTCTCATATTTTCGAGAATTCCCCTCCCCTAGTTCCTTAGGATTTTCGAGCACAGCGAAGCGCTGCCGTAGTCCAGCCACCGGAGTTTTCACGTTTTTCTTCAAGAAGTTTAAGGTAAGTGGGCTTGTTTTAAATGTTGAATTTTCGTGTGATGCATTTTCGGTTTTATAAAAATTCGGTCGAGTACAATTCTTCTTCTACCCCTTCTGGTTATGATTTGTGCATAAGTTTTATGTTGACACTGTGAGGATCCAACTGGATATGAGAGGGAATCCCAACTATGATATGACACTCATACGGTGGGGATATAACCGATTCGGCCTCGCCCCCTTAGAGGAATAAAAATTAGGGACTGACGTCAGTAAACCATTGAAAGTAGAGTAATCTCAGTGCCAGGTCAATGATATGAACGTGGTATGAGTCAAAAAAATGCATGGTGTGTGTGTGTATGTATTTCGAATTTTATGCATGTTGTTATGTACTCGAACGGCCCCCACTTGCTGAGTATTTCCCCAAATACTCACCCCTTACAACCCTTCCCAGATAAATCTGAAGATAAATCAGAGGAACAGGTCAAGGAAGAAGAGTCGGACCAGTTTTGGGGCTGGTGAAATTAATTATATTTCGAATTTTGCTGCAAAGATTTAAGAATTTTAGTAGGTTTATTTTAATTGTAAACGCTTCCGCAATTTATTCAATTTATTCAGTTGTAAAGACAATGGTTGTTTTTGCGAATTTATGAAATAAACTGGTTTCGGTTTATACTGTGCTACGAGGCTGGTCGTTTTTCGATTTTGTGATTGATAAGCGACGCCGGTGTCAATCCCGAGTTTCGGGGCGTGACAACTATAGCTCAGACCATAGACTTATTCCAGTTACCATGAAGAAGGGGTGTGATGTTATTTTTAAAAGAGGCCTAAAAGATTCACATTCGAGCATAAATGAACTGTGGAAGATGATTTTAATTCAATCGTGGAACGATGGCAGGGGGAGTGACAATGTTGTTCATCTTCTGAGCAAATTAAAATATTTCAGTAATATCTTTGGTCTTGGTTTGGTTCTCGTTTTTCTGATATGCGATGGAAAATTGAGTTGATTCGCAAAGAACTTAATAATTTAATGACACTATAAACCAAGCCAGATACACTGCTGCCAGAATAAATGCTCTGGATAAGGAAATTGTGAAACTTGTGACTCCAGAAGAAATGCATTGGAATCAAAGGGCTTGTGCAGTTGTGCTAATAGGTTGGCGCATGGCGATGGGAATACAAAATTCTTCCATTCATTTGCGTCTGAGAGGAAAGTTTCAATCTTATTCAAGGGCTTTTTGATGACACTGGTAAGTAGTTTTCGGAAGAAAGGGATGTAGCACATATCATCCTGAAATATTTTGCCAACATTTTCACATCATGTTATCCATTTGAGTTGGAGATTGAGAAAGCCATCGCGGCTATTTTCCTTGTAGTAGATGATATCATGAATGATGTCCTTTGTGCGATCGTATACAGAGGAAGAAATTCTTAAGGCTATTTTCGTGATGCATCCTTCCAAAGCACCTGGGCCCGATGGTTTTACAGCTCTTTCCTTCCAGAAAAATTGGGCCATGCACGGCGGTCAGGGAAGTTACCTCGGCTATTCTAAACCACCGGGTCCCGATGATTGTTGTTTCTTCTGTGGCACGGCGGATGCTTCTACTAGTCACTGCCTTATCTATTGCCCTATTGTCCGGGAAGCCTGAAAATGCACTGAGTTCTGGCACTGTGTGAAGAAACGCAACAAGCTCCCATTTATCTATTGTGGACTTTATTTGAGGGATCGACTGTCTAAATCTGAGCTCGAGCTATTTTTTTTTACCACCTGGGACATTTGGAAAGAGATTTGTCATTTGAAGCACAACTCCTAGCCGTTTAATTAAGGTGAACTGGATTACCTCCTACCTTGTGGGATCCCGGAAAGCAAGGCAACTGTGTCTTTCTCAACCTTTGCATAATCATATTGTACAAGTGAAAAAATGGACGAAACCTCCTTTGGAGCAGTTTCGGGTTGATGTTGATGCAGGCTCCAATGAGTAGATTGATAAATTTTGCGCGAGTGTGGTGATCAGAGATCATCATGGCAATATTTGTGTTGGCTTCAGCTCGTTGAACAAGCCATCCAGGATATGTGGTTGATGCTGAAATTTCGGCTATCCGTTTTGGATTAATGTTAGCCATGCGAGGGGATTATTCATGTTTGGGTTATTTTTTTTTTCTTTTTACTTATAAGAACTAAATATTACTAGTTACAGTATTTGAAAGGAATATTTTATTCCTTTATTATTTTGTTAAATTGATAATATCAATTTAAGATTTTGCCTTTCTAGACTAAAAGATTTTATTTACTTATTTCTAGATTATGAGATCTTATTTGATTTATTTTTAGATGATAAAATCTTGATTGATTTAGTCTATATATTATATGATTTGTTTTTAATGTGATTTGTATCTCTAAGATATTTTATCTTTGTTTAAAAAAAGTTTTTATATCTAATGAAATCTTCTTTCTATATTTTGTAGGACTCTTTTATGGGAAGATATTTAGGTCAAGCATTAGATATAAATATGGAGTTCCTTGTAGCCGTCATGCGTGTGGGATAGAGAGAAGTCTTGAGGAGAGAGTTGGAGAGTCGAAGCTTTTCGTGTGAGTCCTTTGATGTGACTCTTTCGTGAGGTCGGCAGAAGAGCGCATACATAGAAGAAAAATACAAAAGCCGAACCTATATTTTGTTGAGGCGTTTTTGTGTGATTGTGTGATCACTTTGTTGTGGAGAGGATCTGCTGGAGGTTTTTCGGGAGTGCACATACAGAGTTCAGATTGTGCAAAGTTTGTGTGATTGATTCACTGTTATACTGTGTTGCCGATTGGTGTTGCCAACACTCAAGAACAACACTGACGCAGAGTGTTGATCGAAGAGTGTCGTCGTTTGGTTTTAAGCAACACGCTTTTTATTTTATGCATCTAGTTTTTATTGGTTTGTTTTGATGCATTTTTAATTCCTTGGAGTGTCAAGGAATTTGGTTTTGTTTTCTCATTAGTATTGTTGTTTTTGGTGTAAACGATTTACATAATTTTTCTAGTGAATTTTTTGCCATGAGGCACCGCACAAGTATTCGTACTTGTGCATAATTTAAATCTGGTGTTAATTTATTAAAGTTATATTTGTGTGTTAAATAATTAATTTCCGCTGCCGTGTTGTGTACAGTGTTGACAACACCAGACACAACACTAACTTCTGATACACACATTATAATGTTTTAATTGATTTCCTGCACAACAATTTCTTACAGTATTGTTGTTATATTTTTTAAAATTATATTTGTATCTTATCAGTTCAATTGATAAAAAGTCCAGATTTTGCTTAGTCTTTATTACTTGCACAAACAATTTAGTTTTGACATCACCAAAAAAGAGAAAAATTGCTAAGATAAAATTTGAATATAAGTTTTGGTGATTATAACCTAAACTAATACTAACTTAAGATAAATTACTAAATATAGGAATAACTGAACTAAATTGACTAGGTTATCGATGAAAGAGCATCATTTCTGTTGTTCAACTACGCTGACACAAGATGAGACGTAAAAACTCGTACAGACAAATCAAGCCGTCCAAACCTACTGATCTTATAAGCATCTACAACAGCTCGAGTGGAACCATGTTGTTCGCATTTATTCTGTGAGCAGAACATATCGTATTTTAGATTAATCTGACAACATTCTCTGAAGACAACAGACTATCTCTGAGTATATTCCAAGAGTTGTCAGTACAGACAAAAAAAAAGATATAGGTTATGTAATGCCCGAGAATTTTTATCCTGGTAATCTGTAATTATTGATTTAGGATTTGATATGATTACGAGGGGATTAATCGTGACACGATTTGACTCAGCATGAGAAGATGTATGTGCGAGGACAGTTCCTTTCGCGCACATGCGCGACGTCATGCGCGTACATGCGCAAAACGGGCAGAAGACCTCGCGCATATGCGCGAAGTAAGGGCGCGCATATGCACGAGTTGTGCGATGAACCAAGTGCAATTCCAGAGAACCTCGCGCATATGCGCCGAGCAGGGGCACGCATATGCGCGAGGTGCTGTGCAGATGACGCGCCGAGACATATGGTCTCGCGCAAGCGTCGAGTGATGTCGCGCATATGCGCGAAACGTGTTTGTCTACCATATCTATTTATTAATGTTGGGACCTAATGACGATTATGAACTTGATTAGCGTCCGGGTCCCCACAGATTACCTTTTTCAGCTAGTCTTCAAGGAATTTGAACTAATCATTATTATATTTGGAAACAAGATAAGAACAAGTGACATTTTCTTATTAATTATCGACTACCTAGTACATCTATGTCTACCATAGCTATTTATTAATGTTGGGACCCAACACATACAAAAGGGAGATGCATCACGAATAAAGAGACTAATGTTACATTGATCTTCATCAACCAATCTCAAATCTCACATCATCTCTTACAAGATTTATTTTTAAGCAGCCTTTGCACATGCACAAAGTTCTATCAGATCGATTAAAGATCATATTGTGCACATTTTATTCATTTTTTTTATTACACGAGTTTCATTGTATTGTGAGAATCATTATAATTGTTAGAAACATGTTTATGAACATATTGAGTTAATAAAAAAGTATGCTAGGAGTGTCAATTAAGTAACATATAAGTCCTAAGTTGAAGCGAGTTTGTACAAAAGGTTCTATCGATCAAATATTGTAGTAAATCTTTTAGAAAACAAAAGAAGAAGAGACGTAGAAGATTGGTTTTCGAACTTCCATAAACAAACTTCTTCTTTACTTTCGGTTATTTTACTTGTCTTATCTTTCATCATCTGTGCTGTTGACTTTCTAAATGGAACCAATATTTTGCACTAGCATATATCGTATTAATTAAGTAACTTGAAATGTTTGTGCACATAGCTCTTTCAATACCTTAATTTACTCATTTTGATTAAAATATTGACTTGTTTTATTAACACATAGTTTGAGTTTCACATTACTTGTCATAATTTTATAACAGTTCATTCACCCCATCTAAAATGTTATTTTCGCTTCTAACATGGTCAATATGTGAAAAGTTGCTACAGCAGTAAATTTTAAAATGATGACATATACAAAATAATTGCTATATAGATATTAGTTTCATAATTCAAAGGAATTTATTAAATCGGTTACGAATTTTAAATACTAATTATTCCACATTAATATGAAAATTAAGATAAATCACAAACTTGAAAACTAGACTAGTGATTTAAAAATAATATGCTTTCTTTGAATGCAAAATTATTTTAAAAGTCATTAATATATATCGGTTACAAATTTAAATACTAATACTTCCACATTAATAGGGAAATTAAGACAAATAATTAATTTTAAAGTTAGAGTAGTAATTTAAAAATATTATGATTTCTTTGAATATAAAATTTATTGTAAAAAACCTTACAATATGTCGTACAAGGCGTGGATCAAAATTTAGCCAGAAATAAATTATAAACCTTAATTTTGTTTCACTAATAGATCGAATAAATTCATAAATATATTTTTAATTATTATACCAAAAATTAAGTCACAGTTATCTCATCTATATTTTACAAGGAACAATTGGAAAACAATACTTTCTTGCTACCTAATTTTATCATGTATAATTAATAAATTCAATCTATATGACTCATAATTCAAGAGATAATCGGTATTAAATAAGTAATAATTTTTAGATTTAGTGGCTTCAATCGAAAAAGAACAAAAAAATTCAATTTACCACCAGATATTGACAAATTACCTAACGAAAACTCAAAATATATCAACTTGCATGACTAAAATTGCCATTTTTCTGTCTCCGAGGTATGTCCCGAAGATATGAGTTGTTTGTATATAGTTGGTTTTGATTGTGTGGGCATATTTTATGTTGTGAGATGAAATACTATTTTTGTATTCAAATAATATGTTTTGGGCTCATTGTAAAGAAAATTTAAACTCGTTTTTCGCTGTAATTAATTAACCCTAATCTGATTGTGTTGTAATAACGATTAAGAGTTAAGGACCTCACATAGAATGATATATATATATATATATATATATATATATATATATATATATATGTATATAACCAAAATATGTCAAGTTGCAATTATTGTATAAAAAAACAATTCGTATATTTTGAATCGTACATCAACTCAATTTCTATATTTTGATGGCTTTCATAGTATTTGCCAACACACACGTATTTATATAATATGATTAATGTCAGTTATATATATATACGTTGCATTTTTTTTATTAATCTTCAAAAAAGTATATCCCAAAATATTTATAAGAATATTGAAAACAATATATGAGAGAATTCACGCTAAAAGCAAACACGTGAGCACAAATTCACTCAAGTAAATATCTGCAATTCAAAGGATTACTTTATTCAATATTTGTTTTTTTTTTCTTGAAATGTTATTCAATATTTGTTGTAAATATAGTGTATCATACATACATGTATATATATAATTATAAATAAATAAATATTCAAGCCTCTCTACCCAATATCCAACTAAAGGGAACAGTAGCTTGCTTTCCCAGAGCTTGTGCCCTCTCCTCGAACTTCCTATATCTCGGAACTAAACCGCAAACATAATCCTGCGCTTTACGCCCCTCGTCGGAGAGCCCCGTCAAATTCTTCACACCCCATCGGTCGACCAAGAATTCCATAATGTCGGTATAGTCTCTGGCAGTGTATACACCTATTCGTTGCGCAACGGCGGAGTAGTTACTGAAAATATTTTCATCCACGCCATCGTACAACATGTGGGCTGGCATTACGATTTTCTTCTTCATCATGTCAGCAAGACTCCTCATCGTGCTATCCGGATCGATCTCAAAGAGCTTCTCAACAATTTTTGTGTAGGCAGCTTCATGGCGTTTCTCATCTGCGGCAACGATGCCACAAATCTGAGCCAGTTTTGTGTCCCCATATTTTTTGGCAAGCTTAGCTGTGTTTCCATGAGATATGAACGTTGCCCTTTCTTGAAATGACACGTAGATAAAGCAAAGATACGGGTTGTTCTCCGTGCTTATATCCTTTTAATGTTAAAATTCAAGTTAACAAGGTTAATTAAAAACTCAAACGGCACGCAGAGAATAAGTTGATTATTAATTGCATGCTATTGTATAAAAGTAAATAAATATTACCATCCCGGAACCAATCAAGTATTGTACGGTTTTCTCGATTTGTTTCGTATCGACACGTCCGGAGAGATAGAGATATCGATTGAGAAGATCACCGTGTCTGTTCTCTTCGGCGGTCCACCCTCGGATCCATATAGCCCAAGGCGTGGGGCTAGAACCAGTCTCATCTCGGATTCCATCTAGTGTATTGAGAACTGTCTGATAAGTTGGAAGTGCTTCCTCGGTAATCATGTTACCAACCAATGAAACTAAACAGTCATCTGGGATCTCTTTGGTTCTCTCCCTCAGTTCTTTGACCTGATCCACGAATCCTTCGGAAGTTGAGTCGGGTAAATAGTCACTCGGCTGCCAAGATTTCTCGACGTCTTTTAGTATCACCAAGATATTGTTTTCAGCCCAATCATGTAGCTGTGTAAATATCTCACACTTTTCTTGTGGCATGGAGTGAGTCACTTGGTCGAGAACTTTTTTTGGGGGAGAGAATGGTTTTTTAAGGTTTATCACCTCCCTACGATCCATAATTCAACGAAGCATTTAAAAAACATAGTATTATCAGGCATTAACAGACATGAATATTGGTTTGTTTAAAGAAAGAAAAATTGCATTTTTTTAATCTGCATATTTAATTTTGTGAGTTTAGTCTCAAACTTCAGTTTTAATTATCTATTGTTTGCTTTGTTTTTGACATAACACCGATCAAGAATTGATGTGAATCACGTGAAGTATCACATTAAATATAAAACATACAAAAATTGTCAAAAAAATGAAAAATACTCGATTAAAATTGAATTAAATTACATTGGTTATATAAGAACGACAATGCAATTTTCCTGATTTAAGACAAGAAATATGATTATTTTTTCGAAAGAAGACTCCATGCAGTTGCTTCCATGTGGAGTAGACAAAGTTAGACCTTCGGTTCCCCCATACTCCTATAGATATCCACATCCTAATAAAAAGACATAAATTAGAATCAAGAAAGATACTTGGGAGAAGAATGAACTTTCGACGCCACCGCGGAAACTTCTTGAGAAGATCTGATCTTAACAGAATAAGGAAACGGAGACATCATCTTGTGGGGATTCAAAGCAAGATTAGCTATAAGTGCCATTTGATTCCTTGCGTAGAAGTTGTCGCAAAAAAACCAGCTGATTTCTGATTATCTTTTTACTATAGTTAATGGATTTTATCATAAAGATTACGATGATCTTTGAATATGATTTTAAGAAGAAAGATGATAATGAAGCAAGGAAAATAAACAAGTGGATGGTGCAGACTCTATACATAGAAGGGTTTAAATAACGCAATACGAGGTTAAAATAGGGAAAAAAGTATGCATCTTATAATTTCCAACTAATTTTACAGGAGAAAAAAAAAACCAAGAAATAGTTAATGATCATATTTGGATTAATGTCAATGAGCAGTAACAGCGGCATGCGTACTATAAAGATAAATTAAACAAAATATAACTTGTTTTTATGTTGAATATTGATCCGGGTAAAATGGATGAGCAGGGTCGGGTGCTCCACCGGGTCAAATCAAGAATTTATAGTGTTGTTAGGAAAATGAACAAGGTAGATGGCTTCGATCGTGCCCTGCAAACAATGAAAGGAACTCGTGAATGGGCGCCGGAAGGGTGTCCGGCGTGACCACTCCGATGCTTAAGTCAGCAGGTTTGTCGAGAGAGAAACTTAAAGCAATATGTATGGATGCTTGAGAGTGAAGAAATTTCAGCCCTGTAAAATGTCAACGATACCTGCTATTTGAAGAGAAGCTAGGGTTACCTTGATGCGCGTGCTCACCTACTACTTGTACCCTCGGACGTTGACGGCCTGTCGGGTCCCTTTCTACCCGATAGCTTCGTGGGTACTCCAAGAATAAGGGACGTTGACTGCATGTCCAGTCCCTTTCTTCTCCATATTTTCGGGGATACGTTCAGGCGAAAGACGTTGACTTCCCGCCCAGTCGCTTTCTTCCCTACAATCTATAAGATCCTCTAAGTAAGTTACTCGAGTATTGAGCCCTCGGCTTTAGCATGAAAGCCCGGTCTCTAGTTGCCCGGGAGGTAAGTAAATACCCGGTCATGCATGAAGCGCCCAGTCGCGTGGGTAACAATCGCCCTCCCGGTTTCTATATAGGCTACTCAATGAAACTTCCCGGGTCCTCCATGACCCGGGCCCTTATAGGGGTATCACCACCCATCCCTAAAATAATCGGGCTAGAGTCTCACTCGCTGTCCCGATTGGTGTGAAATAATTCACGGTGTATAATAGCATCGGAGCCTTTAAATATCCCGTAGAAGAGATGTCACACCTGGATGATTTGTCTCCTGGACCCGAATGAATTGTTATCCAGCCTCCCTGATATTGCATTCGTTATAATGAGATGCACCCACAATTAATTCCTACTAGAAAACGCTCCACATCTCGAGAAATGGATAAGTCTGACACCTCGACAGCTGTGCACGTCTTTTCACCTCCCGGCACAATTTCCAAAACTTATCTCAACCGTTCAGGCATCTTGAAGATCAACGGTCATTATTAATTTGTTCTTATTATAAATAGTGCCTTACCGATCCGCCATCATACCAGCAAAGTGTTGTTAGGAAGATACAATGGCAGGTGCTAGCAATCCCAGCGTCCCTGATGTGGCGGAAGAGTTCATGAATGCATCTACGGAGAGGCATAAGACGGAAATAGAGGAAGAGGTCTTTCACAAGATTCTTGCCTTCTGGGAGGCACTGCAGGAGTTACAGCTTCTCTACTACTGCGGTGAGGCTAATACTCCTCGGCTTCTGGCGAAATTGGAGAAGTATCGGGAGTATCTAAATATTTCCGAGTTGGGGGATCCTTTTGAAGAGGACCGCATGTACGAACTGATGCTTCGAAAAGAGAGGAACACTCTCAATGATATCACTGACACCAAGGGCTACGAAGGAAGGGCTACACGAGAAGTGAGACGTTGGATATTCCTGTGGAAAGCCTTCGTAGAGGAGGCATATTTCGATGTAATCCGAAGTAATTTCGTTAAATAAAATTATTATCCGAGTTTACTGTCTTTGCACCATTTTATCTGATGCATATCCCACGGGCTGCATAACTCGACTGACAAGATTAACTAATAATAAGTAACGAACGGAGACGTGAGGGTTTCGTATTTAAAACAAAAAGGGCGCCCGAGCTCCGCATCTCTCGGGTTTGCAATAATATGCCGGGACCTCGAATCTCCCGGTCTGAAGATAAAATGCCGGGGCCTTAAACCTCCCGGACTCAATACAAATATTTCCCCGCTTACCCGGATGTCCCGATTGTTATGATAACAGGTGTAAGCCTTAACTCCTTCCTGGAGACGCTTCGTATTTCGGGAAAGAAATAAGTCTAACGCCTCGATAATCACGTGTGTCCTTTCCTCTTCTGACGATTAATACTTTAGTATCTCGATACTCGTAACAGTCTCTTCGCCTACCTCGATAATAAATGCTACGTGCCTATAAATACAGGAAGGCAATGGGAGGTAAGAGATAACACCTTCGACATGGCAAGTTCGAGCGAATCTACGGTCTGCAGTGGCATCTACGTTCCAGCGCCCAATACCCTACCTCCTCATCTGGAGGATCTGAAGAGGACCATTGAGGAGTTGGTCCTGTCGAAGGTGATGTCCACTTGGCATAAGATTCAAGATCTTAATGCCACGCTCCGAGAGGGTTTGGCCTTCACTCGGGCACAAAGAGCGGTGGCGAGGAGGTATAAACGGGAGCTCGAAGTCAACCATGTTGCCGAGCTAGCTACTGATGAAGTCCTGCTTCATGCGATGCTGCTGAAGGAAGGGCGTCAACAGGAAAAGATTTCCTCCTCTGAGTTCTTTAACATCGCCCAGTCTCCTGAACTAACCCACTGGATCCATGAGTGGCAGCATGTTGTAGGTGTACTAATAATTGGTGCTAGGCATGAGCGATTTCTTTATGAATAAAATCTGTTTACTTGTTTCATTCTCTTCTTCGCACGTTAATCCATGATAAATCGAGTATAATTCGTAAATACGCGATTGAATCACCCAGAACAAAAATCTCACCTACTTTAAACAAAGCATTAGAGCTTCGTTTGGAATAAAATGCCGGGGCCTCGAATTTCCCGGACTGAAAATAACGTGCCGGGGTCTTAAACCTCCCGAACTTAAAATAATATGCCGGGGCCTCAAACCTCCCGGACTTAGAATAATATGTCGGGGCCTCAAAACCTCCCGGACTATCCATACGTCATTACAACGACACGTGTTCATCTATCCCAACGGCTAGTAATGTTTCGTATTCCGAGGAGATAAAACATCATGACATCTCGATCTGTGTAACTGTCTTTTCGTTCTGCCCGTCGCGACTTTCGAGGCGCATCGAAACCGCACACGTGTTCACTCAATCGACGGTCCCAACCATTCCCCCATCTCCTATATATAGCGACCCTAGGTTTCTCGAAAAGTACTCTCAAATCACCATTGTCGGCGAAGCCCTTGCCAATTCTTCTCTTGCAGTTTCCGGCGTTTGAAGCCTCCCTATTCCGACGATCTTCTGCCACTTCCGCCCTAAATACTCGTAAGTTTTCTCTTTTCCTTATGTCTAATTCTACTTCTTCTACTTCCGGGGCCAATGCCCGAGGTTCGTCAGGGTATGAATCCGCCGCCCTTCGTTCTGATTCGTCTCCTTCTCCTACTTCTCGTCGCCCTTCTACCCAGACTGTCCAAAAACCTATAAGCTTAAAACCCCAATCTTCTTCGAGACCTTCTAAACCTTCTTCTTCGGGCATATCCCGGATCCCCAAAAAGGATAAGGGTAAGGGTAAAGCCCGGGCTTCCGACCACCCTTTAACCGAGGTCCCCGAGATTCCCTGGTTCTCATATCTGAAAAGCTCCTTGCGACCCGGAGCAGAGAAAGAACTTCGAACCTTAGGGGTCATTCCCTCTTCTTATCCTATTCTCATACCCGGATCTTCTGACCGGGCAGATCAACCCCCCTCGGGTTATATTACCTTTTTTCGGGACCAGCTTCGCAATGGTCTCCGATTTCCCATTGCCCCGTTCTACATCGAGGTTGCCAAATTCTTTGGTGTACCTATTAATCAATTTCATCCCAATTCTTTCCGGATCATGGCTTCGGTTTTTGTTCTCTTCCGTACGCATGATCTGGTAATAAATTCCAAAGTTCTGCATTATTTCTTTATTTGTAGATTATGAGATAATTCCTTTTCCCTTTCTGCCCGGCTTAATGCCCGCTTTCTTGATGACATCCCTTCCTCTGAAAACGGGTGGAAAGGAAGATATTTTTTCATTCGTCTCCCGGGTTCTCTCGATTGTTCAACCGAGTTCCTCTCTTCTCTTCCCCCTCAGCCAGAACTTCCTCAGGCATACAAATCTGAAGAGTTTTACATCCGAAGCCTCGCCCTGGTAGAGGGTAGAAAGTTTTCTTCCACCGTCCTTATTGCCCAAGAACAACTGGTTACTTATCATTTAAGTGCCCGGGTGGAGGACCCGATTGACCAAGTGATTGATGAAGTTGCTGGCTCGGGCCTTCAACCCGGTAACTTTCCTTTACATGTTGTGCGATTGTTCCCTGGCTTTGTATTTGCATTTGGATTTTACCCTTTCCTGCTCTTTGTGTAGATTTAATGGAAGAGGCTTTTGCCAAAAGATGGGCAGCCGAGAAGGCGGCCAAGGAGAAGAAAAGGGAAGCCCGAAAGGCTGCTGCTGAAAAGAGAGCGGAGGATGTGGCTGCTCGGGCGAAGGAGACGGCCCGGGTACAATTTGAACTTAAGAGAGCGACGCCTGAATCCAGGGAAGATGATGAAGACCTCCTCCCCCTTAGCCAAAGGCCAAGAAGAGTCACGACCATCCCGGTGGTGACTCTCAGCGAGGATGATCAAGCGGGAGGCCAGGCTTCCTTTCAAGAGATTCAGTCAGACACGCCTCCCCTTCTGCGCGATGACCAGGCACCCCTCCAAGAACCTTCACAGGAATCTCTCCAAGGGCCTCTCCCAGAATCTTTCCAGGGGCCCTTGCCAGGGCCCCTCCTCCCTTCGAAGCCCACCAGGTCTGTCTTCTCCACCGAAGGAGCCTCCCGGGTCGGGGCAGACTTCCTCAAGCAAATGCTCCTTCCTACTGATCAGGCCTTCCTGAAGAGCATGCCGCCAACCCCTCGATGCCTGGATGGCTTGAACAAGCTTCTGGCTGTAAGCTTCTTTCTTCCCCTCTCTTCTCTTCTCTTTTTTTTTTTTTATTATTATGACCTTGCCAACCCTGCCTTCTCTTTGAAAAATAGGGTGCACATATGTTAATGTCAGCCTATGAAGAGGTGTCATCCTTAGCCAACCACCAGGCTCCCCAACTCCGGGTCTTCCAAGAGACGCACGAGCTTATTCAAGCGGAGCTTGCTCAGTTGAAGGGATTCCATTCACAGACAGTGGCAACCCTTCAGGGTTCTGTGGAGTCTGCTCAGGCGGAGCTGGCCAAAGCCCGGGAGGAATTAAAGGAAAGTCATATCAGGGAGGAAACTCTTCAAAAGCATCAATTGATTCTTGATCGCAAGAACGCCTCCCTGATGGATGCCGTAGAAGAACAAATGTCCCGGGCTGAAAGAGCAGAGAAGGCTCTAGCCGAGTCTGAGCGCCAAAAAGAGCAACTGCGGACTTCCTTCCTGGAATCCTCAGAATTCAAGGCGGCCGTTGAGGATCGAGCCTATCCTTTCTTTAAGACCGGCTTCAAAAGATGCCTTCAACAATTCCAGGAAGCCGAGCTTATCCCCAAGGATAGAGCCAACTTTCCAGATTTCGGGCTAGCCATTGCATCTCTTGCAGGAGCCGGGGTGGGAGGCAATGAAGGTACATCCAAAGAGGAGGACGGAGAGGAACCTGTAGAGGAGGAAAAGCAGGAGAAGTCCGTAGAGGGGGAGGAAAAAGGAAAACCTGGAGAGGCAGAAGCAGAGCAAACAGAGAAACCGACAGAGGAGGAGAAAGAGCCAGAAAACAGCCCTGCTGATATAAAATAGGCTTGTAATCTTTTTATTTTTAAGTTCACTCCCTGCCTTCGGGCTTCGTAGTAATGCAATATTTTCTTTCCTTTTATCCTTCTTCGCAATATTTATAAAAATTCAGTACTCGATCCTTATATGACCAGGATATTCTTGTTCTAACAAATCTAACAATTTTCCAAGTGTTGAGAACTAACTAAGATACCAAATTATGTGAACGGGTATTAGCCTTCCGTACTTTAAATGGATATCTGTGATGTGAATGCCTGGAACGAACGGACACTTAACAGGATGTAGTGCCCGGGGTTTTTGAGGAGCTAAGGTGCGGAATCTTAGGCCGGGGAACAGGTCCCGGGACTTGGGAATGGTCGAGGTACGGAGCCCCGAGCCAGGGAGTAGTACCCTGGGCTTATGTAAGACTAAGGTGCGGAACCTTAGGCCGGGGAACAGGTCCCAGGACTTTGGAATGGTCGAGGTACGGAGCCCCGAGCCAGGGAGTAGTACCCTGGGCTTATGTAAGACTAAGGTGCGGAACCTTAGGCCGGGGAACAGGTCCCGGGACTTTGGAATGGTCGAGGTACGGAGCCCCGAGCCAGGGAGTAGTACCCTGGGCTTATGTCTCCTCAGTTTTACGCAATGTCACTTATAGTAGGCAAAAGTATGAGGAAAACGATCCTTTATTATTTCTTCAAAGTGAAAATTACATCTGTACATTGGCTAAGCATAATATTTCTTCAAATGAAGTACATTCCAAGGTCTCTTAAGAAGTTTACCCTGAGCATCTTCTAGGTAAAAAGATCCTAAACTGACTCTCCTAATGATTTTGTAAGGCCCCTCCCATCGAGCTTCGAGCTTGCCCACGTCCCCAGCTGGATTAACCTTCTTCATCACCAAGTCCCCTATCTGCAAGTCTCGAACTCGGACCTTTTTGTTGTAGGATTTCATGACCCGGTTTCGATATGCCTCCATCCGGATCATGGCTTGGTCCCTCTTTTCTTCTAATAGATCCAGTTCCAATGCACGGCTACCCTCATTGTTGCTCGGGTAAGATTCTACCCGGGCAGATGTTTGACCGATCTCAACAGGAAGGATGGCCTCAGATCCATACACCAGGCTGAACGGAGTTTCTTGAGTAGGTGCCCGAGGAGTAGTCCTGTATGCCCATAGTACACTGGGTAATTCTTCTACCCAGTCCTTCCCTTTGCCTTGCAGTCTGGTCTTTAAAGCCTGCACAATGATTCTGTTTACAACTTCTGTCTGCCCATTGGCCTGAGGGTACGCAACAGAAGTGAAGGACTGGGTGATCTTCATTTCCTGGCACCAAGACGTTATTTCTTTTCCTTGAAACTGTCTCCCATTATCCGAGATCAATCGCCGGGGTATGCCGAAGCGACATACTATATTCTTCCATAAGAATTTCAAAACCTCTTGCTCGGTGATTTTAGCCAAGGGCTCGGCTTCCACCCATTTGGAGAAATAATCCACAGCCACCAACAGGAATTTTTTCTGGGCTCGAGCAACTGGAAATGGGCCGACTATATCCATACCCCACTGATCAAAAGGACAAGATGCCCAAATAGGCTTCATAGGAGTGGCTGGGCTGTGTTGAAAGTTGGAATGATGTTGACAGCTTTCACAAGTCCGGACCACTCGAGCCGAATCATGGTGAAGAGTCGGCCACCAGAACCCGGCTAGCATCGCTTTCCGAGCTAAAGATGTTCCCCCCAAATGCTCACCACAGCATCCTTCATGAATCTCTTGAAGAACATAAATCTCTTCCTTCCCGCTCAAACACTTCAACAATGGTCCCTGGAATGATCTCCTGTATAAGATATTATTTAAGAGAACAAACCTGGGGGCTTGTCTTTTTTTTTTCTGTGCTCGAGCTCTCTCCTCGGGCAATTCATTGTCCCGGATGAATTTGATCAGAGGGGTCATCCAAGAATACTCGGGTATTGTCAACATTTCTTCTTCTTCAATAGTTAAAACTGCTCGGGAAACAAATAAAACCTCCCGGGTGCTGTCTTCCGACAAAGAAGCAGTCATTTTTGCTAGGGCATCAGCCTCTCCATTTTCTTCTCGGGGTATCTGTTCGATGCTCCAATCCACAAATACGACTGCCTGGGCATTGATGAGATGCAAATATTTGAGCATTTTGTCGTCCTTGACCTCATACACGCCCTTGATCTGCTGAGTAATCAACTGTGAATCGGAATACAATATAATCCTAGCCGCTCCAATTTCTCGAGCAGCTCGGATGCCGGCTAGAACAGCCTCATATTCTGCTTCATTATTTGTTACCCGGGAACCAATTTTGACTGCCAATTTAATCTTCTCTCCCGATGGGGAGATTATCACGACTCCGACTCCACATCCAACCAGGCAAGAAGCCCCGTCTACAAACACCCTCCATCTCTCTTCCTCAGCAGGTTGAATCATCTCAGATAGGAAATCGGATAAAGCCTGCGCTTTTATGGCCAACCGGGGCTTATACTCAATATCGTATTCCACCAATTCCACATTCCATTTGATCATCCGCCCGGATACTTCAGAGTGAGTCATAATTCTTCCAAGCGGGCTGTTAGTAAGAACGATAATAGGATGTGATAGAAAATAAGGCCGCAATTTCCGGGCAGTCACAACTAAAGCCAGGGCCATCTTCTCCACTTCACTATACCGCAGCTCGGGACCTCTTAGGGCGTGACTGACATAATAGACAGGCTTTTGATCCGAGCCTTCTTCCTTTATTAAGACAGAGCTGACAGCATATTCAGTAGTGGATAAATAGACAAACAATTTATATCCGGGCTCAGGCTTTACCAGAATTGGAAGCTCGGCTAGATGCTTTTTAAGATCTTGGAAAGCCTGCTCGCACTTGTCATCCCATCCGAACTTTTGGGCTTTTCTGAGAATCTTAAAGAAAGGATAACTTCTGTGGGCTGACCGAGATATAAACCGAGATATAGAGGCAATCATCCCGGTCAGCTTCTGCACTTCTTTGACAGATCGGGGAGAAGGCATACATAAGACGGACTTCACTTTTTCTTGGTTGACCTCGATCCCCCGCTCTGTCACTATAAAGCCCAAGAACTTACCACTCTTGACTTCGAAAATACATTTAGCAGGATTGAGCTTGACTCCATAAGATGTCAGAGTGGTAAAGGTTTCTTCCAAATCAGCAATAAAATCCATCACCTCTTTTGACTTTCCCAGAATATCATCCACATAAACCTCCAGATTCCTTCCCAGCTGCTTCTCAAAGACTTTATCCATTAAACGCTGATATGTGGCCCCTGCACTTTTCAACCCGAAAGGCATCACAACATAACAAAATGTACCTCCCGAGGTGATGAAACTGGCCTTGTCTTGATCATTTTTTGCTAAGGGAATTTGATGATATCCCTGATAGGCATCCATGAAACTGAGCAGCTCGAAGCCTGAGGTGGAATCCACCAACTGGTCAATCCGGGGCAATGGGTAATGATCCTTGGGACAAGCTTTATTGAGGTCCCGAAAATCAACACACATCCTCCATTTCCCGGCAGCTTTGGGTACCAGCACCACATTCGAGAGCCATGTAGGAAATTGTATCTCCCGGATGTGGCCGGCTTGCAACAACTCTTTCACCTGTTCATCAATAACTTTGTCTTTCTCGGGACCAAAGTGTCTCTTCTTCTGTTTGATCGGGTGAGCTCCCGGGAGAATGTTTAATTGATGCTCAGATATCAGGGGTGAAATCCCTGTTAGTTCCTGCTGGGACCAGGCAAACACATGAATATTAGTCTTTAAACATTTAAGTAAACTGACCCGGGTGGATATATCGAGGTCTCGGGCCACCCGGATCTGTTGGCCTGGTCCTATCTCCACAGCTTCCTGCTCTTCCTCTGCCACAAAGTGAACTTCTCCTTTCTCCACTCCACCCTTCCAAACTTCCTCCACCCTGGGTTTCTTCTCCTCCTTTTTCGACTTGCCCTGATCTGCTCGGATACCTTCCACATAACATTTTCGGGAAGAGGGTTGATCTCCACGAACTTCTCCCACCTGGCTTCCCACTGGAAATTTGATCTTTTGATGATAAGTAGATGCTACTGCCCTCAACTCATTCATGGCCGGCCTCCCCAGAATGATATTGTAAGATGATGGGGAGTCCACCACTGTGAAGGTGGTCATGACCGTTTTCTTGATGTCCCGGGAGCCTAGAGTGAGTGGCAGAACAATTTCTCCCTCCGGATAAACTGCATGTCCAGCAAAACCAAAAAGGGCAGTCTCCACAGCTTCCAACTTAAATCCTTGCAAATCCATCTGCACTAAGGCATCTTTGAAAATCACATTGACTGAACTGCCGGAATCCACGAAGACTCTCAGAATGTCGTAATTAGCCACCCGGGCTTGGATAACCAAAGCGTCATTGTGGGGCATGTTTATTCCCTTCAGGTCCTCCGGGCCAAAGCTGATCACGGCCTCGTTCCTCCTAGATCCTTCTACCTCCAGACACTCCCGCCTACTTCTTGATTTCCTGGCCCGATTTGAATCTCCATCGGTGGATCCTCCCGATATCATCTTAATCAATCCAGCAACAGGGGATGAAGGGCTCCTCTTCTCAGGTTCTGGCTCCCTCCTCATACTCATATGGTTTCCCGGGTTGTTTCTTGAGTCTACTCGAGCATGAGATACTGGTGGCCGGGGGGTCCAAGGTGGACCTCTCGACCTTTTGGTGTACTGGTCGTGCCCCTGATTGGTGGGTGGGACATAACTTCTTTTCAAAGCTTTACAATTCTCGGTGCTATGCTGACACACACCATGCCTGGTGCAAAATCCACTTTTCCCGGGTTGGGACAACTGATGACTGGGAACCGGATCCCTACTGCATTCCTGCACTTCTCTTTCACGGATAATTTTCAAAGGCACATGCGGGGAAAAGTGTCCTGGATTACCTCGCCGTGGTCCCCTCTCCTCGGGCTTAGGTGCCCGGTCCCCTCTTTCCTTCCTGATGGCTTCCCTCTTTTGTTTCTGGGCTTCTTCCATATTGATATACTTCTCTGCCCGAGACAGCAAATCCTCAAAATCTTCAGGCACTTTTTTCGTTAATGACTTGAAAAACTCACTCTCTTTTAGGCCTTGAGTGAAGGCAGTAGTTTTTGTCTCTGCAGCACAAGTTGGCACATCCAAAGCCACTTTGTTAAACCTCTTGATATACATCCTCAAACTTTCCTCCGGCCCCTGTCTCACTTCGAACAAACTGAAAGCAGTTTTCTTATACTTCTTACTGCTGCTGAAATGGTGTAAGAAGGCTTTCTGAAAATCCTCAAATGATTTAATACTCAATGGAGCCAATCCATCAAACCATCTCTGAGCTGAGTCCACCAGCGTGGTCAAAAACACTTTACACTTGATCCTATCAGTGTAACAGTGCAGCATAGCCATATTCTCGAACCTGGCCAAGTGTTCTTCCGGGTCCTCGTTTCCATCATACGCCTTTACTTTAGCAGATTTCAAGTTTCCAGGAAGAGGTTCCCGGATGATAGCCTCAGCAAACGGGCGTCCTTTGACAGACGCTCGAGAAGTTCCACGATTTTCTAGCTGTCCTTCCAAGACTTTCATTTTCTGTTTTAACTCCAGCATCTCCTCGACTATCGTTGGTGACTTAGAACCAGCAGAGGATTCCTCCACTTCTCCCCTCTTCTCCTCCTCCCTCAATTCCTGCTGCTTGCTCCTGCTCTTTTTCTGGTTCCTTCTCGAGTGGTATATCATGGTGGGAAGCTTCCCGCCTAGCCATAGCTCTCTCTACGGCTTCACTAATGCGTTTATCAAACTCCGCTGGAGTCATAGTGATAAGATCGGGAGGAGCGTCCTCTTGTCTTGAATGATTCGCGTCAACTCCCTGGACCCGGGAAGTGTTCTGGTTAGTTTTCCTCGTGTGAGCCATATCAACGCCTTAGTCTCAAGATTCCCACAGACGGCGCCAATGATATGATCCGGGTAAAATGGATGAGCAGGGTCGGGTGCTCCACCGGGTCAAATCAAGAATTTATAGTGTTGTTAGGAAAATGAACAAGGTAGATGGCTTCGATCGTGCCCTGCAAACAATGAAAGGAACTCGTGAATGGGCGCCGGAAGGGTGTCCGGCGTGACCACTCCGATGCTTAAGTCAGCAGGTTTGTCGAGAGAGAAACTTAAAGCAATATGTATGGATGCTTGAGAGTGAAGAAATTTCAGCCCTGTAAAATGTCAACGATACCTGCTATTTGAAGAGAATCTAGGGTTACCTTGATGCGCGTGCTCACCTACTACTTGTACCCTCGGACGTTGACGGCCTGTCGGGTCCCTTTCTACCCGATAGCTTCGTGGGTACTCCAAGAATAAGGGACGTTGACTGCATGTCCAGTCCCTTTCTTCTCCATATTTTCGGGGATACGTTCAGGCGAAAGACGTTGACTTCCCGCCCAGTCGCTTTCTTCCCTACAATCTATAAGATCCTCTAAGTAAGTTACTCGAGTATTGAGCCCTCGGCTTTAGCATGAAAGCCCGGTCCCTAGTTGCCCGGGAGGTAAGTAAATACCCGGTCATGCATGAAGCGCCCAGTCGCGTGGGTAACAATCGCCCTCCCGGTTTCTATATGGGCTACTCAATGAAACTTCCCGGGTCCTCCATGACCCGGGCCCTTATATCAATTTAAATGATCACTGTTGAAGGAAAATCAAGTATATAAAGACATGATTCAAGACCAAACAGATTAGTGAAGCATTCACAATATGTCATAATCAAGATCTCGAGCACTCTTCATTGTTCTGTCATCAAGTTTCGCCATATATAGCACACGCATTGTGGGGACCCAGACGCTAATCAAGTTCTTAATTATCATTGGGACTAATTAATAAATTATAAACAGGGTCTAAATTTTTTTTTTTTTTTTAATGCGGAACGTAGTGAAATCAAACTAATATACAACTCAGTATATAAAAGTACAAGTCCTGTACTACAAACATACATTCAACTAAGGTTTAAACAACTAATGTCAAGTGTCCAACCCTATCTACAATCCAAGTCCGGAGCCTCCACTCTAATCACGATCTCTCCTCATCTCCTGGACCCTGATCCTGTCCCACCTGTTGTCAAGTACACATACAGACAAGACAACAGCCGGATAACTCCGGTGAGAATAAATCCCAGTATAAATCAACGAAACATGCAATCATATAAACAAATATAAAGCATGTAATCAGGTAACAGAATATGTAACTAATCTGAAACATAATCAATATCATGCTGTCGACAATACTCGTAGATCTACAATTCAGACTAGACTCAATCCTAGTCTAGGGATCCCGGTTTCCAGATGTGGTATTCCTATATCGAATTCCATAAAGGATGGAACCATAATCTCTATTACTCGATATAACCAGTGCCCTGGTATTCCTATATCGAATTCCGTAATAGAAGAATTCCACTACCCTTTACTCGATATAACCAAATATGGTGTTCCTATATCGAATTCCGTAATAGATTCCATTACTCGATATAACCAAACATCCAGTGTCCTGACCTAACCGTCAAGGACTGTAGCTCTATCGCTAGCATCCTATCTTGTGACATCGTGCAATGTGCTGTGGCGATACCACCACTATCCGGCACGGTGTGTCACAAGACAGTTCGACCAATAACTGTTGTCTAGATATCAAGAGAACAAGTATATTAATCAAATTAATGCAAATATCAATGCACTAAAGTAAAGTATGTGATTTAGGGAAACCCAAGTCCATACCGACTCAAGTCCATCTCCCAATACCACATTGACTTATACCTTTCTTTCGTCGGTTTCTGGCTCAGTCGAAGTCCTGAACTCACAACCTGTCTGGTACTGACAATATCAATAATCTCATATCAATATACCAGTCAATTCCATAACAATCTGATCAATCTGGAATTAATTCAAAATCAACGGTATAACGGTACAATTCCAATATCCCCGTCTATACTAATTTACCAGATAATAGTTACAATCTATAACCCATATCCAATACATTCTATAATCAATCCATAATCCAAATCTGTCCGGTATTAACTGATTATAATCAGAAAATCATAACAATTCCATAATCAGTCTATTTCTTAATCTGACTTCGATTCTATGATGTCTAACATATCAAGAACATCATATCTGAATCCTATTCAATTCTGACAATAGCATAAATTCAAAGCATGTCAAAACGTAGCAAAACTTACGTCAAAGTGTAGCCTACGTCGATAGGAACTCACTACCGAAGTCGGATTACAATTCGGACGGACGGATTGATCACACGATTGAAATTGAAATCGAATTCCAAAATTTCCTCTCAATTTCCCTTTTCCGTTTCTGAAGAAATGTTTGCATGTTTATATATATATATATATATATATATATATATATACAACTCCCGCATGCACAAGGGCAAATGGCGAACTCTCAGCCAAACACGTCTCGCGCATATGCGCGACTTCCTCGGCGCATATGCGCGAGACATTCTGTCTCGGCGCGTGACTGGCACCTCGCCTCGCGCATATGCGCGCACGCTATCGGCGCATATGCGCGAGGTCCAATCGAAATTTAGGGGGGCTACTGTCCCCTTCGCGCATATGTGCGCAATCACTCGCGCATATGCGCGAACCCTTCTGTTTGATGCGCGCATGTGCGCGCATTGTCCGCGCATGTGCGTGCTGTTTCCTTTGCACATACACACACTTTTCACACATACGTGTAATTCGTGTCCCGATTAATCCTTTCATAATCATATCAAATTATAATTCAATAATTACCGATTACTGGGATTAATTTTCCGAGCATTACATTTCTCCCCCTCTAAGATACGATTTCGTCCTCGAAATCACAGGCAATCAAATCATATCATTAAGAAGAAATGTATTTACAATAGAGTACGTATTTACATCAGTAAAATAATGCTGGGAATTCCTGTCTCATCTCAGATTCAGTCTCCCAAGTGGCTTCTTCAATGCCATGACGAGTCCATTGAACTTTCACCAATGGAATCATTTTCGTTCTGAGCTGTTTTTCTTTACGATCAATAATCCGGATCGGTTTCTCGACATAACTCAATGTCTCATCCAGCTCGGTCTCATCTGGTTGAATCACGTGTGAATCATCAGGGAGATATTTCCGCAGCATCGATACATGAAAAACATCATGTATTCCAGATAATTAAGGCAGCAATGCTAGTCGATAGGCACGATCTCCTATCTTCTCTAGAATTTCATATGGACCGACGTATCGTGGAGACAACTTCCCTTTCTTGCCAAATCTGACAACTCCTCTGAAAGGTGAAATTTTCAGGAACACTCGGTCTCCAGCCTCAAATACCAACGGTCGTCGTCTGAGGTTGGCATATTTGGCTTGTCTGTCCTGAGCTGCCTTCATTTTCTTCTGAATCAGCTTTACTTTCTCAGTCATATCTCTGATCATATCCGGTCCAGTCTCAGGAACTTCAGAGATATCATCCCAGTAAAGAGGGGATCGACATTTCTTTCCGTACAACGCTTCAAATGGTGCCATCTCAATACTCGTTTGATAGCTATTGTTGTACGAAAATTCACAAAGTGGCAATGCATCCTGCCAACCAGTGCTAAAATCAAGTACTACAGCTCTCAGCATATCTTCCAATGTCTGAATCGTACGCTCTGACTGTCCATCAGTCTGTGGATGATATGCGGTACTAAGATGTAACTTCGTACCAAGAGCTTGCTGCAGACTCTGCCAGAAGTGCGATGTAAACCGAGGGTCACGGTCTGAAACAATCGACTTCGGCACTCCGTGCAATCTTACCACTTCCTTGACATAAATCTCAGCCATCTGATCATATCGGTACGTCATCTTGTATGGAATAAAACATGCAGATTTGGTCAATCGATCAATCACGACCCAAATCGCATCACAACCTCGGGAGGATCTCGGTAACTGTGTCACGAAATCCATGGAAATGTGATCCCATTTCCATTCAGGAATGGACAAACTCTGTAATAATCCTTCTGGTTTCTTTCTTTCAGCCTTCACCTGTTGGCAATTCAGACACTTGGCTACAAATTCAGTCACATCAGATTTCATTTGTTTCCACCAATACTGTGTCTTTAAATCATTATACATTTTCCTACCACCAGGATGAATGCTAAAACGACTGTTGTGCGCTTCTGTCAGTATTCGCTGTCTCAATTCTGAAACATTTGGCACAACAATACGATTATTCACATACAAGACATTATCACGAACCTGATATTCCGATCGATGTCCAGCTCTGACCATCGCAATCGAATTCTGTACATTCTGATCAACTTTCTGAGCTGTTTTAATTTCCAAAAACAGCTCTGGTTCAGCTCGAACAGCACACAATCTCAGAGGCTGACGATCTGTCTCAAATATTAATCCAGACAAACAGCAGTCTTCTATCAAATTCGAGACACCTATCGTCGATAAGGCTAGTGCACATACCTTTCGACTCAGTGCATCCACTGCTGCATTGGACTTCCCTGGATAATACTTGATTTCACAATCGAAGTCTTTCAATAAATCCAGCCACCTCCGCTGTCTCATATTCAACTCTGATTGTGAAAACAGATATTTCAAGCTTTTATGATCAGAATATATCTCAAACTTCTCACCGTACAAATAATGTCGCCATATCTTCAATGCAAAGACTATGGCTGCCAATTCAAGATCATGAATTGGGTAACGAGTTTCATGGGGTTTCAGCTGTCTCGAGGCATAAGCAATCACATGCCCTCGCTGCATTAAAACACATCCCAACCCTCTATGAGATGCATCACAATAAACCACAAAATCACCAGTACCTGAAGGAATCGTCAACACAGGTGCACTGGTCAATCTCTTTTTCAATTCAAGAAAACTGGTCTCACATTCCTCAGACCAATTAAACGGAGCATTCTTCTGAGTCAACTGCGTAATCGGTTTGGCAATACGCGAAAAATCTTTAATGAATCGACGATAATATCCTGCCAAACCCATAAAACTGCGAATTTCCGGCACAGATGTAGGTCTCGGCCAAGAAATCACTGCCTCAACCTTACTGGGATCAACTGATATACCGTCTCCCGATATAATGTGACCCAAAAACACAACCTGTTTCAGCCAAAACTCGCATTTCGACAATTTAGCATACAGTGTCTCTGCCCTCAAAATTCTCAACACCATCCTTAGATGATTAGCATGCTCAATCATATTCTTCGAATAAATCAATATATCATCAATGAATATGATAACAAAATCATCCAAGTATTTCTGAAATACGCGGTTCATCAATCCCATAAATACCGCTGGTGCATTCGTCAAACCAAATGGCATGACAATAAATTCATAGTGTCCATACCTGGTTCTGAATGCTGTCTTTGAGATATCAGAATCCCTGACTCTCAGTTGATGGTATCCAGATCTCAAGTCGATCTTGGAATACACACATGAACCTTGCAACTGATCAAACAGATCATCAATACGAGGCAATGGATATTTATTCTTTACCGTTGCCTTGTTCAGTTGCCGGTAGTCGATACAAAGTCTCATCGACCCATCTTTCTTTCTCACGAACAGTACTGGAGCACCCCAAGGAGATACACTCGGTCTAATATATCCCTTGGCCAGTAAATCCTCCAACTGTTCCTTCAATTCTTTCAATTCAATTGGTGCCATCCGGTATGGAGCTCTCGAAATCGGGACTGTTCCTGGCATTAACTCAATGCTGAAGTCTATCTCTCGAATCGGAGGCAATCCAGGAATCTCGTCTGGAAAGACATCAGCAAACTCACACACCACTGGCAAATCCGCCAATGCTGGGCTCGTTTTCAGTAAGTCAACTGAATATACCAGGAATCCATCCGCTCCCTTCTGCAATAATCGAGTCATATTCATTGCAGATATCAAAGGAATTCTAGCACGTGAACCCTTACCATAAAATTTCCACTCCTCAGCCATCTCAGGTCTGAATCGAACTATCTTGTGAAAACAATCAACTGTAGCTCGGTACTTGGTCAACATGTCGATGCCGACAATACAATCAAAATCAGATAAACCAAGAACAATACAGTCTAAATCAATCGTATGCCCGTCGTACTGCAGTATACACGATTTCACAGATTTCACCGATATCAAACCTGTTCCTAACGGAGACGTGACAGATACTACCGTAGCTAAGGACTCAACAGGCAATGAATGCATTAAAGCAAATCGCTCAGACATAAAAGTATGTGATGCACCAGTATCAATCAGTACGTAAGCAGGATAACCAGAAATAAAACAGTTACCTGCAACTACATCATCAGGGGCATCCTGTGCCTGCTCCTCGGTCAAAGCAAAAACTCTGGCCTGCTGTCTCGGAGGCTGGCTCAATGTCTGGCTACCTCCTGGCCTCTGCTGTGACTGAGTAGGCGGTGCTGGCTGGAAGGAATGAACGGCAGATGGTCGTCTACCTGCCTGAGCCACTGATCCAGATGACTCAGCTGCCTGTGATCCCTGGGCACCTCTCTGTGGACACACTCGGGCAAAGTGTCCCTGCTGTCTACAGATACGACAGCTGCCAACTACTCCTCGGCACTGATCTGTGGAATGTCTCCCTCCACAAGTACCACAGTACGGTCCTGCATAGCTCTGGCTCTGCCCGGTCTGTCTAGAGCCACTCGAACTGGACGAGGTAGTCCCTGCTTTCTTGAATTGCTTTCCTCTAGCCTTCAAGAAATCCTTCTTCCCGGTACTACTGCTGCTGCCACCTTCAAATCGAGGAGGTGGTTGTGGTCCCGGTGCTTGAAGCACAAACGAAGCCTCTCTCTGCTTCATCAGGCCTGCCTCGGCTCCCTTGGCTCTGTTTAGGGCATCGATGAAGTTGTTGGGCCTCCCAGTATTCACCAGAGTAAAAATTTCAGGATTTAGACCATTTATGAACTGGTCTGCAACAGCCTCATCACTCCCCGTCACATGAGGAGCAAATCGGAGCAGAGTAGAAAACTTAGCCACATAATCCTCAATGTTCAACTGGCCTTGCTTCAGGTTTGCAAACTCGGCTCCCTTGTCCTTCCTATAAGAAACTGGAAAGAACCGTAGATAAAATTCAGTCTTAAACACATTCCAGGTAATGGCCGTACCTCGTTGTTCCAATGCCCTTCTAGTCGTGATCCACCAGTGTTTAGCAACGTCATGCAACTGTTGTATTATCAGTTTCACCCTCTTTTCCTCAGTATACTCCAAAGATTCAAACAACGATTCAATATCGTCCAACCAACTTTCGCATTCCACGGAGTTCTCCGTACCTTTCAAAGTCGGTGGGTGAAATGACTGAAACCTTTTCAGCAATTTCTCCATTGCTGTAGGTGTCACATCCATGGGAGGATTCGAGGTACTCCCTTGTTCTGGCATTCTCCTCGGAGGCATATCTGATAACCAAAAGGGTTAGCAATTCCAACAATAATCATGTTTCAAGCCTCCTCGGATCATCTTACAGCTGATCCATTCCAATAATATACAATACCATATCAATATCAGATAATTCAGGTAGCATATATTAAAACAGGAATCATGCTAGCAATCAAAAGCAGGAAAGAAAATCTCATTCTACCCCGCTCACTAGCTCCTATCTCAATCTCACGGATCTATGGCTCTGATACCACCTGTTGTGGGGACCCGGACGCTAATCAAGTTCTTAATCATCATTGGGACTAATTAATAAATTATAAACAGGGTCTAAATTTTTTTTTTTTTTTAATGCGGAACGTAGTGAAATCAAACTAATATACAACTCAGTATATAAAAGTACAAGTCCTGTACTACAAACATACATTCAACTAAGGTTTAAACAACTAATGTCAAGTGTCCAACCCTATCTACAATCCAAGTCCGGAGCCTCCACTCTAATCACGATCTCTCCTCATCTCCTGGACCCTGATCCTGTCCCATCTATTGTCAAGTACACATACAGACAAGACAACAGCCGGATAACTCCGGTGAGAATAAATCCCAGTATAAATCAACGAAACATGCAATCATATAAACAAATATAAAGCATGTAATCAGGTAACAGAATATGTAACTAATCTGAAACATAATCAATATCATGCTGTCGACAATACTCGTAGATCTACAATTCAGACTAGACTCAATCCTAGTCTAGGGATCCCGGTTTCCAGATGTGGTATTCCTATATCGAATTCCATAAAGGATGGAACCATAATCTCTATTACTCGATATAACCAGTGCCCTGGTATTCCTATATCGAATTCCGTAATAGAAGAATTCCACTACCCTTTACTCGATATAACCAAATATGGTGTTCCTATATCGAATTCCGTAATAGATTCCATTACTCGATATAACCAAACATCCAGTGTCCTGACCTAACCGTCAAGGACTGTAGCTCTATCGCTAGCATCCTATCTTGTGACATCGTGCAATGTGCTGTGGCGATACCACCACTATCCGGCACGGTGTGTCACAAGACAGTTCGACCAATACCTGTTGTCTAGATATCAAGAGAACAAGTATATTAATCAAATTAATGCAAATATCAATGCACTAAAGTAAAGTATGTGATTTAGGGAAACCCAAGTCCATACCGACTCAAGTCCATCTCCCAATACCACATTGACTTATACCTTTCTTTCGTCGGTTTCTGGCTCAGTCGAAGTCCTGAACTCACAACCTGTCTGGTACTGACAATATCAATAATCTCATATCAATATACCAGTCAATTCCATAACAATCTGATCAATCTGGAATTAATTCAAAATCAACGGTATAACGGTACAATTCCAATATCTCCGTCTATACTAATTTACCAGATAATAGTTACAATCTATAACCCATATCCAATACATTCTATAATCAATCCATAATCCAAATCTGTCCGGTATTAACTGATTATAATCAGAAAATCATAACAATTCCATAATCAGTCTATTTCTTAATCTGACTTCGATTCTATGATGTCTAACATATCAAGAACATCATATCTGAATCCTATTCAATTCTGACAATAGCATAAATTCAAAGCATGTCAAAACGTATCAAAACTTACGTCAAAGTATAGCCTACGTCGATAGGAACTCACTACCGAAGTCGGATTACAATTCGGACGGACGGATTGATCACACGATTGAAATTGAAATCGAATTCCAAAATTTCCTCTCAATTTCCCTTTTCCGTTTCTGAAGAAATGTTTGCATGTTTATATATATATATATATATATACAACTCCCGCATGCACAAGGACAAATGGCGAACTCTCAGCCAAACACGTCTCGCGCATATGCGCGACTTCCTCGGCGCATATGCGCGAGACATTCTGTCTCGGCGCGTGACTGGCACCTCGCCTCGCGCATATGCGCGCACGCTATCGGCGCATATGCGCGAGGTCCAATCGAAATTTAGGGGGGCTACTGTCCCCTTCGCGCATATGCGCGCAATCACTCGCGCATATGCGCGAACCCTTCTGTTTGATGCGCGCATGTGCGCGCATTGTCCGCGCATGTGCGTGCTGTTTCCTTTGCACATACACACACTTTTCACACATACGTGTAATTCGTGTCCCGATTAATCCTTTCATAATCATATCAAATTATAATTCAATAATTACCGATTACTGGGATTAATTTTCCGAGCATTACACGCATATTGTTCATATCTGATCATTTAGGATCATTTTGTGCTACACATTCACTCAAGTTGTTCAAGCTATCTTTTTATAGTGTTGATATATCTATCTGGACCTAGGGTTCAATAGAATGTTGTTTTGAATCTGTGTCAAAAGAAGATACTAAAAGTTTCAGTTTAGGATGTGAATAAGTCCCAACTGAAATGAGTTTTTAAGTTATTGTTAAAACAACTAACATCTTTTAGTGAATTCTATCATTGAGTGTAATAAGGAGACTGGAGTGACATATAAATATATATTTTTCGAACTTCTATATATCTTGTGTTATTTACTTTGAGTTTCTTATTATCTGTCTGCTTTAGTAAATATATCATTTACCTTGTTAAACAGTCAATTAATTACATATATTATAATTCACCAGCATCAGGGAGACCTTGCCGCACTTTTAAGAGGTTTAAGTGTGTTTAGCTGGTCGAAAATCAAGCGTTAATAGCTAACAACGGTTAAGATTGACTCAAATTTGGAAGAAAATTTTAAAAAAAAATTATTCAAGTACTCTTTCTAATTTATTTTTTGATTCTATGTTTAAAATATTTGAATTTTAATAAAGATTTTTTTAAAACTTTAAATCCATTGATATATATTTAATTTAAAAGGCATCTATTTTTTTAAAAAAAATTAAAACATTTTATGGTTAATGCTATAAATATATGAACGATCACATTTTCATCAATTGCTTTTGGAAAACCAAGCTAAAATTATATAAATTGGATTTTTGGAATGAAATGTTATAAAATATTTTTAGAAAAAAAAATAATATTTAGCATAATTTTTGTGTATAAAAATTAATTACTTTATACTAATATTTATTATGTTCTTTATTAATAAAAATACTAAACATTTCGTATATAGAGACATAACAAAATCGAACGAAATAAAATATTATTTTGTATTTTAATTTATTAAAGCTTAATAATTTCATATACATTTAAAAAGAACTTCATATTTTCCGATGGACAAAATTTAATATATTTATTAGTTTTTTAAAAAAATTATAGGTAAAACCACATCACTTATGTAAAAAAAAATTACGGAGATTTGCCCTTTAATATATAAAATAGCTTGAATCAACAGTTTCAAAATATTTTTAAAATTTCATTGTACTAAATTAAGATTTAAAAAATCAATATATTTCATATATACTATATGTTATTATTCCTATTATTTTGTGACAAGATGTAAAATCAATATATTTCATATATAATATATGTTATTATTCCTATAATTTTGTGAGCAGATGTGAAAATATTATATTTATTTGAATTTTTTAAAATATTTAATTATTTTTCAAAAAATTTCCGCCCCCAAAAAAATTTCTAGATCCGCCAAATCCTATCGTTGCATCTCTCTCATGAACTAATTTTGACAGTGGAACTAAATACGGTAATACTTCTATAAAGCAATGAGATTATAAAATTTTATTAATTTAGATAGGTAAAAATTTGTGTGAGACGGTCTCACATGTCGTATTTTGTGAGACAGATCTATTATTTGAGTCATCAATTAAAAAATATTACTTTTTATGCTTAGAGTTAGGGATGTAAACGAACCAAACCGTTTGTGAGCTATTCGAAGCTCGATTCGATAAAAGCTCGTTTGAGCTCGTTTAATGAGGCTCGTTAAGATAAACAAATCAAACTCAAGCTTTACAGTATTCGGCTCGTTAGCTCGTGAAAATGTTCGTTTGTAAGTTAATGAGTAATGTTTTAGAAAAAAAAATAATAGTTTTGATATTTGATTTATTGATTTAGCATATTATTTATGAAATATATAGAAAAATCTATTAAATTTATTTATTATTATAAATTTACAAATTTTAATAAGAATAATATATTTTGCTTTTAATTAATTTAATGAAAATTTAAATGTATAATTCATATTTATTAAGCTTGTTTAGACTTGATAAAGGCTTGAATAAGCTCGTGAGCCATGTATATATTCGTTAAATAAAGCTCGAGCTTGGCCCGATTATAAACAAATCAAGCTCAAACATTCAAGAGTTCGGCTAGGCTCGACTCGATTACATCCCTACTTAGAGTATTACTTTTTATTGTGAATATCGGTGGGGTTAACCCGTCTCACAGATAAAGATTTGTGAGACCGTCTCACAAAAGACATACTTAGATAGATATACATGAATTAAAAGATAAATTAATAATTTATTATTTTAAAATAGCGAACATAAATTTAAGTACATAAAAATTTATTGTATTTCATTAATGTCTATATCATTTTCGTTGATTTCTATAAAATATAAAATTTATTATATATATTTATAAAAATAAGTAAATTATATTCATTGTTTTTAATAATTAAATATATTGATTAATAAAAAAAAGGTCACTACAGAAACAAATTACAATGAAATCACCAATAAAAATTAAATCATGAGGAAAACAAATAACAATATAATCTTAGCTATGTTTTATTTTTTTAAAAAAATTAATTTATGATATTGATAAATATATAAATTTATATGAGAGATTTTTGAAAAATTATTAATTTATTAATTTATGGTATTGACAATTCATTAAAGAATATAATCTCTACGCGCTTAGGCTTTATTAAATTACTAAACCTGGCCATAGACCATGGACAGCCTATTATTTTAAAAATAATAATCGTAAAAATGATTTGGCACCTTTTTTTTTAAATTTTTTTAATAAACATTAATTTTGATATATTTTATTATAATTATTTAAAAAAAAATATTGATCTCAAATCACAGAGATCTCCTCGCATAATATGGCCAAATCTTTTAAATCCTACTGATGTGACGTCCAATTTAATTAAATTGAATAGACTACAGAGATGCTGGTAGGCCGGCGACTCTTTACTAAATTGAAAAAATCTCATTAATGTGTCAATAAATTCGTTAAATTTATAAATTTTTTTTAATGAATTTCCATTGTATCATGGTAAAAAATTGTGTGAGACAGTCTAATGGGTCGTATTTTATGAGACGGATGTCTTATTTGGGTCATCCAAGAAAAAGTATTACTTTTTATGCTAAGAGTATTATTTTTTTATTGTGAATATCGGTAAGGTTGAACTGTCTGATAAGTTGGAAGTTACTTAATTTAAGATGAACTTAAAAAATAAGTGCAGGGGAATAAAATTATTAATCTACATTAATTAACTAGGATGAATACCAATTAAATCTAGCAGTAATGAATGATTAAATAAGAATTCAAATTCAAATAAATAATTAAGAATAACAACGGTATCGAACTCTACTAAGTCGGCACATGATGAAATCCAAATAATTATCAACTTCTTGCACAATCGTGATTAAATCCCTAATTTATTTATTATCAATTTCTCGAGTTAGTAAACCTATTTAAATGTAACCATCCAATTATTTCTAATTGAATTTTATTAGATTTAAATGCGTTAAATCTATTCTAGAAAATGCATTAAATCTTTGTGAGATTTCAGTTTCACATAAAACCGCACACAGAATCGAATTGTATTCCTAGTCGGTTTTATTGTGTGTTAATTGACGTCTTTATTTCTATATTTAATCATTCCTCTTCGGATTCATGATTAATCAATGAACAAGTAAATAGGTAATCGGGCTATTCATAATCAATATTAAACTCTCATTAATCAATAATTGAAAGCAAGAAAGACTTTGTGACTTTTATACTCAATTATAAAAACAAATAATGCTTTAGCTGCATAGTTTACCAAATATACCTAACAAATGTTATATATATATACGTAAAGGATATTTTCATTATTTTGGTGCCTCTAGAGAGTTCTTGTTTAAAAATATATATCATGAAATATTTAATATTTAAAATTTTAAAGTAAACTTTTATCGTAAAAATAACAAAAGTTAACTTAAAATGTTTTTAAAAAATAAACTTAAAATTTTATATGAATAATGTGAGGTTGGATGCCTAATCCACATTTTGATCGAACCAAAGCTTTATCACGCTTTGTGCTTAAATTGTGCTTTTTCGCGCTTTTTAGAACACTTGTTTTAATTTCCTAGGCAAATATGCTAACATCCTCCTTGTCAAGTAACTCATTCATGTATAACTAGACCATATTATGCTAACTCATTCATGTATAACTAGACCATATGAGTCAACAAGCACTACAAGGAAAAAGGCTAAAGACAACGGTGGAAAACCGTTGTCGTAAGCCCTGAAAAAATGTTGTTAAAGCCCCTGTGGTTAAAAGGGGCCCTCAACGACAACGGTGGAAAACCGTTGTCGTATATTCAAAAGACAACGGTGCAAAACCGTTGTCGTAGGTTTTGTAAAACTTTGGTTAAAAGTCCTGTGGTTAAAGAGTTTTCTCAAAGACCACGGTGAAAAACTGTTGTTGTAGACGTCTAACGACGACGGTGTAAAATCGTTGTCGTAGATATGAAAAACCGTTGTTGAAGGCCCTGTGGTTAAAGAGTTTGCTCAAAGACGACGGTGAAAAACTGTTGTTGTAGCCGTCTAAAAATGATGGGTAAAAACCGTTGTCGTAGATCTAAAAAATCGTTGTTAAAGGTAAATGGTTCACTCAAAGACAAAGTCGATAAACCGTTGTCGTAGATAAATAAAGAAAACGGTTTATAACCGTTGTCGTAGCTATTGAAAACGTAGTCTTTTATCACATTCGACAACAGTTTGTCAATGTTTTTAAACCAAAGTATTTCGTCGCAATACACAACAGTTTTACAACGTTTAAAATCTGTTGTCTTTGGATTTGATTTACATCACTTTAAAACTGTTGTCTTATCGCTTTACCAAACCGTTGTATATTATATTTAAACCATAAATTTTTTAATTAATTAAAAAAATTGGTTTTGAAATATATATCAATTAACAATTAAAAAAAGTGTGTAACCAAACATCAACATATATACTTGATCAAGAACTACATGCATGAATTACAACAGAAATATGTCATTCATAGACTTGTAATCTACCAAACCAACAATTAAAAAAAGTGTGTAACCAAATTTCAAAAACTTTTAGTCAAGTTCACAAAAGTAAAAATACCCTACAACCAAGACTTGCACATATCAACTCCAAAATATCTTATGTAACTTCAAAAACTTAAGGAATTCTTTTCTTAAAAGTAGTTTTGTCCATAGTTATTAAAAGCAAAGCGCGCTTCGCGGTGCCGATGCACGCGTTTTAAAAAAGTGGATTGATATTTTTGAGGTAAATAAAAATTAACTCGACCCAACGAAGTTTGAAGCCCGTGACTATTTAATGATTAAAAAACCATTTTGTCACTCATTTATGGCAGAATTTTTTATCAGAAAGTTCAAAAGTCCTCTATGCAAACTTTTAATGTAATCTTCCCCCTATTATGAGATAGTTGAGGAGAAGGATGAAAAAGAATTTGACAATTTAGATGATACAGTAATATGCAAACTTTTACTCTAATTTTTTCTACACTCACAACTTACCACTGTTTTGGAAGATGATGATGATGGGGATGATGAAAACGTTTTGATGATTTAGATATTTGAAGTTTTTTTGCTTAATATATTATGAATTGATGACTTACTGATGAATTTTAGATTATTAAAGTTTTTTTCTGGTTATGATTTACGCAACGTTATCTATTAATTCTTTTTTATTATAATATTTGCTATCTTTGTGAAAAATATTTAATTTACGTAATATTGTAACATAAATTACTATATATATATATATATTATATATATATATATATAAAACATGTGTTTCGCTTTTTGCCTCAGGTTCTGGGGTATCTTAGCGCTTTGGTGCACCTTGCGTCCTAAATAACTGTGGTTGTCTCACATCTGTACTAGGTTAGTTGTAATATAAATGCTATATTAGAGATGTCCTATAGTGGAAAACGGCTATATCCAATTGCTGCAGAAAAACAGTGAAATAAAATATTACAGGATTTAACAAGGTTCTAAATGTGTCTTACATCCTTGGAGTTCTTAGCACCACTCCTGTTTGGAAACACAATTTAAGTGTGTGAGTACTGTATTAGATCATCAATTGTCCATGATTAGTATTTCTGGACGATTTATACTCTCATGTGGTCTGGGGATAAAGGATGCGCCAGTTCAAATTTTTAAAATGAACATATCTGGTTTATAATTCCATTTTTTTTTATGATTAGAATATGTGTTGATTCATAATTTAATTTCCTCGTACAGATGTAAAGTAGATAATCTTTGTGAACTCGCATGTTTTGGGCTGTGTATTACACTTGCTTTTTGTGGATGGTGTTACCTTTTGCAGCGGCATTTCTTCTGGATGGAGTTCTTTTTCCGCATGACACTAAGTAACCTCTGTGCACCACTGTAGCGACTAAAGATATATAGATTTGTAATTAGATTTTCCACAACTGTTTGTGAACTCATGTACTCTTAGCCAGTGTATGCTGCTTATATGGGAATCCATGTTGCTTGAAATTGTACAGAAATTATAAATGCTTTTGTCAATGGATGATTCTAACTTAAATTTTTTGAATTCCATAAGAATTAAAGGATAAAGAAGCATGAAATTTAAGACATTTATGAAAAGTATGCACCTGTGTGAGTTGAAGTTGGGGACGCGGATTTTTTGCGGTTTGAGACAGAATAAGTGAAGGTCTTTTGGGGTCCTTCACTTATTCTTATTTAACCTGAGGGTAGTAACATTCAACAATCAACCCTATGAAGTTCTGACTTTGGCTTCTGTTTGATTTTTTTTTTTTTAAAAGCTCGAAATTTCAAGATTCTTGGATGTGGAATCTGTGCTAAATGCACACACTTTGTGTTGCATCAGAGACAATAAAACTTGTGATGCTGTAACAATGTTGTTCAATTACTATGTTTTTAACGAGTTCTATTACTGTAGGATGCCGCCAGTTGGTATTTGAAATTTACATGCCGATATTAGAGTATACATGTTATTTTGAACATAGACATTACTGATACTAGAAATTCGTTGCATCTAGATGCGTGAGTGGAATTTTCTGAGAAGGATTTGTTCATCTTCCACGAAAGCGAATTGTATCGATTATAACTTTCGAGGGTCGAGAAAAATTGTTTACTTTTCTTATCCTATTTGGATAGGAATATCAGATTTCGTTCATTCCATTGGTATGTTCCGAGGTCCTTGTAAGTGTAGTTGTTATTAGAGCTTTATAATTATTCAAACCAAAGCTAGATTTTCAAACAAGTTATTTCATATAGTTGTATTAATCATAAACTTGATAGACAGGAAGCTCACAGGGGGTCCATATTTGCTATTAACAATAATATGTTGCCTTTTTAAGTTTGACTTTCTTTGATTTTATGTTTTATCTTATATATAATTTGGTGTTGAAACTAACCGAATCAAGCCAAATATTAGTAAAAAATAAGACTCGAATTCAGCTTGAATGAAGTACATTTGAGTTCGATCACGATTTGAAACTAGTACAAATTTAACTATCAATCAAGACGGCATCTATCTTATCACTCACCCGCCTAAGGCACCAAATTTGGGACGAAATTTCGTTTCAAGACCAAGTTATAACACTCCTCCCCAACTCAAGAGGGGAAAAATGTCTAAGGCAGAACATGTGCAAGTTTTCGATTAACGGGATCCCTGGGGGGAACTGGTTTTCTTTGTGGTGTTTTTCGTGCGACCGACGGATCAAAATGCTGATAACTGTGAAAAGTAGGAGCAGAATGAAAGCCATTTTGAAGTGGAAAAGAGAAGCTCGTTAAGCTTTGAAAAAGCTCCATTTTGATGCTAAGAACATACAATAATTGATCAGTATTGGGTTACAGGCAACATTACGAATCTTTTAAGGAATTAATGCTGACTTCTGATCGAGTTGCTCATTCTTTAGTTGTTTTTGTTTTTTCATCTCATTTATCTTTTTGTTGGGTAAATGAGACTTTTTCTACTTGACTTGTGGATCCTATATTGATATATATATTTCATATAAACGGATTCACAGGTTGCTTGTTCTAAAAAAAAAAAAATTAATTTAGTAAAATGGTTTTCTATAGTTGGTGGAGACAACATCTGTGAGAACCCGAATTTCCAGCAGCTAGCATTATTCAGTAGCAATGGAAAATTTCAGTAGAAGCTAACAATTCCAGCAGCAGTCAATAATTCAGAAGATGATATTTTTCCAGCAGACACAATTCCAGCAGACATAATTCCAGCATATAGAATCCAGCAGCAGAAGAATTCAGCAGCGCAATATTCGAATGAATATTACAGAGCAACGCCGGTGTCAACTAAGCCCCGTCCCGGGACGTGACATTGAAGTGGTATCAGAGCAGAACCGGGTTTCATAATCTGGGGAGGAGGAACTAGAAATAATAAGTTCTTATAGACTTCTGAGAATAAGTTCCGTTACTGAAATAGACTACTGAAAATAAGCTACTGTAATAGACTACTGAAACGAGGTTTTTTTTTTAAAAAAAAAAAATTCAGTAGACCAGTAGACGAAAAACAGTAGGATAAGACCAGTAGCCGAAACCAGAACCAGTAGAAGGAAACCAGTAGATCTGAATGCAGAAGACTGGGTCAGTCGACTCGGAATACAGCAGACAATGCTGGAAAAGCAGCAGACTGAATGCAGTAGCATCAGAATTGCAGTAGCAAGTGAATTCCAGTAGGCGCATGCAGTAGACTTCGCAAAATGGCATAGAAGTTGAGGTGTTTTTCGCGCAAACTTCAAACGGCCATAACTTTTGATCCAGGAGGAATTTTTACCATTAAAAGTAGGCGTTGGAAAGCTCTCGACGAGGAGAACCTAACCTAGAACCATTCATCGTTCTAGAACCACCGACGAACTCCAAAATCCATCGTTTAGATAGTGATATCATCATTTCCGTAAAATTTTCCAAAATTTTGAAACTTTGAGGAATTTTCATTTTCAATTGACTTAGTATTTTTGCACCAAACTTGGTACCATTCATGTTCTTGATGTGAAGGATTTTTAGTAAAATTTTCACACTATTCTGAGACCGAAAATATTTGAGCTATTTCTTCTGTTAATTGTGTAGGCAGTACTGATTCTGTTCATTCCAGTATTTGTCTATAACTCGACCTATATTCTAGAGATCATTTCTGAACCTTGAATCTCATGTTTTTGGATGTAGGATATGGCTGACCAGAGTAGCTACATTAAGAGCCTAGAAAGGAAGCTAGAGAAACTCAAGCAACATAACTATTGTCTAGAGTTGGACAAAGATGAGTTAGAGCGTCGGGCAGAGCACTTAGAGGGTGTTGTTCAACGTTATGCTCACTATCTGCATGAAGCAGAAGAGAGGAATAGGAAAGCTCAAGAAGAGTTTGAAACCTCCCAAGAGACTGTGGTAGAATTCATCGAGTTACGTGATATACTACTTGAGAAGATCCAAATACTCAAGGATCAAAATCACCAACTCGTGCACCAGCATAATCAGTATAGCGACCAGACTGATGCACATATTCATGAGTTGCAGAGTACTGTTGAAGTTCTTAGCGACCAGAATGCAGTTCTGCATGGGCATATTTAACATCTACAAGCAGTAATAGCCAACCAAGATGAGCCTGAAGAAGAACCAGAAGAGGAAGAAGAAGTTGGAGAGGATCTTATGGATTTAGATTTGGGAGAAGTGATAGATTAGAATACCAGTAGTAGTAGTTGTAATAACACTTGTCCCACTTGCATTTCTGTTTTCATTTCGAAATTCAATTGTAACTGCACTTTCTTGGGAAATCAATAAAAGTTATTTTTATCCATTGGTTTCATATTTAAATTTCAAGCAATTACTCAATCATTTTGTTTCTTTTCTTGAGTCCATATTCTGCCATCAACCTTAGAACTTTTGTATTTGTAGGAAATGGACGGAAGACCAGTAAGGAACAATCGCAACCCCCGTTATGGAAACCGCAACAATCGCAATGACGACCGTAACAATGAGAATGAACAACAACAACAACAACAGCCACCAGCAGTTGGCCTCAGCCAAGTGGATTTAATGGCTATAGCCACGATTGTGGCAACAACGTTACAAGGGTTGGTGAACCCTAATGCTAACCAGCCACCACCACCACCTCCAGCACAGAATGAGACTAAACAGCATTATGAGTCCCTCCGAAGAGCAAGAGTTCCTAACTTCGACGGAAGCACCGATCCAGAGGTCGGACAGAATTGGATGAAAGAGGTGGAAAATCATCTTCGACTACTTGAGGTTCCCCAAAGGATCAGAGTAGAGGTGATTACACATTTTCTTGTAGATAAAGCTGCCAAATGGTGGGAAGGAGTCTCACCAGCTATGTTAGAGGCGGGACCTATCACTTGGCAAAGGTTCCGAGAGGCATTCCTGAGGCAGTATTTTCCGACAGCAGTTCGAGTGCAAAAGCTGTCAGAATTTGAAAGCTTGGTTCAAGAACCAAACATGACAGTGGTGGAGTATTCGTCCAAGTTCCACTCGTTGGGAACTTACTCCCCAACCATCATGGGAGATGAAGCCTTGAAGATGCATCGCTTCAAGAAGGGATTGAACAGCCGTATTCAATCTGCTCTTGCCGTTATAGAACCCAACAGCTTTGATGAATTGATGGGAGCCGCCATCAGGGCTGAGAATGACATCAAGAGGCGTGAAGGCGAGAACAAACTCAAATGTCCTCAGCCAAGCCAGTACCAATCGAGCCAGCAATTCAAGAGGCCTAGGTTTTCGAGCAACCAATTTACCAGTACTCCATCCAAGGGAACCACTTCTTCTCAATCAAACAAAGAAGGAGTCAAGTGCCAAACTTGCGGATTCACACACACTGGTGAATGTCGTAGGAATTCTGGAGCCTGTTTTCGTTGTGGAAAGATGGACCATCGCATTGCTCAATGTCCTATTCCAGATCCAAGGAATGGACCAGCAGGAGGATCAACTCCAAATAAGCCTAAGGAGAACAAGCCAAATGCTCGAGTCTATGCTATAACTCAAGAAGAGGCTGACAACTCCAATGATGTCGTAGCCGGTACCATTCTAATCAATAATATACCTGCCTATGTGTTATTTGATTGTGGTGCTACGCATTCATTCATGTCTAAGAGATTTGCCAAGAGGTTAGGAGCTAAGCCTGATAACTTAGAAGAACCATATAGGGTAGCCACTCCTGCAAATCGAATTTTAGAAACTCGCACTCTATATCGGAATATTGGTGTTCTCATAGAAGATCAGAATTTCAAGGCAAACCTGATTCAACTAAACATGGTGGAATTCGACGTAATTCTTGGAATGGATTGGTTAGCCAAGAATCATGCCGTAGTAGACTGTCATGGAAAGACGGTAACTATCCAAACTCCGCACCAAGAGAAACTTTTATTTCATGGCAAGACCAAAGAACGAAAGACTCTTCTTTCTGCTTCTCAAACTTGGAAAGCCATGAAAAGTGGGGAAGAAGTTTACCTAGCCATGTTAAGCGAGGTAAAAGAAGGAACCACACTGACACTAGAAGAGATTCCGGTAGTACAAGAATTCCCGGATGTCTTTCCTGAAGAACTCCCTGGCGAACTTCCCGATCGCGAAGTGGAATTTGAGATTAACTTAGTGCCCAATGCTACACCAATCTCAAAAGCACCATACCGAATGGCTCCAGCAGAGTTGAAAGAACTCAAAGAGCAACTTCAAGAGTTGTTGGACAAGAAGCAAATCCGACCAAGCGCATCTCCGTGGGGAGCTCCTGTCTTATTTGTAAAGAAGAAAGACGGAAGCATGAGGATGTGCATCGATTACAGAGAGCTGAACAAGATCACGATCAAAAACAAGTATCCGCTTCCACGGATAGATGACTTGTTTGACCAACTCAAAGGAGCTTCAGTCTTTTCCAAGCTCGACTTAAGGTCAGGCTACCACCAATTGAAGGTCAAATCAGACGATATCTCAAAGACAGCCTTCAGGACAAGGTACGGACACTATGAGTTCACAGTGATGCCGTTCGGATTAACAAACGCTCCGGCAGTATTCATGGATCTCATGAACAGAGTGTTTAAACCATTTCTAGACAAGTTTGTTGTGGTATTCATCGACGATATTCTAGTATATTCGTCAAGTGTAGAAGACCACAAAGAACATCTTCGTCTCACCCTACAGAAGTTGAGAGAAAAAGAACTATACGCCAAGTTCAAGAAATGCGAATTCTGGCTAGATAGCGTCGCATTCTTGGGACACATAATATCAGCAGCGGGAGTATCTGTGGACCCTAAGAAAGTGGAGGCAATCTCGGATTGGCCTACACCAAAGAATGTGATAGAGGTACGAAGCTTCTTGGGACTAGCAGGCTATTACCGAAAATTTGTTGAAGTATTTTCCTCAATAGCCATACCTCTCACCAAACTCACACAGAAGAACTCTAAGTTTCAATGGAGTGAAAAATGTGAGCAAAGCTTCGAGACTTTGAAGAAGAAGCTTATATCCACACCAGTGCTAGTATTACCTATGGAAGGTAAGGACTACACCGTCTATAGTGATGCATCCAAAGAAGGTTTAGGATGTGTGCTCATGCAAGAGGGAAGGGTGATTGCATACGCGTCAAGACAGTTGAAGCCGTATGAACAGAATTACCCAACACATGACCTTGAATTAGCTGCAGTGGTGTTCGCATTAAAGATTTGGAGACACTATCTTTATGGAGCCAAGTGTGAGATTTTCACCGATCACCAAAGTCTTAAATATTTGTTCACTCAAAAGGAACTAAATATGAGACAAAGGCGATGGATCGAACTCAGGAAGGATTACGACTTGACAATAAGCTACCATCCAGGCAAAGCCAACAAAGTAGCAGATGCTTTAAGCAGAAAGAATATGAGTAAGGTGATCCTGACATCACTTTCAGCACAACCATGTCTTCGAGAGACAATCAAGATGAGTCAAGATAGAGATCCCGCTTTGGTGAAACTAAAAGAGCAAGTTAAAGAAGGGAAATCACCAGATTTCGAGACGGATAACAAATGAACCTTGTGGATGAAAGGACGATTGTGCGTACCAGACATCGATAATCTTCGACAAGAAGTAATGTCTGAGGCACATAAGTCGAAATTTTCAGTCCATCCGGGCAGTACCAAGATGTATAGAGATTTAAAGAAAAATTTTGGTGGAGTGGAATGAAGAAAGACGTGGCACTATTTGTTTCCAAATGTCACGTGTGCCAGCAAGTCAAGGCAGAGCACCAAAGACCTGGTGGACTTCTTCAACCATTAGAAATCCCGGAATGGAAATGGGAACATATTTCCATGGATTTTGTAGTTGGTTTACCAAAGTCGAGACAAAGTCATGACGGAATATGGGTAATCGTGGATAGACTCACAAAATCGACGCATTTCTTACCTGTCCGCATGAACTATAAATTGGACAAGCTAGCCACATTGTATGAATGAAATCGTACGATTGCATGGAGTTCCAGCTAGTATACTGTCAGACAGAGATCCTAGATTTACATCTCGATTTTGGAAGAGCTTTCAACAAGCTATGGGGACTAAGATTACTCTTAGCACGGCCTACCATCCGCAGACTGATGGCCAAACTGAGAGGACAATACAAACTCTAGAAGATATGCTGAGAGCATGTGCCTTGGACTTCAGTGGTAATTGGAGCGAACATCTGCCCTTAATCGAGTTCGCATACAATAATAGTTACCATAGAAGCATTGGAATGACAACATACGAAGCTCTGTATGGACGAAAATGTCGATCACCACTGTATTGGGATGAAGTAGGGGAAAAATCCATCGTTGGACCCGAACTAATCCAAGAAACAGTGGATAAAGTTGCTGTGATCAAGGAGAGACTAAAATCTGCACAAGATCGACAGAAAAGCTGGGCGGACATGAAAAGAAGGCCCGTGGAATTTGAAGTTGGAGAGAAGGCATATGTGAAAGTGTCACCCATGAAGGGTGTAATCCGATTCAATAAGGCTGGGAAACTAAATCCCAGATACGTCGGACCATTTGAAATTCTTGAGAAAGTGGGAACACTGGCTTATAGATTAGCACTTCCACCCGACATGTCAAGAATTCATAATGTATTCCACGTCTCGCAGCTGAGGAGATATATTCCTGATCCAAGTCACATACTGGAAGCTGGACCACTTCTGGTTGAGAGCAATCTAAATGAAGAGCTGAAGTATGAAGAAATTCCGATTCGAATTGTGGATTTCAAAGACCAAGCACTGAGACGAAGAACTATTCCATATGTCAAAGTACAATGGTCCAATCACACCGAAAGAGAAGCTACTTGGGAATTGGAAGAAAAGATGCGAGCTCAATACCCTCATATCTTTGAGAATCATGTATAGCCAAGTTTCGAGGACGAAACTTCTCATAAGGAGGGAGGGATGTGAGAACCCGAATTTCCAGCAGCTAGCAATAGAAAATTTCAGTAGAAGCTAACAATTCTAGCAGCAGTCAATAATTCAGAAGATGATATTTTTCCAGCAGACACAATTCCAGCAGACAGAATTCCAGCATATAGAATCCAGCAGCAGAAGAATTCAGCAGCGCAAGATTCCAACAGACAGTTACTGATTCAGCTTAGACTTGTAACTGAAGCATTAACATGGAATAAAGGCTGTTAATGGCATATTATGGCCATTAATTGAGAGTCTAACAGTCAGAAACATTGCCTATAAATATCACCCTCAAACACCTGAATTGGTTTACCAAAATCTTGAGTTGTCACTTGAAATATTTGAGCTAAGAGAGTGCTGATTTTCGAGCAGCAGAAACCAGTAGCAAGAACAAGCAGACTTCAGATTTCAACCGAAATACTGTTAGCAAATTACGGTAAGTGGGCTTATGTATAAATATCTTGAAATCCGTTTGATAATTCTGTTTTAAAGTTCAGTTTCTGCATGATTTCTGATATATGATTTTGAAGCACTGAAACTCCCTAGTGAACTAATAGTAGGAATATATATTCTGAACATTTCTGAATTCTGATTCTGATTCTGGCCTCACCCCCTAGAGGAGAGAACATATAGGGGACTGATATCAGTTTAGCCATGAAATTCACTAACATGTTCAGTGCTTACTAATTCTGAATTCTGTTTTGAAACCTGTAAATTCTGAATTCTGATTTCTGTTATGAAATACGAGTTTTCAGTATATTATTGTATTTCTGTTTCTGTTGAAAACGATTTCGAAAACTGGGAGTTATTCCCGCCCCTGCTTACTGAGTGACAATCATATCACTCACCCACCAAACCCATCTCCGATAAGAACGAGGAAGAGTTGATAGAAGAAGAGGAGCAATGTCAGTTTTGGGGCTGGTGATGAAGATCATTGTTCTTAGTTCTGATTTATGTTTTATATTCCGCTGCATCTGTTCAGACATTGTAATTTTATGGTTTTACATTTCCGCTGTAAAACATTTATCCTTGAGCTGTAACAGACAACGATTATTATGAATAAAAGACTGGTTTTCTGAAATTCTGTACTTCTGAGGCTTGTTGTTTTCGAATGAATATTTGAGAGCAACGCCGGTGTCAACTAACCCCCGTCCCGGGGCGTGACATTGAAGTGGTATCAGAGCAGAACCGGGTTTCATAATCTGGGGAGGAGGAACTAGAAATAATAAGTTCTTATAGACTTCTGAGAATAATTTCCGTTACTGAAATAGACTACTGAAAATAAGCTACTGTAATAGACTACTGAAACGAGGTTTTTTTTAAAAAAAAAAAAATTCAGTAGACCTGTAGACGAAAAACAGTAGGATAAGACCAGTAGCCGAAACCAGAACCAGTAGAAGGAAACCAGTAGATCTTAATGCAGAAGACTGGGTCAGTCGACTCGGAATGCAGCAGACAATGCTGGAAAAGCAGCAGACTGAATGCAGTAGCATCAGAATTGCAGTAGCAAGTGAATTCCAGTAGGCGCATGCAGTAGACTTCGCAAAATGGCATAGAAGTTGAGGTGTTTTTCGCGCAAACTTCAAACGGCCAGAACTTTTGATCCAGAAGGAATTTTTACCATTAAAAGGAGGCGTTGGAAAGCTCTCAACGAGGAGAACCTAACCTAGAACCATTCATCGTTCTAGCACCACCGACGAACCCCAAAATCCATCGTTTAGATAGTGATATCATCATTTCCGTAAAATTTTCCAAAATTTTGAAACTTTGAGGAATTTTCATTTTCAATTGACTTAGTATTTTTGCACCAAACTTGGTACCATTCATGTTCTTGAACCAAAGTCCTGTTTTTAACCCGAATCAACATGAATCTTAACCAAACTTTACCAAAAGTTAACCATAGCTTACTAACACCTAATCAACCCTTTTTCAACCCAATTCAAGCCACTTAGGACCCATGAAAACGCATAGAAGGCTACTGAATTTTTCTGCACACTTTGTCCAACCTAGACCTAACCATCCTGACTTCCTTCGACCCTAGTCCTTAACCATCGTGACCAGCTCCTAACCAAACATCCTAGGACCTAGACCGAATTCTTAGGAACCTATCGGACCAGCCTTAGTGAATCATGCACGAGGACGTGCATGGTTCTCCAATCCTTGCGCGCGGCCATGGCTAGGAAGTTCCCTAGCCGTGTGCCTACCCTATCCAGCCTCTCCAGCCATGCGTGGACCGCCATGGCTCGATGCTAGGACTCTCATGATCCCAGCCCCTCGCCTGGAAAGCACCCCGTGCAGCCTCCCCCTTTTATCCTCCCAAAACCTTGCCCTAGCTATTCATGATCACAAATTTTCGTTCTTCTTTTTCCCTTCATGTCCAGCCCTTGTACAACCCAATCTAGGGCTCCTAAATCAATCCCATATCAACCCTAACCTGGCATCCCCTTCTGCAACATCAATACAATGAGTTTCATGTCAAAAGAACACAAGTTTTCCATGTATATGCCATAAAAACGAAAAAAAAGGAGGGAGGGGACATCAGATTTTTGATGCAACCATTATATTCACACATAATATGGTATGTATGATGAGAAAAGAAAGAATAAGGTGTGCCTTTGCGTGGTTCAAGCACGAATATTCAATTCTAAATGCGAGGGACGTTGTCGGAGAGACGAAGAATCCTTAATGCATTTTTCCTTCAAAGTTGACGTGAATTGCTTCAAAAACACGTGGTTTGTGTTCGTGTGGGGTGGGGAGAGAAACCCTTAGGTTTCTAATGCTTTGAGTGTGTAATATGAAGTGTTTTGTGGTTTAGAAACTCTAGCTTTGGATATAAATAAATGGATAGAAAGCTAGGCCCAATAACATCGGTATAATAGACCCATTAGGCCCATTATAATGTATGAAAAATATATTGTTTAGGAAATTTTTCGAAAATAATAATCGAGCCTCCAAAAAGTTCTTGTTTTCTTCAAAAATCGATTACTGATTTAAAATACGACTCAACATGTAAAAACATCTCAAAATTACCATTTTCAAAAATTACCTATTAAATATACCATATATTAAATAATTAAAAATAATCATTTATTAAAAATATTTTCTCTTTACAGTCCCTGGTCTCCGTTCTTCGGTTGCGTCTCGAATAACCCTTGAAAACACAGTTTTATGCATTCTAATAAAAAATCATATTTTTAACATATAAACATGCCTACCATATATAAATAATGTAACTAATAATTTAATTAAGCGTTTTTCATTTTTTCTAGATTCGCATGTAGTTGGATTACGTTATCTCATTTTGGACCTTATAGATAGGGTCATGATGTGGTGGATTATAATAACCGTTTTTTGACCTCGCCTCTTAGAAGAGTAACATATAGGTGACTGATCAGTAAAACATGAAAAATGAGATGATTTGCAATATTATGTTTATTCATATTTGATTCAACATGCATATTATTGAAATTATATGTGTATTCTTGGTATTTGTTACGCACGATCGACCTCATTTATTGAGTATTTCTCCAAATATTACCCTTACTTCCTCCTCCCATATAAGAACGAAGAATAAATTGATGGAGAAGAACAAGAATATTCATGAGATAGTGAAAATGTCATTTCATTCAAAACCAGTCCTGTTATTTTGTTTTGTTACGTTTTACGCTTCCACATTTCGTTCAAATTTTGTAAAGACATTGATATGATTTCTGAAATAGACTGCTTTGGATATTTGATTACTACGAGGCTTGTTATTTACAAATTGTGTGATTGTGAAACAACGCCAATATTGGCCAACCTCGATCTCGGGATATGACATTTAAGTGGAATCAGAGCCTTCACTTAGTACGGCATGGTTCGAGGACGGACCAAGCGGAAGCCGGTGGGCATGTGATGCCCGAAACACATTGCTATACTTCGAATATATAGGACGAAGAGGGCAGGGAGTGATCGCTGATTCCATGAGGTTTCACGGACAATGAGAGGCTCCTAGCATACTTCTAAGCGAAGGGAACATGAATGAATCGATCTCACGTCGGAATGAGAAGAATTCCAAAATTGTTCAGGTATGAGACTGCAGTTGAGAAACGCTTAAAATGTTTGATATGTACTACTCATATCAAGAAGGTGCTGTTATTTTCTTTTGGGGGTTCATCATATAAAAATTACAAAATTAAGCGTGCTTGACTTGTGGTGATTCTTGCATGGGTGATCTCTTGGGAATTTTCCTAGGAAATGCGCTATTGAGGATATAAGTACGCTGGAAAGACTCGTCTCCAATCTCCCCCTTTTTGATGATCACAAAACTTGGATAAACAATCAACTCAACTAACATATTTCTCCTCCCTTTTTGTGTGAATCAAAAAGTCATATTTCAAAACATTTTAAACAAAATTTTCTCCCCCTCAATATCTAAAAATAATCTTCTCATTAAAGCTATAATGAGTTCTCCCCCTATATTTTTGAAATTTTGAAAAATGTAAAAGAGGAGTGATAACTAACCAATTTTCTACATAGCTCATTTTCTGCTGCAACACATATGCTCTGTCTTCAACAAATAAACTTTATTTTCTCGTGCATAATTAGGCTGCAAATTTTATACCTGCTGTAAACCTCTACAAGTCTAGTTTGCAACGCAAAATGCGGTTTGTCATTTGGACACTCGAGCAAGGAGATATGCCATTTTTCCCATGGTCGCTACAAGCTGCGCGAAAATTCAGTTTTGCATATATATGTGTAAAAAATCTGAAATTTCGAATTTTAAACATCAAAATCAGTTTCAATGTTCTTTCAAGAACAACCCGCTCTGATACCACTTGATAGGATCGGTTATTGACTAAGGAGTGTTTAGAAGGGGGGGTTGAATAAACACTTCTATGAATTTAAATGTTCTTTGAAAAAGGTAGTTCAGTTTTATTACAAACTGAACTAAATATCCCGTCGGTCAATAACAATCAGTTAAACTGAATAAGCAGTTGCAGGAAAATAAACTGATTGAAAGATAGAATATCTAACTGAAAATGAAAGGCTGCAGTAAAGACAACACAATATGTTTCTGGATGTTCGGAGATTTGAATAACTCCTACGTCACCCCTTCTATCTCAAGGATAGGATATTCACTAAAAGACTTTGATCGAGTACAACACTTGTACAGACCCACTTCAGTTAGGACTTATCTATTGCCTAAACTGAAACTCATAGTATAATACAATGATCTCTGTAAGTAACTGAACTTTAGCACTTATTGAATTATCAATATTACAGAGTGCTAGTTTGCTCAACTTGTAGCCTTGATTGCTACGAATAAGTCTAATAAGAGTGAGCTGAGATTTTGACAGAGTAATAGCAAGTTTGAGATTGATAGATCGTCGTTCTGTTCAACTGCTCTTTAGTCATATTTATAGACTTGTCTTTCAACGGTAACTTTGAATTTATGTATCCGTTGATTGCTTCTTCAATATTCCTTTGGGCAATGTTCTCTTCATTGATTGTGATACGGCGTCTTAAATGCAATAGCCGAAACACATTGTTCTATGCTGTAGTGATCGAGGTGCGACTTTCCATATTCAGTTGCTGTCTGATATGTCTTTCTGTCTGTTGAATGATCTTTCCCGAGGTATCTTCAGTTGAGAAGCTTTAATATTTTCGGCTGAATGTTTTAACTGATCAGTTCTCAACTGATTAGTTTTGTGTCAGCTGATTTCAGTTGATAAGTCCAGCTGCCAAATTTGCTTTCGCGTATTAGTTGATTTAATCGATTGATTTATGTTTTGTTAAACTCCAGAATTTAGTTTCCAACAAATCCAATGTTGAGTAGGTGCTCGTCGAGCCAAGTGTTGGCCGAGTGTTCACAATGAGACTTTATGTATAAGCAATCTTTATTTTAATAATATTTGAAACTATTGTTTTGGCACATCTTTATCTGTATACCCATGCTAGTTGCATAGATAAAGACCTTGAAAATACAAATAGTAGAAAGAATATGAGATGCTCATATGATGAGTATCATGAAACTCATATTTGGAATATTGTATATTCTAAACAGTTCCTAGTCGATTCAGCCGCCGCTAAGAAGGATATAGGCCGCTCGAGTTTGAGACTAGTATCTGCGATGTGAGTACCATATTTCATTGGTAGGGGACATTGTGATGTCCAAGCATGCAGATAGGTGCTCCTGGTAGAGTGCATTGAACAACCCTCCATAAAGAACTTTCCAAGTGGTTCTCACTTATCGAGTGGAAACGTCCTAGTTTATGGTTGTACACCATTAGTCCTTATAACTCGGGACAACATTGAGACTCTATGTGCTAGCGTTACACTTTGACTTCTTTACCGACTCTTAAGGGGTCATCAGGTGGAAAGGTTGGGTGTTCTGTCGAAACATATAGGAGTCGATGCATTGTAGTCGGGGATTCACCGCTTACCTTCGGGTATGGATATTCTATGTGTTCTCATGTGTATGTAGGTTGAAATATCTGATCAGAGTATGGTGGTAATTATGAAAGAGGTTTCATAGATTACACCATCGATGCAACTACGACATGACACATAGTATCGATTCATTGACAACTCTCGATATACCAATGGTTGTCGAATCGATCGGGATATATGAGTTGAAGGGACCGTATTGTACGCTAACCATAATTGAATGGTTCTTGCAGGCACTATCATTCGATACCTAGGGAATCATGTAAGCGATGCTGCTAGGTGTTTAACATGATTGGTTGGGTACTATCAGACTTGAGTTCTGACGTTCTTGTTATCAAGGAGTTGATAAGTAAGAATGGAGCAATTGGGGTATGCTCGTATAAGGACATGTTTAGTCCGAATCACATGGAGATGTGAACCCACGGCTAGTTGTATCGATGAACCATTGAGGGACACACAAGTACTAGCTTTCTAGATCCCGTTGAGAAGTAAAATAGTTCAATGTGTTGAACGGCTTATAAAGGAGTTTATAAGTGTAAATAAAAATTAGAAGTATGACTTCTATAAGGGAAATGTAACTTTTAATTTGAGGAAGTGTTCCTAAATTAAAAGTTGGCCAAATAAATAATGTATTTGAAAATTGTGATTTTCATAAACATTATTGTGAACTAAATTAAATTAATTCAATTGTTGAATTAATTAAATACTAGTGGGCCTAGTAGAGTCCAAATAATTAAATTAATTCAAGTGTTGAATTAATTAAATAATATTGGGTCTTGTAGAGCCCAATAGGAAATAATTATTCAACTTGTGGGCTTGAGTAAAATCAAGTAAACTTTAAATGGTCTCAAATGTGTATGAGATATTTAAATAAAAGTCCATGGGCTTTGTAATTGTTACAAACCAAAATAGAAAAGCATGCAAGGGATGTGAAGGGTTGGGAGACTACTTTTTCAATCACCAAGGCTTGGCATGCAACTTTTTGCCTTTAACGTTTTGTACAACTAAGAAAAGCCATCCTTCACTCCTCCCACACCATGTTGGACGAAATTTCCCTCATTATTCTCTCAAAAATTTTGTTCTTCAATTGTTGAGGAAACAATACACTTCTCAAAGAAAAATGCTCTAATTTTTTTAGTGCAAAATTAGAGTGGTTCTAGCTAGTTGGTGGTGAGCCTAATTTGAAGGAAGGATTCAAGTACAAGGAAAGCTTGTAGAAGGTCTTGCCATTGAAGTTCTTAGTTGTTTGACAACTAAGTTGGAGCCAACATCAATCTTTTAAAGATTGATAGGTAAAATTTCTTAACATCCTATGTATGACATTTTGGTGTTTTAGTATATGTTACACACTAGTACAAAGGTGTTCCATTTTTCTTAAAATTTCGGTTTTCATGCCTTGAAAACATTTTTGTTGCTTCCGTTGCACATTTGAACACCTTTAAATCGATCTCTTTCATCCAACAGGTGTGCAGCCCCAACCACAAGTACATTCTCTTCTATCCTCATAAAAACTTTGAAACAGGTCCTTCTACCGATACTGATATGGAGACATCACTACATGAGCTCCCTCTTATCTCAGTGGATGATGTGATTAAGTATACGAGGGATTTTGATCTCTTTGGTGATTGATCCATTCCCACGAGACATTGAGAAATATATATGTCTCATGAGTGCAGCTCCTGAGACTATATTTGAAGAAGAATCGCCAAAGTCCCCAACTTCTTAGACGATCGTTGATCAAGCTGAATCTTCTGCTCCCATTCTTACCAACTATGAAGTCACCTCTGGAGTCGACAATATGGAAAATATGAAGATGGGCACAAATAATGAAAATGACTTATCAGAATCCAATGATATTAAATACAACCCTTCGCTCATAATTGATCAGATTGCAACTGATGCACACTTTGTAGAGGTCAATTTCCATCTTGAGAAGGTTCATCGCCCCATAGTAGATTTCGATACTCGTATGTTAGCCTCTGATGTTGGCATCTCCAATCTGCTTTAATCTATAATACAGAATGCATCTGATCTTCGAAGGACATCAAACTCTGCATGGTTGAATTCAAATTTTCCATGAAATAACCAACGATTCCATAGTTACCTTCTCCGAACAATTAATTAAAACTGAACAGAGACTTGGAGCTCACATTAACGATCTTCTGGCTATCATTCTCACCTAGATTCAATTAATTCTAGAATATTTTCATGAGAGTGATGCCAAAAAAAGTGAAGAAGAATAGCAAATTAAAGGCAGGATGAGGCCAAACGAAGGCAGGATGAAGCTATTACAAGGGAAGTGGTTGAAGACAACATAAGAAGAAGAAGAAGAAGAAGAAGAGATATTATAGAAGATATATGGTGGATCATGAGGTGGTGTAAGCTCCTGGTCCAAGAGGTAGCATTGGTTTTATTTTAATGCACATAGGTGTAGTAGAATTTACTGTCTTCCCATTCTCCGTAACAATGAAATTCATTTTCTCAATGATATTCATTTTTTCTACATCATTTGTTATTTATGGGGCTTAGGATTTGTGATCACCAAAAAAATGAGAAACTGTTAGATCCTTTAATTTTGGTGATAACAAATAATAATTATTATATTAGATCATGCTGCATTTGCAATGTATTAGATGTACTCGACTTCCCACAGAAGATTTAGAAGAATTCATTCAACTGGTCTCGAGATGCAAAGCTATCCATCCGCTTTTTTATTAGCAGTGTACTTGATCAATTCGACTGCTCAAGTGTCATCTTGTAAGGGTAAATACTCCTGGGTGACCAATAGAGAAGTCTACCGTGATGGAAGGGTCTGTAGCATAAGAATTACTCGACCGTCACTATATCGAAGTACATCTATAAACGGTTGAGTAAAGTCATCTTCAAATACAAGCCAAATGTCTTACAAGTATCTCATCTACTTTATCAAAAAATTGGTAGACTGATCAAGCACGACAAACATGATATCCGAAAATCATATCGTTTTCTTAAAATGTTTACGCACAGAGCTAGTTACTTTTTGTTGTCAGTGGTCTTTTCTTATCACATTTGGTCAATGTGAAAGTACTCATTAATTGAAGTGTACGATAAAAGTAAATGATGACAGCAGTGCTTTTACATCAATGCTCATTTAATGAGCTACAGTCGAATGTTGAACGAGAAGATACAAGAAGTACTATAAATAGAGAATGCCAAGAAGAATTTCAAGAACTTTGACAACGAGATTTTACACACTTGAGGCATTCTCTGAAAAGATTTATGAGTACTCGTCACTATAATATCAACTACTGCTCATCAGACCTCGCATCAAAGATCATTTATCAGATCATCAGGGGCTTCTATCAAACTACTCGACATTTTCTGTCTAAAACATTTGAAGAGTTTTTTTGATGAATACAAGGATTCATATCTTCACTTCATTTGGGTTGTATTGGTTGTTAAACTGTGTGTCTCAACCATTTGAGTTAAAGTTTTGATTTCGACAATGTATAAGTCATAAGATTGAATTGGATTGTTACAAAGAGCTGTAAAACCAAAGTCTTCTAGTGAAATCTTTTCTAAGTGGAAGAATAGGTGATATAGGAGCTTGAGTATATGAACATCCATAAAATTCTTATGTCATTTCCTTTACTGCATTTACTTATCTTGTTTATTTGCTATATTGAGTATATAATATTCATATTCATATGAATCATCGGACCATTTTCCGCATTATTTGTGGTCTGGCCGTTTCCTAAGAGTTGAGAAAATCAGGTTTTGTATAGCTAATTTTATCAAGACCGTTCGCATTATTTGACTGTATTTTAGAGAAAATTCAAAAGTAATTATTCACCCCCTCTAAATATATCTTTGAGCACTTCGAGAAATATTTTGTCAATCGAGAGTTGGTAAGATATTTTGTTTTGATTACTTTAAATTGTAGTCATTGAACAACTCGAGGTGCAATATCCACCTTGATTTTCTAACATCTGACCAGTTGATGTGCAACTTGTGCACTTTATTGAAAACTAGGTCCGTTCAGAAGGCAGATGATCTCTAGAGCTTGAGTTTTGATAAAATGTTGAGTTGATCCAGCACTAGAGTCCTGTGAATAAATAAAATTATTTGGCAGTTAGACTCTAAAATAACTCGATATTGTTATTTTTTATTACAATAACTTAGGATATATCATTTCTTAACACACACACACACATATAAGTATGATAAATAAGTTCAATGAGAATTATATTTATATTATAAACTGATTAAAGAGAGATGATAATATGATATTTACAATATATTTTTTGTTGTTTGCACTCGTTTGTGAATAAATTTGATACATATTTTTTTACATAAAGTGAAGTGTAAATAATATAAAATAGAGTGTAAATTTCAACTTTTTTTATGAATACGTTCCATTTGACCTTTTAACTTTCTATCCTTTTAATTTTCTATTTGACAAGATTACCCTCAATCATTACTTTACTTTATCTTTTATTAATTAATCAATACCTTTCATTACTTTCATTTACTATAAAATGTTAATTTGCCAAAAAAAAAAAAAACTAAATGTATTATATTTTTATGATAAAAAATTTCATATTTGAACACGTATTCATGACTTTTTATATATATAAATATAATATAAAATAATTAAACTATACGTAAAAATAAAGTGACATAAATTTTTTAAATTCCAAATATTTAATAATTTCGAGATGTCAATTTTTTAATTGAACTAGCTAAGAATAAAATGTGAAATAAATTAAAATTAAGGTCTTATATTATTTCAAAAAATATATATATAATATATCCTCTAGTGATTAAATTCATTTTTTTTATAAATTAAACTTATTATTTTGACTCTATTTATTTTATGTTAATATACATTAAATATTAAAAACTAATTAATATAAGCTCCTTTGTAAATGAGTAATTTCACAAAAATATTTAATCAATAAATTTGATAAATAACATTTTATATTAAGATATCAAGATGTTCACGTAGGATATTATGATTAATTGAAAGAAAAGTAATAAAATATGTGATAAATTATAAAAATAAAAATGAAACGTGTTTTCATTTGGAAAAAAAAGGAAGTATGCTTATATTAAAATGAGATAAACGTAGCAATATTTACTATGTTTATTTTATGTTTATGGATAATAATAAAAATAACGATAATCATTGAATATTTTTTGAAAATCTATAGTTTTAGCACAATAATTGAGGAATTGAGCGAGTCATTAACTAAATTACTTAGAAACAACAAAAGTTTAATTATATTTACAAAATAATGGAATGTAAATAACATTCCATTCATTTCACTTGTGTGGTAGCATGAAAATGGATAGTCGATATTTGTCCAAATAACACTATATATATTTTAGCACAGCTCGAATTAGTTTGAAAATTCGATTTGATTAATTCAGAAATTTGGTTTCAATTTTTAAATTATTTTTTAATTTGGTTCGATTTCGGTTATTAAAAAAATTAGGTTTAAACGATTTATTTTCTTTATATATTATTCAATTTATTTTATAGGGCTTTAATAACTAAAAGATTGATTGTGTTGGGCTATGATATTGACACAAGGTTTGCCAAAACTGCTTTAATATTTAAGCCTGCGAGAAAAAAAGCCTGTGAAAATGTGAGCCTGTTTGATTATTTAATTAATTATTGAAAATTTTGTTCTTCCTTCCTTCTTCGACCTAATTAGGGTTTTTTTTTTTTTTTTAATATACTAATAAATCACCAAAGTACCGTATAAGCTAACAAAATGTGAAATCAATCGCAGAGTCACGGTCTTACTAAGCCAATGTTTTCATATTTTTGAATTTTCATTCTATTCGGAGTGTTGTAATCATATAGTTGAAATTTAATATAAATATAAATAAAATAGATATTAAGTCTTTGGGGATTTAGTGAGAGAATAAATTGGAATTATATGTTGTTAACAAATCAAACAATAATATATAAGTATAGTAATTCAATGTCAAATGACATGCATCAGTAGTAACGTATTATTATGAAAATATCATGTCAAGTGACATGCAATCATTATTCAGAAATCTGAAGTGAATAATGTGGGCTAAAGATGTGGCCTCCACCAATATTCACTTTTCCTCACGTACTCAAATAGGATCCATACAATCGATCATATACGAGTCAAGTTCAACTCACATTTCCTGACCGAAGTCACTTTATCCAGACGAACCATATACTAGGTTTTAAACTCGTTTTTCATTGGACTCAAAATTTCTAGCCAAAGCCTGGTTGTCCATTGAACTATCAATCGAGTGCATAGATCGTTGTCCAAACTTAGTTCTTTTAGTCAATCATTCATTCAATCAGTAATAACTGATCGATAATCAGCCGAGAACCAATAAGTTTAGAATTTCAAATATGCAGTACAACATGACCAATAAATTGTGACATGCACAATATGATACAATATATGAATAAATAATTAGTTTATAAAGTTTATTGTAAATTTCATGCCAAATGCCAAACTGTATTATTGAAGAAACCGATACAGAAAACCTCATGGTATAAACCATATGGTAGAAATTCTCACATTTGGTATCTTAATTTTCGTCTTGATTACAATCCTAAGACAAGATAATTACCTATAAATATAATTCTAGTCATTTTAAATTGGTTAAGACCAGTAGTAGATGTTAGAAACTTTAAAAATCATTTTTGTACAAAAATTTTATCGGTTAATTTTGAATAAAACTTTTAAAATTCATATGAATTAAGCTACATGTCCAAATATTACCAAATTTTTCAGAAATACCTAAACAGTGCAGAAATGATAGGCCGTCAAAATCCCAACCGTCGAAGAGGCGTGTGAATTTCATTCGACGCTAGTTGTCGTGTGGCGCGTGGCGGAACTCCAGCCGCCATGCGCAGCCAGAAATTTTACAGCGGATTGTTCTTGGTCTGATCTACAACTTTTATGTTTTACACTTTTCAAATTTAGAGCGCATCAACACCTTATTCTGCAAAAACTTGAATGGTGATCAAGCTTGTTTATGAGGACCAAAAACTGTATTTCTCTCATCTTTAAGGACAATTTTCACATACAACTGAAAACCCGAAAACGTTTTGAACACTTTTTTTTTGGTAACTAAAGTGAAAATCGTTCAAGAAAAAAGAGTGATATAGGATGAAAGTAGCTACCTTAATCACAAGTTTCTGCATTTTTTTTTTCTATAAATATTCTTCGTGAATCTTGATCTTTTGGGCAAAACTGATTGATGATTTTGATGCACCTCCTATGCTATTTGTTTTTTGGGTATAATATGAGTGTTGTGTAAAATGTTTGGAATTTTTGGTGATGATTTGGTATTTTTCCTATTTTTTACTATTTGCCTTTTTTTACTGGTTTCTTCCCCAATTTTTTTCCTCTCCAAACTCACGAATTTTTACATTTTGATGTGATGAAATGTGTTAATCGAGGTCTTTTTATTGGCAAAGTAGAATGGGTGAGTCACTTGTATCATGAACTTGTTTGTTCAAAAACTTGACAAGCGTTGGCTTAACTTGTTGATAAATATTTGCTACCAAATATTAATTAGTAAATATAAATTAATTGGTATAATATTTTATTTTATCGTATTTTATTATTTTTATTGTCAAATTAACCTAAATATGTGTTTTGTTAGCATTTGTATACTTTTTTATTGAAATGTTATTATTTCATACAAAGTTTTCTTGAAATTTATTTATTTTATTTACTGATTATTTTTATTTAAGTCATATTATTTTAGAAGTCTATTTTATGTGTTTTTATATGTTTGTTTAAATTTCATTTGTAATACATTATGCAAAAAAGTCATTTTTTTTAATACAATGAAGAGGAAAGAAAAAAATTAATTATTCCTAAAGTTGTTAAACATTATTTATTTTTAATTCCTAATATCCTTATGTGACACCAAACACCGAAAAGAACGAAAAGTAATCACCGGTGCTATGAGGCAGTATCACAACCCGAGCTCGGATCGATAACATGATTTAAAATCTAGAAAAAGTAGTCTATTCTATTATAAAATCAAAGTCAGGTCTTTACAATTCATAATATGAAATAACATCATAACATAAAAAAAATAATCAAACTTCTTGAAACTGTATCGACATAATAAATAAAGTAGGTCTCTTGTGAGACGATCTCACGAATCTGTATCTGTGAGACGAGTCAACCCTACCGATATTCACAATAAAAAGTAATACTCTTAGCATAAAAAGTAATATTTTTTCATAGATGACCCAAAGAAGATATTTGTCTCACAAAATACGACCCGTGAAACCGTCTCACACAAATTTTTGCCTAATAAAAATATTCCATAAACTTCTATCGAATTTATTTTACGAATAATAAGAATAAGAGTGAGTCTCATGTGAGAACGTCTCACGAATCTTAATCTGTGAGACGGGTCAAACTTAACGATATTCATAATAAAAAGTAATACTCTTAGCATAAAAAGTAATATTTTTTCATGGATGATCCAAATAAGATATATGTCTCACAAATATGATCCGTGAGACGTCTCACATAAGTTTTTGTCTAAAAATAATATAGATATATCATTTTATTTTTATTTGAATTCATTCAACTATATCAAATTTGACATGTTGACTATTAGTACTTCTATGTCGTAGGTTTTCCGCATTTGCTGAACGGCCGGCATCAAGGAGAATAGGACCAACTCGAAATTCAAAAAAAGACCATATTTATATTTTATTTATTGAATATATTTTCCTTATCTCATACGTTATTGTGACTCATAAAAATGTACTTATTATTGATGATATAGATAACTATAGTAATAAGGATAAGGATTGCTGGTCGTCAATTTTTGACAAATTTCCCTTCACATTGTGTTAATGTGTTCAGACTCGATAGCAATCTTTGGAAAAATTGTGTTTTTATTTCTGTAATTTATATAAATAAATAATGGTATTGTTATCGATAAATTTATTGTTTTAATCTATTAATTTGATTTTTTTCTTCAGATTTTAGTTTTTCATCGGAGTGCTAACGTAATATTAGGAAAATTATGACGCGTTACAAGAAAATGATGTTGTGACGATGGACACTACTGATGTTTTCCATTTAATGTCAGCAATATAGTGAAAAACAATAAAAATTTAAAAAAAAAGTACAATTTAATGGATTAGATTGATAGGATCACCAAAAATGAAAAACATATAAGTTACATAAGCAAAAATATAATCTCATTTTTTTTATAAAGTTGATATTTTGTAAAATAAATATTTTTTATTTTCAATTAACTTCTTTGAATAACTTTTGTTGTTTGATGTTATTTTTTAAAAAAATATTATTTTGTTTTGATCTCGTGTTTTAAAATTTTCTTCACCCTGATTCAAAGGGTATATGACAATTCAACCAAAATATGACAATTCACATAAATCGATCCATTCAAACGGTCTCATCGTTATAGATAGTGTAGATATATAATAAAAAATTCAAGAAACTTCTAATTTGTTGTTTACCAAATAATATTACCAAAAAAACAAAAAAACATTGCAATTTTTCTGCTAAATTAATATAATAATTTACTAACAATAAAATTAAAAAAAATAGTCAGAAATTGTTTTAGATTATTTGATTTTTAGGAATAAATAGTATTATAGACCTAAAAGAATTACCGGTATTTAATGGATAAATTTTTGTTTGAAATTATTAAAATAGAAAAATTATTGAATTAGGTAAAAGTCTTGGGAAGTTTCATCACGGAAGTTGCTTGTCAAACTTGGTGTGCAGCACTAACTTTATTCATTTATTGTAATTTTTAACATGGGATTCTTGAAAATTATATATATATATATATATATATATATATATATATATATATATATATATAAAGGAGAATTATTTAACAAAACTACATTTTTTTATTTGACCAAAGTATAACTACATTTTTTTTATTTGACCAAAGTCTACATACGTTGAATAGAAGAAAGAAACTGACTATTTATGCGCATAAGTTTCTAAAACTATTCAGAACCTTCCGCTTGCTTAAGCCAAACTAATAGTTTATTATTAAAAAGGTAGTTGCTAGCCATACTGATCAAATGACAACCGATGGAGCAGTTTTTCTCAGTCAACCGGTTCTGTCGATGCTATCTGTGGGGACAGTGCCCTCACAGGATCTGAGCCGTTGATTTTAAAGAATTTGGTGGACCCCACATATGAATTGGCGGACCCGCATATGTGTGGCTAAAATTGGACCTTTGATCTTCTCATGGAGGCAGTGCCCCATAAGGTAGAGTGAAATATTCTCAGTCAACCAGTCAATCTATGTACTAACACAACAGAATGTCAGAAATATGCGAGCATTACTCTCAGCGTAATATTTTCATAAAGGTGAGTGACGTGGAAAACTACGTTACCAACATATATTTCATTTGAAATTGATATCAGATTTGATTTTACCGACCGTTTGATCAAATTCTATAAAAAGAGGAAGACTTCAGTTAGTTTGGTTGTCTCTTGCTCTCTCTCATCTTTAAAAAAGTTCAAGCATTCTCAAGCTTTCAAAAGTCTAACTGATACAAGGTTTTTATTACATACTTGAATGTTTTAATCAGAACATTGAGGATTTTTGTGCATAGAATTCTATTTCTGAAATACTTGTAATCTGACAGTAAGTTTATTGATCAGTTTTGTTAAGTGAATTAAATAAGAGTTTCAGTTAGGTTGTGTGGTAAGTCTTACTTAAGTGGACAATTGCAAGCTTTGTAGGTGTCAAAGTCTTTTAGAGAAATCCATGCTAAATGAAAAATTTGTGTCATTTACTTATCAGTTACCCTAATGAACCTTTTATTTAGTCCAACTGATTTTTAGCTTCAGCCATTTTCGTGTTCAAACATCATCAGTCAGCCTATTTTCGCGAAGTGATACTGCTGGCCAATGACACCTAATTGAAAAGAATTTCATTTCAGAATTGCTAATCCAACCGAAATATTTCCAGAATTTATTAAGATTATTTATCCACTCCCTCTAAATTAATCTCCAAACCTAACAAGTGTTATCATAGAGGGTTAATTCATGACTCTGAACACAAATCCAAAATGGCTTCATTCAAAAAATCTCAATGTTTTCTAGAGAAGACTTTGATGATTGGGAGATCAGGATGCATGCTCATTTAGTTGTACAAGATGATGAAATATGGTAGGTCATGATAGACTGACCAATAAATATCGTGAAAGCAAACACTGCAATTGATATTTCTGATGGTGCTCCTCATATTATTGAAAAATAAAATTGGAGTGGACCAGTGAAAACAAGAAAATGGAATACATACATATATATATATATATATATATATATATATATATATATATATATATATATATATATATATATATATAATGTTGCCAAAGACATCTCGTATAGAACACTGGACATGAATGCATTTAGAAAAATCAATATATCACTATGTGAAAAATGACATTTTACTTCGCCAGACGTTACTTCGGCAAATATAAATTACGAAGTAATACGTTACCAATAACTTCATTAATAACACAAGCGAAGTAAAATAATATATTTTACTTCGGATGTTTAAAAACACGGGCTTCACTATATTTTTTTTTTATATTTTACTTCGGCATATCAATTTTGATGAAGTAAAAAATAATGAAAATGCGTTGTAACGAAGTAAAAAGAGTAAACCATGCAACGGTTTTTATAAACCGTCGCTAAATGTAGCGACGGTTTAAACAACCGTCGCCAAATTTAAAATCGGCGACTGTTTACTTTACCATGTCGCTAATTTTAGCGACAGTCAAATAAAAATTGTCGCCGATTTAAAATTTGGCGACGGTTATATAAAACCGTCGCCATTTTAAAAAAAATTACACCCCGCGTATATTTCTCTCCATTTAAACCGTCGCCGATTCAAATTTTTGCGACGGTTTTTAATAAAATTGTCGCCAGTTTCAAAAAATTCATTCCCGCCTATTTTTCCCTCCATTTTCTTCCACCACTCTCTATAAATACTTACAAATTCTCTCCAATTACTTCCACTTCACTTCACTACAATTAAAATTTTTTCTCACTTACACGATTTTACAACTTCACAACACTTAAAATTTAAATTTCTTACACGATTTTACCACTTCACAATACTTAAAATTTTTATCTCTTACACGATTGTATCAATTAATAACACAGATTTATTAAATTATTAAATTTTTTTATTTTACCGCACCTATTAATTAATAAAACAGATTTATTAAATTATTTAATTTTTTTTTATTTTACCGAACAAATTAGCGACGGAATTCATACATAGACCGTCGCTAGGTAGCGACAGTTTCTAACATGAATTCCGTCTCTCATTAGCGACGGTTTTAACATTCCGTCGCAATATAGAGACGGTGTGTAACATGAATTCCGTCGCTAAATTTAGTAATTTAGTTACACGAAAACCGGCCAAAGACTTCAGTACCAAAGACTTCAGTATTTTCAATCATACAACTTCGGTTATTGTATGAAGTAAAAGGTCATCTATTACTTCACGTCCATATACTTCGGCACTTAACTACCCTATTACTTCAGATAATATCCGAAGTAAAAAGCCTTTTTTCACATAGTATATGCTCCACTGCCAAGGATATCTAGGAGAAAGTAATACAACTGTGCAAAGGCAACGATAAAAAAAAGACAAAACAAAATGTCTGTTGCTATTTAAAAATTTGACATTATAAAGATAAAAACAGTGGAGTCTATGTCAGACTTCGATGAAAGAGTGAGAAACATGATTATTGATTTGGATGCTCTTGGAAAGGAATATGACAATCTAGAAATGGCCTTAAAAGTAATTATGGCACTCAGATTCTGACTCAAACTCATCCGACTCAGAGTGTTCCACAAGTTGAAGTGATGAAAATGAGGTGCAGTGCCTCATGGCCGTTTCTGAGATGCTACTATTGAAGAGATAAATAAACAAGAAAGGCTGAAGAATTCAGTCTGGTGCTTCGATAGTGGTTGTTCGAGACATAGGACTGATCAAGCCCAACTGTTAACTAATTTAATCAGATATGAAGGCCTAAAATCACTTTTGGAGACAATGAAAAGGATAAGACCATGGGTAAAGGTAAAATTACTCACGAAAATATTGTGATTAATAATATGATACTATTGAAAATATATGTTATAATTTTATCAACATCATCCAGCTTTATAATAAGGGTTACTTAGTTATTTTTCACAAGAGTAACCGCTTAATTAAGGATGCTGATAGTCAATTTTTGTTAAATGATGTTATAAATTGTAAAACTTATAAAATTCATTGGAACAGTGACTATTTACATCGCCAACTTGTTTTGATGGTATTAATAATGATAGACAATGGTTGTGGTATAAACATTTGACTCATCTTAACTTTAGATCAATCAATAACTTGCAAATTAAACATAGCTGAAGGATTTCCTAGTCTAGAATTTGTTAGAAATCATGTATGTATTGGATTTCAGTTAGGTTAACATATCATATTTGTCTTTAAGAATAGAGGTAATGAACTACCTGATAGATGCTGATAACTGTTATTTTTGGATTTGTTTGGAGCAATACCTGTAATCAATGTAGGGAGAATGAAATATACGCTTGTACGTAATTGTTGACGATTTTTCTTAATTTACTTGGTTATATTTCTCAGTGATGAAGATCATACCAGTACCTAACTGATCATTAAATTTCTCAAGTATATTCAAAATGAGAAATCAGTCGCAATATCAGGAAAAAAGCAATTGAAGTACTGTGTTCACTAACAAAACTTTGGATGATTATATATCAGAACAGAGAACTTAGCATGAGTATCCCGCATCAAGAACGCCTAAATAAAATGGAATTGTTGACAAAAGGAATATGACTTTGAAAGAAGCTGTCAGATCAATGCTTGTTTTTTCTAGTGTTTAACAAAGATTTTGGGCAAAATAAATTAACATTGCATGCTACACACTGACCCGATCCATGATAAAAAAAAAAAAAGATTATAAAAATCTATATAAAATATGAAATGAGAGTAAGCCTAATCTTCTTATCTTCGTATATTTTGTTTTAAATGTTACATTCATAATAATGGTAAAAATGATCTATTTGTATTTGATGTCAAATATGATGTTTACATATTCCTTCATTACTCAACAATCAGCAAGGCTTATTGCGTATTTAATCATAAATCGTTAAATGTTGAAGACAGTTCATGTTATTTTTTTATGAAATTGAACTGATTGATGATCAAACTATCCTAGCTAATATGAGCAATCAGATGAAAGTTATTTGATTTGGCAGATGACATCAAAGATGAAATCAATATGAACAAGAGGATTTGTCAGTAACTTGAACAATAGATCTTAGATAAGCTAGTCAGACAAAGAAAACAAGGACAAGACAACTAGACTGATCTGAACCAAGCTAACTTGAATTAGATTGATGATATATAAGTTGTTGTTGATCAGGCAGATGACACTCTAAATGTTGAGAACCAAGCTGAAAGAAATCAGATCGAGGAGATGTTAACTAGTCCTACTCCAAACAATAATGTTGGCAATCCATTTGGACCAAATTACAAATAGAGTAAGACTCATCCACTCTCACTGGTGATTGTACTCCTTCAGCATCTCTTAAAACTAAAAAACAAATTATTAATTAATTGAAGCATATGGGTTTACAAAAAAAAAACTGAACGAAGATGGAATTGTGATCAAGAATAAAGTAAGATTAGTTGAACAAGGATTTTGGTAAGAAGAAGGCATATACTTTGATGTAACTTTTACACAAGTAGCCTGATTAGAAGCAATTAGAATTTTTCTTGATTTTGCTGCATACAAAAAATTTCAAAGTGTTCCATATGAATGTAAAGAGTGCATTTCTAAACGGCTTCCTTCAAGATGCTGAAATATTCAATCCAGTTGTAGAAGCCCATATAGAAGAGTTTGTTAGTCAGGTTGACTCGGAGACGATGATAGAGCAAGTTGGTCCTTCAAGCAGTCAGGCTCCTGATCTGACTCTTTCCATCTCCAAAGAACCTCTCAGGATCGAGCCCTCCTCTCCAGATTGAGATATGTCTGATGGAAACACTTGGACAGAATTCACTCCGGTTTGATTGCCATTTCATCAACTATTACTATTTTGAAGAAAAGCAACCTGAATACTGAATAAGATCTGAATTAGTTTAAAGACAAAATGTTATACTGCTACTCATATTGGTGGACAGATTCATACAAATAATTTTCAATCTGCACCAAAATTGAGGAAGTTCAAGCTAATTTTAATAATAAGATTGATGGAGCGAGCAATCAGTTGGCCACTGTACTTTCTTACCTAAAAAGGGGAAGAAAGTAAAACAACTGAATACTCAACTAGTCAAGCTCAAAAGAGAGAACAACCCAAATCAATTGATCATCCCAAGAAGCTAGCTGACTCTAGTAGCAAGCACTCTGTGTCATGCCTCGAGCCCGAAGTTAATCGACACCGGCGTTGTTTATAACCACATACTTGAAAACAACAAGTCTCGTAGTATAATAAAAATAAAAAATAGTTTATTACTCAATATCAATCATTAAATTGTATTTACAACGTGAAAAATATGCGGAAACATTTACAACGAAAACTCAAATAAAACTTAAAACAAACATAAACTCAAATAACTCTTATTTTCGTCCATCAACAGCCCAAAAACTTGTCATGTTCATCATCCTCTAACTGATCTTTTGACTTATCTTGGGAAAGAGATTAAGGGTGAGTGATATGATCGTCACTGAACAAGTGAGGGTTGTTCGAGCATATACGTAATAAATAAACTTGATTTTCGAAAACAACATATCATATCATGCATAACATAACTCGACAAATATTCTCTGAAATTATTCAGTTTAGTCAGTATTAAGGATCAGAGAACAACTGAATTATCGGATACATTTTTGAATTAACAGTTTCCGATTCCCAACAGAATGCCAGAAATATGCGAGCACTGCTCTCAGCGTAATATTTTCAGAAATGTGAGTGACATGGAAAAATACATGACCAATATATATTTCATTTGAAATGGATATCATATTTGATTTAACCGACCGTTGGATCAAATCCTATAAATAGAGGAATATTTCAGTCAGTTTGGTTTTCTCTTACTCTCTCTCATCTTTGAAAAAGTTCAAGCATTCTCCAGCTTTCAAGAGTCCAAATGATTTAAGTTTTCTAGTACATACCTGAATGTTTTAATCAGACTATTGAGGATATTTTGTGCTTAAAATTCCATTTATGAAATACTTGTAATCTGACGGTAAGTTTATTGATCAGTTTTGTTGAGTGAATTACTAAGATTTTTAGTTAGGCTGTGTGGTAAGTCCTACTAAAGTGGACAATTGAGAGCTTTGTAGTTGTCAAAGTCTTTTAGTGGAATTCATGCTTAATGAAGAAAGGGTGATACAGAAATATTGAACTCTCGGAATATCCAGAAACAAAGTTGTTATTACTTATCAGTTACTCTACGTTTACCTTCGATTTGATAGTCCAACTGGTTTTTACTTTAAAACCATTTTTGTATTCAAATATCATCAGTAAGCCTATTTCCACGCAGTGACAAACTGCTCTCTCATTGATACCTAATTGATAAGAATTTTGTTTCAGTGTTGCTAACATAACCGAAGTATTTCTAGAATTTGTTGAGACTATTTATTCACTTCCCCCCTAAATCAATCTCCGAGCCTAACATATGTCAATCGCTATATGGTTTTTAATTTTTTTTTGTACAAAATGCTATAATTCACCAATCTCGTCGTCAGATTCTAAATTGCTTATTTTTAAAAAATTATATTATAAATAAAAAAATAAATAATGATGATAAATAATAAAAATACAATATATCAATTACCATGATGAAATTAATGAAAAAATAAAATTATTTATTTTCTAACATTTTTCATTTTTAAAAAAAATGAGGAACTAAATTAAATATTGAGAAAAACTCTTATTAATTATATGGCGAGGAGCTTCGGGCAGAAACATTTCATGAAATTTTTATCATGAAATAATTACATAATGATTAATCGTGTTTAATTTATATGGAATTCCTAAAAATTTCGATTTTCGTTAATTAAAATTTTGAGATCAAGTATGTGGAGTATGAATCCATCGAGTGAAAGAATCTTAAAATATAAAATTAATTATTTTAATTATCGATAAAACCGATCTTCAATTGTGAATATATGTTTTTGCGTAAAGAGCAGGTCTCTTGTGAGACGATCTCATGAATTTTTATCTGTGAGACGGGTCAACTCTACCAATATTTACAATAAAAAGTAATACTCTTAACATAAAAAGTAATATTTTTTCATGGATGACCTAAATAAGAGATCTGTCTCACAAAATACGACTCGTGAGAGCGTCTCACACAAGTTTTTATCTTGCGTAAAAGAATATTTTAAATTATGACACGTATAATTTTAATCACATAACTAAAATGTAAAACCGTAGAAGCTTGATTAAAAAATTTGTTGATGTTGAAATATTATTTAAAATGTGAAAAATATTTGTGTTGAAAATGTGAATGTTGAATGTTGAAAAATAGGTGTTGAATATTGAAAATTAGTGTGTGATGATGTAGGTAATGATGTATTTTATTTTTGGATTATGTGTAAAGATTTCCTATAAATAGATCTCTCATTTATGAAGAAAATTACAATTGAGTAGAGAGAAAAATATTATAAAGTGTGTAGTTTGGTAAATTTTGAGTGTTTGAGATTTTTACTTTTTACCATAAATTTTTACTTTTTCACAACACGTTATCAGCACGAAGCTCTAAAAGTCCTACATATTTTTCCAAGCTCCAAACAGAAGAAAAAGGTAACAAAAGTAATTATATTTATTTTACTGTTATTTGTTTATTGTGTATTTATTTAATATACAATATAATGTTATTATTAGAAATAATAAAAATAAATTTTTCATAAACTTGTTATAAATCCTGGGAGGATGTTAAGACGACATCCCACACTCCCGGCAAGGGATACGACAAGTATAAAAGCCGATAAGGTTTTTAAACAAAATAAATTATTTAATATACAATATAATGTTATTATTAGAAATAATAAAAATAAATTTTTCATAAACTTGTTATAAATCCTGGGAGGATGTTAAGACGACATCCCACACTCCCGGCAAGGGATACGACAAGTATAAAAGCCTATAAGGTTTTTAAACAAAATAAATTATGACAGTCGTTATAATATTATGATATGATATATATAATTATTTAAACATGTCTAATATTATATATACCATATTATTACCATAAAATTATACAAATACATACATTTATTCTTTTATTCACCAACGGTCATAAACGGTAACAAAACGGCTAGTTTTTGCCCTATAAATATGATCTCTCAAACCCATTCAATCACCCCAACTTTCTCTTCTTCTCTAAAAATTATTCTTCATCAAATTTTCGGAGAAAAAAGAAGATGGCTTTCGCAAGGTTATTTTTAATTATTTTAGTTATCATACTCACGAGTCTTGTATTTATCGGAGAATATCCTCCTCGTGTGTTTTCTTTATTTTTACGAATACTTGTACTTGTTGTTTATCCATTACTTTGTATTGCAATATTCATTAACTAATAAAATGCATCGTGATTTTTAGTACCACCATGGCAAACTTGACAAAGCTCGAATTCATCGCTCTTGACATTACTGGGAAAAATTATATGCCATGGACTCTCGATGTAGAAATGCATCTTGAGTCATTAGGTCTAAATGAGACCATAAAAGAAAATGGCATATGCACATCACAAGAAAAGGCAAGAGCCATGATATTTTTGCGTCGACATCTCGACGATGGATTAAAATGTGAATATATGACTGAAAAAGATCCCATGGCTTTATGGAAGGGATTAAAAGAAAGATTCGAACATATAAGGGAAGTTATACTTCCGATCGCTAGGGATGAATGGAATACGTTAAGATTCCAAGACTTTAAAAAAGTCAGCGATTACAACTCGGCGATGTATAGAATAATCTCGCAGTTGAAATTTTGTGGGCACGAGATTACAGAATTGGAAAAGCTTGAGAAAACATTTTCCACTTTTCACGCATCGAATACAACTCTACAACAACAATATAGAGTGCGTGGATTTTTGAGATATTCTGAACTTATCGCCTGTCTCCTTGTGGCGGAAAAGAATAACGAGCTATTAATGAGAAATCATCAGGCACGACCTACTGGTTCAACGGCATTTCCTGAAGCAAATGTCGTAAGCAAAAATGAATTTAAATCTGGCAACCAAAATCAAAGTTATAGACAAGATTTTGGTCGAGGACGAAATCGAGGTCGTGGTCGTGGTCGTGGACGTGGTCGGGGACGTGGAAATAGTCGTGGTCGTGGACGCGGCCGTGGTTTTGAAAATAATCGAGATAGTTACTTCAATAACTCATCTCAAAGGAACGTCCCAAATCATCCACCGAAAAGGCATCAAGAGAACATGAGTGTAAATGAAAATCACTCAAAAAGATTTGAAAGTTCTTGTTTCAGATGTGGTACTCCAGGACATTGGTCCCGTATTTGTCGAGCCCCTGAGCACCTTTGCAAACTTTATAAAGAATCAATAAATGGGAAAGAAAAGGAGACCAACTTCGCTGAAAACATTGAACCTTTGAGTAATTCAACTCATTTTGATGCTGGAGATTTTCTGATTGATTTCTCAGACAATGATCAATTTGCGGGTGGAATAAATATGTAAAACATTTTATTTTTCATGTAATTGTATGATAATATTTTATCGTGTGTTATATTTTGGCATATGTATTGTATTGTATTTTTATAAATGTATTGTCAGTAATTTTATTTCATTGCATATTTTTTTGAAGTTCAAATATGGAAAATACTATGAACAAAGATGAAGTTTGCATACCTGATAGTGGTACAACGCACACTATCCTCCGAGATAAAAGATATTTCTTGGAACTAAAACCAACAAAAACAATGGTGAATACAATATCAGGTCCTGTAGACTTGATTAAAGGTTGTGGTAAAGCACAATTTTTGTTACCTAATGGTACAAAATTTTTGATCAATGATGCTTTATATTCACCACAATCGAAAAGAAATTTGTTGAGTTTTAATGATATATATTCCCATGGGTATGATACTCAAACAATGAATGAAGGGAATGAGAAATATATGTGTCTTACCACATATAAATCAGGAAAGAAATATGTAGTTGAAAAACTACCAATGCTACCTACTGGATTGCATTATACATATATAAGTCCAATTGAATCAAACATGGTAGTTGATAATTCTTCAATACTGATCAATTGGCATGATCGATTAGGACATCCTGGTTCAACAATGATGCGAAGAATTATAGAAAATACACATGGTCATCCATTGAAAGACCAGAAGATCTTTCAGAATAATAAGTTTCAATGTAAAGCATGTTCTCTTGGAAAACTTATTATAAGACCATCACCAACCAAAATCCAAACTGAATCACCAATGTTTCTTGAACGTATTCAGGGTGATATTTGTGGACCAATCCATCCACCATGTGGACCATTCAGATACTTTATGGTATTGATTGATGCCTCCAACAGATGGTCACATGTATGTTTATTGTCAACTCGAAATGTTGCATTTGCAAGATTACTTGCTCAAATAATAAAATTGAGGAATCAATTTCCCGATTATACAATCAAGAAAATTAGACTTGATAATGCTGGTGAATTTACTTCCCAGACTTTCAATGATTATTGTATGTCTATGGGAATCATTGTTGAGCATCATGTTGCTCATGTACATACACAGAATGGATTGGCTGAATCATTGATTAAACGTCTGCAAATGATTGCTAGACCAATGATTATGAAAACAAAGCTCCCTATTTCTATATGGGGACATGCAATTTTACATGCTGCTGCATTAATTCGTATCAGACCAAGTGCATATCATAAATACTCCCCATTGCAGCTTGCATTTGGTAAAGAACCAGACATTTCTCATCTGAGAATTTTTGGATGTATGGTGTATGTGCCTATTGCACCACCACAACGAAAGAAAATGGGACCTCAGAGAAATGTTGGAATTTATATCGGTTATGATAGTCCATCAATCATTCGATATCTTGAACCTCAGACAGGCGACGTGTTCACAGCACGTTTTGCTGATTGTCATTTTAATGAGGAAATCTTCCCAATGTTAGGGGGAGAACAGAAACATACCGAAAAGGAAATTACGTGGTATGTATCATCATTGTTACATATGGATCCAAGAACAAAACAATGTGAAAATGATGTACAACAAATTGTACACTTGCAAAGAATAGCAAATCAAATACCAGATGCATTTGCAGACACAAAAAGGGTAACTAAATCATATATACATGCTGCAAATGCCCCTGCTCGAATTGAAATTCCAAAGAAACAAATTGAAAATACTCATGATGTCATTAAACGCCTGAAGCGTGGAAGGCCAGTCGGTTCCAAGGATAAAAATCCTCGAAAAAGAAAATTCATAGAGAAACACGATGATCACAAAATAGAGAATGATGTTCCTGAAGAAACACATGATGATCACAAAATAGTTAATGATGTTCCTGAAGAAACACATGATGATGAAAATGTTCTGTCAGAACCACAAACTGACGAGAATCGTGAAATATCTATCAATTACATTAATACTGGAAAAATATGGAACCGAAAAGATATAGAAGAAATTGATGATATATTTTCTTATAATGTGGCAATCGACATCATAAATGATAATGAAGATCATGAACCAAAATCTTTTGGTGAATGTAAAAATCGACAGGATTGGGTAAAATGGAAAGATGCTATCCAGGTTGAATTGGATTCGCTAAATAAACGTAATGTTTTTGGACCTATAGTCCTTACACCTGAAGGTGTAAAACCTGTTGGATACAAATGGGTTTTTATTCGAAAGCGAAATGAGAAAAATGAAATAGTAAGATATAAAGCTCGACTTGTTGCACAAAGTTTTTCTCAAAGGCCTGGAATTGATTATGAAGAAACGTATTCTCCCGTGATGGATGCAATTACGTTTTGGTATTTGATTAGCTTGGCGGTATCTGAAAATTTAGAAATGCGTCTTATGGATGTTGTTACAGCTTACTTATATGGATCACTTGATAGTAATATATATATGAAAATCCCTGAAGGATTTAAGATGCCTGAAGCACAAAGTTCAAAACCCAGGGAATGTTATTCTGTGAAATTACAAAGATCATTATATGGGTTAAAGCAATCAGGTCGAATGTGGTATAATCGACTAAGTGATCACTTGATGAAAAAGGGATATGTAAATAATTCAATATGCCCTTGTGTTTTCATTAAGAAAACAACATCCGGATGCGTAATTATTGCTGTATATGTTGATGATTTAAACATCATTGGAACGAATAAGGAAATTCAAGAAGTTGTGTCATACTTGAAGGAAGAATTTGAAATGAAGGATCTTGGAAAAACCAAGTATTGTCTGGGTTTACAAATTGAACAAAAAGAATGTGGAATGTTTGTTCACCAGACAAATTATACAGAAAAGATCCTTAAACGTTTTAATATGGATAAAGCAAATCCTTTAAGTACTCCAATGGTTGTTAGATCATTAAACATAGAAAAAGATCCATTCCGTCCATGTGAAGATGATGAAGATATTCTTGGTCCAGAAGTACCATATCTAAGTGCCATCGGTGCCCTTATGTACCTTACAAATTGTACAAGGCCTGATATATCTTTTGCCGTAAATCTGTTGGCAAGATTTAGCACATATCCAACAAAGAGACACTGGAACGGAATTAAACATATATTCCGTTATCTACGAGGAACGACAGACTTGGGACTTTTGTATTCAAAAGATGCTAATTCAAGTGTGATTGGTTATGCCGATGCTGGATACTTATCTGATCCACACAAGGCACGTTCCCAAACTGGATATGTATTTACTCGTGGAGGCACTGCAATTTCTTGGCGTTCACAGAAACAAACGCTCGTAACTACTTCATCAAATCATGCTGAGATTATTGCACTACATGAAGCAAGTCGTGAATGTGTGTGGTTAAAATCAATGACCCAACATATCCAAATCTCATGCGGATTATCATTCGATGAGAAACCTGTGATACTATATGAAGATAATGCTGCATGTGTTGCTCAAATGAAAGAAGGATACATAAAAAGCGACAGAACTAAACATATTCCTCCTAAGTTCTTCGCATTCACCAAGGAGCTTGAGAAGAATAAATGTATTGATGTTCGTCACATTCAATCAAGTGAAAACTCATCAGATCTCTTCACAAAGGCACTTCCTACGTCAATATTCAGAAAGCACATATATAATATTGGGATGCGCAATCTACGAAATTTGTGAAGAATTGTTCATGTCAACATCAGGGGGAGTTTACGTGACTGCACTCTTTTTCCCTTACTATGGTTTTTATCCCAATGGGTTTTTCCAAGTAAGGTTTTTAACGAGGCAGTACAAAACACGTAATGAAGACATCATCGTATCATGATCATCATCACAAGGGGGAGTGTTGAAATATTATTTAAAATGTGAAAAATATTTGTGTTGAAAATGTGAATGTTGAATGTTGAAAAATAGGTGTTGAATATTGAAAATTAGTGTGTGATGATGTAGGTAATGATGTATTTTATTTTTGGATTATGTGTAAAGATTTCCTATAAATAGATCTCTCATTTGTGAAGAAAATTACAATTGAGTAGAGAGAAAAATATTGTAAAGTGTGTAGTTTGGTAAATTTTGAGTGTTTGAGATTTTTACTTTTTACCATAAATTTTTACTTTTTCACAACAGTTGATAATTTGTCCTTTGGCTATTTATTAATATTTAGAATTTGAATAAATCAAATGGAACTTCTAGAAACTTAAACCTTTAAGTCAAACCATAATACAAATTTCTAAAATAAATATATAAAATAAAGCAAGTGAACCAAACATTAAACATTCTTACATGGGGCGATTTCGCTATTTCTAAACTTTCCGAGGGTCAATTGCAATTATATGCAACTAACATCTCCCCATTTCTCCTATAAATTCCCATCACATTCTCAGCATTACACCATCTCCTTCCAAGCCAATTCTTAGCATATATCACCAACCTGTTCTTCTCCTACATTCTTTTCTTGCTCGAAAAACATGACGATCGTCGAATTCTCCGATGAAATCAAAGTGCGGGTCACCCCGAAGAGGATGTTCAAGGCATTGGTAACCGATTCCCACAATATCTTACCAAAAATAATCCCTCATATCTTTAAGAGCATCGATATTCTCGAAGGCGAAGGCGGCGTTACCGGTTGCGTTAGGCAAATAAATTTCCCTGATGGTAAATATATTAAAATTCATTCTTTGAATTTATAGACTTTAAATATCAATTCCATATGCATGCATATAATACATTAGGAAATTATTTAACCTTCAATGGAATTAGTGAACATTATTGTATCTTACAATATTGTAGGTGCTCCATATTCTCATATGAAAGACAAGCTCGAAGCCGTCGATACCGAAAACCTAGTGGTCAAGATCGTTCTCTTCGAGGGACCTGGGCTCGGGGAGAAGATGGAGAAGTTTCACTCCGAACAGAAGTTCGTGGATTCCGGTGACGGCGGATGCATCATCAAGTTGAAGAATCACCATCACTTGAAGGCAGGTCACACTTCAATTTCAGAGGAAGAGTTTAAAGCAGCAAAAGAACATGGCCTGACATTCTTCACTGCGACTGAAGCATACCTCGTTGCTCATCCTGATGTTTGTGCTTAAGAAATTAAATTTTCCAAGCATATATTAAAAAAATAAGTCCTAAAAATGGACATATATATGGGGTTTGGATCTATGTTGTGTACTTCATTTTATGTGAGTTTGTGGTGTTTTGTTTTACTTAAAAAGTGAGATTTAATAATAAATGTTTTAACTTTGCTTTTCACCAAATCTAATTTCCAATCAAAATATTAAACTTCATAAATGTTGTATATTATCCCATAAATATATATATAAAACAACATTATTAAATTAAAATAACTCTATCGAACGGTCTCTACATATTAATATTTAATATGTAATAATAAATCACCATACATTTGAGCCATTTTCAGATAATGTGGGGTTTTTTTTAAAAAAATATTTTGATGTCTTTTTTGTCTCTGGCATAATATCTAACTTTTGTTAATTTACCAAAAGTTATAGTTATGATAATAGTTCAAATCAAATCTTTTAAATCGTACGAGAGATCAAGTATTATGCTTCGATCGCTCTTCCAACAATAACAATTATTGCATCTAACACATGGCCTTGATTTAATAAACTATTCCAGGATATTTCAATAATTTTATGGGGGTTGGAATAATATTTTATTCCAAATATTCCAAAGAGACGAACGTTGAAGAAAGTAAGAAAGAAAAAATAAAAATTAATTGTTTCACATTCACATGCTTTTATTTTATTTTCCTTTTTAGTCATCGGTTGGTTGTTGTGGGTCAAGTAAAGTTCTACGGTAAAAAAATATTGTTTTATTTTATTTTTAAAAAAACAATTATGAAAATAAATCTGGATAATAATTTATACACAAATAAAAATTTTGAAATCAAATAAAAATCAATCCCGGTAATAAAGTCACCTAATTTTTTTAGCTCGGTTCATTTAATCAACCTAAATAAAAAGAGATTTCACAGTAGTTTTTATAAAGTAATATTGATGTCCATAGATTTGCCCTTTGGGAATCCTAAGGGAGCAGGAAAACTTTCCGCTGAGGAATTAAATTTTTCCTCAATTACCAATATATTATATATATTATTTCTATTTAGTTTAGAATATGATAGATATATATCTATATATTTGGCTTTAGAATATGATATATATATATATATGTGGATAAATATTTGGTATTTTAATTGTCTGGTGGTCTCATCAATTAAAACAAAAACAAAATTACACGATTAAGACTCAAATTTGACAGGTTATATGAAAAAAATTCAAAACACTGAATTAATTTTTTTTCCATAAAAATTAAAAAAATGAGAAAAACAGATAATAAGCACTCTTGAAAAATTAAAATAAAATTTATAATTTTGTCATTTTTAATAAGTTTTTAGATTATTTTTACATAATTTAATTTTTCATGAAAAAATAATAGGAGCTAAAAAAGGAGTATTTTGTGGAATATAAAAATTACATCAAGACGCTATTTTGTCTCTATTATGACTCAAATATTATATATATTATATTATATATTACGAAAAATGTAAAATATGAATATATGTTTTATTTTGCGATTTATTGTATTTTGTTTATATATAGTATTTGATATATTTGATTTTTAATAATTAGTGCAAACGGAATTTATTTAAACAGAATATAATACAATTTGGAACATCAAATGAAGCACGTATTGTCTATGTTGTCCACATCTAAGATAATATCGACCTATTTTTTTTACTCCACACACACTTTTTATATTACACCATATATTTTTATTATTCTAAAATTATAATATTTGAATTTGGGAGACTCATTATTATTAAAGTTGATCAGTCAAGATTAGAATATATTTATTTTTTAAAAAGTAGATTACAAAACTATATATCAGATAAGAACGTTATCTAGGCAGGTGGCCTTGAAGTCCAAGTCTGCGGTTGACCCAAACGCTGGGATGATTAATGCAATATTAGCGCCGTCCGTGCGTAAAATAATGACTATTATTTATGTGAATCATGATTATAAATAGATCAAAGTTGATTTATAAAATAATTTCATAGTTTTAATTATTATTTAGAGAAAAATTATATAATTATATTAAATATGTGATTTTTAGATATAATATATGAATTTTTTTTATTTTTAAAGTGGATTAGATATTATAGTTATGAGTAAATTATGTGAAAATATTATTTATCTAAATGAATATGATATTTTTGTAAAAACTAATTGGTATGTCAAAGTTGGAACTCATTAATACGCTATCTTGTTGGGCAAAAACTTGTGTGAGACAACTCACGAGTTCTATTTTGTGAGACAGATCTCTTATTTGGATCATCCATGAATAAATATTATTTTTTTTTATGCTAAGAGTATTACTTTTTATTGTCAATATCGGTAGGGTCGACCCGTCTCACAGATAAAGATTCGTGAGACCGTCTCACAAGAGTCCTACTCTGAAATAAAAATGACTACGTTTTATCCTTCAATTTTCAAAATATTGCAAAATAGAGGTGTTAACAAAATGTTATAATCACGTATCGGGTAGGCAAATTCTAAATTGCTTATTTTTTTTAAAAAAAATATTAATAAAACAATATATAAAGAGAAATAAATAAATATAAATACTATTAATGATGATGTTGAAGTTAATAATGACAAAATAAAATTATTTATTTGGTAACATTTGTTAAATACACCTATTATGATTTTTTTTACTGAAGAGTACAATTCATATTTTATTTTAATATTTTTTATGACTTGCGAATTTGCAATCTTATCATTCGATGCATTTTGGTAAATTTCGGACTAATGTAATAATTTGAAAATTACATTAGTCAGGTAAGCCGTACTGACAAAGTCTTGAGTATTAAACTTGGGGTAGGTCTCATGTGAGACCGTCTCACGGATCACAATCTGTGAAACGGGTCAACCCTACCCATATTCAAAATAAAAAGTAATACTATTAGCATAAAAAGTAATACTTTTTCATGAATTATCCAAATAAAGATCCGTCTCACAAAATACAACTCGTGAGACCGTCTCACACAAGTTTTTGTCTTAAACTTGTCTCAAAAAGTGTTATTTAAGGACGATTGAACTTTTGATCATTGACCAATCGTTCATCTACCCCATCAACTCAAACACTTTCGGTACACCATTCCTATTTTATTCTTTAAGCCGACCGAGGACTTTTTCCTAAGGATCAGCAAAAGAAAAAGACTCAATTAGTGATGGAATTAATTATAAACAAAATCTTATCAGGAAATAATAATATATTTATAATTGGAAAATTTTTGTTTTATAGAAGATCAAATTTTAGAGCAACTCCAACCATTCTCCATTTTGGAGAAAATCTTCAAAATGGAGTATCAATCTTGCTCCAACCATTCTCCATATACCTACTCCATTTTGAAGTGATGAATAGTGATTCTCCAAAAATGGAGAATCTCAACTCCATCTTCATATATTTTGGAGAATGGCATTATTTACGAAAATGCCATTCTCCAAAATTGCAAATACACCCTTTAATTTTTTTTTATTAATTTCATATATTTAAATGTTTATTTCAATACTTTTACTAAATTTTAATGATTTTTTGGTATTATTTAATTTATTTCAAGTTTTCTCATTTTTTATTATTTATTTATTTATTGTAATTGAATTATTTTGATGAACACGTCCGATTCCAAAAGTTTCTTGCACGTCATTGTCAAATCAAAGACAAATCGGCTCACTATGCACTCCGAAATGCTCTTATTGACCATTTGTGGGAGGAATACTCTAATTCAGAACATTAGTCTTTAAATCATGTGTAGTTTATAATTATATCGATCTATGTATGTGTTTTAATGTTGTATGCGGCTTGAAATTCAATGTCAAAATAAATGAATTATGTTTTAAAAAAATGAGTCACATTTAATTTAATTTGTTTAATATCATATTACATAATTACTATTTTTATATTAAATAATTTGGAATAAAAAATATAAAAAATAAAGAATTTATAAAATTTAGAGAATATGGGTTGGAGAAGATTTTTTAAATAGAGAATGCAATACTCCATTTTGGAGTATAGAGAATGAAAAAATGGAGAATAGGGTTGGAGATGCCCTTATAGGACTCATAATGGATCCGGACATCCAATGTTTTTAACTAGCAAAAGATCAAATATAGGACTCGTAATGGATCCGGACATCCAATGTTTTTAACTAGCTAAAAGAATAGGCAAAAATTTGTGTGATACGGTCTCAAAGGTCGTATTTTGTAAGACAGATCTCTTATTTGGGTCATCCATGATAAAATTATTAATTTTTATGCTAAGAGTATTATTTTTCATTGTGAATATCGGTAGGGTTGACTCATCTCACATATAAAGATTCATAAGATCGTTTCACAAGAGAATTACTCTAAAGAATATCATGAATTATATATGGTATTATCATATTATTATATTCAATGGTAAAATGTATAGTCATTAGAAGCTTCATTAGAAAATTTGGTTGATCAGTTGCCCATATTTTATTTATTAAATTTAGAATTTGACTAAATCAAGAAACTATAACCTTAAAAAATTAAAATCAAAGTGGATTGTTATGACCTAGTTTTTTAAAAGAACTTTTAGTATAAATTTCTGAAATTAAATGTACAAATAAAATTATGAAAGTGAACTAAAATATTAAATATTAATTCATACATGGGGTGATTGTGGAATTTCAAAATTCAGTAGGGGATAGGTGCAACTATCTCCAACTAGTCCCCGATCCCCACTTTTCTCCTATAAATTACCATCACAAACTCAGCAATTCACCATCTCCTTCCAAGTCCATTCTTGATACATTACCAACCTTTCTTCTCACACTCTTTCGAGCTCGGAAAACATGACGACCGTCGAGTTCTCCGAGGAAATCAAAGTTCAGGTCACCCCAAAGAGGATGTTCAAGGCATTGGTTACCGATGCCCACAACATCTTACCAAAAATAATCCCCCACATCTTCAAGAGCATCGACATTCTCGAAGGAGAAGGAGGCGTCACCGGATGCGTTAGGCAGATAAACTTCCCCCATGGTAACCTAATTAAAGCTCATTTTTTGAATTATATGTTACATTCCTATACATATCAAGCATGTAAATAACTATAAATATCGTGTATATGAAAAATTTATCCATTGGTAGAAAATTGAATGGAACAGTAAGCTTTATATTTAGGCAAGAAACATGTAACAAATATCGAAATTTTGATTAACAGATAGCACGTTCTATATTATTTGACAGGAGCGCCTTTCTCTCACATGAAAGACAAGCTCGAACTCGTCGATGCCGAAAACCTAGTGGTCAAGTTTGTGCTCTTCGAGGGACCGGGGCTAGGGGAAAAGATGGAGTCGCTGCACTCCGAACAGAGGTTTGTGGATTCCGGTGACGGCGGATGCATCATCAAGTGGAAGAATCACCATCACTTGAAGGCTGGTCACACCCACATCTCAGAGGAAGAGTTTAAGGCCGGAAAAGAACATGGAATAACATTCGTCACTGCTACTGAGGCATATCTCGTGGCTCATCCCGATGTTTGTGCTTAGAGAAATTAAATTTTCAAGCATATATCAAACATATTAGTCCTGAAAAAGGGCAACTGGGGTTGGTTTTTATTTCATTTTGTGTGAGTTTGTGGTGTTTTCGTATACTTAAAGTGAAGAATATTATATCAATAAATGTTTTTATCCTATACCGCTATACGTACCTCTGCTCTTTTTATTTTATTTATTTATATATATATATATATTATATATATATATGTATATATTGAAATCCAGAAAAGAGCATTGAGTAAAAATCTAAAAAAACATGAAACAGTGATCAAGTTGTGCGACAAATCAGCTTGAACATGTTTGATCTTGATTCGAAGTTCAAAAACGATATATTTGAAGCTCGAGGTATGCTCGAACTAGTGTTTGAACTCGAAATTGACTTCATGTTATCAAACAAAAAATCAAGTGGCATGGAATTGGAGAAGCAGATCAAGATTTTCATTTTCAGTTCATAAAAAAAAAATTTAATTTTCAAAAAAAGAGAAACAAACAATCAAATAAATAAGTATTTTTGTAATTTGAGAAGGGTGTTTATAGAACATTAAAAAACATTATGAACCCAAAAGTAATTGCTTTAATCCCCGATCATATACTTAATAATATAATATATAAGTATATTAGATTATAATTAATTTTCGCAAAAAAATCATTTGTAATATTCTTTATTTAGTCAAATATTTAAACATTTACACACAAAAAATATATATATATATTTTGGATTTGTTTAATCCTTTACAAAAAGTATTTATTAATCATTTAGTTACATAATTTTTTTATCAGTTTATATTTGATATATTACTTTGTCATCATTTTTCAAATATATATATATTGAATTATGTGTTTGTATGAACTACCTAATTTTTAAATATTGTCCTAGGTATAAAACCGGAGAATATGAATTAACAGAATTAATTCTTATGTACGACGTTGGCTTAATAAATTCGGTCAGTCATTTGTCCTTTCCTATTTATCAATTCTCGTTCAATGTCTAAAAGTCAAAGGTGGAGTGCTCTGACTGTTGAAATCTCTAAGATAAAATTTTAAAACTAAATAAATGAATAAAATAAAGTATGTGAACTAAACACCAAATTATTTTACTCGGAAAACTATTTTCTGTAATGTTTTAAAAAACTTATTTCTGCTTAAGGTTGATATTGTAGGATTAAGTTGCAAATATGAAAATAATATTTTTGGTCTTATAACTTGCACATTTTTTATTTTTGACCATATTAGCAGTAAATTCACGATTTTAATTCAGTAACTTGCACTCTGGTCCTCAATTTTGGTCTTTTTCAAAGGAATGTTTACTTGACACATGAAAATGAATGTCACCAAAATATAGTGACGTGGATCCAAAATTGCTGACATTCCTAGTGCCCTGCTGATATTCCATTTTTTGAATATGTTTTCTCGACTACTTGATTAATATTTTTTCCTCAAACTGCATGCATAAAATAAATAAATGTTGTTTGAATATTTCATTTTACACTTAGTTTTGGTGATTTACGAAATAACAACATCGAGTTGTTATAAGAAATCAGCTGTTAAATTGCTTTCATTTCATGTTTCCGATCGTTGATGGAAAGTCCAGCCTCTCAAGTGCTTTATTTACTAGTTGCAGATAATCTAATTTCTGACCGCCCTACGTTAAATAAAGATTGTTACTATCTAACATTTGGTTGGAGATGTGCAAAGTAAAGTGGATACCTCACTTTCAACCAGTTGGTTGGCTTGTTAATCAAGAGACAGTTCAAAAAAGTGAGTGCTCGCGAAAAATAAAGACACAAGATTTTTATGACTGTTCGGAGATAAAACTCATACTTCACCTCTTCTTCATCTTTAGGAAGAATTCCACTAAAAGACTTTGGCTGTACAAACTTATTTCAATAGCACACTCTAATCAGGACTTATCACACTGTTTATTTTGGAATTCTTAGTGATTGCTTCACACTTCTGAATTTTAAGAACCCTCGGTTCACCAGACAACACACTCAATCTGATAATAGAAAACTGTATGTTTTGAGCAACACAAAATTGATTCTTGAATGATCATATATCTTTCTGCTGAGTTCGTAATTGATGATCGATGAAGTATATCAATTTTAGTGTGCTCAGATCTTTGAGTATGCAAGCTTTTGAAGTGTGTCAATCGCGTGGTTGATAAGCTTAAAATGATCGAACTATTATCTGCATTTTTCAGCTATTCTTTTATAAGATATCATCCCAACGGTCGGAAAAGATACATAACATAAACCTGTAGCATTGGAATGATGTATCTCTATCAGCTGCAACTTCATTAAATGTTCTTCAGCAAAGCATTTAATGTTCTCTTTACTTGCACAGCTTTGAATCGCGTTCCTTGAAGAAATGTTGCTGATCATCCTTTTGTGGCAACTATTATTAACATCAGAACTTGTAGAATGTATAAGCAATCTTTTTATTCTGGGATAGTGACATTAATGCAAATCTTTATCAGGACTAGTTTTGCATGACATAGTTAACTTGTAGCGGCGCAAAACCATTGAATGTTATGCGCTGGTCAGAGAATGTATTTCATTAAGTGAGCAATAAATAGTTCTTTAATGAAGCGGTTTGAAGACTTTGATCAGCCGTTTGAAACTTCTTCAAGTTGTAGGCGGATAGCCGGTTGAAAGTTCAAGCGGTCGAAGACCAGGCGGTTGAATTCTAGACGGTTGAAATGGTTCCTGTTATACAAGGAAGATTCCAGTTGTTTGCTAAAATAGTTAGGTGTTGTTTTGATTATGTCAATAACCAAAACTTTAGGGTAATTATAATTTCTTAACAATTTCTCCCTTTTGCTGATGAAAATACAAGCTACAAGCAGTAAAACAACAATAAAAACAGCTAAACAAATACAATATATTAATCTTTTTGTTGTTCTTCAAGCTATTTAGCTTCATCTGCTTTGGCACGCTCTGCAAACTTTTTCCTAACCACTTCTTCTGATTTCTTAAGTTCTTTTTGCTTCTCTTTTTCTCCTTTTTGACATCACCATGTATCAGAAATTGCATGATTTCAGTAAGTTGAGCTCCTTGGGCATCCATGCGCTGATCAACCTGTGATCTTAGTCTAGTCATTTGGCCCGAAACCTCAGTGCACATATTGAGATGCGAGGAATTATGTCTTTCTTTTCGGAGGGTAATGCTTGTATTCATGACAAGAAATTCCTTGAAGATGTTAGATTTCATGGATTGAAAGGCTTCCTTAAGATCAAATTGCTTCCAGTTGATGGCAAGAATTGATTGATCCATAGTCTTTAGACGAACCAAAATTTCTTTCTGGATATCTTCTTCCACAAATTCTTCTTCTTCGGGTTCAAATAGATTGGATGAAGAGAGTATTCTAGCCTTGAAGGAGGCCAGTTGAGAAGAAGATGATTTTCTAGTAAACTTGGAAGGCTGAGGTTGATCGATTTCAGAAGCTAAAGCATCGATCGTGGTGTCAAATTTTGCAGACGAAACAGGTATTGCTACCAAACTGGTTGATGGTTCCTCAGCAACAAACGAGACTAAAGGCAAAGAGAAATAGTTACATCGTCATCCTTGGGTATAGGAGGTGAAGATACTAACAGTTCTTGGAGAATGCCTTGAGCAGTATCATCAGCAAATTCAGATTTGAAGGAGAAGAGATCTCCATGTGATTTGTGCCCTGATCAAAGTCAGAGAGAGATTGCACAACTTCTTCAGCAAGGATAAGATGGACTTCTAAAAGACCGATATGCATCGAGAGAGGATGCACAACTGAGTCAAACTCTTGAACATATATATCTTCCTTGTGGATCTCTTGAGGAGCGTTCGAGGAGCCTAATTCATCTTGTTGACAATTGCCTCAGTGATGATAACATCTTTTGTCATAATGATCTCAGCAGTTGGAGAAATGGAATCCACATCACTGGGCATAGCGATTTCAATCGGTATATCAGAAACAAGCGAAGCAATAACAGATGAAGATGGTGGTACCCGTTTGGTAGGTAATTCGTTGATGGTTTCAGGCGCCAGCACCCATCAATGTTCATATTTGAGTCAAACTTGCCTTTTTCTCCAACCGCAGACAGTTGAAGTTCTTGCCGTTTTTGAGCGACGATCATTGAGAGTGAGAGAGCATCCATCTCAAGTTGAGAAATGACAGATGAGTCATCCTATGCTGTTGGGCAAGTAGGAACAAAATTGTTCCTCTTCAATTGAATCGGTGCTCGGAGTGTACTTTCCTTCTTCTGTAATTCCAAAGTCAAAACAACGTCTTTTCAGAAGCTAAGAGCTTTAAGTTGCAAAAACAAGGAAACTGTGAAGACCCTAGAACTTCTTGCTTTAAAATTTGCGGAAAATTAAAAATTTTCTTTTTAAAAGAACTTAAATGGCCTCATTCATAATTAAATTGATAAACAAAGGTTTGATATTAAAAATTTGCAGCGGAAGAAAATATTTATTTGTTGCAAAATTAACAAGTTAAAAATATCCAACAACTGATAAAAATATTGTTTGAGAAATAAAATAGCAACTGCTGCACTGTGGTCCTCGGGTGCCACTACTGCCGACCCAAGCTGGCTCACTGGTCCCCGCCCTCGGCCCTAGCCTCATCAGTACCTACAACAATCAAGTCTAGTGAGCCTAAAGGCTCAGCATGCAAATATCGCAGGTAACGAGTAAAATCTGAAGTAAAATATGCATGAGATAAAATATCATGTCATGAGGCACGCTGAAGATAATCTGTACTGAGCAATTATATTACGTGCATAACTGAACTGAAAATCACAGTAAAAATATTTGCTCCTTGGAGCCTGTACTGAAATAACTGGTAAAATTTTATGTTGAGATTATGTTTTACGCCTGTGGCCACTGCACTAAGCTGAAACTGGTCGGTAACTGGCTACCGGGGAGGCTGAAACTGATCTGATCGGTCACTGGCGACCGGATGGTACCAAACTGAACTGAGCTGTAGTAGCCCGAATTCCAAATTGGGTAATTAACGGAGTAATGGTGATTAAGAAGGTTTAAGGTGTAATTTTGGCTATGGTCATGATCGGACGGACCGAAGAGGGTTCGGAAGCACCGAAGAGTTCGGACGATCCGAAGTGTAGTTCGGTGAATCCGATCATAGGTGTCAAGTGTTGATCGACACGTCATTTTTCCATGCATGTTCGGACGGTCCGAAGTGTATGATCGGAGGATCCGATCATGAGCTGTCAAGAGCCAATGGACACGTAGCGTTCGGACGTTCCGAAGTGTTGTTCGGAGGATCCGAACATGGCCTATAAATAGTGCTCGGATTTCTCATTTGTGACTTGCCAATTCATGATTTTGCCTCATAGTTGAGAGGATTTGGAAGGTTTCTAGGGTTAGTTGTTGGTCGAGCGATAGCCAAGAGCTGCCAGGAGTAGTAGCGTAGCGGCGCCTGAGTTTCAAGGCAATCGACATCAAAGGGCTGTCGACGGACGAAGGTAAACCCTAAACCTTTGGTAGTACTAGGGAGTACTGGTTTTGCTAGTTGAGCATGGTAGTATTGTTCATTGGGTGCTTTTGATGCGTAGGCTTGTGCTAGACCTGATTAGCGGTGTTGCGTAAGGCTAGGCTTGCTGTGATAGAGGTACGAAAGTACTATCCGAGATATCCTGGTTGAGTATACATTCTTATATGTGTTGCATGATTATGTGGTGCATTGATATATGTCATATGATGCATGCTATTATGTCACGTTTATTACTGCACGTTGCATTTCATGTTGAGCCGTATCTCCTTCGAGATAGCCTTTACTGTTGAGCTGTATCTCTTTCGAGATAAGCTATATCTTGGGGCCGCTCAGCCCTGTCTTGTGGACGCATGGACACCGAGAGTACACAGTGGCCGACGGGTCGGGAGGGCTTCGGTGGTCCGGGACATTTTAGGTCCACGTCTGTCTTGTAGTGGATGCAGTGACCCAGAGGTTGGACCGCGCGGCACTATCCACTTGGCGCCTCTAGACTGAGCATTTTGAGATCCTTTGTGATTCCTATTTCTTGACTACCCTGGTATCATATCATAGCATGTGCATTTCATATAGGTTTGTATACTCATACTTTTGTACTGGGCGTTCTTATCGCTCACGTCCTCGGTTTTGTTTATCTTGGACACCCCATTCCCTCGGGGCAGGCCTCAGGTTGGACAGCTCGGGAAGAGCAGGAGGAGGACAGTGAGTATCTGGTTGGTTTAGTTTTCAGTACTATTCTATTTCGATTGGGTTGTATAACTATCATTTGTTGGTATTTTCCGCTGTTATCTCTGATTGTTAGTAATTAGGTTAATTGCATGCTTAGTTTTTGATTAGTAGGTGATTCTGGAACGGGTCACTACATGAGCGGTCACTGGCGACCGTATAAAATATCACTTTAGTGAGGATTTTATGGATTATAAATTACTAGCTAGAAAACAAATTCCCATTCTTCTTTTTTTTTCTAGTGAATTTTCGGCTACCCCTTTTAGTGGAATAAACAATTTTATGCAAACTCATGCTAACCTTTTTAATTATTTGGCAACCTTAATTAATTAACTATTAAGCATTTTTTTTTTCCTAGTCTAGATTAGCAAGGAATTTCGGTCACCTCATTCTAGATCCATCCAATAATTATTTGATAGCAACAAACATTCAAAAATTTAAAATGTTGGAGACTTAGTCTTGAGTTATCCCCTTTATCTTGCACCCACATCCCCCACTCCCATAACCACTTATCCCCCTCTCCCTTGCACAAAAATAGCAGCCCCTTTTTCAGATCTAGAAACCGTGAGGCATAGCTAGGGAGAAAGGGAGAAAACCGAGAGCAAGGTAGAAAAGAGAAGCCACTCCGTCTCCTCCGCGCCGTCTCGTCTCTTCTTGTCGTTTTATTTCAAAACGAAACCAAGGCATGTCTATACTCTTTCTAAACCTCAATCAAGCCATAGTAGTAAATTTTCTTACATCAAACTCACGAAATTTCAGCATGAAAACCGAGATTTCTGACAGCAATGTGCAGAAATAATTCTGCACAGATTTTTTGTTTCTACCTTGCTTCACGATTGGTATGTTTGGTTTCGATTTCAGGATTGGCTCGTTCCAGGGGCTCGAGGCTGCATATGGACATGTACTAGGACATGTTAGAGTCATGATGGAACGTTGGTTCCAGCCCCATACTCACAGGAATGCATAAATGACAGCACATCCCCCATGAGTGTCACATTGAGTTCGAAAATTTCAGTTGCTGTCATAAGGGTAAGGATCTGATCATTGCTGCCCAAGGGGCCTATAGCTATGGTTAGATCCCCTCCCTAGCAAGTCTAAGACGTGACTAAGTCACCCTCTTGGTGGCTTGGTCCATGGATCATCGGTTTTTAATAAAGACCTCACAACAGCCCCATGTCCCTTCGGCCCCCTTCAAATTTCAGCATATGCATTTCGGTTTTGGATGCTTGGTGTGAATCTTGGTTGGCCTATGGCCCATAGCCACGGTTCATGCCACACCCCAAGATGTCTAGGTCGTGCCATGGTCCATTAATGGCCACTGGAACGACGCAAGACAACCCACGAAACAAGAACAGTCCCCCCACCCCTCGGCCTTGTTTTTGGACAGCAAGTGTGTTTGCGTTTTATTGTGGCTTGGTGTGGATCTAGTTTGGCCTATGGCCATTAGCCACGGTTTACACCTTGCCCCTTGATGTCTAGATCGAGCCTTGGTCAATCAAATGACCACCGGAACGATCCATGACAGCAAAACAAGAGCCCGACGTGCAGATTTTTGTTCTCGGGTAGGAATTTTCGGTTGGTTGTTGGAATGTGCGAATCTTGGCTGGCCTAGGGCCCTTAGCCATGGTTCAAATCATTCCTTAGGATGTTGGTAAGGGTCTCTGGTCGGTTGTGCACGCCCCAATGGCCGATAGACTCGAAACCAACCCAAGACGAACAAGTGCGCAGCTGCTGTATTTTTGACAGCAAGTATGCTGCTGTTCAGAGGCGTCGTTTGAGTTCTCGGTTGGCTTTTAGCCCATGGCCTTGAACTGGACAGTGCCCCATTGAGTTAGGAAGGTCATGTTTTTGACCGTTTGTGATTCGGATCATTTTTGAGGTCGTACGCGAATTTACGGTGCGATGTGCCAAATTGACTCTCGAAAGAGCGTTTCTTGTTTTGGCCTCCATTTCACCTAAATTTCGACCCCATCATTTTAGGAGCATTATTTCAGTATTTTAAGCATATTTTAATCATGACTATATGTCGGTTCAGTGTCGGTTCAGGTTGGTTCGGAGTCATGATTAAATACGAAGTCATTAGGCGTCATAGTCGCATCTTTTGATCGTAAATTGCATAGTTGGCCAAGTTTAGTCCATTGCATATTTTACATGACACAGTTAGGTTGCAGCGAGCCTGGGGACGATCCAATCCAATCCAGTTGGTAAAATATACAGGAATTTTCATTATGCCAGTTAATTATTTTACGTGCATTAAATAGAAAATGATATTTTTGAGATTTATGCGATATGGCTTGTGGTTCATTCACTATGTGGGAGTGATATTTTATACGGTCGCCAGTGACCGCTCAGTTCAGTTTGGTACCATCTGGTCGCCAGTGACCGGTCAGATCAGTTTCAGTTTCAGGCCTCCCCGGTAGCTAGTTACCGACCAGTTTCAGCTTAGTGCAGTGGCCACAGGCGTAAAACATAATCTCAACAGAAAATTTTACTAGTTATTTCAGTACAGGCTCCAAGGAGCAAATATTTTTACTGTGATTTTCAGTTCAGTTATGCACGTAATATAATTGCTCAGTACAGATTATCTTCAGCGTGCCTCATGACATGATATTTTATCTCAAGCATATTTTACTTCAGATTTTACTCGTTACCTGCGATATTTGCATGCTGAGCCTTTAGGCTCACTAGACTTGATTGTTGTAGGTACTGATGAGGCTAGGGCCGAGGGCGGGGACCAGTGAGCCAGCTTGGGTCGGCAGTAGTGGCACCCGAGGACCACAGTGCATCAGTTGCTATTTTATTTCTCAAACCATATTTTTTATCAGTTGTTGGATATTTTTAACTTGTTACTTTTGCAACAAATAAATATTTTCTTCCGCTGCAAATTTTTAATATCAAACCTTTGTTTATCAGTTTAATTATGAATGAGGCCATTTAAGTTCTTTTAAAAAGAAAATTTTTAATTTTCCGCAAATTTTAAAGCAAGAAGTTTTAGGGCCTTCACAGAAACATTAAATAGTACCCGTTTGGTAGGTAATTCGTTGATGGTCTCAGGCGCCAGCACCCATCAATGTTCATATTTGAGTCAAACATGCCTTTTTCTCCAACCTCAGACAGTTGAAGTTCTTGCCGTTTTTGAGCCCCGATCATTGAGAGTGAGAGAGCGTCCATCTCAAGTTGAGAAATGACAGATGAGTTGTGAGAACCTGAAATTCCAGCAGCTAGCAAATTTCAGCATAAGCTAAAAATTCCAGTAGAAGCTAATATTTCAGAAGCTGGTATTTTCCAGCAGACAAAATCCAGCAGGCCGAATCCAGCAGCAGAAGAGCGAATTCCAGCAGACAGTTACTGATTCAGCTATTGAGTTGTAACTGAAGCATTTAACTCGAAATAAAGGCTGTTAATGGCAGATTATGGCCATTTATTTGGGAGACTAACAGTCAGAATCTTGCCTATAAATAACACTCTCAAATCTCTGAATTGGTGTTACACAAATCTGAGATTATCATTTGAATTTCGAGCTAAAGGAGGGTGCTTATTTTCGAGCAGTAGAAACAAGTGGCAAGAACGAGCATATTCCAGACTTCTACCGAAACCTTATTGCAAATTACTGTAAGTGGGCTTATGTATAAATATCTTGAAAACCGTTTGATGATTTCTGTGTTAAAGCAAAGTATATTCTTGACTTCTGATATCTGATTTTGAAGCACTGAAACTTAGTGAACTAATGGTAGGAATATATATTCTGAACATTACTGATTACTGATTACTGGCCTCACCCCTTAGAGGAGAGAACATATAGGGGACTGATATCAGTTTAGCCATGACATTCACGAATGTGCTCAGTGCTTACTTGTTAAACTTCTGATTTCTTATTACTGAATACTGATTACTGATTACTGATTTATGAATACTGATTCCTGTTCTGAAAGTAAGAGTTTCTGTATATTCTTGAAATATTGTTCTGTATTAAAATGATTTTCGAAAACTGGGAGTTATTCCCGCCCCTGCTTACTGAGTGACAATCATATCACTTACCCACCAAACCCATCTCAGATAAGAGTACTGAAGAAATGTTAGAAGAAGAGGAACAGATCCAGTTCTGGGGCTGGTGAAGAAGACTGTTGTTCTCAGTTTATGTTTATTTTATTCCGCTGCATCTGTTAAGATACTGTAATATTTGGTTTTACATTTCCGCTGTAAAACATCAGTATTCGAGTTGTAACAGACAATTGATTTATTTCGTATTATGAATAAAAGACTGGTTTACGAGATTCTGTACTTCTGAGGCTTGTTGTTTTCGAATGAATATTTGAGAGCAACGCCGGCGTCAACTAACCCCCGTCCCGGGGTGTGACATTGAAGTGGTATCAGAGCAGAACCGGGTTTCATAATCTGGGGAGGAGGAACTAGAAATAATAAGTTCTTATAGACTTCTGAGAATAAGTTCAGAAGGTTACTGAAATAGACTACTGAAAATAAGCTACTGTAATAGACTACTGAAACGAGTTTAAAAAAAATAAATAAAATAAAAATATTCAGTAGGCCAAAACCAGTAGACGAAACCAGAACCAGTAGATGGAAACCAGTAGCCGAACCCAGAACCAGTAGAAGGAAACCAGTAGGTCTGAATGCAGAAGACTGAGTCAGTAGACTCGGAATGCAGCAGACGATGCTGGAAAAGCAGCAGACTGATTGCAGAAGCATCAGAATTGCAGTAGACAGCGTATTCCAGCAAGCAAATGCAGTAGACCTCGCAAAATGACATAGAAGTTGAGGTGTTTTTCGCGCAAACTTCAAACGGCCATAACTTTTGATCCAGGAGGAATTTTTACCATTAAAAGTAGGCGTTGGAAAGCTCTCGACGAGGAGAACCTAACCTAGAACGATTTATCGTTCTAATTTTTTGGTTTTACATTTCCGTTGTAAAACATCAGTATTCGAGTTGTAACAGACAATTGATTTATTTCGTATTATGAATAAAAGACTGGTTTACGAGATTCTGTACTTCTGAGGCTTGTTGTTTTCGAATGAATATTTGAGAGCAACGCCGGCGTCAACTAACCCCCGTCCCGGGGTGTGACATTGAAGTGGTATCAGAGCAGAACCGGGTTTCATAATCTGGGGAGGAGGAACTAGAAATAATAAGTTCTTATAGACTTCTGAGAATAATTTTCGTTACTGAAATAGACTACTGAAAATAAGCTACTGTAATAGACTACTGAAACGAGTTTAAAAAAAATAAAATAAAATAAAAATATTCAGTAGGCCAAAACCAGTAGACGAAACCAGAACCAGTAGATGGAAACCAGTAGCCGAACCCAGAACCAGTAGAAGGAAACCAGTAGGTCTGAATGCAGAAGACTGAGTCAGTAGACTCGGAATGCAGCAGACGATGCTGGAAAAGCAGCAGACTGATTGCAGAAGCATCAGAATTGCAGTAGACAGCGTATTCCAGCAAGCAAATGCAGTAGACCTCGCAAAATGGCATAGAAGTTGAGGTGTTTTTCGCGCAAACTTCAAACGGCCATAACTTTTGATCCAGGAGGAATTTTTACCATTAAAAGTAGGCGTTGGAAAGCTCTCGACGAGGAGAACCTAACCTAGAACGATTTATCGTTCTAATTTTTTGGTTTTACATTTCCGCTGTAAAACATCAGTATTCGAGTTGTAACAGACAATTGATTTATTTCGTATTATGAATAAAAGACTGGTTTACGAGATTCTGTACTTCTGAGGCTTGTTGTTTTCGAATGAATATTTGAGAGCAACGCCGGCGTCAACTAACCCCCATCCTGGGGTGTGACATTGAAGTGGTATCAGAGCAGAACCGGGTTTCATAATCTGGGGAGGAGGAACTAGAAATAATAAGTTCTTATAGACTTCTGAGAATAAGTTCAGAAGGTTACTGAAATAGACTACTGAAAATAAGCTACTGTAATAGACTACTGAAACGAGTATAAAAAAAATAAAATAAAATAAAAATATTCAGTAGGCCAAAACCAGTAGACGAAACCAGAACCAGTAGATGGAAACCAGTAGCCGAACCCAGAACCAGTAGAAGGAAACCAGTAGGTCTGAATGCAGAAGACTGAGTCAGTAGACTCGGAATGCAGCAGACGATGCTGGAAAAGCAGCAGACTGATTGCAGAAGCATCAGAATTGCAGTAGACAGCGTATTCCAGCAAGCAAATGCAGTAGACCTCGCAAAATGGCATAGAAGTTGAGGTGTTTTTCGCGCAAACTTCAAACGGCCATAACTTTTGATCCAGGAGGAATTTTTACCATTAAAAGTAGGCGTTGGAAAGCTCTCGACGAGGAGAACCTAACCTAGAACGATTTATCGTTCTAATTTTTTGGTTTTACATTTCCGCTGTAAAACATCAGTATTCGAGTTGTAACAGACAATTGATTTATTTCGTATTATGAATAAAAGACTGGTTTACGAGATTCTGTACTTCTGAGGCTTGTTGTTTTCGAATGAATATTTGAGAGCAACGCCGGCGTCAACTAACCCCCATCCTGGGGTGTGACATTGAAGTGGTATCAGAGCAGAACCGGGTTTCATAATCTGGGGAGGAGGAACTAGAAATAATAAGTTCTTATAGACTTCTGAGAATAAGTTCAGAAGGTTACTGAAATAGACTACTGAAAATAAGCTACTGTAATAGACTACTGAAACGAGTTTAAAAAAAATAAAATAAAATAAAAATATTCAGTAGGCCAAAACCAGTAGACGAAACCAGAACCAGTAGATGGAAACCAGTAGCCGAACCCAGAACCAGTAGAAGGAAACCAGTAGGTCTGAATGCAGAAGACTGAGTCAGTAGACTCGGAATGCAGCAGACGATGCTGGAAAAGCAGCAGACTGATTGCAGAAGCATCAGAATTGCAGTAGACAGCGTATTCCAGCAAGCAAATGCAGTAGACCTCGCAAAATGGCATAGAAGTTGAGGTGTTTTTCGCGCAAACTTCAAACGGCCATAACTTTTGATCCAGGAGGAATTTTTACCATTAAAAGTAGGCGTTGGAAAGCTCTCGACGAGGAGAACCTAATCTAGAACCACCGACGAAGCCCAAAATCCATCGTTTAGATAGGGATATCATCATTTCCGTAAAATTTTCCAAAATTTTGAAGCTTTGAGGAATTTTCATTTCCAAATGGCTTAGTATTTTTGCACCAAACTTGGTACCATTCATATTCTTGATGTGAAAGATTTTTAATAAATTTTTCACGCCATTCTGAGACCGAAAATTTTTGAACTATTTTCTGCTATCGAATGTTATAGGCTTACTGATTCTATTCATTCCAGTACTTGTCTATAACTTAATCCATATTCTTGATATCAATTCTGAACCTTTACCCTCATGTTTTGGATGTAGGATATGGCTGACCAAAGTAGCTACGTTAAGAACTTAGAGCGGAAGCTAGAGAAACTAAAGGGGCATAACTACTGCCTAAAGCTGGACAAGGACGAGTTGGAGCGTCGAGCAGAACACTTAGAGGGTGATGTTCAATGTTATGCTCACTATCTACATGAAGCAGAAGGGAGGAATAGGAAGACTCAAGAGGAGTTTGAAATATCCCAAGAGACTGTGGCAGAATTCATCGAGCTACGTGATACACTAGTTGACAAGATCCAAATACTCAAGGATCAGAACCACCAACTCGTGCACCAACATAATCAGTATAGTGCACAGACTGATGCTCAGATTCAAGAGTTGCAAGATACTGTTGAAGTTCTTAGTGACCAGAATGCAGTTCTGCATGGTCATATTGAACATCTCGAAGCAGTAATAGCCAACCATGAAGATGAACCCGAGGAGGATCCCGGAGAAGAAGAAGAGGAAGTTGAAGAGGATCATATGGATTTAGATTTGAGGGAAGTGATAGATTAGAACATTACTAGTAGTCATGTGACACTTGTCCCATTTACATTTCTGTTTCATTTTCAAAGTTCATTTGTAATTGCACTTTCTTGATGAATCAATAAAAGATTATTCCTATCCATTGGTTAATATTTAATTTTGGAGCAATTACTCAATCATTGTGATTCTTTTGTTTATTCTCTATTCTGTCATCAACCTTAGAACTTACATAATTGTAGGAAATGGACGGAAGACCAGTGAGAAACAACCGCAACCCTCGCTACAACAACCGTAACAACAACCGCAACGATGAGAATGAACAACAACAACAACAACAGCCACCAGCAGTTGGCCTTAGCCAAGTGGATTTAGTGGCAATAGCCACGATTGTGGCAACCACGTTACAAGGGTTAGTGAACCCTAATGCTAACCAGCCACCGCCACCACCTCCAGCTCAGAATGGGACTAAGCAGCACTATGAGGCTCTCCGAAGAGCAAGAGTCCCTAACTTCGATGGAAGCACCGATCCAGAGGTCGGACAGAATTGGATGAAAGAAGTGGAAAATCATCTTCGACTACTTGAGGTTCCCCAAAGGATCAGAGTAGAGGTGATTACACATTTTCTTGTCGATAAAGCTGCCAAATGATGGGAAGGAGTCTCACCAGCTATGATAGAGGCGGGACCTATCACTTGGCAAAGGTTCCGAGAGGCATTTCTGAGGCAATACTTTCCGACAGCAGTTCGAGTGCAGAAGCTGTCAGAATTCGAAAGCTTGGTGCAAGAACCAAATATGACAGTGGTGGAGTACTCATCCAAGTTCCACTCATTGGGAACTTACTCCCCAACCATCATGGGAGACGAAGCTTTGAAGATGCATCGCTTCAAGAAGGGATTGAACAGCCGTATTCAATCTGCCCTTGCCGTTATCGAGCCCAACAGTTTTGATGAATTGATGGGAGCAGCCATCAGGGCTGAGAATGATATTAAGAGGCGTGAAGGCGAGAACAAACTCAAATGTCCTCCGTCAAGTCAGTACCAACAGGGCCAACAATTCAAAAGGCCTAGGTTTTCAAGCAACCAATTTACCAGTGATCCAGCCAAAGGAACCACTTCTTCCCCATCAAGCAAAGAGGGAGTCAAGTGCCAAAATTGTGGATTCACTCACACGGGTGAATGCCGTAAGAATTCGGGAGCTTGTTTCCGTTGTGGAAAGATGGGTCATCGCATTGCTCAATGCCCTTTTCCAGATCCGAGAAATGGTCCAGCAGGCGGAGCAACTCCAAATAAGCCTAAGGAGAACAAGTCAAATGCTCGAGTCTATGCTATAACTCAAGAAGAGGCGGACAACTCAAATGATGTCGTAGCCGGTACCATTCTAATCAATAATATATCTGCTTATGTGTTATTTGATTGTGGTGCTACGCATTCATTCATGTCTAAGAGATTTGCCAAGAGGTTAGGAGCTAAGCCTGATAACTTAGAAGAACCATATAGAGTAGCAACTCCTGCTAATCGAATTTAGAAACTCGCACTCTATATCGGGATATTAATGTTCTCATAGAAGATCAGAATTTCAAGGCAAACCTGATTCAACTAAACATGGTGGAATTCGACGTAATTCTTGGAATGGATTGGTTAGCCAAGAATCATGCCTTAGTTGATTGTCATGGAAAGACGGTAACCATCCAAGCTCCACACCAAGAGAAAATTTTATTTCATGGCAAGACCAAAGAACGAAAGACTCTCCTTTCTGCTTCTCAAACTTGGACAGCCATGAAGCGTGGAGAAGAAGTTTACCTAGCTATGTTAAGCGAGGTAAAGAAAGAAACCACACTTACGCTAGAAGAGATTCCGGTAGTACGAGAATTCCCGGATGTCTTTCCTGAAGAACTCTCGGGCGAACTTCCCGATCGCGAAGTGGAATTTGAGATTAACCTAGTGCCCAATGCTACACCAATCTCAAAAGCACCATACCGAATGGCTCCAGCAGAGTTGAAAGAACTCAAAGAGCAACTTCAAGAGTTGTTGGACAAGAAGCAAATCCGACCAAGCGCATCTCCGTGGGGAGCTCCTGTCCTATTTGTAAAGAAGAAGGACGGAAGTATGAGGATGTGTATAGATTATAGAGAGCTGAACAAGATCACGATCAAAAACAAGTATCCGCTTCCAAGGATAGATGATTTGTTTGACCAACTCAAAGGAGCTTCAGTCTTTTCCAAGCTCGACTTAAGGTCAGGCTACCATCAATTGAAGGTCAAATCAGACGATATCCCAAAGACAGCTTTCAGAACAAGGTACGGACACTATGAGTTCACAGTGATGCCGTTCGGATTAACAAACGCTCCGGCAGTATTCATGGATCTCATGAACAGAGTGTTTAAACCATTTCTAGACAAGTTTGTTGTGGTATTCATCGACGACATTCTAGTATATTCGTCAAGTGAAGAAGACCACAAAGAACACCTTCGTCTCACCCTCCAGAAGCTGAGAGAAAAGGAACTATACGCCAAGTTCAAAAAATGCGAATTCTGGCTAGAGAGCGTCGCATTCTTGGGACACATAATATCAGCAGCAGGAGTATCTGTGGACCCTAAGAAAGTAGAGGCAATCTCGGATTGGCCTAGACCAAAGAATGTGACAGAAATTCGAAGCTTCTTGGGATTAGCAGGCTATTATCGAAAATTTGTTGAAGGATTTTCTTCAATAGCCATACCTCTCACCAAGCTCACACAGAAGAACTCTAAGTTTCAATGGAGTGAAAAATGTGAGCAAAGCTTCGAAACTTTGAAGAAGAAGCTTACATCCACACCAGTGCTAGTATTACCTATGGAAGATAAGGACTACACCGTCTATAGTGATGCATCCAAAGAAGGTTTAGGATGTGTACTCATGCAAGAGGGAAGGGTGATTGCATACGCGTCAAGACAGTTGAAGCCGTATGAACAGAATTACCCAACACATGACCTTGAATTAGCTGCAGTGGTGTTCGCACTAAAGATTTGGAGACACTATCTTTATGGAGCCAAGTGTGAGATTTTCACCGATCACCAAAGTCTCAAGTATTTGTTCACTCAAAAAGAACTAAATATGAGACAAAGACGATGGATCGAACTCATGAAGGATTACGACTTGACAATAAGCTACCATCCAGGCAAAGCCAACAAAGTAGCAGATGCTTTAAGTCGAAAGAATATGAGTAAGGTGATCCTGACCTCACTTTCAGCACAACCCTGTCTTCGAGAGACAATCAAGATGAGTCAAGATAGAGATTCCGCTTTGGTGAAACTGAAAGGGCAAGCCAAAGAAAGGAAATCACCAGATTTCGAGATAGACAACAAAGGAATATTGTGGATGAAAGGACGATTGTGCGTACCAGACATTGATGACCTTCGACAAGAAGTAATGTCTGAAGCACATAAGTCAAAATTTTCAGTTCATCCTGGCAGTACCAAGATGTACAGAGACTTGAAGAAAAATTTCTGGTGGAGTGGAATGAAGAGGGACGTGGCAACGTTTGTTTCTAAATGTCACGTGTGCCAGCAAGTCAAGGCAGAGCACCAAAGACCTGGAGGACTTCTTCAACCATTAGAAATCCCGGAATGGAAATGGGAACATATTTCCATGGATTTTGTAGTAGGCTTACCTAAGTCGAGACAAAGTCATGACGGCATCTGGGTAATCGTAGATAGACTCACGAAATCGGCGCATTTCCTACCTGTCCGCATGAACTATAATTTGGACAAGCTAGCCACATTGTACTTGAATGAAATCGTACTGATTGCATGGAGTTCCAGCTAGCATACTGTCAGACAGAGATCCTAGATTTACATCTCGATTTTGGAAGAGCTTTCAACAAGCTATGGGGACTAAGGTTACTCTTAGCACGGCCTACCATCCGCAGACTGATGGCCAAACTGAGAGGACAATACAAACTCTAGAAGATATGCTGAGAGCATGTGCCTTGGACTTGAGTGGTACTTGGAGCGAACATCTACCCTTAATCGAGTTCGCATACAATAATAGTTACCACAGCAGCATTGGAATGGCACCATACGAAGCTCTGTATGGACGAAAATGTCGATCACCACTGTATTGGGATTAAGTAGGGGAAAAATCCATCGTTGGACCCGAACTAATCCAAGAAACAGTGGATAAAGTTGCTATGATCAGGGAGCGATTAAAGGCTGCACAAGATCTACAGAAAAGCTGGGCTGACATGAAAAGAAGACCCGTGGAATTTGAAGTTGGAGAGAAGGCATATGTCAAAGTGTCACCCATGAAGGGTGTATTCCGATTCAATAAGGCTGGGAAACTTAACCCCAGATACGTCGGACCATTTGAGATTCTTGAGAAAGTGGGAACGCTTGCTTACAAATTAGCACTTCCACCCGATATGTCAAGGATCCACAACGTTTTTCACGTATCGCAGTTGAGAAGATATATCTCTGATCCAAGTCACATTCTGGAAGCTGGACCACTTCGGGCGGAGAGTAATCTAAATGAAGAGCTGAAATATGAAGAGATTCCGATTCGAATTGTGGATCACAAAGACCAAGTACTGAGGCGACGAACTATTCCATATGTCAAGGTACAATGGTCCAACCACACCGAAAGAGAAGCTACTTGGGAGTTGGAAGAAAAGATGCGAACACAATATCCCTATCTCTTTGAAGATCAAGTATAGCCAAGTTTCGAGGACGAAACTTCTCATAAGGAGGGAGGGATGTGAGAACCTGAAATTCCAGCAGCTAGCAAATTTCAGCATAAGCTAAAAATTCCAGTAGAAGCTAATATTTCAGAAGCTGGTATTTTCCAGCAGACAAAATCCAGCAGGCCGAATCCAGCAGCAGAAGAGCGAATTCCAGCAGACAGTTACTGATTCAGCTATTGAGTTGTAACTGAAGCATTTAACTCGAAATAAAGGCTGTTAATGGCAGATTATGGCCATTTATTTGGGAGACTAACAGTCAGAATCTTGCCTATAAATAACACTCTCAAATCTCTGAATTGGTGTTACACAAATCTGAGATTATCATTTGAATTTCGAGCTAAGGGAGGGTGCTTATTTTCGAGCAGTAGAAACCAGTGGCAAGAACGAGCATATTCCAGACTTCTACCGAAACCTTATTGCAAATTACTGTAAGTGGGCTTATGTATAAATATCTTGAAAACCGTTTGATGATTTCTGTGTTAAAGCAAAGTATATTCTTGACTTCTGATATCTGATTTTGAAGCACTGAAACTTAGTGAACTAATGGTAGGAATATATATTCTGAACATTACTGATTACTGATTACTGGCCTCACCCCTTAGAGGAGAGAACATATAGGGGACTGATATCAGTTTAGCCATGACATTCACGAATGTGCTCAGTGCTTACTTGTTAAACTTCTGATTTCTGATTACTGAATACTGATTACTGATTACTGATTTATGAATACTGATTCCTGTTCTGAAAGTAAGAGTTTCTGTATATTCTTGAAATACTGTTCTGTATTAAAATGATTTTCGAAAACTGGGAGTTATTCCCGCCCCTGCTTACTGAGTGACAATCATATCACTCACCCACCAAACCCATCTCAGATAAGAGTACTGAAGAAATGTTAGAAGAAGAGGAACAGATCCAGTTCTGGGGCTGGTGAAGAAGACTGTTGTTCTCAGTTTATGTTTATTTTATTCCGCTGCATCTGTTAAGCTACTGTAATATTTGGTTTTACATTTCCGCTGTAAAACATCAGTATTCGAGTTGTAACAGACAATTGATTTATTTCGTATTATGAATAAAAGACTGGTTTACGAGATTTTGTACTTCTGAGGCTTGTTGTTTTCGAATGAATATTTGAGAGCAACGACGGCGTCAACTAACCCCCGTCCCGAGGTGTGACATGAGTCATCCTATGCTGTTGGGCAAGTAAGAACAAAATTGTTCCTCTTCAATTGAATCAGTGCTCGGAGTGTACTTTCCTTCATATGTAATTCCAAAGTCAAAACAACTTTTCAGAAGCTAAGAGCTTTAAGTTGCAAAAACAAGGAAACATTAAATTGGAATTTAATGAAATATACCTCGTCTAAGAGCGACAAGTCCATTATGTTGGGAACTAGTACAAATAATCGTTGAAAATCTTTATCTAATCCTTGGAATCTTTCAACTATATATATATATATATATATATATATATATATATATATATATATATATATATATATATATATATATATATGTATATATATATATATAGTTTTAAGAAACATGATATATACACAATTCTCGCAAATCTTTCAAGTCTGTATTATCAAAATCTCTGAGCACTCCTACAAAAAATACTTCGAGCTTTCTCATACAGCACACACTTATCAAAATTATATCATATCATCAAGGATCAAATTTGTGTTACCGAACAACTCAAGATGCCAAGTCTGACAGTTGAGTTTTGTATTTGTTGTCTGGTGAACCGAATGTTCTTAAATATCCAAAAGTAAAAAATGATCACTAAGGGTTGGTTAAGTGGTGATAAGTTCTAGCTGAATTAGGTTGTTACAAGACATTGTAAAACAAAAGTTTTTTAGTAGAAACTTTCCTAAGTGGAAGAAAAGAACATAAGATTTTATCTCTGAACATTTATACAAATATTTGTTTTATTACATTCCTGCACTCATTTGAAACTGTTTATTGTTAAATTGTCATATATATTTTATCACTACAAATTGTTTTAAGAAAAATATGAAAGTGGGCTAACGTTTTCAAAAATAAATATATGTTATAATTGATATATCGAGCATGCATTTTTTTTATATGTTCTGTTAAGAGTTATATCCAAGCATTTTTGTAATTCAAGTTTGATATGAATAAAGAATTTTGAAATATGTTATGATATGACTTCTAAACAGAGAGCATAAAACCGTAATATGTCTCCGAAACAGTGGGTATAAAACAATTATATGACATCACTTCCTTAGAGGAGTAAAAATCCGATCATTAAGCCGTTAAAAGTAAGATGAAATATCAACAATATATGATGATGTTTTGTATACAATAACGATATGTTCTGTCATGGTATATTATTTTTGAAATCATGTATATTTGTTATATAAATTGTGTTTGATCGGGTCTCACTTGCTTCTTGTTCCCCAAATACTCAACATCTTACTCTCTTTCCCAGATAAGGATGAAGAGGAGCATGGGAAAAAAATTTACGGGGCTGGTGATGAAGAGGAATTCAAGATTTTCATATTTTTTATGCCTCGTTATAGTTATTTGTTTTCAATTGTAAATATTTATGGATTCTATTTTCGATTTTTTGGGAATTTTCGGTGTAAAATCAAGTTATTTATGAATCATTTATGAAATAGACTGATTTGATTTATAATGCTTTACCATTGTTATTTGAATTTTATTTTTCAAAAAATGCTGGTGTCGAATGCTTCGGATGTTGAGTTTGACATTTGAGTGGTATAAGAGTCGTTAAGTTCATAGTTCGGCTGGGAATTTGCTATACAAAATTTGAAGACGTGTCAAATTTTGGTAAAAGCCTAGTGAATTCCTATTCGAAATGATCCAACGAGCAATACTCATGCAAAGTCCCCTTCGCAATGTTGCAAGCATCATTTCGACAAAATTCCTTCATTTAGGTCTTTGAAATCCCGCTTTTTCGGTTGATGATAGTTTTTAAATGACTTATAATTTTGCATAGGAAATTCGAAATCTGATTCCGTCACCTATCCCGAAATCCTCATGGCTTGAATTTCTAATCCATATGAAATTTTTTGAACTTTCCATTTTTGCACATTTTTTAAAAATTTTGTCCAACATGTACATTATATCGAAATATTTTAAAACTATCTATTTGATGCTAGTGACAAGATATTAAATTGTAAAACTGATATCGAAAGTGATAGCCGCTATCACGAGCAGTGACATACGTTATTATTCAAAATCATGGACCTAACAGCTCGACCTACTGACATCCAAGTGGATATAATCCTTCATACTTACCCATCGCTTAGTATGGAGATCAACGTTATCACAAGAATGATGAAATAAATTTGTATCTTGGCTAACTGCTATATAACTTTTGATCATTTAATTTTATATAAATATATACATACATATATAAATATATATACATATATATATTATTTTAAAATTTAAAAAATTGAAGAAAAATTCATTTTTACGAAAATGATGAAAGGAAATTCGTCTTCAACCATCGTGTTGGATCCATCGTCGTGAACGAAATTCGAGTCTTTGTTTAATGAGTTTTGGACACGACATAATGTTTGGATTTTTATTTGACTGAACAAGTGGGCTGGGAAATTGCTTTGTTTCTAGATGGCTATATATATATATATATATATATATATATATATATATATATATATATATATATATATATATATATATATATATATATATATATGTGACGAACATCATTAAAACTGTTTCGAGAAAATAAAATCATACATATACCGTATGTTTTAATTAATTTTAGATATCTAAAAAAATATTTTTATTATTAATGAAAAAGAAATTCAAATATATATATATATATATATATATATATATATTTGAATTTCTTTAAATAATATATTTTTTTAGATATCTAAAATTAATTAAAACATATATTTGAATTTCTTTTTCATTAATAATAAAAATATTTTTTTAGATATCTAAAATTAATTAAAACATACGGTATATGTATGATTTTATTTTCTCGAAACAGTTTTAATGATGTTCGTCACAGAGTTTTTTCCTTTCTACCTAAAGATACCTATCTAATAAATTCTTAAAAATATTTAAATAAAATAATTCAAAAATTAAATAAAAACGTCAACGATACTATTTAAATATACATTTATTCTACACAAAAAATTACTATATATGAAAAAAAATACCGTAACTACAGAAAAAAAACCGTAACTAAAGAAAACACTAGTATCCATATTTGTACTATTACAGATATTATTCAGGTTGAGTGGTTATAAAAACTAATTTCAGGACGATGATAAGTTTTTTCATAGAGTAGGTATGTTGTTAGACGGTCTCACGAATATTTATCTGTGAGACGAGTCAAGCCTACCGATATTCACAATAAAAAGTAATACTCTTAACATAGAAAGTAATATTTTTTCATAGATGACCCAAATAAAAGATTTGTCTCACAAAATGCGACCCGTGAGACCGTTTCACATAAATTTTTGACATAAACCAAATGTACTTCTCTTATCAAATTACTAACAATGTTTCATTTTTATTTTATAGAAAATACTATAAACTTATTTTGGTAAATTTGTATCTCTTCTATAACTAACATATTGTTGGGTGTAATAATCGTCTCTGCTTGGTAGAGCGATCGAATCGTGGTACTTGAGCTGTTGTGTGGTTTAAAAGATTTGAGTTACATCATTACTACTAGATATAGCTTTTGGTAAAGCGGCAAGCGCTCGATCCTACAATTGGTATCAGAGCCAATGTCACGGGTTCGATTCTCATTGATTGCAAGGAGTGCAATTATTGGGAGGGAGATTGTTGGGTACAATAATTGTCCCTGCTTGATAGAGCGATCGAATCGTGGTGTTTGAGCTGTTGTGCGGTTTAAAAGATTTGAGTTGCACCATTACCACTAGCTATAACTTTTGGTAAAGCGGCAAATCTTACACATATCTTAATAAATATTATTATTTTATCTAATATATAATTATGTTACATAATTATAAATCGAAAATTACATTTCATTAAGATAAACATCATTAAATTAGGGATGAGTTAGAGTCGTTTGTGAGAAAGCAAATGGTTTTGGAAAACCAGATTGATTGTCCTTTCAAATTAGGAAACAAAATCTATAAAATTTGAAACTAGGGATGACTAAATTATTTAAATATATTAGTCAAGAATAAAATTCAAAGAAAGTATATAATTCTATAAATTAGATAAGAATATCTTGACTACTGGCCTTAAAAGTCCAAGTCTTGTAGAACAAAATATGATTTTATTATTAAAATTTTGCAAAATTCTAGAAGCACATGTTTCAAATTATTCCATGTAAAAATTCTTAAATTGTAATAATATATATTACCTGCTCCCTTGAACTTTTTATAGAGATTGAAATTACAGGCCTAGTGTTTTATTTCATCAATGGACAAATTTATTGTGTAAACCAATAAATTAAATAAAAAAATAAATTCCCACCAAAATGACAATTTTAAAAAAAGAAAGATATAATGAATCTAGTATAGGTATACTACAATAAATGATTGAAAACATTTAATTTTTACGATTTTTATTGATATTTTTTAATAAAGACTTCTTTATTTTTTAAGAAATTCAAATGTGAATTGAAGACATTTGAAAAGAAAAACTTCAGTTATTGCTTGCATTGATTAAATCAATTTTTTTATTAGTTCAATTTGAATTTAATTATTTTTTATATTAATTTAAATGTAATTTATGAATTATGCGTTATTTGTTTTCTTTATTCAAATTAAAACTAAACTCCATTAAAAACATAAACTACTTTTAAATTTTTGCATTTACTATATCAATTCATTTAACTTGAGATATAGTTTTGTGTTACTATGATATATTTAGTTGTTATTATAAACTGTATAAATAATTCAGTCCTATTTTTGCATCATATTCAGATAATCAATTTTCATTAGGAATAAAAATTAAAAAATGAGTGAATGTTCAGTATTACTCGTGAGGTAATTCAAAAATATATTTGACGCTTAAATTCTGATTAGTTCGTTGATATGATATACCAACATATGAAAACAATAGAGATTCAAGTTTAAAATGTATTCTCCATTATCAAGAAGTTATTATTAATTTTTCCATGTATTTTTTTATTTTAGGAATTTTTGTTATATTTGGAAATTTTTAATAAAAAATAATATGTATAAAAAGAAAATTTTATCATTATTAATGTTTTCACCTATCGCATTAATATTTGAGACAAATAGAAATAATATAATTAAATGTGAATTTTTTTAAATTCAAATTTAAATTTGATGTTCTTTGAAATTATGAACTACATTTAAGTATTTGCATTAATTATATTATTCTATTTAATTCCGTTTATGATTTTAAGTTGTATGTTACTTTTATAGATTTTATTTTTACTACTCTTTATCATACTAAATAAAATATAAATTATTTTTATATAATATTATATTTTTCAACTTTTTAAAAGAATGTATGTAAATTGTTATTATTATTATTATGTATGTTATTAGAAATTTAAAACATGCATCTTAATTAAACTTTAATATAGATATATTTAACATGCCCAAAAAAAATTATATTTTTATTCAAATTTATTAATTTAATAAATGACAAAAAAATTGAATTTGGAAATTTTTTTATTTATTGTTTAAAATTTTGATAAACAAAATAATATAAGTTTTTTAAGTATTTTTTCTTTTTTTAATTAATAACAGTTCACTTAACCAAGATAATAAGTCAATTTAACGACAAAATAATGTTATCATCATCTGAGTTTTATCTCAAATGACATGAATATTTTGATATAATAATATTTAAATTTAACTATATTAATTATATTATATCAATAATTTTAAATAGTTATTCAAACATTAATACTTAATAATTTTAATCATTAATTACATAAAATAATACTTCGTGCAACTTATGGGAGAAATACTAGTAAAATATTAAAAATACGGAAAAACTAAGTGACTTATTTTTGAAAATCATGATTTTTAAATTTTTTTTTTATTACAACTCACGTAGAGAAGGGGGATCGAACCCGGGGAGGGAGGCCAGTTAATCCGCCAAGCTGAGACATGGAGATTATATATTGATGCTATGATGAAGATCGCGGACGTTACGGAACATGAAGAATCATCAGAGCTAGCGATGGTGTTAGATCGGTTCCGGCATCTTTGAAAGTGCTTCAAACACAATATTCTCAATGAGCTGCAATAGCTCGTGTTCTAAGAATATTAACACCGATTAATTAGATCTAATTTGGTATTAAACCAAGCGAAAAATATTCATAATAATCATTCTTGAGTAAGCTAATTAGTATAAAGCTTTTAAATTATGTAAACTGAATAAGTGAAATAAGGGGCATCAGTTCTTGCATATATCAGTTCAGTTATGGTGAGAACTAAACTGATAATAGCTTGAACTGAAATTAACTGAACTGATAATAGCTTGAACTAGGGGTGAGCAAGATTTCGGTTAAACCGAATTAACCGACCGAACCGAGTCAATTCGGAAATTCGGTTCGGTTATTTCGGAAATTCGGTTTTCAAATTAAAAAAATTCGGTTATATCGGTTAATTCGGTTCGGTTACGGTTTTCGAAATTTTGAAATCGGTTAACCGAATTAACCGATATAATAAATATTATTATTTAATAATTTTTTTATTTTTCAATTTTTATAAATATTTTAATTTTTAATTTTAAAATCGATATAGTATGTATTAATTGTGTTCAAATAAAACTTATACATTTGGGATGTGTGTGATTTTATATTTTTATGCATTTGTGTAAAGTGTAGTGTTAAAAAAAAATTTACATATATAATTAAAGTTAAATCACAATTTTTTTTAAAACTAATCGGTTAATTCAACCAATTTTAATTCGGTTCGGTTTTCATCGGTTATGAAAATTAATTCGGTCGGTTCGGTTATGGATAAATATTTCGGTTCGGTTATGGCTAATTCGGTTCGGTCGGTAACCGAATTAACCGAATACTCACCCCTAGCTTGAACTGAAAAAATCAATTTTAAAGCAAAAGTTAAGCAGTTAAATACACAAGAGATGTTTATGGATGTTCGGAGACTTCAACTGCTCTTACGTCACCCCTTCTATCAACTCGGGTAGGTTCCACTAGAAGACTTTGATTTATACAAAAGTTTGTACAAACCTACTCAGCTTACGACTTACCCTACTGCCTAACTGAAGTCCTAGTCTAAACTGAAGGCAGCACCTTCCAGCCAACACTTGTTTATTGTCTATGTGTCAAAGACTATATACACAAGTTTACGTCTTTGTGAAAGACTCAGTCAGCTAGTCAATAAGCTCAACTCTCTGTATATATGAGCGCTTTTGTGTGTGCGTGTGTGAGAACTAAACTATGAATACAAAACGAAGGTGTTCTCACACATTGAGAATTTTGCTTCTATACTAAGCAATTGGCATGCCCTTTTTCTCTTTTGATCTTCACAAACTTCTTGTTCTTTTCTTCACTGATCTTCATCTTCTATTTATAGGCGCTAAGCTTGATCGTAAAGTGAGACTCAAGTATTGTATAGGTTGCATTTTGAATATGTTCTTCGATATTTGTCTTGTACTTTTCGACAGTCATTCTGGAACGTTTTGGCTTTAAGCACTGCTGCAACATCTATTATTGTCCTTTGACTGGACAAACCTTTTCCTCAGTGCGCACAGCTGGATTTCATTGAATAAGCTTGTCGTGTTCTGCACACTGATTGATTCCTAACTGATGTTCTGAGCTGGTCAGTTGACCTGAGCTTGAACTGGTTCGGTGAAATCAGTTGGCTCGTTAGCTGAACTGATTTCGCTGTTTCAGTTGAACTATTCAGCTGAGCTCTTCATCAGTTGGCTAAGCTTCTGAAGGTCTTCTGCTGAATTGCCTATCGGCTGGACAATCAGTTGAACTGGTCTTTTGATATTTCAGCTGAACTGGTTCAGTTTATGCAATCATTTGGCGTTTTCAGTTTGCGTCTCGATAGCTTCAGTTTTGGCTCGATACCTGACCAGTTCGAATCTTGATCAACTCCAGTTTGTGCGCACTTAGGTAAATTTATTAGAAACAAAATAACAAGTTTTGTTAACATCAAAATCAAGATTGTGAACATGAAATGTTCCAACAATCTCTCCCTTTTTAGTGATCACAAAACTTGAGCGATTAACGCAATTTAAAATTTAACTGATTATCCCCCTTTGTGAGAATAAAAACATATAAGTATATTAAAAAAATTTCAGTTCGAGGGATAAGAAAGCTCCCTCTCAAGAACTAAATTAAAAAAAACGAGTTAAAACATTTTTCAGTTTGATGGATAATTTTAAAGAAAACTCTCCCTCAAGAACTGAATTACAACCCCCCCTTAAAAATATAATAATTTAGGCAGTTTTAATGAAGTTTTAGCATCTTTTAACATTCAAGCAGTTTAGACAACACATTAACTGAAAATATCAGTTCATTTACATTCAAACTAACTGGATAAATATGATGATTATTTAATAAAATAAGTGTCCCTTGTATTATACATTAAGCACACCATCAAGTGTAAGGGAAATGCTACTACACTTAGAAAATATTTAAACAATATCAAATATCAGTTAGTTTATGCATAATAGAACTGAATATACCTATAACTGGTTGCCTTGAATGCTTTGAATTTTGCATCGATCTTGAGTTTTTTTTTTTTTGCCAGAAGAGTAGCTAATTTGCCTTGGACTTGATCTCTGTGCTGGCTAACTGGTCGAGTTGACTCAAACTGGACTCAACTGATGCTAAACCGCATTGATCATCTACTCTGATTTGATATGGCAGTTAAGTGGCGGAATACTACTGATGATTAAGCTCTACTTTAATCATCCAGCATTTCAGCTTAGCTGGGTTTCGTCTGTTGATCAGCTTGAACTGGTAGACTGGCACCTGAAATCTTGTCGACCGATCAGTTTATTGTTCTGCTGTCAGTTGAACTCGAAACCCTGCAAGTTGCTACAACAAAATCCGAAGTCGAGAGAAATGGCTACAATGTTAGTTGCAGATCCAACAATCTTCTCTCTTCCCACGGTAAGCTCATTTAAAATTTTTAAGAAGATTTTGAAATCCATTTTAGATAACATTTTGAAACATATTTGAAAATATTAGCTTTCAAATTTCCTTCTTAGAACAACTAGCTCTTATAGCAATTGTTAGATCGGTTCGGACACTTTGAAGGTGCTTCAAACGCAATATTCTCAATGAGCTACAATAGCTCGTATTCTAGAATGTAAACACCGATGAATTATATCGAGTTTGGATTTATACCAAGCAAAAAATAATCATTCGTTATGAAACATCTACTAATTTAAAAGCGCGGAAATTCTTTTTTTTTTAAATAAAAACTCGCATTTTAGAAATAACATTTAAAAATGTCTTAAATATTTGACAATATAAATAGTGCGTAAACATAAACGAGTAAAAATTGTGAAAATCATCAGCGTATCAAAACCAGCATATAAAAATGTTCATATAATCTCAAATCTCATAAAAACAAAATGCGGAAAACATGTGGTCCTCGGGTCGTGTCACCCCACCAGGTCTGTCTACTCAGTGTTTAGCACCTCCAGTCCTCTCAATAACAAGCTCACCAGCATCACACACGCCTAGTGAGTCTAAAGACTCAACACACCTGTACCGTTAATAACAAGTACATATACATAGCACACAGCAGTGAAAAATATCATACTCAACATACCTTTCATGAACTTAAAAGCATAACGTAAACGTGTCGTATAAAATCATGTCGTGTCAACTCATGTCATCTCATATCATCATATACGTGTCAAAACAGCTCATCGTGTCATTGACTTAAACATTTTCTTTTACTTGAATTCAGTTCATTAGTTGTGACTTTCGTATCAGCTCTATCGTATCAGCTCTATCGATAGATCCATCTATAAAAACCGTGGTACCCGGTGGCGGGGGACATCAGCGACAGCATTACCCGCCCACTAAGCCCGGGCCTCAGCTCATCATATCTCATGTCAATGGAAATACGTTCGTCGGGCTCCCTCTAGGGCCTTCTCCCGTAAACGGGTTCCCTCTGGGCCTTTTCCCTCACGATATCTCCAATCATATCATCGTATACATATACATCGTCAGTCACAACCAATTCACATCCTTAAAAAATATCATCATTTTCATCACTTAATAAAATATGCATACGCGTAACTTTCTTTTAAACCAAGCATGCACCGTATTTATCATAATTGCGTAAAAATCGTAAACATGATGCATGAACATTTAAAATATCATGAATTTGTGCTCAGGGCGCTGCCAACACCAAAATCTCACCCCTAGTGCAAAATGACTGTTGCCCTTGGAAACCCGAAAAATTATCGTTTCACCTCTGGGCCTCTAAAATTGACCCGAAGCTTACCAAACTCCTTAAAATATCCCAAAACATTTTTTATAAGCGTTCCTATACGTAAACTCGAGTCCATTTTACAACTTAACCGATTCGTTTTAAAACTTAGACCAAAGTCCCGGTTTTAACCTGAATTGACTCGAAACTTAACCGAATTTTTCCCAATATTTTGTCACACCTTATAACCGTCTAAAAGGCCCTGAGACCTCAAAAATCCATCCCTTAAACCCCTCGGTCAGCCCTTGAAGGCTTCTGTAAAATTTCCTCACCACCCTACTCTATCTTTAAACACCTTACCCAAACACATTTGTGTATCTAGACTAAAACCAAGTGGTCCAGCCATGACCCAGCCTCATCTCAATCACCCTAGGAACCTACTGGATGCCCTTGACCCAAGCTTACTGCCCCATGCAAGCCTCCAAGGTTCACACACACAAATCCCCCAAAAGAAACCACCACGCATCTAACTACTCATATCCCGATCGATCTCGCCTTCCAGCAAGTTCCGAGCCTTTCCAAGCCCTGTCTCAGATCCTCAAGGATCTAATCGATGGCTCAGATCAGTTCTTGTGTTGTTGGATCGGCCCTTGGCACGCTATCTACCCCAAAACCGAGGACAACTCCTTGCTGCCTTCCACCCCTCCTAGCTTACAGCCCCTATAGCTCAATCCCAACCTAAGGACAACATACTCTCGACATAAGGAGCCCCTCAGCACGCCACACAACAGCCTCCTTGCAACAATATCAAAGAAATAATGAATAGCAATAAAGAAAGTGCAAGTACATAATTATGAATAAAAAATTCTTCCTGTGCTAAGCTAAACCGGAATCATCATGCGTGAATGCATTCTCCAACATATAAAACGTGCATGATGCAGCAAGAGATAATACAAAGCATGCCTGGAGATGATTTGGTGAACAAATCAAGAAGATGGAGGCCCAAGAATATTTTTCCTTTGCCAAGAGAGTGTGCAGCCGAAGATTTCATTTGTGAGAATGGAGGTGACCGAAGCTTCAGCTGGGTTATGATGAAACCGAGTGACTTTTGGATGGAAAAGGGGTGGGTGTCGGTTGTTGGGGGGTTATGGGTAGGTAAAGAGGTGTTTGAATTAAATAATATAGTTAATTTGAGGTTTAGTGGGCACTCATCTTGTTAATTAAAATTTTAAAAGATGTTTAAGCCCAATGAACTTAAAATTTGACCTGTTAAATTCAAACACACTCCCGAAAAATATTTTGTGCTGAAAATATTTTGAAAATGTTAGTCAAACTCTCAAAAAGTCTATCGATTCGATAAAATTTGCGTACCGTTAAAAAAATAAAATCTTGCGGGTAAAAATACCCAAATAAAATCCCATTTTTGAGAAATACCCTTAAAAACACTTTAACTTAATTTATAAAAATAAATCGTGCAATAAAATAATTTTCCTGAAAATTCTCCGGTCTCCGATCCTCGTTCAAACGTGAAATGGATCTAGAAATCCTAATGCATGAATTTCATGAATTAAATCTTATCATGCATGAATTATGTATAAAATGCATAAAAAGAATTAAACACATAATTAATGAAATAAACATGCATTTACTGCTTTAAAACAATTTAATAAAATACCAAAGAAATTTAATAAGTTGCTTGCATGTGGTTCCCGTGGACTTTCAAATTTTCGGGACGTTAAACGTTAAGTAAGCTAATTAGTTTAAAGCTTTTAACTTGTGTAAACTGAACTAAAGGGGATTAGTTCTTGCATATATCAGTTGAGCTATGGTGAAAACTGAACTGATAATAGCTTGAACTGATCAAATCAGTTTTAAAGCAAAAGTTAAGCAGTTAAATACACAAGATATGTTTATGGATGTTCGGAGACTTCAACTGCTCATACGTCACTCCTTCTACCACCTCGGGTAGGTTCCACTAGAAGAATTTGATTTATATAAATATTTGTACAAACCTACTCAGCTTAAGACTTCTTTACTGTCTAACTAAACTCCTAGTCTAGACTGAATGTAGCACCTTCCATCCAACACTTGTTTAATGCCTATGTGTCAAAGACTACATATACAAGTTTTACGTCTTTATGCAAGACTTTATCAACTAGTCAATAAGCTTAAGTCTCTGTATATGTGAGTGCTTGTGTGTGTGTGAGAACTGAACTATGAATGCAACACGAATGTGTTCTCACACACTAGAATTTTTCTTCTATACTAAGCAGTTGGCATGCCCTTTTTCTCTTTCGATTTTCACACACTTTTTGTTCTTTTCTTCACCGATCTTCATCTTCTATTTATAGGCACGAAGTGATCGTATAGTGAGACTCAATTATTGTATCCGTTGCATTTTGAATCCATTCTTCGATATTTGTCTTGTACTTTTCGACATCCATTCTGAAACTTTTTGACTTTAAGCACAGCTGCAACGTCTAATATTGTCATTTGAGTGGACAAAAGCTTTTCCTCACTGTGCACAGCTGGATTGCATTGAATAAGCTTGTCGTGTTATGCAAACTAATTGATTCCTAACTGATGTTCTGAGCTGGTCAATTGAACTGATCTTGAACTGGTTCGATGAAATCAGTTTGCTCGTCAGCTTAACTGATTTCACTGCTACATTTGAACTGTTCAGCTGGACTCTTCATCAGTTGGTTGGGCTTCTGAAGGTCTTCTGCTGAACTTCGTGTCAGCTGGACATTCAGATGAACTAGTCTTTTGATATTTCAGTTGAACTGATTCAGTTTAGGCAATCAGCTGGCGCTTTCAGTTTGCAGTCTAGAAAGCTTCAGTTTTGGCTCGATAACTGATCAGTTCGAATCCTGACCAGTTCCAGTTTCTGCACACTTAATTAAATTTATTAGCAACATAATAACAAGTTTTTTTAACATCAAAATCAAGATTGCGATTTTAAAAAATGTTCCAACAGATGGATTAGGGGGTCTTTGCATTTGGACAGAGCAATCCGGGATGGTTTGAAGAAACAAAGGATCGAAACTACTTCCTCATCCAAATTACGCCGGATTCTCTTTTGACAGTGCAAGCAGTCACAAACCCAAACAAGAATTATTTAATAATGTTTACATATCCTCATATGATACATGACTAAGGTTGTAACGTCTACCATTTTAAATGTTTTAAAAGTGCTGATATATATTTTTTTAAAACCTCACATTTCCGAAATAATATTTAAAATAATCGTAATTATCTTACCGTAAAAATATTACAGTTTAAAATAATCAAACTCATCCAAAATCATTCGTAAACATAAACGAATAAAAATCTTAAAATCATCATGTATAAAAAAATTCATCTCCTTTCAATTTCATAAATTATAATGCGAAAACATGCGGTCCTCGGGTCGTGTCGCCGCACCAGGCCTGCCTACTCAGAGTTCGGTACCTCCAGTCTCCTCAGCATGAATCTCACCTGCATCACACACGCCTAGTGAGTCTAAGGACTCAACACACCTGTACCAGGAATAACAAGTACATATACATAGCACACAGCAGTGAAAAATATCATACTACTTAAAAATCATAACGTAAACGTGTTATGTGAAATCATATCGTGTCAAATCATGTCATCTTATATCATCATATACGTGTCAAGACAGCTCATCGTGTCATCATAAACTTAAACATTTTCTTTTAATTGAATTCAATTCATTAGTTGTGACTTTCGTATCAGTTCTATCGTATCAGCTCTATCGATGGATCCATCTATAAAAACCGTGGTACCCGGCGGCGAGGGACATCAGCGACATCATTACCCACCCACTGAGCCCGGGCCTCAGCTCATCATATCTCATGTCATCGTATACATATACATCGTCAGTCACAACCAAATCACATCCTTCAAAAAATATCATCATTTTCATCACTTAATAAAAACATGCATATGCGTAACTTTTCCTTTAAACCAAGCATACAACGTATTTATCATAATTGCGTAAAATCGTAAAAATGACGCATAAACATTTAAAATATCATAAATTTGTGCTCAGGGTGCTGCTAGGACCAAAACTTCACCCCGGGTGCAAAATGACCATTTGCCCCTGGAAACCCAAAAATTATCGTTTTAACCCTGAACCTCTAAAATTGACCCGAAGCTTACCAAACTCCTTAAAATATCCCAAAATATTTTTAGAAGCATTCCTAGGTGTAAACTCGAGCCAAAATCAGAACTTAACCGATTCGTTTTAAAACTTGGATCGGGGTCCCGATTTTAACCTGAATCGACTCGAAACTTTACCCGAATTTTCCCAAACTTTTACCATGTCTTAACAACACTTAATAGGCCCTAAACAAATGTCAATAAGCTGCTAACCCACAGCTGCAATTTCCAAAACCTGAAATCAACTCTCAGTCCTATCCCATTACCCCACCTCATGTGCCCCTATCTCTCAAAAAACCCATGTCTCAAGCTATCCCATCGTTCCAGCCATAAACCAGCCCACCAAGGACCTAGACCAGATCCCAAGCCACTTATCAGAGCCAAGCTACCCGCCCCATGCTTGCTTCTAACAGCTAAGAAGCGAGAATTCCCAACCCGCTTCCTACCGAGGCCAACGCGTCACCCCCTGGCCCAATCAGGGGCGGAGCCACCCTTGGGCTAGGGTGGGCTCCAGCCCCACCTATTTTTTTTTTTGAAAAAAATTAGTATTTTAAAATTTTAAATTATTTTCAGCCCCATATTAAAAGTCAAACAAATTTATCAGTTTTATTTTTTATTTTTTAGTCTCATGTTTAAAAACTAAAAATAAAACAACTCTCATAATCATAATTCATTACTGTATATTGGTTGATTTATAGTCGTATGTTCTGAAATTATGCGACTTTGATATAAAAATTCGACGACTCTAAAATTATGTTAAATATCTAGTTGTGATTATTTGAGTTGCAATAATATTGTCTTATGATGTATATGAATTTTGGAGTTTAAATTTTCACCATAAAAATCTATTGTTGTATATTTTTAGAATAATAATCAGTTGGTTGAAATGTATGATGATTGTTAATGAGCAATTATTGTTGGGCTTGTTTTGTGATTTTTCTATTTACAATAATCGAAAATTGAATTATAAGTATGAAATTTGAAAAATAATTTATTGTTGTAAATTTTTGGGAATATTGAATATTTCTAGTTAAATAACTCAGGGAATGAAGAAAATAAAAATTGTCAAGTTATTTTTAAACCAAAAGAGTACATATCAACAAATAACAAGCAAACATCAATTACAAACTCGGGGAATGAAGAAAATAAAAAATGTCAAGTTATATTGGATTTTTTTATTTAAAACACGATTATTTAAAAAAATTATAAAATTTCGGTTAATTGTGTTACTGACCGAATAATTGATTTTTCGATTTGATTTGTTAGATATTCATAAAAAAGTTTGTCGAAAAAAAAGTTCAATTAATTCGATTTTAGAAAATTTGATCGAACCTATTACTGTCTAATACATGATGGGGCCAGCCCCAGGTACTCACGATTCCTAGCTCCGCCCCTGGGCCCAATCAATTGTCCCACCGCTCCATTGTTGTTCGAACCCTTCCAGACCCCAACTCAGACCCACCAGGTGTTAGGGTCATATGCATTTAATGGGATGTCGGATGAATACAAATTGGTTTTGCCAATTTGTTGCACGTGTCATTTGAATGGTTGATTGGAGGCTCGCAAAATGGAATAATGCTTCCTTTTGTTCACACGAGATTATTTCCCCTATAAATAAGTGCGTAACCTGTATTGTTTAATCATCCCAAAACAAACAAAGCAAAGCTTTGTAATTAAGAGAGAAAAAAAAAGAGAGTTTTTTTTGTTCTCTTGTGTGAGTTAGAGAAAATATTTTCTCGGTTATACTCGGGTTGGGAGTGTGAGATATTTAGTGTATTGTTGTATACACTTGTTGTAATATTTCTCCTGTTATAAAAGATCTGCAGTAGCTCCGTGGACGTAGCCTATCTTGGGTGAACCACGTAAATCTTTGTGTCCTTGTTGATCATTTTATTCCGCAATTTTTCGGCACTATATTATCATCGTGATCGGTATCGCTTCGGGGTAATTCCCCAACAACTGGTATCAGAGCCTTGTTGTGAAAATTCTTTAAAATTCTGAGTATGCTCTGTGGTTGCAGCTTTGTCTGATCTTCCACATCAGAAAAGATTTTTTTTAGATTTTTTTGCTAAGGCTAGAGAAGTGATGGCCGGAGATGATGGATCGGGACCGGGAATCAACAAGTTCGACGGAACAGATTTTTCGTTCTTGCAGTTACAGAAGCTAGCAAGGAGATGATATGGTTGAGATCCTTTCTGGAAGAATTGGGTCAGAAACTTGAAAATAGCACATTACACTGTGACAGTCAGAGTGCTATTCATTTAGCAAAAAATCCTGTTTATCATGCAAGGACAAAGCATATACAGGTTAGGTACCATTTCATCAGATCAGTACTGGAAAATGGAGTCTTGATGCTTGAGAAGATTCCTGGAAGCAAGAATCCTGCTGATATGCTCACGAAGACAGTAACCACTGACAAACTGAAGTTGTGTTCGACTTCAGTTGGTCTCCAGGAGTAACATTGGAGATATGAGCTGCTGCACTGATGGTGTGAAGACATGATTGAAATCAAGTCTTCAAGTGGGAGAAATGTTAGGTGACATGGGTCATATGCATTTAATGGGATGTCGGATGAATACAAATTGGTTTTGCCAATTTGTTGCACGTGTCATTTGAATGGTTGATTGGAGGCTCGCAAAATGGAATAATGCTTCCTTTTGTTCACACGAGATTATTTCCCCTATAAATAAGTGCGTAACCTGTATTGTTTAATCATCCCAAAACAAACAAAGCAAAGCTTTGTAATTAAGAGAGAAAAAAAAAGAGAGTTTTTTTTTGTTCTCTTGTGTGAGTTAGAGAAAATATTTTCTCGGTTATACTCGGGTTGGGAGTGTGAGATATTTAGTGTATTGTTGTATACACTTGTTGTAATATTTCTCCTGTTATAAAAGATCTGCAGTAGCTCCGTGGACGTAGCCTATCTTGGGTGAACCACGTAAATCTTTGTGTCCTTGTTGATCATTTTATTCCGCAATTTTTTCTGGTCCAGGGCTGGAGAAGGCTCTCACACAGTTGGTGTAGCAGAACAATGTGGATCGAGCCCCCTCACACCTCACAGTACTCGTTCGGCTTTCACCCTATTGCATCAAAACCCGACCTCGATGCACCCAGCTGTATCTAACCTCAATGATTCACGATCTGTACAACCCCTCATCATCCTAATACAGCAGCCCCTTGCACAAAACCAGAAAATATGAGAGTTTGCCAAGGAAACACCATAATCACATGGAAACCGAGAGAATTTTCTTGTACAAAGCTAAATCACGTATGTCATGCACGGGTATGATCACCAACATAATAAACGTATATGATGCAGAAAGAACAAGTACAAAGCATGCCTGATGATTTTTGGTTTACAAAGGCTTGAAGGAATGCCACCCGAGAGTGAAGAGAGCTTGAGTTGATGAAGAAGGAGAAACCGAATCTCCTTGCTGCAGCTCACACGAAGAGAATGCATGTTTGATTGGAGGGTAGGCGGTTGAGTGGAGGTGGAAATGATAGGTTTAACTAGAGTTAATGATACTTAACTATATAGATAACAATGGATAGTGGGGGTCTTCAACCGATGAGGGGCATTCATCGGTGTGGAGGGTTATGGGAAGTTAAGGGGTTTGATTTAGCTTAAATGAATTAATAATTAAAAGGTTAATGAGCTCTAACCTTGATACTTAAATGATTAAAAGAATATTTAATCCCGATGAGTTTAAAAGTCGACCCGTTAAATTCAAAAACACTACCGAAAAATATTTCGTGTTGAGAAGGTTTTGAAATTATTAGCCGAACTCAAAAAAAAATCATCTGCTTCGATAAAATTTGCTTTATGTTAAATATTAAAATCTTGCGGGTAAAAATACTCAAAAATTCTCATTTTTGAAAAATACATTTAAAAATGATTTAACTTAGTTTATAAAAATAAATCGTGTAATAAAATAATTTTCCTGAAAATCCTCCGGTCTCCGTTCCTCGTTCGAACGTGAAATGCACCTAGGAACCCTATTGCATGAACTTTTAAAATTTCGTGAATTAAATCCTATTATGCATGAATTATGCATAAAAATAATTAAACACATAATTTATAAAATAAACATGCATTTAATGCTTTAAAAGAATTTAATAAAATACCAAAGAAAATTAATAATTCACATGCACGTGGCTCACTTGGACTTTCAGATTTTCGGGACGTTACAAAGTGTGTGTCCCAAAACATGTATACATTATCTTTTTTTGAAACCACAAATTTATTTTACAGTGGAGGTGGTTTTTCTAGTTCAAAATATTGTGAGTGCTAAACTGATATTATGGCCGTGATCACCAACACCCATGAAGTGATGGTCCGTGTCTCCGCTAAGAGAATGTTCAAAGCCTTCGTAGTCGACGACCACCACATGTTACCAAAAATAGCCCAGAAGGTCATCAAGAGTATCGATATCATCCAGGGTGATGGTGGTGCCTAAAGCATTGGACAGATGAATTTTTCCGATGGTAGGTCAAATCAAGCTACCATCTTTGTTTTGTTACATGTATAACTTCGTGCTTTAACATCGTATCTATATATCAAATATTATATTAAAAAATCCATTTGATGGCAGGTGTTCCATTCACTTATTGTGGACACACAGAACATTTGGTCATGGGATTTTAACTCTTGTCGAAGAATACCTCACGGAAATCACACCGAGGGCGATTTCCAGTTCACTGAGGAAGATCACAAGGCAAGCAAAGCATTTGGTCATGGGATTTTAACTCTTGTCGAAGAGTACCTCATTGTTCATCCTGATGTTTGTGCTTAATCTATTATATGGCGATAGATACCAATTTAATAACATATTGAACAATTAAATTAAATGTAAGAGTGAGTGTCCAGTGAGCCAACTTGTAGCTTGAACTCTATTAACTCTAATGTAAAAATATTTTGTACGGTTTTATCCAAGTATAACATTTATATTATCTGTATATTCATGTAAGATGTATAGATAAATTGATTATATTACAGTACCATGAGGTTTATCTCGCAACGTAGTTAATGAAGTTCATTAGGAACTATATTGTATATTCTAAACTCGTTCTTAGTCGATTCAACGACCTAAAACAAGGATAAATGTCACTTGAACTCGAAACTAGCATATATGATATAAACATCATGTTTTATAAGTAAGAGCATGAAGACGTCCATTGATACAGCAGGTACTCATTAGATGAGGCAATAAACAACCCTCTCTCGGATATTCCAAGTGGTTATAACTAATCAAGTTGATTAGTTCGTGGTTATGGTTGTACATCAATAATTATTTGACAATTGACAACATGGAAACTCTACGTACTAGCACTACACTTTGATTAATTTACCGATTCCACGAGGTTCATCAGGTGGCGAGGCTGGGTGCAGTTTCGACATACGTAGGAGCCGATACATTGTAGTCAGGGATTTACCGCTCACCTACGGGTGTGGATTATCTTATGTGATCTGATGAGTTAATAGTGCAAATTATTTTTGGCCAAAGTAAGACGTGCATTATGGAAAATGTTTTCTTAGTTGCACATATGATACCACTATGATTACTTAAAAATACATCACATCGTTATCGAATTCATTTGTAAATCTTGATATATCGATGATTGCATATTCGATTGAGATATATGTGTTGAGGGGATAGTAGTGTACACTGTTGGAAATTTGAATAAAAATTATATGTCATGAATGTGGGAGTGCCTTTTGGTTCTCCACATTCTTGAGTTGGTTGTGGCTCATTATTGTGGAATGTCTTTTGACTTTCCACATTCTTGAGTTACTTGAAAACTTGTGGCTCTTCATATTCTTGAGTTAATGGGAAGATTAATTGAGTTAATTATTCTTGCATGACCCTTGGTATGCTTTTTGGGGGCTTATAAATAGTGTGCTCATTTCCCCATTTCAAGGTGCATGAAAATCTTTTCTCTTTCAAGTATTCTCTTGCATTTCATATTGTTAGATTTTCTTTTGGCCTCCGTTAAATCTCGGTGATAAAGTAAAGGTACGCTTTCAGTTCGTCGTAGTAGTGTCTCGTGCTAATTCACTGCTGGTTGTTCCGTTGTATCCTGGGAAACAGACGTCCAAGTTCATCCTCGAAGCACATCCCGGAGGGGACGAATCTGTTTTAAGGACACTGTATTTTCATACAGGCATCGGTTTGTTTTATTTTAAGCATTGTGCTACTGTTTTGTTCATACTACTAGTTCGTTGGTTTTAGTATACCTTTCTGTTTATTCCATACATTTTGTATAACAATCTTAAAACAGATTACTCATTACGTGTTGTTTCAGATATGGCTACTGAAACTAACGTGCAAAGGGAAAATGTTCATGTTGTCCCTCCTCAAGTTGTCCCTCATGGTACCCCACGTGCTGCTGCGGTTGCTGTTCCAGCAAGTCACGGTGAAAAACCCGAGAAGTTTACTGGTGTGGACTTCAAAAGGTGGCAGCAGAAGATGCTGTTTTACTTGACGATGCTGAACCTGGCTAGATTCCTCACGGAGGATGCTCCTAAACTCAACGAGGGTGAGGGAGATGTTGAATCTGTTAGTGCGGTTGAGGCATGGAATCATTCTGATTTCTTGTGCCGAAACTATGTACTAAACGGATTGGCAGATTCGCTCTACAACGTGTTTTGCGAAAAGAAAACGGCTAAAGAGCTGTGGGAATCCCTTGACAGAAAGTACAAAACCGAGGATGCCGGGGCCAAGAAGTTTCTTGTTGGTCGCTTTCTGGACTTTAAAATGGTGGATTCAAAGCCGGTTATAAGCCAAGTTCAAGAACTCCAAGTGATTCTTCACGAGATTCACGGTGAGGAGATGACTTTGAGCGAATCATTCCAAGTGGCTGCTATTGTTGAGAAGCTACCACCAGCTTGGAAGGATTTCAAGAACTACTTGAAGCACAAGCGAAAGGAGATGAATGTTGAAGAGCTCATTGTTCGACTTCGCATCGAGGAAGACAACAAGAGTTCGGAAAGACGATTATTTTCTCCTGTTGCCACTAAGGCAAATGTTGTCGAGCATGGCCAAAGCTCGAAAAAGAGAACATTTTCCTTCTCCAGCAAAAGGTTGAACATGGGACCCAAAGGAGGCGTGTCAAAGAAAAAGTTCTCCGGAAAATGCTACAACTGTGATGGTATGGGTCACAAGGCATCTGAATGTAAGAAGCCGAAGAGAAACCGAGAGGCGAATGTGGTAGAGAACATTGCTCATGAGGTTTCGAACATGAATCTCTGTGCTGTAATATCAGAGGTTAATCTGGTGGGTTCGAACACCAGGGAGTGGTGGATCGACACTGGTGCCACTCGCCATGTTTGCTCCGACAAAGAGATGTTTGCAACTCTTGAGGAATCTGAGAATGGGGAAAAGCTGTTCATGGGAAATTCCGCCACTTCTGAAATCAAGGGTCAAGGAAAAGTTGTCCTAAAGATGACATCGGGAAAAGAACTGACGTTGAACAATGTGCTGTATGTGCCTGACATCCGCAAGAACTTGGTGTCCGGGTCGCTTCTTAACAAGCATGGTTTCCGCATTGTCTTCGAGTCAGATAAGGTGGTTTTGTCAAAGAGTGGAATGTTTGTTGGCAAAGGTTATGTTTGTAATGGTTTATTCAAACTAAATGTAATGGCTATTAAGCCCGTGATGAATAAAGTTAACAATTTTGCTTACTTGCTTGAGTCTTCTTGTTTATGGCATGGTAGACTTGGACACGTTAATTATGATACAATTCGTAGATTAATTAACATGAAAAGCATTCCTGCATTTCAAATGGATAAACAACACAAATGTGAAACTTGTGTTGAAGCAAAACTAACGAGATCATCTTTTCGAACTATTGAAAGAAATAGTGAACCACTTGATATAATTCACAGTGATGTATGTGATTTAAAAGGTGTACAAACTCGTGGTGGAAATAAATACTTCATCACTTTTGTTGACGATAGCACAAAATTTTGTTATGTGTATCTCCTCAAAAGTAAGGATGAAGCTATTGACAAATTTGTCCAATATAAGAGTGAAGTTGAAAACCAACTTAGCAAGAAAATTAAGGTGCTAAGAAGTGATCGTGGAGGTGAATATGAATCACCATTCGCTGAGTTTTGTGCTCAGTACGGTATTAAACACGAAAGAACTGCACCTTATTCTCCTCAGCAAAATGCCATTGCAGAGAGAAAGAATCGCACATTGAAAGAAATGATGAATGCGTTGCTATTAAGTTCTGGTTTACCACAGAAAATGTGGGGGGAAGCTGTTCTAACAGCAAATTACCTTTTAAATAAGGTGCCCCGAAAGAATCAAGATAAAAGTCCATATGAGTTATGGAAAGGTAGAAGTCCTTCCTACCAATATTTGCGAGTGTGGGGGTGCCTTGCCAAGGTAGCAGTACCCACTCCAAAGAAAGTAAAGATAGGACCAAAAACTGTGGATTGCATTTTCATTGGATATGCTCAAAACAGTAGTGCGTATCGTTTTTTTGTATATGAATCTCAAATACCTGATATTCACAAGAATACGATAATGGAATCAAGAAATGCTTCGTTCTTTGAACACATGTTTCCATGTAAATCTAAGGAAGAACCAAGTTCATCCAAAAGATTATATGAAACAATTGATGAAGAACAAGAGCTTGATCAAGACATTGAACCTAGACGTAGCAAGAGAGCTAGGACTGAGAAATCATTTGGTCCGGATTTCATCACTTTCATGATGGAAAGTGAACCTCAAAGCTTCAAGGAAGCAATTAGTTCATCTGAGGGACCTCTATGGAAAGAGGCTATCAATTCCGAAATGGAATCAATTTTACAAAACCATACGTGGGAATTAGTAAATCTTCCTCCGGGTAGCAAACCACTAGGATGTAAATGGGTTTTCAAAAGGAAAATGAAATCAGATGGAACAATAGATAAGTATAAAGCCAGATTGGTAATTAAAGGTTACCATCAACGTGAAGGGCTTGATTACTTTGACACATATTCTCCTGTATCGAGAATAACCTCTATTCGAGTGATACTTGCGATTGTCGCCTTGCGGAATCTTGAAGTACACCAAATGGACGTAAAGACTGCTTTTCTAAATGGAGATTTAGAAGAGGAAATTTACATGGAACAACCTGAGGGATTTTCTGCGAATGGGCAAGAAAATAAGGTATGTAAACTGGTGAAGTCTTTGTATGGCTTAAAACAAGCACCAAAGCAATGGCACGAAAAATTTGATAAAGCCATGATGGAAAGTGGATTTAAATTCAGTGAATGTGACAAATGTGTATACATAAAAAACACTGAAAATGGATATATCATTTTATGTCTTTACGTAGATGACATACTTATCATTGGTAGTAATGATAAGATGATTAAATCCACTAAGAAATTATTGAACTCAAGATTTGACATGAAAGATTTGGGATTAGCCGATGTGATCCTTGGAATTAAAATCCATAGAACATCAGAAGGGATAGTCCTAAGTCAATCGCATTATGTTGACAAAATACTTGAGAAATTCCATAATGATGACTCCGCATTGGCTAGAACCCCGATTGACACCAGTCAGCATCTATCAAAGAATCGAGGTGAGAATATGTCTCAATTAGAATACTCTCGAGTCATTGGAAGTCTGATGTACTTGATGAGTTGTACAAGACCAGACATAGCCTATGCAGTGAGCAAATTGAGTAGATTCACGAGTAATCCAGGAGTTGAACACTGGAAAGCAATTATCAGATTGCTAAGATACTTAAGGTACACTCGTGATCATGGGCTGCACTATACCAGATATCCTGCTGTTATCGAAGGATACAGTGATGCAAATTGGATATCTGATATGAAAAACTCAAAATCTACAAGTGGATTTGTATTCACTTTAGGAGGTGCAGCAATTGCGTGGAAATCTTCTAAACAAACTGTAATAGCCAGATCCACGATGGAATCTGAGTTTATAGCTCTTGACAAGTGTGGTGAAGAGGCTGAATGGCTGCGTCATTTTTTAGAAGATGTTCCAGAATGGGAAAAACCAGTGCCGGCTATATGCATACATTGTGATAGCCAATCTGCAATAGGAAGGGCACAAAATACAATGTATAATGGTAAGTCTAGGCATATACGTCGTAGACACAATACCATTAGACAACTACTCTCAACTGGAGTTATCTCTATTGACTACATAAAGTCAAAGGATAATATAGCGGATCCGCTAACCAAAGGGTTAAACAGAGAGTTAGTTGCGAAAATGTCAAGGGGAATGGGGCTCAAGCCTATAGAATAAATTGGTGCGAAGGAAAACCCAACCTACGCTGACTGGAGATCCCAAGAACTAGGTTCAATGGGACAACCTAATCGCATTAATTTGGAGAATCACTGTGGGGGTTATCCCTAGTCCATTCCTATTATGAAACAATGAATGTTGAGGATAATCTTACGGCTTTTAATGATTCTGATGAGAAGAATATAGAATCACCTATGTGAGAGAGAAGTGGGGCCGCTTAGAAGGAATTGCAAGGCTCAATTCTAGACCCTCTCGCAGAACCAGGCGTGTGTTCATGGCCAAAACGAACACAATCATGAGAACTGAATAGTATCAGGGAGAGTCTTGTGTGAAATATATCTTAATTTACATAAACGGCAGAACAGTTCAAGGACATCATGTCTACTGGTCAGCTAGTAAAGCAAATATATTTCATGAGGGAAGGTTCAAAGGATAACACCTACCTATCCTATGCAGGATTCAACTGTAGAACTTTGTCACCGAGATTTATATCAATTTTCATTCATGTGGGGGATTGTTGGAAATTTGAATAAAAATTATATGTCATGAATGTGGGAGTGCCTTTTGGTTCTCCACATTCTTGAGTTGGTTGTGGCTCATTATTGTGGAATGTCTTTTGACTTTCCACATTCTTGAGTTACTTGAAAACTTGTGGCTCTTCATATTCTTGAGTTAATGGGAAGATTAATTGAGTTAATTAATCTTGCATGACTCTTGGTATGCTTTTTGGGGGCTTATAAATAGTGTGTTCATTTCCCCATTTCAAGGTACATGAAAATCTTTTCTCTTTCAAGTATTCTCTTGCATTTCATATTGTTAGATTTTCTTTTGGCCTCCGTTAAATCTCGGTGATAAAGTAAAGGTACGCTTTCAGTTCGTCGTAGTAGTGTCTCATGCTAAGTCACTGCTGGTTGTTCCGTTGTATCCTGGGAAACAGACGTCCAAGTTCATCCTCGAAGCACATCCCGGAGGGGACGAATCTGTTTTAAGGACACTGTATTTTCATACAGGCCTTGGTTTGCTTTATTTTAAGCATTGTGCTACTGTTTTGTTCATACTACTAGTTCGTTGGTTTTAGTATACCTTTCTGTTTATTCCATACATTTTGTATAACATACACTAACCATAACTTAATGGTTCTTTCAGGAAGTATCTGTGATACCTAGAGAATCATTAGGTGATGCTACTAGATGCTCTTACCATGATCCGATGAGTACAGTCAGACTTGACTTCTGAAGTTCTTGATCAAAGTGTTGATGAAAAGAATGTGGATAATTAGGTTAAGCCCGAATAATGACAAATATTGTCCTGAATCACATGAAATTGTTAACTCGCGGCTAGCTGTATCTCTGAATCATTAAAGTTTTAAAAAATATTGAATATTTTGTTTCATTGAGATAGTTGAATTCAAGGAGTTGAATTTGGTGACTATAGTTTGAGGAAGATCAAACAAATCGTTTATAAAATAATTTATAAGTCTGTTCCATATTTGGAAGTTGTGGAAGTAAGCCTGACTACCAATTTGGTTAGTAGAGTGCACCTCCCTAGTTCAGTTAAACAGTTCACAAAATAGGAAAATTCTAAAAAATTTCGAAATTTTCACTTTTCATTGGAATGACGAGATTTGTACCCTCGATGCTGTCTGATCGTATTATAATACATTCATCATTATTTAATTAGTAAATTTAGAATATGCTAATTAAATATTAATTAATAGTTTTGAAATAGTTTTGAAAACGACGTTAATTTCAGTTATTGTTCGTAGAAATTTACAAGAACGAATATTTCCGCTAAACCTAAAATAGTTTGGTGTTCAGTATTTAAAACGCAAAGGTAATAAATTCTAAACGTCCTATGTACGGATTTGAATCATACGAAGCCCAAGAATATTTGATTGTCAAAATTAAATTTCTTTGAAAAATTTTAAACTTTCGATGCGTCTTGAGTGCGAGAAAACAATACTCCAAAATTAAACTAAACCCCACTAAAAGGGAATGTGAGTTTTCAAGGCTATTAAAGTATGTGTTTTTGGTGTATTTCTTGAATAAATTTGGCCCTTCATGAAGGCGTATATATGGTGTCTTATTTATTCAACGATACGATGCTAATTGTATCCAAAGGATTTGAAGTCAATTTGAATTTAATCAAATGAATATTTGAACGTCCATAATATAAAAATGATCAGTCGATGCTTAAGATAGTAAAGAAATTGGGCTGTGTTGTCTATTAGCAATATCAATGGGTAGACTAGTCAGTTTTTAGATCGAATAAAGTGCCGTGGGATGTGCCAAAGAATTAATTAATATCTTTCCAAGATAATTAAAATCAATAGATTAAAAAAAATGGAAGATGTTAATAAACACGAAAATATTATTAATTCTGAAAATTTGATATTGTGTGTTTGGTTTTATATAATTTTTCAATCACATATTTTAACTAAATTAGTGATGATAAAAGAGAAAATAAAATGCAGAGGACACCAGAGATTTCTCATTTGCAATATTATGAATCACTTTTTTTTTAACAGTGTCAATCGAATAACCCCCGACATCTGTCTATCAAAAAAATTCAATCACCTTCCAATATAAAATATGATTTCTTCGGTTCAACAGATAGATGCAGTTTTTTTTACTATAGAACTAGTCCTCAAGAGTATGTCTTTTGTGAGACAGTCTCACGAATCTTTATCTGTGAGACGGGTCAACCCTACCGATATTCACAATAAAAAGTATTACTTTTAACATAAAAATTAATATTTTTTAATGGATGACCCAAATAAAAGATTTGTCTTACAAAATACGATACGTGAAACCGTCTCACATAAGTTTTTGTCAGTCTTTAATCTGCATTCTCCGGACAACAAAATAATTACCATCAAATTTCACAGTCCAATGTGCCGAACCCTTCTTCGCTAGTCATCGTTCTCAAATGCAACTTGAGATGTTCTGATACCAATTGTTAATATTAAAGTCTAGGTAATGTAAAAAAGGCCCAAAGTAAGACAGGTAAGTTTTGTAGGCCTAAAGAAGGTTTTTTTAATGAAATACTAAAAATATTACTTTTAAATTTTAATACCCAATCCACACAATTACCCTGAAAAATTACTAGTTGTGTTCGGTTGCATTCCATTACAGAAAAAAAAAAATAACGGTTGATGCGATCCAGGCGAAATAGATGAGCAGGGTCGGGTGCTCCACCGGATCGAATCAAGTATTTGTAGTGTTGTTTAGGAAAATGAACAAGGTATATGGCTTCAATCTTGACCTGCAAACAAGAAGATGAACTCGCGAATGGGCGCCGGAGGGGTGTCCGACGTGACCACTCCGATGATTAAATCAGCAGGCAAAGAAGAAATTAAGCAATATATATGCGAATATATGTGAACAATACTTTTTAGTTCAAAGAGTCTCTCTTTTAAATGAATTTAATACCTGCTATTTATAGGGGAGGAATGAGTAGTTTCCTCGATTTCCGTGACATCTACTAAGTCGGTTTACCTTCCTAGCTTCTGATGACTTCTCGGACACTCCAAGCCCAAGTTGCTCTGGCAGATTAGATGGCATGTAATGATTATACTCAAGTGTGGCTCACTTGTCGAGGTAACGCTATTTTCGAGGTTGCCAAAGTGGATATGCAACTGGGAAACACTACCCGGTCAGGGGAGAAGCACCCGACCAACTCTATGAGAGCCCGGGTAAATAATAAAGAATTGCGTACAACACCAATCCATCCGGGAAGAGGAGTTATACCATCCGGGAAGAGGAGTTATACCCGGATACTCCTGAAATCGACCCTGACTATGACCCGGATCCTACTAGGGGTATCACCACCCATCCCTAAAATAGTCGGGCTAGAGCTTGACTCGCTGTCCCGATTTGATCCTTTCTGCACTCTTTGCAATTGTGAACAAATATTTAAACAAGGGAACTTTTGGAGTGTCTCGTATCCCATATCCTTGACTCCCCGATGTCTGATAATCACTATTCTCGAGAGAATCGATCGAATACATTAATGAGGATGCTACTGAAAATTGCTCGTTTTTCAAGGTAATGATGAGTCTATACTCTCAATAACTGCACACGTCTCTTCACTTGGACGCACGATTTCCTAAGCGTCCTACGATCGTCCGATTAAATTTGAATCGAAGGTAGAGATGAACGCTCTACCCTATAAATAGAGACCTTGCTTATCCTTCCATCTTATCAATGCAATGGCAAGCTCAAGCAATTCGAAAGCTCCTGATATGGCGGGGGAATTTATGCGTGCGGTCACAGAGAGACGGAAGACTGATTTGGAAGACGAAGTTTTCCACAAAATACTCCTATTTTGGGAAAGATTGTACGAGCTGGAATCTTCTCAGTACGCAGAGGGGGCTCCTGCTCCTGAGAACGTGGCTCGTATGCAGAAGTACCGTGAACGTCTTTGTGTTGCGGAGTATGTGGACATATTTACTCACCATGGTGTCTACGCACTAATGCTAGAAAAGGAGTTGAAGATCCTGGAAGACATAGCCGGGTCAGATAGCTTTGGCAAGACCGCTACCGGAGATCTTAGCGGTTGGCTGCACAAATGGAGGGTTGCTGTAGAGGATGAACATCTCCGTGTAATTCGTGCTCATTTTTAATAATGAAATGTCCTTTTGTTTTCGTTCTAGCACTTATCTGGTAAATAGCGAAACCCACTTAAACGAAATTAAATAATGAAAATTGACATGACTAATAATCCCTAGATAATAATGCTTAGGCCAATGAGGTCTCGGTCTACCAGTTTGTTATGTTGAGATCTCGAGATTGTAGTCCGAGAGAAGGAATAAACAGGGACCAAGAATCCCCCGGTCTGCTGACGTGGTGCCATAATAATATGAGATTTATTGAACTCCTGCCAAACAAAAACGTTCCGTATTTCGAGGCACCTCAGACTTGACGTTTTGATAGCTGTTCAGATCCTTTCGTCCTGCTCCGCGCAATTTACGAGGGACATCCTGATCATACACCTGTCCAAATCTGATGGCTATGATCAACTCTTGCCTTTGAATAATAAAGGAGACGCTTCGCATGGCTGAGACTCTTGGATTTCCCCCACATTTAAGGACGTTTGCCTATAAGTAAGAGGGTGAACACAAAAAACAATTTCCCATTTTACCATGTCGAGTTCAGGCGGTTCCAGTGCTTGCAGCAGCACACACGTCTTGGTGACCCCGGCAATGCGTCCTCATCTAGAGGAGCTGAAGAGAGGCATCGAGGAGAGCGTGTGGAGGAAAGTTATGACCGTACGAGATAAGGCCCACGATCTGGATTTTTCCTACCGCAACAGTCTCGTTCTTACTCGAGCACAAAGAGCAAGAGCGAGGAAGTATATCCGAGAATTTGCAGTGGCTCGGATTACAGACCTGGTTAATGACCAGGTTCTACTACACATGATGCTGCGGAAAGAATGGCATGCGCTAACCAAGATAATGCACAATGAAACCTTTGTCAATCTTCGAATCCACGAGCTGACTAACTGGATAACAGAATGGCGAGATTCTGTGTCTGTTGTAATGGATGACATAATTGCTCGCCGCTTCTTTATGTAATGAGAAATTTATTGCTTTTTATTGCTTTATTGCCTCTTTTCCAGAAAATCTATATAAATTTACGTGCGTCGCAACAATAGATGCTCAACCAATCGTAATAATTCGAATTATAAAACTGAAAACGTCTCCGCGATATACCTGTCTGGGAATCTATTCCGGGGTGCGATATCCTTCTTCCTGGACTAAAAACACAATCCCGGGTAATTAAATTTCCGGGCTATCGAACAAGTTGTCGGGGGCCTCGCCTTTTACTTCGCGCATTTTGCTTGTGTACTTCCCTCAAATTTACGTGTTTCCAAGTAAAAACCGGGATTTAAAATCTCCCCGGTTTAACATAACATATAACATATCGAGGCCTCAAACCTCCCGATTTATAAAATAACATGCCGGGGCCTTAAACCTCCCGGGCTCCCAAATAACATGCCGCGGCCTTAAACCCCCCGGGCTACCAAAAACTGGGTAATTCAAAAGGTACCGTGATAGTACGTACCTTTCTTGCTTCAACGGTTATTAACGTTTCGAATTTCGAGGCGTTGATAAGTCTGACACCATAATGATTACGCGTGTCCTTACCGATTCCCAAGGATCATCTCGTCCATCCGATTAGATGCAAATCAAGGGTAGAGATCGAGTCCTTCTCCTTATAAGTAGTGCCTAAATTATTTTGAAAATATCACTTTCAAATTCGAATCTCCGGCGAAGCCCTGCTTAAATTGCTCCTCGAAGCTCTTCCGTGCAAAAAATCACCCACTTCCGAAGCTCCTCTTCAAAACCTGTAAGTTCTCTATTTTTATCATGTCAAACTCTACTTCTTCAACGTCGGGAGCCAATGCGCGAGGCTCTCCTAGCGACGAATCTGCTGCGTTACGCTCCGATGCTTCTCAATCTCCCCCACCCCAACGCTCTGTCACCCAACCTGCTAAGAGACCAGTAGCCTCTTTAATTAAACCATCTTCTTCTAAACCCTCCATTCCTAATTCCTCCCGAATTCTCGCCCAAAGAAAAGGTAAGGGCAAAACTCGGGCCGTGAGCCCTCCTCCTGTCGAGGCCCCGGGATTTCCCTGGTTCTCCTCTCTGAGTAGCACCCTGCGCCCAGGGGCGGATGAAGAACTTAGGACCTTGGGTAGTATTCCTTCCAATCTTTCTATTTTAATACCCGAGTCCTCTGATAGGGCAAAAAACCCCCCTCAAGGGTACACTACTTTTTTCCGGGACCAAATTAAGAATGGTCTTAGATTTCCGATTCACCCCTTTTTCATTGCAGTTGCCAAATTTTTTGGCGTACCCATTAACCAATTTCACCCTAATTCTTTTAGGATAATGGCTGCCACTTATGTCCTCTTTAACATGAATAATTTTCTTATTAACCCCCTCATTCTTCACTATTACTTTTCTTGCCGGTTTGGGGATAATGCCTTTTCCCTGACTGCCCGGCATAACGCTCGCTTCCTTGATGATATTCCCTCTTCTCAAAAAGGGTGGAAAGGAAGATACTTTTTTATTCGACTTCCGGGAGATCTTCCCTGCTTGTCTGGCTTTCTCTCTTCTCTGCCTACACAACCTTCGCTTCCCGGCACCTATAAATTTGAAGAACCCTTCATCGTGAGCCAGGATTTGGTGGAAGGGCGCAAATACTCATCTTCCACATTAATTTCTGATGATAATTTGATCACATATGGGTTGAGTCCCCGGGGTGAGGATCCCGAAGATCGCATGATTGATGAGGTGGCGGGCTCGGGCCCTCAACCCGGTAATTCACCCTTCTTTCTTGCCACCCCCTCCCTTGTTCTTTCCTTGATTTACTCAACACTTACTTCTCCTCTGTCCAGATAACTCCGAGATGCAAGCAGCTTTCGCTAAAAGACGAGCAGTCGAAAAGGCGGCCCGGGAAAAGGAACTCGCAACAAACCGGGCAATGGCCGAAGCAGAAAAACAACGTGCTATGGAGGAAACGCCCCGGGGAATCGAAATTACTCGAGAGAATCCTTCCCGGGATGATACTCTTCGGGTAGTGGTTGAGACCTCAGAGGAGGCCGAAGATCTGGTTCCTCTTAGTAAAAGGCAAAGGATCTTGGCTGTCGAGCCCGAACTGATTATCTTGGATAATCCTCCTGCAGGTGATCAGGGTCCTTCTGGTTCCCACGAATCCCTTCCTCCTCCGCAGTTCAAGGAAGCCTCCAGCTCCGAATTTCCTTCGACTAACATTTTTTTCGAAGGGCCTACTTCTAGTGGCGCGAAACGCTTTAAGCAGATGCTCAGTCTTTCTGAGGCGGCCTTTCTAAAAAGTGTTCCGGCCTGCAATAGATTTCTGGAAGGATCGAATCGCCTCTATTCCGTAAGTTTTTCTCCTTATTACACTTATATTTTGACACATTCTTTATGACTTTTGCTCTTTGTTTTTGCTCAGGCTGCTCAAATGATAATGTCTGCTTTTGAGGAGGTGGCTGCAGTAGCCACCAAGACAAATAGGCAAGCCCGGGCGGCTCAAGAAATTCATGATCAACTTCGAGAAGATATTGCCCGGGCTACCAAGCTGCATGAGGAGAAAGTCACCGGTCTCCTGGCCTCCCTGGAAATGGCCAACCAGCATTTGGCTTCCGCTCAGCGTGCTCGGGATGAAAGTTTAATCCGAGAAGAGGCCTCTCAAAGGCAGATTGCTTTCTTGGAATCCCGGACCCGCTACCTTGAGGAAGAAGCTACTCGCCAACAACATCGAGTCGTGGCTGCTGAGGATAAGCTTAAATCCTTACAGCTTACTCAAGAGGAATGGAAGACTATTTTCCTTCAATCCTCAGATTTCCAAGCGGCTGTTGAAGATAGATCATACAACTACTTCAAAGTCGGTTTTGAGAAATGCCGGGAACAGTTTGAAGAGGAAAACTTAATCCCGGCTAACAAAGAAGGCTTCCCGGATATTGACAAAGCCATTAACTCCCTTCCTAAAGATGGTGATGCTGACCAAGAGGCTGGGGAGTCCGGGGATCAAACTGCACCTTTAGAGTAGGATTGTTTACCTTCTCTCTTTTTTCTTTGTAATTTCCGGCCTTCGAGCCCTTTAATGAAGAACTTTCTTTTCTTCCTTGTGACTAAATGATATGTGAAATACATATGTATTCCCAGACCCGGTCCTCATGGTCATTTGGGCCTTTTAAGAGCCAAAGCGCGGAGCCTTGGGCCGGGGAGCACGTCCCGGGACTTGGAATGGTCGAGGTGTGTGGCCCCGAGCCAGGGTGTAGTGCCCTGGGCTTTTGAGAACCAAGGTGCGGAGCCTTGGGCCGGGGAGCATGTCCCGGGACTTGGAATGGTCGAGGTGTGTGGCCCCGAGCCAGGGTGTAGTGCCCTGGGCTTTTGAGAACCAAGGTGCGGAGCCTTGGGCCGGGGAGCATGTCCCGGGACTTGGAATGGTCGAGGTGTGTGGCCCCGAGCCAGGGTGTAGTGCCCTGGGCTTTTAAGAACCAAGGTGCGGAGCCTTGGGCCGGGGAGCATGTCCCGGGACTTGGAATGGTCGAGGTGTGTGGCCCCGAGCCAGGGTGTAGTGCCCTGGGCTTTTAAGAACCAAGGTGCGGAGCCTTGGGCCGGGGAGCATGTCCCGGGACTTGGAATGGTCGAGGTGTGTGGCCCCGAGCCAGGGTGTAGTGCCCTGGGCTTTTAAGAACCAAGGTGCGGAGCCTTGGGCCGGGGAGCATGTCCCGGGACTTGGAATGGTCGAGGTGTGTGGCCCCGAGCCAGGGTGTAGTGCCCTGGGCTTTTAAGAACCAAGGTGCGGAGCCTTGGGCCGGGGAGCATGTCCCGGGACTTGGAATGGTCGAGGTGTGTGGCCCCGAGCCAGGGTGTAGTGCCCTGGGCTTTTAAGAACCAAGGTGCGGAGCCTTGGGCCGGGGAGCATGTCCCGGGACTTGGAATGGTCGAGGTGTGTGGCCCCGAGCCAGGGTGTAGTGCCCTGGGCTTTTAAGAACCAAGGTGCGGAGCCTTGGGCCGGGGAGCATGTCCCGGGACTTGGAATGGTCGAGGTGTGTGGCCCCGAGCCAGGGTGTAGTGCCCTGGGCTTTTAAGAACCAAGGTGCGGAGCCTTGGGCCGGGGAGCATGTCCCGGGACTTGGAATGGTCGAGGTGTGTGGCCCCGAGCCAGGGTGTAGTGCCCTGGGCTTTTAAGAACCAAGGTGCGGAGCCTTGGGCCGGGGAGCATGTCCCGGGACTTGGAATGGTCGAGGTGTGTGGCCCCGAGCCAGGGTGTAGTGCCCTGGGCTTTTAAGAACCAAGGTGCGGAGCCTTGGGCCGGGGAGCATGTCCCGGGACTTGGAATGGTCGAGGTGTGTGGCCCCGAGCCAGGGTGTAGTGCCCTGGGCTTTTAAGATTAGTACTCGTCGAACTTAAGATGTAAGAAATAATAGAACACTTCTGAGAAAAATATATCTTCCATTATATCTTCAATCAATACATCCATTTAAGCATAATACTGTTTTAAATTAAATACATTCCAAGGTCTCTTGAGGGAACGCCCTTGTGCATCTTCTAAATAGAAAGATCCCGAACTGACTTTTCGAGTAATCTTGTAAGGTCCTTCCCACCTGGCTTCTAACTTTCCGACTTCCCCAGCAGGATTGACCTTTTTCATGACGAGATCTCCTATTTGGAAATTTCGGATCCGGACCCTTTTGTTATATGATTTCATAATCCGATTCTTATATGCTTCCATTCGGATGCATGCTCGATCTCTCTTTTCTTCTATCAGATCCAATTCCATAGCCCTGGCCTGATCATTGCTGCTTGGGTAAGCTTCTACCCGAGAAGAAGTCATTCCGATCTCTACGGGAAGGACTGCCTCAGAACCATACACTAAGCTGAAAGGAGTTTCTTGAGTAGGTGCCCGGGGAGTAGTCCGATAAGCCCAGAGAACACTAGGCAATTCTTCCACCCAATCTTTTCCTTTACCTTGTAATCTGGTCTTTAGTGCTTGCACAATGATTCTATTGACAACCTCTGTTTGACCGTTAGCTTGTGGATATGCAACAGAGGTAAAAGATTGAATAATCTTCATTTCCTGGCACCACAACATAATTTCTTTGCCCTGGAATTGTCTGCCATTGTCCGAGATTAGTCTTCTGGGCACCCCAAATCGGCATACAATATTCTTCCACAGAAATTTCAACACTTCCTGCTCGGTAATTCGGGCTAAGGGCTCGGCTTCAACCCACTTGGAAAAGTAATCCACTGCTACTAATAAAAATTTCTTCTGAGCCCGAGCAGTTGGGAAGGGACCCACAATATCCATACCCCATTGATCGAAAGGGCAAGATGCCCAGATGGGCTTCATGAGAGTGGCCGGGCTGTGCTTAAAATTTGCGTGATGTTGACAGCTCTGACAAGCTTGAACTATCTGGGTGGCATCTCGGTTAAGAGTTGGCCACCAAAACCCGGCAAGCATGGTTTTTCGAGCTAGAGACATTCCTCCAAGGTGCTCTGCGCAGCATCCTTCATGAATCTCCCGGAGTACATAATCTACCTCCTCTTCAGGTAAGCATTTTAAGAGAGGCCCCTGGAATGATCTTTTATACAAGATTGAGTTTAAGAAAACAAACCTGGAAGCCTGTCTCTTAATCTTCTGGGCTTGACCTCTGTCCTCGGGTAGTGCACCCTTTTCAATAAATCTGATTAAGGGCGTCATCCAAGAGTTTTCTGGATCGGGGGCTCTTCCTTCGTCGGTCGAGAGGATCAAACGGGAGACGTGCAACACTTCTCGGGTACTTACTTCACTTAGGGAGGCAGCCATTTTTGCCAGAATATCCGCCTCGCTGTTCTCCTCTCGGGGTATCTGTTCGATACTCCAATCCGAAAAGCCCTCCGCTCGTGTTTTGATAAGCTGTAAATATTTCAGCATCCTGTCATCTTTGGCTTCGTAGACACCCCTTATCTGCTGAGTGACAAGCTGTGAATCAGAATATATAATTATTCGGGAAGCCCCGACTTCCCGAGCAGCTCGAATTCCAGCTAGCACAGCCTCGTACTCGGCCTCATTATTAGTTACTCGGGAATCAATCCTTATTGCCAATTTGATTTTTTCTCCCGGGGGAGATATCATCACGACTCCTACTCCGCACCCTGCCAGGCTAGACGCCCCATCTACAAAAACTCTCCACACTTCCTCTTCACTGGGCTGGATCATCTCAGACAAGAAGTCTGACAAAGCTTGTGCCTTGATAGCCACTCGTGGTTTATATTCGATATCGTACTCCCCCAATTCCACAGTCCACTTAATCATTCGCCCAGATACCTCAGCATGAGTCATGATTTTACCAAGAGGGCTGTTGGTAAGAACCACTATTTGATGTGATAAGAAGTACGGTCTTAGCTTCCGGGAAGTTACGATTAAAGCCAATGCAATCTTCTCTACCTCTGTATACCGGAGTTCGGGCCCTCTTAGAGCGTGGCTGACGTAATAAATAGGCTTCTGATCAGAGCCTTCCTCTTTGATCAACACTGAACTGACAGCATGCTCTGTAGAGGATAAATATAGGAATAATTTTTCCCCGGGCTCGGGCTTTACTAATACCGGGAGCTCTGCAAGATGGGCTTTCAAGTCCTGGAAGGCTTGTTCACATTTATCGTTCCACCCGAATTGCTGGGCCTTTCTCAAGATTTGAAAGAAAGGATAACTTCGGTGTGCTGATCGGGATATAAATCGAGAAAGGGAAGCAATCCTTCCTGTCAGTTTTTGTACTTCTTTTACAGATTGGGGGGAAGGCATACATAAGACAGACTTCACCTTCTCTGGATTTACCTCAATTCCCCGATCTGTGACCATGAATCCCAAGAATTTGCCACTCTTTACGCCAAAAATACATTTGGCCGGGTTAAGCTTGATCCCATATTGCATGAGGGTGGCAAAAGTTTCCTCCAGATCATCAATAAAAGTAGTGACCTCCCGGGTCTTGCTTAAGATATCATCCACATAGACCTCTACGTTCCGCCCCAGCTGCTTCTCGAATACTTTATCCATAAGACGCTGATAGGTGGCCCCTGCATTTTTCAACCCGAAAGGCATTACAACATAACAAAATGTACCTCCCGAGGTGACGAAACTGGCCTTATCTTGATCTTTTTTGGCCAGGGGAATTTGATGATACCCCTGGTACGCATCCATAAAGCTCAGCAGCTCATAACCAGAAGTGGAATCTACCAGCTGGTCAATCCGGGGCAGTGGATAATGATCTTTGGGGCATGCTTTGTTTAGATCACGAAAATCTACGCACATGCGCCATTTGCCAGTGGATTTAGGTACTAAAACCACATTGGAAAGCCACGTAGGGAATTGAATCTCCCGAATGTGCCCTGCCTTCAGGAGCTCCTTTATTTGTTCGGATATGACCCTGTCCTTTTCAGGACCAAAATGCCTCTTTTTTTGCTTCACGGGGTGAGATCCCGGGATGATGTTCAAATGATGCTCCGATATAAGGGGAGAAATCCCCGTAAGCTCCTGCTGGGACCAGGCAAATACGTGAATGTTAGTTTTTAAACACTTAATTAAACTTACCCGGGTGGTCATGCTGAGATCCCGAGCCACCCGGATTTGCTGTCCCGGCCCCACTTCCACCGCCTCCTGCTCTTCTTCTGCCACAAAGTGGATCTCCCCTTCCTCCACTATTCTTTCTCCTGTCCTAACTCTCTTCCCCTCCCTCTTAAATCTGCTCCGATCCGCCCGGACCGCTTCTACATAACACTTTCGAGAAGAGGGTTGATCTCCCCGAACTTCTCCTACCCTTGCTCCCACAGGAAATTTTATTTTCTGGTGGTAGGTAGACGCTACAGCCCTTAACTCATTCATAGCCGGCCTCCCCAGGATAATGTTATATGATGACGGGGAGTTCACCACAGTGAAAGAAGTCATCACTGTTTTCTTTAGATCGTGAGAGCCCAGAGTCAGCGGCAAAATAATCTCCCCCTCTGGATAAACCATGTGTCCGGCGAAACCAAAAAGAGCAGTTTCCACTGTTTCCAGGTGATAGCCCTGTAAGTCCATCTGCTCAAAAGCATCTTGGAAAATTACATTCACAGAACTGCCTGAATCTACGAAAACCCGCAGAATGTCATAATTCGCCACCCGGGCTTGGATCACCAAGGCATCGTTGTGGGGTAGATTCACCCCTTTCAGGTCTTCCGGGCCGAAACTGATGACTGCCTCATTGCCCCTCATTCCTTCCACCTCCAAGCACTCTTTCCTACTTCTTGACTTCCTTGCCCGATTGGAGTCTCCGTCAGTAGAGCCTCCGGATATCATTTTAATTGTCCCTACAACGGGGGGTGACTTCTTTCTCTGCTCAGGTTCAGGCCCCCTTCTTCTTCCGGGCTCGGTTCTAGAGTTGTTTCTCACACCTCCTCTCTGAGAACTAGATCCGGGCTGTCGGGATGCCCACGGCGGCACCCTAGACATTTGAGTATTGATAGTGGGTTTTGGGAAGGAAGGCGCAACATAATTTCCCTTTAGAACTTTGCAATCCTCAGTATTATGATAGCCTAATTTGTGAAGCGCACAAAATCCTGTCTTCTCTGGCCGAGCCAGTTGATGATCCGGAGCTAAATCCCTACTACACTCCTGCACCTCCCTCTCTCGGGCAATCTTCAGAGGCACATGATGAGAGAAATGCCCTGGATTGCCCCTCTTCTGTCCTCTCTCCTCGGGTTTGGATACCCGGTCTCCCCTTTCTTTCCTCACTGCTTCCCTCTTCTGTTTCTGGGCTTCCTCCATATTTATGTACTTCTCTGCCCGGGATAACAGATCCTCAAAATCCCCGGGCACTTTTTTGGTTAGCGATTTAAAGAATTCACCCTCTCTCAGACCCTGGGTGAAGGCAGTAGTCTTGGTCTCGGTGGCACAAGATGGGACGTCTAGAGCCACTCTGTTGAACCTTTTGATGTAAGCCCGCAAACTCTCCTCGGGACTCTGCTTCACCTCAAAAAGACTAAAAGCAGTCTTTTTGTACTTCTTGCTGCTACTGAAATGGTGTAAAAACACCCTCTGGAAATCCTGAAAGGAGTTAATACTCTGGGATGCCAGGCCTTCGAACCACCTCTGAGCTGAATCCACCAACGTCGTTAGGAATACTTTACACTTAATTCGGTCAGTGTAGCAATGCAACATGGCCGTATTTTCAAATCTGGCCAAGTGTTCCTCTGGGTCAGCGTTGCCATCATAATCTTTTACTTTGGCGGACTTGAAATTCCCGGGAAGAGGTTCCCGGACTATGATGTCTGCGAACGGACATCCTCTCAAGATTGTTCGGGCAACGCTTCGTTCTTCCAACTGTCCTTCGAGGACCTTCATCTTCTGCCGTAAATTTGACAATTCCTCTGCCATGGTAGGAGATTTGGATCCGGCGCTAGACTCCTCATCTTCCCCTGTTACTTCCTTTTCCCTCCTCTCCTGTTCTTGCTCCTCTTCATGTCCTTGTTTATCACCCTGTTTATCACCGGGTGGTGTAACAGGTCGAGAGACCTCCTTTCCAGCTGCATATAATGCGACGGCATCAGCCATCATTCTTTTTAACTCCTCAGGGGTCAGGGTAATGTTTGGCCCAGTATTATTGACATTGGCTTGTCTCGAAGTCTGTCCCCCATCCCCCTGGGCATGAGGATCACCCTGATCGGTTCTTCTTGTACGAGCCATATCAACGTCTTGAATTCAGTATATTTCCCACAGACGGCGCCAATGATGCGATCCAGGCGAAATAGATGAGCAGGGTCGGGTGCTCCACCGGATCGAATCAAGTATTTGTAGTGTTGTTTAGGAAAATGAACAAGGTATATGGCTTCAATCTTGACCTGCAAACAAGAAGATGAACTCGTGAATGGGCGCCGGAGGGGTGTCCGACGTGACCACTCCGATGATTAAATCAGCAGGCAAAGAAGAAATTAAGCAATATATATGCGAATATATGTGAACAATACTTTTTAGTTCAAAGAGTCTCTCTTTTAAATGAATTTAATACCTGCTATTTATAGGGGAGGAATGAGTAGTTTCCTCGATTTCCGTGACATCTACTAAGTCGGTTTACCTTCCTAGCTTCTGATGACTTCTCGGACACTCCAAGCCCAAGTTGCTCTGGCAGATTAGATGGCATGTAATGATTATACTCAAGTGTGGCTCACTTGTCGAGGTAACGCTATTTTCGAGGTTGCCAAAGTGGATATGCAACTGGGAAACACTACCCGGTCAGGGGAGAAGCACCCGACCAACTCTATGAGAGCCCGGGTAAATAATAAAGAATTGCGTACAACACCAATCCATCCGGGAAGAGGAGTTATACCATCCGGGAAGAGGAGTTATACCCGGATACTCCTGAAATCGACCCTGACTATGACCCGGATCCTACTAGGGGTATCAACGGTGAAACCAGAATTTCAAATCCTTTATAGCTCTAATTAAAGTCGAGTTTCGGCGCAATTAATTACATTTATTGTATTTAATACCGGCCGCACGTCTGCATATTTTGAATGGGTGCAAAGAATATAAAAGAATTGTTTGCTGAGGTATTGTGTGTAGTGCTATAGCATCTTAACGTAACATGCAGCGAAATAATATAATATCACACAATTAAATTTTGATGAATAAAATAAGATAAAATTAATCGTGCCCAAGTATACACACTTGTCTCAGGGTCAACGATTCACTAGAAAAACTTGCGAGTTTATAAAACCAATTACTAGTGAATAAAAAAAAAAGCTAACTCCCTTAACAAAGGGAGGGAGCAAAGTGCATCCAAAAAACTTGTCAAACCAAATAACCAAAAATATGGATGCGAGGTTTGTGATGCCGATATTCTGTTTTATAAACAACATTCTAATTACCACTGTGATTATGTGTTGTGTCTGCTTGTCTTCAACAGTCTATGACAATACAACAATACGCATTGGCTTGAGCACTTGCTTGCTCTCATGCGCCATCTATATTCATCCATCGATCACAACATCTATCTTTGATTATTATAAGCTTCTTTTGTCTTAGAGTTTATTTCTTGAATAAAATGTTAAAATATATGAAAACAAGAGTTTTATTAGAAAATAAACTCTTTTAGATAAATATATCATATCTAGAGTTTATTAAAAATCTCAATAGTTTAAAAAGACAAAACTCTATAATTAATATGCACAATATTATAAAAATTAAATTAAGAAATATATTTTATGATTTAAAATATTTCAGTTGCATGTTATCACGAGTTATAGATTTAAGAAAAACAGCAAATGTTGACAAATTTAGATTTGTACCTGGTGATGTTATTGATGCCATGTTACTAAAAAAATGTATTTGATATAATGGGAATTCACAAAAAAAAAAAATTATAAATTTACTGTTGAAAATAAAGGGTTGTGTTGAAAATAAAGAGTTGAAATTATTGAATGTTGAAAATAAGAGTTGTTAATATTGAAAATCAGTGTGTGATGATGTATGTAATGATGTATTTATTTTTGGATTATTTCAAAGAAATTCTATAAATAGGTCTCTCAATTTGTGAAGAAGAATACAATTGAGTGGATAAAATTTTATAAAAGTTTGTAGTTTAATATATTTTGTGAGTTTGATATTTTTATTTTTTACCATAAAGTTTTACTTTTAACATGTTATCAGCACGATACTTGAAGGTTCAGTTCTCCATATTTTTACAAGCTCCAAAACACAAGAAAGAGGTAACAATATTCAAAAGTAAGAATATTTATGTTACTGTTTATTTATTTTTATTGTGTATATATTTAATATATAATATCATGTTATAATATAAAAGGATTATATGACACCTCATTATAATAAAGTGATGTGATTATTTCACCGTTTATATATTTTTATTGTATTATATAACAATTATATATATATTTGTATAATGTCACAATATTATATAAAAAGGGTTTCTGACACCTCATTATAATATTGTGATGCGATATACATAATTATGTAAACATGAATACATTATATACATCATATTATTAACATAAAATTTACATATACAGACATTTGTTTTTTAAAGATTTTGTAACAATCATAAACGACTAGTTTTTACCTCATAAATATGACACATTCAATCACTTCAAACTTACTTTTCCTCCCTAAATATTTTCTTCATCAAAATTTTCGACAAAGAAGATGATGATTCTTTCAAGGTTATTTTGTATAATTATTTTAGTTATTATGTGACACCCTGACCCGAAACAATAAAATATACAGCGGAATTTAAAATTTTCTTTAAAATAGGGAAGGAGTTTCAAAATACATTTCATAAAATGTTTTACAAAATGAATACATGATCATTCAAATGATTTAACAAAATACAAAATATCATTCTTATGATCATGTCCCAAAATGATAACAAAATAATATTCCTTCCATCTTCGTATGCATATGACTCCAGGCCACAGTCAACGTCCTGATCCGTCGCTCTTATCTGCATCACATGAAAATAACTGAAATGAGTATGAAAACTCAGCAAGTGGAACTCTTACATAGCAATAATACATAGTATACTCTGTAAAACATGACTTTGAAATCATAAATACCATCAACTCTGAAACATGAATACTGTAGCAATAGCATAGCAATAACATAGCAATAAGATGGTATTTCTCTTTACTCTGGTTGGATTGATATCAATAGTATCTCTGACTGTGGTACTCGTATCCCAAATCGATATAAACCGATAACTCTGAGAGATACAAGCCTATGGGCGTTGATCAACTAATTGCATGCAATTCTCTGACTATGTTTCTATCAATCCAATAAAACATTTGAACTCTCTATAGCATTTAAACCATCACTTTGTAAACTCTTTCTTTTCTCTTGTATTCCCTTTTCAATAAATGAGACATACAATGCCTCCAATAGATATACAATCGAATCAATACATAACTATGGATCAAATGAAGGGAATAACACTTTGAAATCATTAAAACACCATACATATATAATCATGTGAGCAAAGGGATGAAATTCCACTTACAAACCACAATAACACCTTGATTCTAACTCTTGGTACACCACCTACAACAATAATCCATAAACAACACCATTATCAACTCTATATCCAAGAATCCAAGCTAAATAATCCATAAATCAACAAGAACAACAAACTCAAGTCAACTCTTAACTCAAAACCTTAAAAGAATCGCACCAAAAGCTTACCTTAGCTTCCTAGCACCAAGGAGAACCACGATCTCAAGTCGAAACGCAAACTAAACGCTTGAATCGAAGATAGAAAGCAAAAGAAATGGAAGAAAACCCTTGCAAGAAGAGAGGAAAATCGAAAATGGAGGAATGGGAAAGGATAAGGTATGGCCAACAACTCCAAAAAGTAACTTAAAATCTCGCCCATACCTAGACCGCGGGTGCGCTGCCACAAGCACCGCGGGTGCGCCTCGCTCACGGCACAACACAAAAATTCTGGAACACTGGGACCGCGGGTGCGGCGCTGCAAGCACCGCGGGTGCGGTCCCTGCACTACCGCGGGTGCGGTCCTGCTACGACTTCCCAACTCCATAATCATGAATAGTACACCGCGGGGGCAATCCTCTAAGAGCGCGGGTGCACTCTGGCCACGGCCAAGATCAAAACTCAACCAACTAAAATCGATCCGAAACTCTGAAACGAACAACCAACAACAACTAATACCTCAAGACAATAATACCAAGCATACTATAGCCCATAAACACAACTCTAATCATCTAAATCACATAACCCAAATAACATACGAAACTTAAATCGTACCGTACACCAGGCTCGGCTATTACATTCTCCCCTCCTTAGAGGAATTTCGTCCGCGAAATTGACGTCACTGCACGAACAACTCAGGATACTTCTCTCTCATCTCATCCTCTGGTTCCCACGTAGCCTCTTCGATCAAATGTTCCTCCAAAGGACTTTAACAATGCCGATCTCTTTGTTCCTCAAAACTCTAACTCTGCGATCCAGAATCTGAATCGGAATCTCTTTATACGTCAAATTCGGCGTCAAGTCCAATGGCTCGTGGTGAAGAACATGGGAAGGATTCGCAATATACTTCCTGAGCATCGATACGTGAAAAACATTATGGACTCTGTCAAGATCTGGCGGTAGGGCTAATCTGTAGGCTCGATCACCAACTCTGTCCAAGATCTCAAAGGGACCAATAAACCTCGGACTCAGCTTACCCTTCTTGCCAAACCTCATCACACCCTTGAGAGGTGCTATCTTCAGAAACACGTGATCGCCAACCTCGAACTGCAAAGGCCTACGACGAACATCTGCATAGCTCTTCTGTCTCGACTGCGCTGTCTTCATTCTCTCTCGGATCACAGCAACAATATCAGCAGTCTGTTGGACCAACTCTGGTCCCAACATCTTCCTCTCACCAACCTCATCCCAAAACAAGGGCGATCTGCACTTCCTGCCATAAAGTGCCTCATACGGTGCCATGCCAATCGTCGCCTGGTAACTGTTATTGTACGTGAACTCAACCAAAGGCAACATAGAATCCCAGCTACCTGGATAATCGATAGTACAATCTCTGAGCATATCCTCTAGAATCTGAATGACTCTCTCTGACTGACCGTCGCTCTGAGGGTGATAAGCTGTACTAAACGCTAACCGCGAACCCAAAGCTCTGTGCAAACTCTTCCAAAACTCTGAAGTAAACCTGGGGTCACGATCAGACACAATCGACAAAGGCACACCATGAAGTCTAACAATCTCTGCAATATATTCCTCGGCATACTGGTTCATGGAGTACGTCGTCTTGACTGGAAGAAAGTGCGCTGACTTGGTCAATCGATCAACGATAACCCAAATGGAATTATATCCTCTCTGCACTCTGGGAAGACCAGTCACGAAATCCATCGTAATATGCTCCCACTTCCACTGAGGAATCGACAATGATAGCAATGTCCCAGTAGGTCTCTGATGCTCGATCTTCACCTGCTGACAAGTAAGGCACTGAGAAATGAACAAAGCAACATCTTTCTTCATACCTGGCCACCAATAAAGTCGACGAAGATCCTGATACATCTTCGTACTGCCTGGATGAATCGAATATGGCGCGGTATGAGCCTCTGTCAAGACGTCTCGTCGAATATCATCGTCAATAGGAACACAGATACGGCATCTGAAAGTCACCAAACCCTCTCCATTCATCGCAAACTCTGAGTTGCCTCTCTACTCTGCTCTAGCTCTCAACTCTGTCAACTGAACATCGTCAGTCTGCTCTCTACGGATCCTGTCCGTCAATGTAGCCCGAATGACCAACGCTGAAAGGCGAGCAATGGTCCCCGGAACTACCAAATCAATCTCCTCTCTCTGCAAATCCATCAACAATGGCCTCTGAATCAAAGAACTCAAAGAAGATCTCGACTTACGACTCAAAGCGTCTGCTACAACATTCGTCCTTCCCTGGGTGGTAACTGATCGTCACATCATAGTCTTTGACAAGCTCTAACCACCTCCTCTGTCGCATATTGAGCTCTTTCTGGGAAAACAGATACTTCAAACTCTTGTGGTCTGTGAAGATCTCACACTTTTCGCCATACAAGTAATGTCTCCAAATTTTCAAGGCGAAAACCACAGCTGCTAGCTCCAAATCATGCGTCGGATAATTCCTCTCGTAATCTTTCAACTGGCGATAAGCATAAGCAATGACCTTACCTCGCTGCATCAGCACTGCACCAAGGTCCTTTCTTCGACGCATCGGTATAGACAACGAAATCCTCTGAACCACTGGGCAATGAAAGAACATGAGCTGTCGTCAATCTATCCTTCAACTCCTGAAATGCTCTCTGGCAGTCAATGGACCACTCGAACTTCACAGTCTTCCTCGTCAGATTGGACAATGGCAGGGCAATCTTGGAAAAATCTGAAATGAAACGACGATAATAACCCGCCAAACCAAAGAAACTGCGTACCTCTGAGACAGTGGTAGGAATAGGCCACTTCTGAATCGCCTCTATCTTCACTGGATCAACTGCTATAGCATCCTTCGAAACGACATGGCCTAGAAAAGAAATCTGATCCAACCAAAACTCACACTTCTTCAACTTGGCAAACAACCTCTTCTCCCTCAACATCTGAAGAACAACTCTGAGATGCTCTGCATGAAGCTCTCTGGTCTTGGAATAGATCAAGATGTCATCGATGAAGACAATGACGAAGCTATCCTGATATAGCTTGAACACTCGGTTCATCAGATCCATGAAAACTGAAGGGGCATTGGTCAGACCAAAAGACATCACGAGAAACTCATAGTGACCATACCTGGTCCTGAACGCCGTCTTAGGGATATCGGACTCCCTAACCTTCAACTGATAGTAGCCAGACCGAAGATCAATCTTCGAAAAGACAGTAGCACCATGGAGCTGGTCAAATAGGTCGTCAATCCGTGGCAACTGATACTTGTTCTTGACAGTCACTTTGTTGAGCTCTCTGTAGTCGATACACAGCCGCAACGACCCATCTTTCTTCTTGACAAACAGAACCGGAGCTCCCCAAGGCGAAGAACTCGGACGAATGAAACCTTTGTCTAGAAGATCCTGCAACTGCGTCTTCAACTCCTTCATCTCGGTAGGGGCCATCCTATACGGAGCCTTAGAAATAGGAACCGTACCTGGAGCTAAATCAATAACGAACTCAACATCTCTGTCCGGCGACAAACCCGGAACATCATCCTCAAACACATCGGCAAACTCCCTCACAACATCAATATCATCAATATTCAACTTAACCATACCATCCACATCCACAATAGAAGCAAGAAACCCATCGCAACCTCTACACAACAATCTCTCAGTCATCAAGACATGAAATAAAAGGAAGGACCAGCGAAGTACCTGCACTGGCGAGCATACCTCCCTTATTGATATCATCTGCAAAAGTCACCGTCTTAGCAACGCAATCAATCACTGCACGATAAGTCGATATCCAATCCATGCCAAGAATAACATCAAAGGCAACCATCGGGATCACAATCAAATCAGCAAAGACCTCTCTATCATCAATACGAACAGGGCATGCATACACAATAGACGTCGGGCACAACACATCTCCTGAAGGTAAAACAACATTGAACTGGAGGGGAATAACAGAAGGAACTATACCCAAAGATCTCAAAAACAATTCAGACATAAAAGAATGAGTAGCACCAGTATCAATCAAAGTCGTAGCTACTCTGCCTGAAATTAAAATGGTACTAGAGATCACAGAAGAATCATGATTAATACCTTCCTTCGTCATCGTAAAGATACGACCCTGCACCTTCCCTTGGCTAGCTCCCTTTGGACAATCTCGGGCAATGTGGCCTGCCGTGCCACAACGATAGCAAGAATGAGTGTCAAATCTGCACTCTCCCCTATGATGTCTCCCACACTTGGGACACAAAGGCTTCTCGGGATCAGATGGAGCAACTGGAACTATCGGTGGTCTAGGATTCGAGTCCATCTTGCCCTTCCCCTTGAATCGATCTCTGCCTCTCTGACTCGAACTCTGGCCCCTCTGAGCAATGGCCTGGTGTCTCGCTTGCCTCTCCCTGGCAATGTCCTTCTCGTCCTGCTCGGCCAACAAAGCCTTGGACACGATCTCCTTGAAAGTCACGGCCTTGGACATATTGATATCTCGACGAATCTCAGCTCTAAGGCCTCGAATGAAATGAGCGCCTTTGTCTCTGTCGTTGGAAGCAATATACGGGGCAAACAAGCAACCCTCCTCAAACTTCAGAATATACTCGTCCACATTCAAGCTCCCCTGTCGAAGCTCCAAGAACTCCGTAACCTTCCTCGCTCGAAGTGCGTCGGGGAAATACTTGTCATAGAACAGGTCTGTGAACTCTGACCACTTCAATGTCGAGACATCAACTCCAACTTTGGTCGCATTCCACCAAATGCGAGCAGCTTTAACCAACATGAAAACAGCACAACTGATAAGGTCTCTGTCCTCGTAGTGGAGATGATCGAAGATCGCCTCTAAAGCCTTGACCCACTCGACAGCAACTAAAGGATCGGTGCTCCCTGAAAACTCTGGTGGATCCATCCTCTTGAAAGCAGAAAATATGGCATCAGTGCCAACAGCCTGAGCAACTTGCCCTCTCGCTTGACCTCTGCCCTGACCTGCTCCTTGCAATCGGAGCAACTGCTGGATCTGCTCGCTATGAACTTTGGCCTGCTCTTTAAGCAACTTGCCGAACTCGTCGACAACTCTCGAGGAAGAACTATCCTCACCCTCTACTGCTTTCCTCTTAGGTGGCATCCTCTACTCTACAATGGGCTCACAAAAGACATATCAATATATAACAATGGATAGATGCAAGAAAACATACCCGGACAGTTGACAGTAGACGAAGTCATATGCATTGGTCCGAAGAACACCGCTCTGATACCACTAAATGTGACACCCAGACCCGAAACAATAAAATATACAGCGGAATTTAAAATTTTCTTTAAAATAGGGAAGGAGTTTCAAAATACATTTCATAAAATGTTTTACAAAATGAATACATGATCATTCAAATGATTTAACAAAATACAAAATATCATTCTTATGATCATGTCCCAAAATGATAACAAAATAATCTTCCTTCCATCTTCGTATGCATATGACTCCAGGCCACAGTCAACGTCCTGATCCGTCGCTCTTATCTGCATCACATGAAAATAACTGAAATGAGTATGAAAACTCAGCAAGTGGAACTCTTACATAGCAATAATACATAGTATACTCTGTAAAACATGACTTTGAAATCATAAATACCAGTCAACTCTGAAACATGAATACTGTAGCAATAGCATAGCAATAACATAGCAATAAGATGGTATTTCTCTTTACTCTGGTTGGATTGATATCAATAGTATCTCTGACTGTGGTACTCGTATCCCAAATCGATATAAACCGGTAACTCTGAGAGATACAAGCCTATGGGCGTTGATCAACTAATTGCATGCAATTCTCTGACTATGTTTCTATCAATCCAATAAAACATTTGAACTCTCTATAGCATTTAAACCATCACTTTGTAAACTCTTTCTTTTCTCTTGTATTCGCTTTTCAATAAATGAGACATACAATGCCTCCAATAGATATACAATCGAATCAATACATAACTATGGATCAAATGAAGGGAATAACACTTTGAAATCATTAAAACACCATACATATATAATCATGTGAGCAAAGGGATGAAATTCCACTTACAAACCACAATAACACCTTGATTCTAACTCTTGGTACACCACCTACAACAATAATCCATAAACAACACCATTATCAACTCTATATCCAAGAAACCAAGCTAAATAATCCATAAATCCACAAGAACAACAAACCCAAGTCAACTCTTAACTCAAAACCTTAAAAGAATCGCACCAAAAGCTTACCTTAGCTTCCTAGCACCAAGGAGAACCACGATCTCAAGTCGAAACGCAAACTAAACGCTTGAATAGAAGATAGGAAGCAAAAGAAATGGAAGAAAACCCTTGCAAGAAGAGAGGAAAATCGAAAATGGAGGAATGGGAAAGGATAAGGTATGGCCCACAACTCCAAAAAGTAACTTAAAATCTCGCCCATACCTAGACCGCGGGTGCGCTGCCACAAGCACCGCGGGTGCGCCTAGCTCACGGCACAACACAAAAATTCTGGAACACTGGGACTGCGGGTGCGGCGCTGCAAGCACCGCGGGTGCGGTCATTACCGCGGGTGCGGTCCCTGCACTACCGCGGGTGCGGTCCTGCTACGACTTCCCAACTCCATAATCATGAATAGTACACCGCGGGAGCACTCCTCTAAGAGCGCGGGTGCACTCTGGCCACGGCCAAGATCAAAACTCAACCAACTAAAATCGATCTGAAACTCTGAAACGAACAACCAACAACAACTAATACCTCAAGACAATAATACCAAGCATACTATAGCCCATAAACACAACTCTAATCATCTAAATCACATAACCCAAATAACATATGAAACTTAAATCGTACCGTACACCGGGCTCGGCTATTACATATTATACTCACTAATCTTGTATTTATCAGAGAATATCCACCTCGCGTTTTTTCATTACTTTTAAAAATGCTTGTACTTATAATTAATCTGTTACTTTGTATTGTCATTTTAATATATTTATAACTTAACTAATAAAATGCATTGTTATTTTTATAGTACCACCATGTCAAATTTGACAAAGCTTAAATTTGTTGCGCTCGACATTACGAGAAAAAATTGTATGACATGTACTCTATATGTAGAAATACATCTTGAGTCATTGGGTCTAAGTGAGACCATTAAAGAAAATGGTATTTCATCATCACAAGAAAAAGCAAAAGCTATTATATTTTTGCATCGACATCTTGACGAATAATTAAAATGTGAATATCTAATTGAAAACATCAAATGACTTTATGGAAATGATTAAAAGAAATGTTTGAACATATAAGGGAAGTTATACTTCCGACTATCCGTGATGATTGGAATACGTTAAGATTCAAAGATTTTAAGAAAGTCAATGAATACAATTCAGCGATGTATCGAATAATCTTGCAATTAAAATTTTGTGGACATGAGATTACAGAATCAGAAATGATTGAGAAAATATTTTTTCACTTTTCACGCATCCAATATAACTTTACAATAACAATATATAATGTGTGGATTTGCAAGATATTCTGAACTTATTGCATGTCTTCTTGTGGTGAAAAAGAACAATGAGCTGCTCATGAGAAATCATCGGCATCGACCTATTGGATCAACATCATTTCCAGAAGTAAATGTTGTAAGTAAAATGAATTCAAACCTGGAAACCAAAATAAATTTTGAAACAAGGTCGAGGTCGAGGTCGAGGTCGTGGTTGTGGTCATGGTTGTGGACGTGAAAGTGGTCTTGATCATGGCCGCGGCCATGGTTTTGAAAACAATCGAGATAGTTACTTCTATAACTTATCTCAAAAGGGTGTCACGAACCACCCACTAAAAAGGTATCATGAAAACATGAGTGTTAATAAAAATCACTCAAAACGATTTGAAAGTTCTTATTTTAGATGCGACACTCCAGGACATTGGTCTCGTATTTGTCGATCCCCAGAGCACCTTTGTAAGCTCTATAAAGAATTGATAAATGGGAAAGGAAAAGAGGCCAATCACTGAACTTAGTGGTCGTTTGAGTAATTTAACTCATTTTGATGCTGTAGATTTTTTGAAAGATTTATCTGAAAATGATCAATATATTGGTGAATTGAAATGTTTTCATGTGCTCATATATTGTTTTATTATATAATTATGATATTTCTTATATTTTTCAATAAATTACATATGTATTGTCGGTAACTTTTTTCATTGCATATTTATTTTGATATAATTCAGATATGGAAACTCCTATGAAAAAAGCTAAACAAGGAACTAATCCTATGGAAGTTTGCATACCTGATAGTGGTACAACGCACACTATTCTCCGAGATAAAAGATATTTCTTGGAACTAAAACCAACAAAAACAATGATGAATACAATATCAGGCCATGTAGACTTGATAAAAGGTTGTGGTAAAACACATTTCATAAATGATGATTTGCATTCACCACAATTGAACATAAATTTGTTGATCTTTAATGACATATATTCACATGGGTACGATACTCAATAAATGAAGGAAATGAGAAATATATGTGTCTTACCACATAAATATCATGAAAGAATTATGTAGTTGAAAAACTATCAATACTCCCTACTTGATTGCATTATACATATATAAGTCCAATTGAATCAAACATGGTAGTTGATAATTCTTCAAAACTGATTAATTAGCATGATCGATTAGGACATCCTGGTTCAACAATGATGCGAAGAATGATAGAAAATACGCATGTTCATCCGCTGAAAGACCCGAAGATCTTTCAAAATAATAAGTTTCAATACAAAGCATGTTCTCTTGGAAAACTTATTATATGACCATCACCAGCTAAAATCTAAATTGAATCACTTATGTTTCTTGAACATATTCAGGGTTATATTTGTTGGCCAATTCATCTGCCATGTGGACCATTTAGATATCTTATGGTATTGATCAATACCTCCAGCAGATGGTCACATGTATGTTTATTATAAACTCAGAATGTAGTATTTGCAAGATTACTTGCTCAAATAATAAAATTGTGAAATCAATTTCTCAATCATACAATCAAGAAAAGTAGACTTGATAATGCTGGTGAATTTACTTCCTAGACTTTCAATGATTATTGTATGTCAATGAGAATCACTGTTGAGCATCATGTTGCTCATGTACATACACAAAATAGATTAGCTGAATCATTGATTAAATGTATACAACTGATTACTAGACCAATGATTATGAAAACAAAACTCCATGTTTCTATATGAGAACATGCAATTTTACATGCTGCTGTATCAATTCGCATCAGACCAAGTGCATATCATAAATACTCCCCATTGCAGCCTACCTTTGGTAAAGAACCAAACATTTCTCATCTGAGAATTTTTGGATGTATGGTATATGTGTCTATTGCACAGCCTTAACAAACAAAAATAGGACCTCAAAGAAAGATCAGAATTTATATTGGTTATGATAACCCATCAATCATTCGATATCTTGAGCCTCAGACAGGCGACGTGTTTACAGCACGTTTTGCTGAATGTCATTTTAATGAGGAATTCTTCCCAATGTTAGAGGGAGAAAAGAAACATATCGAAAAGGAAATTACATGTTATACATCATCATTGTTACATCTGGATCCAAGAACTAAACAATGTGAAAAAGATGTACATCAAATTGTGGACTTACAAAGAATAGCAAATCAAATGTCAGATGCATTTGCAGATACAAAAGGAGTCACTAAATTTTATATACATGCTGTAAATGCCCCTGCTCGAATTGAAATTTCAAAGAAACAAATTGAAGACATTCATGAGCATAGAGAAACATGATAATCACAAAATAGAGAATGATATTCCGACATAATTACATGATGATGAAAATGTTCCGTCAGAACCACAAACTGATGAGAATCGTGAAATCTCTATCAATTATATTAATACTGGAAAAAATGAATCCGAAAAGATATAAAAAAATTTGACGAGATATTTTCTTACAATGTGTCATTTGACATCATAAATGTCAATGAAATCATGAACCAAAATATTTTGATGAATGTAAAAATCTACATGACTGGATAAAATGGAAAGATGACATCTAGGTTGAATTGGATTCTCTAAATAAATCTAACGTTTTTGGGATTATAGTCCTTACACCTGAATGTGTAAAACATGTTGGGTACAAATGAGTCTTTATTCGAAAGCGAAATGAAAAAAAATGAAATAGTAAGATATAAAGCTCGACTTGTTGCACAAAGTTTTTCTCAAAGGCCTGAAATTGATTATGAAGAAACGTATTCTCCTGTTATGGATGCAATTACGTTTCGGTATTTGATTAGTTTGGCGGTATCTGAAAATTTAGAAATATTTCTTATGGATGTTGTCATAGCTTACTCATACGGATCACTTGATAGTAATATATATGAAAATTTCTGAAGGATTTAAGAAGCCTGAAGCACAAAGTTCAAAACCCAAAGAATGTTATTCTGTGAAATTTTATATGAGTTAAAGCAATCCGGCCGAATATGGTATAATTGGCTAAGCGAACACTTAATGAAAAAGATATATGTAAACAATTCAGATGCGTAATTATTGTTGTATATATTGATTTAAACATTATTGAAACGATAAAGAAATTCAAGAAGTTGTGTCGTACTTGAAGGAAAAATTTGAAATGAAGGACCTTGGAAAAACAAAGTATTGTCTGTGTTTGCAAATTGAACAAAAATGTGGAATATTTGTTCCCAAACCGGACTGAAATTTCTTGGCGTTAACAGAAGCAAACACTTATAACAACTTCATCAAATCACGCCGAGATTATTGCGCTACATGAAGCAAGCCGTGAATGTGTGTGGCTAAAATCAATGACCAAACATATCTAAATCTCATGCGGATTATCATTCGACAAGAAGCATGTTATACTATATGAAGATAATACTGCATGTGTTACTCAAATGAAAGAGAGATACATTTTAAAGTGACATAACTAACCATATTCCCCCTAAGTTCTTTGCATTCACCCAAGAACTTGAGAAGAATAAATATATTGATATTGGTTACATTTAATCAAGTAAAAAATAATAAGATCTCTTCACAAAGTCACTTCCTACGACAATATTCAGAAAACATATATATAACACTGAGATGCGCAATCTACGAAATTTGTGAAAAATCGTTTGTGCTAACATGAGGGAGAGTTTACATGACTACACTATTTTTCTCTTACTATGGTTTTTATCCCGAATGGTTTTTCCTATAGTAAGGTTTTTAACGAGGCAGTATAAAAATACGTAATGAAGACAATCATTATATCACGATCATCATCACAAGGAAGAGTGTTGAAAATAAAGAGTTGTGTTGAAAATAAAGAGTTGAAAATACTGAATGTTGAAAATAAGAATTGTAAATATCGAAAATTAGTGTGTGATGATGTATTTAACGAAGTATTTATTTTTGGATTATTTACAAATAAATTCAATAAATAGGCATCTCAATTTTTGAAAAAAATCACAATCGAGTAGAGAAATTTTTTTATAAAGTATGTAGTTTAATATATTGTGTAAGTTTAAAATTTTTCTTTTTATCGTAAATTTTTAGTTTTAACCTAACGAATTTATTGACCCATTAATGAGATTTTTCCAATTTAGTAAAGAGTCGCCGGCCTACCAACATCTCTGTAGTCTATTCAATTTAATTAAGTTTTCCAGTAGGATTTAAAAGATTTGGCCCGATATATCTTACTCACCCGAATTGACACCTTAAATAATTTGGTCTATCGAGTATGTGTATATACTAAAAAACATATATCAATTCAATTTGATAAATAAATAAATAAATTATTTAATTAATTAATATTTTTAAATTTTTTATTACATAAATAATATTTATTTATTCTATTAATTAGACATTTAACTACTTAATTAAAAAAATATTTATTTATTTGTTGAAATAAATAAATAAATATTTATTCTTATTTATTATTATTTTACGTTATTTCATTTAATTGTTCTTACACGTGGATAACTAATTAAATAAAATCCTTGTTTTTTGAAAGTATTTTAATTAATCGAGTTTGTAGATTTGTGATTAATCAATTTTAAGATTTGGCAGATTATATGAGTATTAAAGTTTGTTAAATAATTAGATTAGTTCGATTTTATCCTAATCAAATCTAATTAATTTAAAGCATCAGTTATAAATAGTAATCTATTTTTTTATAGTTAGCTCAATGGATAATTAAGTGTTATATTCGTACTTATCTCATACAATTATCTAGAATTATCGCATTTTCTATCTTAATCTCAATTGAATAATCGGAAATTTAAATTTTAACATTTAAAATTATTGACCAATCTTAATATACATTATTATTTATAAATTTTTGATGTAATTTAATCTATAGCTTTTATTTTATCCTTATTATTCACATGCCCTTTCCTATTCTATTCCTATGATATCTCTATCTTCATATTGTGATATACATTATTTAATTATTATTATTATTATTTACTATACACGTAATCTTAATTTTACACTGCCCAATTCGTGATCATAATCTAAAGTGCAATATATATATATATATATATATAATCAAGGTTTCAAGTGTATATATGTACATACATATATATATTTATAATCAAGGAGATCTCTGTGATTTGAGATCAATTTTTTTTATATAATTATAATACAATATGTCACAATTAATGTTTTCTTAAAAAAATAAAAAATGGTGGGAAATCATTTTTACGATTATTATTTTTAAAATAATATGCTGTCCATGGTCTATGGCCAGGTTTATTTAATTTAAACCATTACTATACATCACTCAATTTAATAAAGCCTATGCGCGTAGAGATTATATTCTTTAATGAATTGCCAATATTATAAATTAAATTAATAATTTTTCAAAAATCTCTCATATGAATTTATATATTTATCAATATCATAAATTAATATTTCTTTAAAAAATTAAAACAGAACTAAGATTATATTGTTATTTGTGTTCCTTATGATTTAATTTTTATTGGTGATATTTCGTTGTCATTTGTTTCTATAGTGACTTTTTTTTATTAATTAATATATTGAATAATATTTAATTATTAAAAACAATTAATATAATTTACTTATTTTTATAAATATATATAAAATAAATTTTATATTTTATAGAAAATCAAGGAAAATGTTATAGAAATTAACGAAACACAATAGTTTTTTATGTAATTAAATTTATGTTCGCTACTTTAAAATAATAAAATCTTATAATCTCATTAATTTATAGAAGTTTTACCGTATTTAGTTCCACTGTCAAAATTAGTTAATGAGATATTGCAAGCGCTAGGATTGGGCGGATCTAGAAATTTTTTTGGGGGCGGAAATTATTTTGAAAAATAATTAATTATTTTAAAAAATTCAAATAAATATAATATTTTCACATCTGCTCACAAAATGATAGGAATAATAACATATATTATATACGAAAATCGAAATATATTGATTTTACATCTAGTCACAAAATAATAGGAATAATAACATATATTATATACGAAATATATTGATTTTTTAAATCTTAATTTAGTACAAAGATATTTAAAAAATAATTTAAAATTATTGATTCAAGCTAATTTATATATTAAAGGGCAAATCTCCATAAATTTTTTTATTAGTGATGTGGTTTTAACTATAATTTTTTTTAAGAAAATAATAAATAGATTAAATTTGGTCCATCAGAAAATATGAAGTTCTTTTTAAATGTATATGAAATTATTAAAATTTAATAAATTAAAATACAAAATAATATTTTATTTCCCTCGATTTAGTTATGTCTCTATATATGAAATGTTTAGTCTTTTTATTAATAAAAAACAGAATAGATATTTGTATTAGGTAATTAATATTTATACACAAAAATTATGCTAAATATTATTTTTTTCTAAAAATATATTTATAACATTTGATTCCAAAAATCCAATTTATATAATTTTAGCTTGGTTTTCCAAAAGAAATTGACGAAAATGTGATCGTTCATATATTTATAGCATTAACCATAAAATGTTTTAATTTTTTTAAAAAAATAGTTGCCTTTTAGATTAAATTTATATATATGGATTTAAAGTATTTAGAAAATATTTATTAAAATTCAAATATTTTAAACATATAATAAAAATATATTTTAGAAAGATTTGAATTTTTTTTAAAAAAATTTCTTCCAAATTTGAGTCGATCATAACGGTTGTTAATTAGCTATTAAAGCGTGATTCTCGACCAGCTACACACTTAAACGGTTCATTCGATGCTACCTGTGGGGCACTGGCCCCACAGGATTTCAGCCATTGATTTTACATGGTGATTAAATCTGGGCCTTTGATCACCTCATGGGGTGTATGTGTGTTTAAATCTGAGCCTTTGATCACTTCATTGGGGCAGTGCCTCACAAGGTAGAGTGAAATGAACCCACTTAAACCTCTTTAAAGTGCGGCAAGGTCTTATCGGTGCTAGTGAGTTATAATATATTTAACAAATTGACCGTTTAACAAGGTAAATGATAGAATTACTAAAGCAGACAATTAATAAGCAGCTCAAAATAAATAACACAACATATATAAAAGTTCGAAAGAAATATATTTCTATGTCTCTCTTTCTTACACTCAATAAAAGAATTCGTTAAATGACTTTAGTTGTTATAACAATAACTTAAAAACTCATTTCAGATGGGACTTATTCACTTACTTATTACTCTTAGTAAACAACATTTTATTGAACCCTAGGTCCAGACAGATATATCAACACTCTAAACAGATAACTTGAGCAACTTGAGTGAATGTGTAGCACAAAATGATCTTAAATGATCAGATATGGACAATATGCCTGTGCTATGGAGAAACTTGATTATAGAACTGTTAAGATTGGAACTTGGACCTAACTCAATCCCAAAAGCTAGATCAAGGGGGGAGGATGGTCTAAGACCATATATACAATTATCAGGTTATTTATCCTACCGATGTGGGACAATTAACACACCCCTCTCACGTCCAGGAATGAACATCTGGAGCGTGGAGTTTACAAATGACCCAATTATAGACAGAACGGTGGTCCAACACATAACGGTGGAACCTGAGCTCTGATACCATGTTAAGGTTGGAACTTGGACCCAACTTAACCCCAAAAGCTAGCTCTTAGGGTTGAGTTCGGTCCAAATTCCAATCTTAACAAAAATAATGATCAAGAGTCGTCGAGATCTTGATTATGGCATATTGTGAATGATTTCACTAGTCTCTTGGTCTTGAATCATGTCTTTATATACTTGATTTCCTTCAGCAATCAGTTCTTTATCAACTATCATTTAAATTGATATTTAACCTAAAAACAAGTTATCTTTTTTTAATTTCTCTTTATAGTACGCATGCCGTTATTACTGTTCACTGACATTAATTAATCCAAATATGATAATTAACTATTTCTTAATTTTTTTTCTCCTGTAAAATTAGTTGGAAATAAGATGCATACTTTTCCCTATTTTAACCTCGTATTGCGTTATTTAAACCCTTCTATGTACAGAGTCTGCACCATCCATTTGTCCATTTTCCTTGCTTCTCTGTCATCTTTCTTCTTTCAATCATTTTCACAGATCATCGTAATCTTTCTGATAAAATCCATTAACTATAGTAAAAAGATAATCAGAAATCAGCTGGTTTTTTTGCGACGACTTCTACGCAAGGAATAGAATGGCACTCATAGCTAATCTTGCTTTCAATCCCAACAAGATGATGTCTTCATTTCCTGATTCTGATAAGATCAGATCTTCTCACCAAGTTTCCGTGGCGTCGAAAGTTCATACTTCTCCCAAGTATCTTTCTTGATTCTAATCCCTGTCTTTTTATTACGATATCTATAGGTGTATTGGGGAACCGACGGTCTAACTTTGTCTACTCCACATGGAAGTAACTGCATGGAGTCTTCTTTCGAAAAAATAATTAATCATATTTCTTGTCTTAAATCAGGAAAATTGCATCGTCGTTCTTATATAATCAATCCTCTACGTAATTTAATTCAATCTTAATCAAGTATTTTTTTTTTTCAGTTTTTGAAAATTTTAATATGTTTTATATTTAATGTGATACTTCACGTGATTCACATCAACTCTTGATCGGTGTTATGTCAAAAAAAAAAAAAGATAATTAAAACTGAAGTTTGAGACTAATTAACTCACAAAATTAAATATACAAATTTTAAAAAAAATGCAATTTTTCCTTCTTTAAACAAACCAATATTCATGTCTGTTCATGCCTCATAATACTATGTTTTTTTTACTTCTTTAAATGCTTCGTTGAATTATGGATCGTAGGGAGGTGATAAACCTTAAAAAACCATTCTCTCCCCCAGAAAAAGTTCTCGACCAAGTGACTCCCTCCATGCCACAAGAAAAGTGTGAGATATTTACACAGCTACATGATTGGGCTGAAAACAATATCTTGGTGATACTAAAAGACGTCGAGAAATCTTGGCAGCCGAGTGACTATTTACCCGACTCAACTTCCGAAGGATTCGTGGATCAGGTCAAAGAATTGAGGGAGAGAACCAAAGAGATCCCAGATGACTGTTTAGTTTCATTGGTTGGTAACATGATTACCGAGGAAGCACTTCCAACTTATCAGACATTTCTCAATACAATAGATGGAGTCCGAGATGAGACTGGTTCTAGCCCCACGCCTTGGGCTATCTGGATCCGAGGGTGGACCGCCGAAGAGAACAGACACGGTGATCTTCTCAATCGATATCTCTATCTCTCCGGACGTGTCGATACGAAACAAATCGAGAAAACCATACAATACTTGATTGGTTCCGGGATGGTAATATTTATTTACTTATATACAATAGCATTTAATTAATAATCAACTTACTCTGCATGCCGTTTGAGTTTTTAATAACTTTGTCAACTTGAATTTTAACATTAAAAGGATGTCAGCACGGAGAACAACCCGTATCTTTCCTTTATCTACGTGTCATTTCAAGAAAGGGCAACGTTCATAGCTCATGGAAACACAGCTAGGATTGCCAAAAAATATGGGGACACAAAACTGGCTCAGATTTGTGGCATCGTTGCCGCAGATGAGAAACGCCATGAAGCTGCCTACACAAAAATTGTTGAGAAGCTCTTTGAGATCGATCCGGATAGCACGATGAGGAGTCTTGCTGACATGATGAAGAAGAAAATCGTAATGCCAGCCCACATGTTGTACGATGGCGTGGATGAAAATATTTTCAGTAACTACTCCGCCGTTGCGCAACGAATAGGTGTATACACTGCCAGAGACTATACCGACATTATGGAATTCTTGGTCGACCGATGGGGTGTGAAGAATTTGACGGGGCTCTCCGACGAGGGGCGTAAAGCGCAGGATTATGTTTGCGGTTTAGTTCCGAGATATAGGAAGTTCGAGGAGAGGGCACAAGCTCTGGGAAAGCAAGCTACTGTTCCCTTTAGTTGGATATTGGGTAGAGAGGCTTGAATATTTATTTATTTATAATTATATATATATATATATATATATATATATATATATATATATATATATATATGTATGTATGATACACTATATTTACAACAAATATTGAATAACATTTCAAGAAAAAAAAAACAAATATTGAATAAAGTAATCCTTTGAATTGCAGATATTTACTTGAGTGAATTTGTGCTCACGTGTTTGCTTTTAGCGTGAATTCTCTCATATATTGTTTTCAATATTCTTATAAATATTTTGGGATATACTTTTTTGAAGATTAATAAAAAAAATGCAACGTATATATATAACTGACATTAATCATATTATATAAATACGTGTGTGTTGGCAAATACTATGAAAGCCATCAAAATATAGAAATTGAGTTGATGTACGATTCAAAATATACGAATTGTTTTCCTATACAATAATTGCAACTTGACATATTTTGGTTATATACATATATATATATATATATATATATATATATATATATATATATATATCATTCTGTGTGGGGTCCTTAACTCCTAATCGTTATTACAACACAATCAGATTAAGGTTAATTAATTACAGCGGAAAACGAGTTTAAATTTTCTTTACAATGAGCCCAAAATATATTATTTGAGTACAAAAATAGTATTTCATCTCACAACATAAAATATGCCCACACAATCAAAACCAACTATATACAAACAACTCATATCCTCGGGACATACCTCGGAGACAGAAAAATGGCAATTTTAGTCATGCAAGTTGATATATTTTGAGTTTTCGTTAGGTAATTTGTCAATATTTGGTGGTAAATTGAATTTTTTTGTTCTTTGATTGAAGCCACTAAATCTAAAAATTATTACTTATTTAATACCGATTATCTCTTGAATTATGAGTCATATAGATTGAATTTATTAATTATACATGATAAAATTAGGTAGCAAGAAAGTATTGTTTTTGTAATGCCCGAAAATTTAATCCTAATAATCGGTAATTATTGATTTATAATTTGATATTATTACGAGATAATTAACCGAGACACGATTTGAGGTAACGTGTGAAAATGTAAGTGCAAGGACAGTAGCATTCACGCACATGCGCGAACGGATGCGCGCACATGCGCGAAGTGGACAGAAGGCTTCGCGCATCTGCGCGAAGTGGAGGCACGCATATGCGCCGAGTGGCCAGTGGCAAGATTGCCGAGACAGAACATTAGGCGCACATGCGCGACTTGTGTGCGCACGTATGCGCGATATGTCTAGAGGACCTCGCGCATATGCGCGGCGAGGAGTCACGCATATGCGCGAGCTACCGAGAAGTTATGTTCGATAACCAGTAGGTCTCGCGCATATGTGCCGATTGATGTCGCGCATATGCGCCGACATATGCGCGAGACGTGCTGAACTAAGAATGAGCCACACGTCTATTATATGCATGATATATATATCATAAACGAATTCCTTACCTCAGATTCAAGGAGAACGAAGAAAATTTCAGAGAAAGTTTTCGAGAAAGAGTGGAAAATCCTTACGCCTTTTGTGAAAAATCCGTCCGTCTGATTTTGAATCCGACTTCGGTACCGAGTTCCTAGCAACGTAGGCTACAACTGGACGTAAGTTTTACTACGTTTTGACATGTTTTGAAATTATGCTATTGTCAGAATTGGATGGAATTCATATATGATGTTCTTGACATATTAGACATCATAGAATCGAAGTCAGATTAATAAACGGACTGATTATGAAATTGTTGTGAATTTCTGAAGTTAATTGATTGAGATATAATATCAGATTGTATTGATATTGATTATGAATCGAGGAAATTGTTATCTGGTGGTGTAGTATTGACGGGGATACTGAGTTTGTACCGTTATGCCGATGATTTGAATTAAATCCAGATTAATCAGTTCAGTGTTGAATTGAGAATTGAATATTGATATTATGATTCTCAATATGTCGTTTCAGATTTATCGAGACAGTCTGGAGTTCAGAACTGATATTGCTTCAGACCGAGACTACAAACGAAAGGTATAAGTCAATGTGGTATCGGGAGATCGACTTGAGTCGGTTTAGACTTGAGTTTCTCTAAATCACATACTTTACTTTATTGCATTGATATTTGCATTGATTTGACTGATGTACTTGTTCTATTGAATTATAGATAACAGGTATTAGACAAGTAATCTTGTGACAGAAGTGCCTGATAGTGGCGGGATCGCCACGGGCACATTGCACGATGTCTCAAGATAGGATATTGGCGATAGAGCTACAGTCCATGATGGTTAGGTCAGGACACTGGATGTTTGGTTATATCGAGTAAATAGAATCGGAATTTCCTCTATTACGGAATTCGATATAAGAACACCATATTTGGTTATATCGAGTAAATAGAATCACTGTTCCTTCTATTACGGAATTCGATATAGGAACACCACATCTGGAAATCGGGATCCCTAGACTAGGATTGAGTCTAGTCTGAGTCGTAGAGTAACGAGCATTGTCGACAGTTTGATATTGATTATATTTCAGCTTTTGATATATATTGATGTTACTTGTTCATGCTTTATTTTTATCATATGATTGCATGTTTCGTTGATTTATACTGGGATTATATTCTCACTGGAATTATCCTGTTGTTGTCTTGTTTGTATGTGTACATGACAACAGGTGGGACATGATCAGGGTCCAGGAGATGAGGAGAGATCGTGATAGAGTGGAGACTTCGGACTTGGATGCATATAGGGTTTTGACACTTGATATTTAGATGTTGAACCTTAGTTTTACTGATTTGTAGACAGTACAGGACTTGTACTTTATTTTATACTGAGTTGTATATTAGTTGATTTCACTACGCTCCGCATTTTTAAAAAAAAAAATTTTAGACCCTGTTTTATAATTGATTAATTAGTCTCAATGGTGATTAAGAAATTGATTAGCGTCCGGGTCCCCACAGTTTTCCAATTGTTCCTTGTAAAATATAGATGAGATAACTGTGACTTAATTTTTGGTATAATAAATAAAAATATATTTATGAATTTATTTGATCTATTAGTGAAACAAAACTAAGATTTATAATTTATTTTTGGCTAAATTTTGATCCACGCCTTGTACATATTGTAAGGTTTTTTACAATAAATTTTATATTCAAAGAAATCATAATATTTTTAAATTACTACTCTAATTTTAAAATTAATTATTTGTCTTAATTTCCCTATTAATGTGGAAGTATTAGTATTTAAATTTGTAACCGATATATATTAATGATTTTTAAAATAATTTTACATTCAAAGAAAGCATATTGTTTTTAAATCACTAGTCTAGTTTTCAAGTTAGTGATTTATCTTAATTTTCATATTAATGTGGAACAATTAGTATTTAAAATTTGTAACCAGATTTAATAAATTCATGATTTGAATTATGAAACTAATATCTATATAGCAATTATTTTGTATATGTCATCATTTTAAAATTGACTGCTGTAGCAACTTTTCACATATTGACCATGTTAGAAGCGAAAATAACATTTTAGATGGGGTGAATGAACTGTTATAAAATTATGACAAGTAATGTGAAACTCAAACTATGTGTTAATAAAACAAGTCAATATTTTAATCAAAATGAGTAAATTAAGCTATTGAAAGAGCTATGTGCACAAACATTTCAAGTTACTTAATTAATACGATATATGCTAGTGCAAAATATTGGTTCCATTTAGAAAGTCAACAGCACAGATGATGAAAGATAAGACAAGTAAAATAACCGAAAGTAAAGAAGAAGTTTGTTTATGGAAGTTCGAAAACCAATCTTCTACGTCTCTTCTTCTTTTGTTTTCTAAAAGATTTACTACAATATTTGATCGATAGAACCTTTTGTACAAACTCGCTTCAACTTAGGACTTATATGTTACTTAATTGACACTCCTAGCATACTTTTTTATTAACTCAATATGTTCATAAACATGTTTCTAACAATTATAATGATTCTCACAATACAATGAAACTCGTGTAATAAAAAAAATGAATAAAATGTGCACAATATGATCTTTAATCGATCTGATAGAACTTTGTGCATGTGCAAAGGCTGCTTAAAAATAAATCTTGTAAGAGATGATGTGAGATTTGAGATTGGTTGATGAAGATCAATGTAACATTAGTCTCTTTATTCGTGATGCATCTCCCTTTTGTATGTGTTGGGTCCCAACATTAATAAATAGCTATGGTAGACATAGATGTACTAGGTAGTCGATAATTAATAAGAAAATGTCACTTGTTCTTATCTTGTTTCCAAATATAATAATGATTAGTTCAAATTCCTTGAAGACTAGCTGAAAAAGGTAATCTGTGGGGACCCGGACGCTAATCAAGTTCATAATCGTCATTGGGTCCCAACATTAATAAATAGATATGGTAGACAAACACGTTTCGCGCATATGCGCGACATCACTCGACGCTTGCGCGAGACCATATGTCTCGGCGCGTCATCTGCACAGCACCTCGCGCATATGCGTGCCCCTGCTCGGCGCATATGCGCGAGGTTCTCTGGAATTGCACTTGGTTCATCGCACAACTCGTGCATATGCGCGCCCTTACTTCGCGCATATGCGCGAGGTCTTCTGCCCGTTTTGCGCATGTACGCGCATGACGTCGCGCATGTGCGCGAAAGGAACTGTCCTCGCACATACATCTTCTCATGCTGAGTCAAATCGTGTCATGATTAATCCCCTCGTAATCATATCAAATCCTAAATCAATAATTACAGATTACCAGGATAAAAATTCTCGGGCATTACATAACCTATATCTTTTTTTTGTCTGTACTGACAACTCTTGGAATATACTCAGAGATAGTATGTTGTCTTCAGAGAATGTTGTCAGATTAATCTAAAATACGATATGTTCTGCTCACAGAATAACTGCGAACAACATGGTTCCACTCGAGCTGTTGTAGATGCTTATAAGATCAGTAGGTTTGGACGGCTTGATTTGTCTGTATGAGTTTTTACGTCTCATCTTGTGTCAGCGTAGTTGAACAACAGAAATGATGCTCTTTCATCGATAACCTAGTCAATTTAGTTCAGTTATTCCTATATTTAGTAATTTATCTTAAGTTAGTATTAGTTTAGGTTATAATCACCAAAACTTATATTCAAATTTTATCTTAGCAATTTTTCTCTTTTTTGGTGATGTCAAAACTAAATTGTTTGTGCAAGTAATAAAGACTAAGCAAAATCTGGACTTTTTATCAATTGAACTGATAAGATACAAATATAATTTTAAAAAATATAACAACAATACTGTAAGGAATTGTTGTGCAGGAAATCAATTAAAACATTATAATGTGTGTATCAGAAGTTAGTGTTGTGTCTGGTGTTGTCAACACTGTACACAACACGGCAGCGGAAATTAATTATTTAACACACAAATATAACTTTAATAAATTAACACCAGATTTAAATTATGCACAAGTACGAATACTTGTGCGGTGCCTCATGGCAAAAAATTCACTAGAAAAATTATGTAAATCGTTTACACCAAAAACAACAATACTAATGAGAAAACAAAACCAAATTCCTTGACACTCCAAGGAATTAAAAATGCATCAAAACAAACCAATAAAAACTAGATGCATAAAATAAAAAGCGTGTTGCTTAAAACCAAACGACGACACTCTTCGATCAACACTCTGCGTCAGTGTTGTTCTTGAGTGTTGGCAACACCAATCGGCAACACAGTATAACAGTGAATCAATCACACAAACTTTGCACAATCTGAACTCTGTATGTGCACTCCCGAAAAACCTCCAGCAGATCCTCTCCACAACAAAGTGATCACACAATCACACAAAAACGCCTCAACAAAATATAGGTTCGGCTTTTGTATTTTTCTTCTATGTATGCGCTCTTCTGCCGACCTCACGAAAGAGTCACATCAAAGGACTCACACGAAAAGCTTCGACTCTCCAACTCTCTCCTCAAGACTTCTCTCTATCCCACACGCATGACGGCTACAAGGAACTCCATATTTATATCTAATGCTTGACCTAAATATCTTCCCATAAAAGAGTCCTACAAAATATAGAAAGAAGATTTCATTAGATATAAAAACTTTTTTTAAACAAAGATAAAATATCTTAGAGATACAAATCACATTAAAAACAAATCATATAATATATAGACTGAATCAATCAAGATTTTATCATCTAGAAATAAATCAAATAAGATCTCATAATCTAGAAATAAGTAAATAAACTCTTTTAGTCTAGAAAGGCAAAATCTTAAATTGATATTATCAATTTAACAAAATAATAAAGGAATAAAATATTCCTTTCAAATACTGTAACTAGTAATATTTAGTTCTTATAAGTAAAAAGAAAAAAAAATAACCCAAACATGAATAATCCCCTCGCATGGCTAACATTAATCCAAAACGGATAGCCGAAATTTCAGCATCAACCACATATCCTGGATGGCTTGTTCAACGAGCTGAAGCCAACACAAATATTGCCATGATGATCTCTGATCACCACACTCGCGCAAAATTTATCAATCTACTCATTGGAGCCTGCATCAACATCAACCCGAAACTGCTCCAAAGGAGGTTTCGTCCATTTTTTCACTTGTACAATATGATTATGCAAAGGTTGAGAAAGACACAGTTGCCTTGCTTTCAGGGATCCCACAAGGTAGGAGGTAATCCAGTTCACCTTAATTAAACGGCTAGGAGTTGTGCTTCAAATGACAAATCTCTTTCCAAATGTCCCAGGTGGTAAAAAAAAATAGCTCGAGCTCAGATTTAGACAGTCGATCCCTCAAATAAAGTCCACAATAGATAAATGGGAGCTTGTTGCGTTTCTTCACACAGTGCCAGAACTCAGTGCATTTTCAGGCTTCCCGGACAATAGGGCAATAGATAAGGCAGTGACTAGTAGAAGCATCCGCCGTGCCACAGAAGAAACAACAATCATCGGGACCCGGTGGTTTAGAATAGCCGAGGTAACTTCCCTGACCGCCGTGCATGGCCCAGTTTTTCTGGAAGGAAAGAGCTGTAAAACCATCGGGCCCAGGTGCTTTGGAAGGATGCATCACGAAAATAGCCTTAAGAATTTCTTCCTCTGTATACGATCGCACAAAGGACATCATTCATGATATCATCTACTACAAGGAAAATAGCCGCGATGGCTTTCTCAATCTCCAACTCAAATGGATAACATGATGTGAAAATGTTGGCAAAATATTTCAGGATGATATGTGCTACATCCCTTTCTTCCGAAAACTACTTACCAGTGTCATCAAAAAGCCCTTGAATAAGATTGAAACTTTCCTCTCAGACGCAAATGAATGGAAGAATTTTGTATTCCCATCGCCATGCGCCAACCTATTAGCACAACTGCACAAGCCCTTTGATTCCAATGCATTTCTTCTGGAGTCACAAGTTTCACAATTTCCTTATCCAGAGCATTTATTCTGGCAGCAGTGTATCTGGCTTGGTTTATAGTGTCATTAAATTATTAAGTTCTTTGCGAATCAACTCAATTTTCCATCGCATATCAGAAAAACGAGAACCAAACCAAGACCAAAGATATTACTGAAATATTTTAATTTGCTCAGAAGATGAACAACATTGTCACTCCCCCTGCCATCGTTCCACGATTGAATTAAAATCATCTTCCACAGTTCATTTATGCTCGAATGTGAATCTTTTAGGCCTCTTTTAAAAATAACATCACACCCCTTCTTCATGGTAACTGGAATAAGTCTATGGTCTGAGCTATAGTTGTCACGCCCCGAAACTCGGGATTGACACCGGCGTCGCTTATCAATCACAAAATCGAAAAACGACCAGCCTCGTAGCACAGTATAAACCGAAACCAGTTTATTTCATAAATTCGCAAAAACAACCATTGTCTTTACAACTGAATAAATTGAATAAATTGCGGAAGCGTTTACAATTAAAATAAACCTACTAAAATTCTTAAATCTTTGCAGCAAAATTCGAAATATAATTAATTTCACCAGCCCCAAAACTGGTCCGACTCTTCTTCCTTGACCTGTTCCTCTGATTTATCTTCAGATTTATCTGGGAAGGGTTGTAAGGGGTGAGTATTTGGGGAAATACTCAGCAAGTGGGGGCCGTTCGAGTACATAACAACATGCATAAAATTCGAAATACATACACACACACACCATGCATTTTTTTGACTCATACCACGTTCATATCATTGACCTGGCACTGAGATTACTCTACTTTCAATGGTTTACTGACGTCAGTCCCTAATTTTTATTCCTCTAAGGGGGCGAGGCCGAATCGGTTATATCCCCACCGTATGAGTGTCATATCATAGTTGGGATTCCCTCTCATATCCAGTTGGATCCTCACAGTGTCAACATAAAACTTATGCACAAATCATAACCAGAAGGGGTAGAAGAAGAATTGTACTCGACCGAATTTTTATAAAACCGAAAATGCATCACACGAAAATTCAACATTTAAAACAAGCCCACTTACCTTAAACTTCTTGAAGAAAAACGTGAAAACTCCGGTGGCTGGACTGCGGCAGCGCTTCGCTGTGCTCGAAAATCCTAAGGAACTAGGGGAGGGGAATTCTCGAAAATATGAGAGTAAAAAGAGGTGTGATTTTCGAGACACTGAGCCCTCCTATTTATAGGGGTTGGCTGCTATCCTGATCGTGTATCAAATCGCGTTTGAATTGAATCAAATCTCCATCTAAAATCGTGATCAAATCTACCTTTATTCTTTATCCTAAATTTGGAATTGTATGTATATATCCCAAGGATAATTTTCGAAATTATGCCTTGCCCAGTCTGCAAAATTTTTACTTTTGTGTCTAATTCCCAATATTCGGTAGATTTTTGACTTCCTAAAATAATAAAAATTATATTTCTTAAATCCCACAAATTTGCTTACTTAAATCCGAAATTTAGTGGTATTTTTCCACAAATAATATTTGGATTATTTTTCCTAAAATCCTGGTAGTTGAACTTTTAAATATTTCCCAAGACTGCATTCATCGCGTAGACTCTCCCTACTATTTTCGAAAATCCTTAACAAATCTTCCAATATTATTTTCGAAAATTACATGATAAAATCCTCAAGATTTTTTAGTTCCAAGATTGGATTATCTTCTTGCTTAAATCTTGACCCAGGTGTATCAAATCTTAGATCTGTATCCGGTAAAATTCTGCATATCTCAATTTCTGAAAAAAATATACACGATATTATTTAAATTCTTGAGAAAAATATTGTACCCGGTAGAGTTATCCAATCTAAAAGCAAATGCCATTCGAAGTTACATACAAATAAGTATAGCCGCTCGAAGATGATCTCATCATTCTTACGTATATTGCACCAAGCAAAGTGATCTATTTTGAGAGTAGGTCTCATGTGAGACCGTTTCACGGATCATAATCTGTGAGACGGGTCAACCCTACCCGTATTCACAATAAAAAGTAATACTCTTAGCATAAAAAGTAATATTTTTTCATGGGTGACCCAAATAAGAGATCCGTCTCACAAATACGACCCGTGAGACTGTCTCACACAAATTTTTACCCTATTTTGAATAGCAAATCCCGCAACATACATGCACGAATTTATCACATCATTAAAAGCTGACAGTTGAGAAAAGATCGTAGAGAACCTCCAGAGTTTTCGCTTCCAAGAAATATATCTTAAAGAAGATATAGGGCTGCCATAGAATCCCATGAACTCCAAGTTTTCTGCTCGTAAGACACAATGCAATCAATATGTCCAGAAGTGTAAGTACAAATTTGAATCTCATATGGATCTTTCCAAAGCAAGGCCAAACCACCCTTTCTACCCTCAAAGTATACAGTAAAAATCCCATTATATTGAAAATAGTTTCTACAAGATGCATATCAATCGAGAATGGTATAATTTAGTTTCACAAATAAAAAGCATCGAAGGGTTACTTTTGGCAATAAGACACCGAAGCTCTCAGAATGCTCGTGGCGGCGATTGAGCATCATGTATAAAGATGGACTCGGAATCAAATTGGTATTTTACTGACCTCATTGACTGCTCGAATTGCTCTCGTAGTCTTTTACCTTCACTTATACTGGCATTCTCAAATCCACGAATCTTGGGATTAGACTAATCCCCCCGGACCAGTCGCTTCCATTGTTTAGTACTCTTGGTTTGGCTTTCCGGTACCACAGTCTCAACTGATTGCTCTTTATCCTTCGCTATCGGGTTTACATTTAGCTTCGAAGATCCCACAGAACCACCCATGATTACTTGATCGACAGATAGGATCATAGCCTTCGCCTCATTTATGCCAATGTTCTCCTGACTAATTAGAGGTTCATATGAAGCATCCATAATTGCTGGCCAAGGCACAAGTCCATTTCCCCAATAAAGTTCTGTTCCAAATCATCCGACTGCATCAAAATATCCTCCCCTTCGGAGGAACAGTGTTATATGGATTAGAATCATATGGACACTGAGAAACCCCTCTGGATCCAGAAGGCACACTGGATTCAGAGTTACGATTCCTCAGATTCCCTAACCGTCGGCCAGCAGTTGCCACAGGAGCATGTTGGTTGATATTCTTTTATTTTATCTTGGCAAATATCGAGATAAAAATGAATGAACTAAATAGTTACGAAAAATAATGGAGGTAAGAGTTTGATTTTTTTCCTTTAAAACGATATTGTCTCGTCTCTGTGCTCACAATTGTTGACAATTCGTTTCCCAAGATACAATGACTACAGCTTCAAAATAGAAGAACTACATATTTTAAAGTCACACGAACTTTGAAAAATGTTTAGAACGCTATTAAGATGGTATAAAAACTTTCTAATTTCGAATTCTAAGCGTTTAACTTAAAAATCTACTTCCAAGAGTTTAAGGTGGGTGTATTGGTTCTAAACTTTTAATAAATTTATGGAGTTTAAAAAAAGTCTAGAAGTATTCAATTTAAACTTTTATATATTTTATAAAAGTTTATTGGTATTCAATGTAAATTTTTGTAGAATTTTAAAAGTCATGTGATATTTAAACTTGACTTTTAAAAACTCTACAAAAGTGTATAGGTATTCAAAATGTTAATAAACTTTTAATTACTACATGGAATTCTATTAAGTACAAAAATTAAAGCCTAAGGTACAACAATAAAATGTCAAAAAATGTAAAATATTTTTTTATTGCTAATAATAGTTTAAAATCAAAATTATTTAAATCGTTCATTTTATTTTTAGAGTTTCAATCACAAAACCTCATAAAATTTAAAATTATATTTATTAAAAAAAATTAAAAATTATTACACTATATATTAAAAAAATTTATAATCTTTTATTGACCTATAAATTTAAAATAATAATGATTTTAATAAGTAAAATTTATTTTTATTTATTTATTATAGAATATTTGATGTTTAATTATTTTCTGTAATTTTAGTTAATTTATATCTTAATTTTGATTATAACTCAAAATTCTTGTATATGATATTTTCATTAACTTTATATATATATATATATATATATATATATATATATATATATATATATATATATATATATATATTTGAATGATTTATACATAATTTCAGAAGTTTATCAACAAACATATATTAACAATAACTATAATAAATTAAATATATTAAAACTCTATAAAGTTACCCTATTTACAAATATTTTAACATACTTATTATTTATTTTCATGTATAAATAATTGTCTTGTTTATTTTTTTTGTTTTGGCATATTGCCAAAAACAAAATTGATATATTTTTTAGACAAAAAATTATTTAAGCGCAAATGCTAAAAAAAACATAAAACTAGAAGACAACTCTCAAATTTAATTTTCAAAGTTCGAATTTAAGTGTATGAATTTACAAAATCCATACTAAAGTTTATTTATTTAAAATTTTAATTTTAGGCGCTAATACTTAAAAATTCTTATATATAACTAGACTTAGAGAGAAATGAGAAGAAAGAGAAAATGATACTGAATGCAAATGAATTAAACCGTATTTATAGAAAATGAAAAACTTTAATAAAAAATTATATCATTTCACAAATCGTTCTTATGAGGCTTGGCTCTTCAGGCGCCACAAAATGACACAACCGTGTGATTTGAAACAAATATTTTTAAAATTATATATATTATATATATAATATTACAATATAATATATATATATATATATACATACATACATACATAATCATTTTGATTCCATCTTTTCACTGAATAAAATTCGAACTCAATTAATTTCTCATTCACCCTAATTGATAATCGATAAATAATTATGTTTGCCACATAACTCGATCGTTTAAATTATTTTTATCGATTCTAAAATTGTTTAACATAGCCTTCATTCAATACCCAAAAGCCAAAGAAAAAGTGTGCACTAAAACAACATCACAATCCCGCAGCAGATGTCCCAATCGTCCACATGCATATAATATTTTTATTTTGTTAAGGGAAAAATGGTTTAAGACGTGTATCTCTTTCTCCCATAAGTCATGGGGTAAGTATGAACTTATCAACAAAGCGTTCATCATTTTTCCAAAGTTCGAGTTTTCTTTTCAGAACTCTGTTTGATTGATGAGAGTATGGAGCATTAGTTTGATGTATAATGTCCAAAGATAAACAAAACTCATCAAATGGAGCTCCATATTCTTCTCCTATATCGCTGCGAATACTTTTAATTCGTTTACCAAGTTGGTTTTCAACTTAAGTTCTATAGTTTTTGAACACCTCAAGTGCTTCATTTTTACTTTTCAAAATATATATGTAACAGTATCTTGTACAATCATTAATTAATGTTATATGGTACTTCTTCTCTCCTCTAGTATGCACAACCTTTAAATCACCAATTTTGGTGCGAATCAATTCTAGATGAGTTTTATATCTTTCAACCTAATAGAAAAACATTTTGGTCATTTTTGATTTGACACATAATTCACATTTATATGTTGGCTCAACATTAACTTAGGCAGTAAATACAAATTTATTAAATGGCGTAGAACATTAAAATTTACATGTCTAAACTAACATACTATAAATTAGAACACTCAAACAAGTACGTAGAATTTTTAATTTTATTGTCATCAAACTCGCGGCGAACCGCTATTGCGCTCAACTTGAATATGTTCTCATCAAGATACATCTTCCCTACAAAATGACTATTCTTGGTCAATACAAATTTATTAAACTCAAATACAGGCTTAAATCCATGTTTGACCAACGATATACGCAATACGAGGTTCTTCTTAATAATTTCAAGAACATGAAGAACATCAATGAGGGTAACTTACATCCCCGACGTCATCTTCAAAACCACCTTTCCTATCCCGATTATGCCCGATATAACATTATCTATCATGAAGAGTTTTACCTCAAAAATTGAAGTGTATTTTTGAGGACATCAATTTATCAAAGCATATGTGACAAGTCTCACCCATTCAACCCACCATTCATTTGGGTTTCCCATCATATTTGGTGAACACAGCTGAGGTAAACCAAGTTCAGAAAAAAATCAAATGTTAACGACTTTTCTTGAAATATGTTTAGTTGTTCCTTCCCTTTATTTGGGCGTCTGCAATCATTTGTCATGTGGTTCGGCTTCCTGCAGTTGTAGCAATTTCACTTGAACTTTTCCATATTCTTTTGTTGTTTTTGTTTATCCATTAACTTATTTTTCTTCTTTTTTTGTTGGATTCCACCAAGTTGATCACTTTCGCAGCCAACTTATTCGTTTTATTATATGTATCACGGTTGTCTTCTTCAATACTCAACCTCATAATCAAATCCTTGAATCTCATTTCTTTCACAAGAATAGAGTTTTTCCATCAAATCAACAACTTGAAATGACTCTCTTAGACTCATCCATTCTGCAGGAATCTCGTGTAATGGTACTTGTATTCCTTGCACTTCACTCACCACAGATTTGGAGTCTACGATCTTGAAATCCAAGAAACATCCCACAATGAACTTTTTAAGACTGACATCTTCTGTGTTATACTTATTTTCCACCATGGCTCTTTTGTGGTATTCACTTAACAATGTACATTATATAATGTATTGTCAAGTCTATTGAGAATGTAATTCTTGCATAGAAATTTCTTTGAATTCATGCATCTGCTACAGCACTTCTGTGAGAACCCGAATTTTCAGCAGCTAGCAATTTCAGTAGCAAATGAAAATTCCAGCAGAAGCTAGCAATTCCAGCATCAAGCTAATATTTCAGAAGTTTATATTTTCCAGCAGACATGTATTTTCCAGCAGATTGGAATCCAGCAGCAGACTACAGATAAAATCCAGCAGCAGCAGCACGAAATTCCAGCAGACAGTTACTAATTCAGACCATAACTTGTAACTGAAGCATTCAACACGAAATAAAGATTGTTAATGTCAGATTATGACATTAATTGGAAGGCTAACAGTCAAATTTCGGCCTATAAATAGCACCCTCAAGTCTCTGAAATGGGTTACACAAGATTTGAGAGTATCACTTAAATTTCGAGTTAAGAGATAGTGCCTTTGTCAAGCAGCAAAATCCAGTAGCGAGAGCAGCTAAATTCCAGTAGACTTCAACCGAAACTTTATAGCAAATCAAGTAAGTGGGCTTATGTATAAATATCTTGAAAACCCGTTTGATGATTTCTGTTTCAAAGCAAAGCATATTCTCGATTTCTGATATCTGATTTTGAGCACTGAAACTTAGTGAACTAATGGTAGGAATATATATTCTGAACATTACTGAATTCTGATTACTGATTACTGGCCTCACCCCTTAGAGGAGAGAACCTATAGGGGACTGATATCAGTTTAGCCCTGAAATTTACGAACGTGCTCAGTGCTTACTTGTTAAACTTCTGATTACTGAATACTGATTACTGATTACTAATTTCTGAATACTGATTCCTGTTCTGAAAGTAAGAGTTTCTGTATATTCTTGAAATACTGTTCTGTATTAAAATGATTTTCGAAAACTGAGAGTTATTCCCGCCCCTGCTTATTGAGTGACAATCATATCACTCACCCACCAAACCCATCTCAGATAAGAGTACTGAAGAAATGTTAGAAGAAGAAGAGCAGATCCAGTTCTGGGGGCTGGTGAAGAAGACTGTTGTTCTCAGTTTATGTTTATTTTTATTCCGCTGCATCTTTTAAGATACTGTAATATTTGGTTTTACATTTCCGCTGTAAAAAATCAGTATTCGAGTTGTAACAGACAATTGATTTATTTCGTATTATGAATAAAAGACTGGTTTCTGAAATTCAGTACTTCTGAGGCTTGTTGTTTTCGAATGTAAATTCGAGAGCAACGCCGGTATCAACCAACCCCCGTCCCGGGGCGTGACATTGAAGTGGTATCAGAGCAGAACCCGGTTTCATAATCTGGGGAGGAGGAACTAGAAATAATAAGTTCTTATAGACTTCTGAGAATAAGTTCTGAAGGTTAATGAAATAGACTACTGAAAATAAACTACTATAATAGACTACTGAAACGAGTTAAAAAAAAATCAGTAGGCCAAAACCAGTAGACGAAAAACAGTAGGATAAGATCAGTAGCCTGAAACCAAAACCAGTAGAAGGAAACCAGTAGATCTGAATGTAGAAGACTGGGTCAGTAGACTCGGAATGCAGCAGACAATGCTGGAAAAGCAGCAGACTGATTGCAGTAGCATCAGAATTGCAGTAGACAGTGTATTCCAGCAAGCAAATGCAGTAGACCTCGCAAAATGACATAGAAGTTGAGGTGTTTTTCGCGCAAACTTCAAACGGCCATAACTTTTGATCCAGGAGGAATTTTACTATTAAAAGTAGGCGTTGGAAAGCTCTCGACTGGAGAACCTAACCTAGAACGATTCATCGTTCTAACACCGCCGACGGACCCCAAAATCCATCGTTTAGATAGTGATATCATCATTTCCGTAAAATTTTCCAAAATTTTGAAGCTTTGAGGAATTTTCATTTCCAAATGGCTTAGTATTTTTGCACCAAACTTGGTACCATTCATGTTCTTGATGTGAAGGATTTTCAGTAAATTTTTCACGGAATTCTGAGACAGAAAATTTTTGAGCTATTTCTTCTGTTAATTGTATAGGCAATACTGATTCTGTTCATTCCAGTAATTGTCTATGGTTCGACTTGCATTCTTGACATCGTTTCTGAACCTTCACTCTCCTGTTTTGGATGAAGATTATGACTGATCAGAATAGCTACATTAAGAGCTTAGAGAAGAAGAAGTACCTATAGATGTAGTGGAAAAAAAAAGAACAGTGATAATGGAAAGATGATAAGATATACTAGATTGGTATTATCATACGAAAAGAAAGAAGGGTAATATTCTTTGGGAAGGTACCAAGATAAATTGAATCATATTGGGAATGTACCTATCTGATATAAGTTGATTTACATTTTTGGGAATTTACCTATCGAAGATAAGCTTCTGACTTAAGATGAATTGTCTGACTCGAGGATAATAAACTATTTATGCAAATATGAGATAAGGATTATATAAGCTTTGAAATTCAGATGTAGGAGTAAAATTTTTGTTAATAATTAATGGTATGTACATTAAATTTGGGATGCTAAGAGAAAGACATCCAATGAGACTTGGTTGTGTTAAAACATGCTAGACTCATAGTCTTTATTAAGGAAAGATTTAGTAAAAGAAGAATTGTCTGAGGATTTAGTTTCTTCCGTTCAAGGTTGAAAATTTTTTTAACTAAGTTATAATTATTGGGACTTGAAGCAATCGACTGATAAGGAGTTATAGTCTAAAATTCTATAGTGGTTTCAAGATTTGAGATAGAATAAAATAAGTATGGATACGCATATATTCAGTGCCGATCTTATACAGTGTACTTTGGGAATTGATTGGTTGGACAAGAATCATGTAATTGTAGATTGTCAGATTAAGAATGCCAAACCCCAATCCAAGAATTAATCGTACTTCGTGGTAAAGATAAGGAACATAAATCCTTCCTTTCTACTTCTCAGACCTAGAAAGTCTAACTAGCAATGATCGATCAGCGAGGTAAATAACGAAGTTACTCTAAAGATAGAGAATATTCCAGTTATTCAGGAATCTCCGGATGTCTTTCCTGAAGAACTCCCAGGCGAACTTCCTGATCGCGAAGTGGAATTTGAGATTAACTTAGCGCTCAATGCTACACCAATCTCAAAAGCACCATACCGAATGGCTCCAGCAGAGTTGAAAGAACTCAAAGAGCAACTTCAAGAGTTGTTGGACAAGAAGCAAATCCGACCAAGCGCATCTCCGTGGGGAGCTCCTGTCCTATTTGTAAAGAAGAAGGACGGAAGTATGAGGATGTGTATCGATTACAGAGAGCTGAACAAGATCACAATAAAAAACAAGTATCCGCTTCCAAGGATTGATGACTTGTTTGACCAACTTAAAGGAGCTTCAGTCTTTTCCAAGCTCGACTTAAGGTCAGGCTACCACCAATTGAAGGTCAAACCGGATGATATTCCAAAGACAGCTTTCAGAACAAGGTACGGACACTATGAGTTCACAGTGATGCCGTTCGGATTAACAAATGCTCCGGCAGTATTCATGGATCTGATGAATAGAGTGTTTAAACCATTTCTTAACAAGTTTGTGGTGGTATTCATCGACGATATTCTGGTATATTCGGCAAGTGAGGAAGACCACAAAAGAACATCTTCGTCTCACCCTCCAGAAGCTGAGAGAAAAGGAACTATACGCCAAGTTCAAGAAATGCGAATTCTGGCTAGAGAGCGTCGCATTCTTGGGACACATAATATCAGCAGCAGGAGTATCTGTGGACCCTAAGAAAGTGGAGGCAATCTCGGATTGGCCTAGACCAAAGAATGTGACAGATGTACGAAGCTTCTTGGGATTAGCAGGCTATTATCGAAAATTTGTTGATGGATTTTCCTCAATAGCCATACCTCTCACCAAGCTCACACAGAAGAACTCTAAGTTTCAATGGAGTGAAAAATGTGAGCAAAGCTTCGAGACTTTGAAGAAGAAGCTTACATCCACACCAGTGCTAGTATTACCTATGGAAGGTAAGGACTACACCGTCTACAGTGATGCATCCAAAGAAGGTTTAGGATGTGTACTCATGCAGGAGGGAAGGGTGATTGCATACGCATCAAGGCAGTTGAAGCCGTATGAACAAAATTACCCAACGCATGACCTCGAACTAGCTGCAGTGGTATTCGCACTAAAGATTTGGAGACATTATCTTTATGGAGCCAAGTGTGAGATTTTCACCGATCACCAAAGTCTCAAATATCTGTTTACACAAAAGGAACTAAATATGAGACAAAGACGGTGGATTGAACTCATAAAAGATTACGACTTGACGATAAGCTACCATCCAGGCAAAGCCAACAAGGTAGCAGATGCTTTAAGTCGAAAGAATATGAGTAAGGTAATCCTTACATCACTTTCAGCACAACCATGTCTTCGAGTGACAATCAAGATAAGCCAAGATAAAGATTCCGCTTTGGTGAAACTGAAAGAGCAAGTTAAAGAAGGGAAATCACCAGATTTCGAGACGGATAACAAAGGAATCTTGTGGATGAAAGGTCGATTGTTCATACCAGACATCGACCACCTTCGACAAGAAGTGATGTCTGAAGCACATAAGTCAAAATTTTCAGTCCATCCTGGCATTACCAAGATGTACAGGGACTTGAAGAAGAATTTCTGGTGGAGTGGAATGAAGAAGGACGTGGCGATGTTTGTTTCCAAATGTCACGTGTGCCAACAAGTAAAAGCAGAACACCAAAGACCTGGAGGACTTCTGCAACCTCTAGAAATTCTAGAATGGAAATTGGAGCATATTTCTATGGATTTCGTTGTGGGTTTACCGAAGACGAGACAAGGACATGACGGGATATGGGTAATCGTAGATAGACTCACAAAATCTGCGCATTTCTTACCTGTCCGCATGAACTATAATTTGGATAAGCTAGCCACATTGTACATGAATGAGATCGTACGATTGCATGGAGCTCCAGCTAGCATACTGTCAGACAGAGATCCTAGATTTACATCTCGATTTTGGAAGAGCTTTCAACAAGCTATGGGGACTAAGGTTACTCTTAGCACGGCCTACCATCCGCAGACTGATGGCCAAACTGAGAGGACAATACAAACTCTAGAAGATATGCTGAGAGCATGTGCCTTGGACTTTAGTGGTACTTGGAGCGAACATCTGCCTTTAATCGAGTTCGCATACAATAATAGTTACCACAACAGCATTGGAATGGCACCATACGAAGCTCTGTATGGACGAAAATGTCGATCACCACTGTATTGGGATGAAGTAGGGGAAAAATCCATCGTTGGACCCGAACTAATCCAAGAAACAGTGGATAAAGTTGCTATGATCAGGGAGCGATTAAAAGCTGCACAAGATCGACAGAAAAGCTGGGCTGACATGAAAAGAAGACCCGTGGAATTTGGAGTTGGAGAGAAGGCATATGTCAAAGTGTCACCCATGAAGGGTGTATTCCGATTCAATAAGGCTGGGAAACTTAACCCCAGATACGTCGGACCATTTGAGATTCTTGAGAAAGTGGGAACACTTGCTTACAAATTAGCACTTCCACCCGATATGTCAAGGATCCACAACATTTTTCACGTATCGCAGTTGAGAAGATATATCTCTGATCCAAGTCACATTCTGGAAGCTAGACCACTTCTGGCGGAGAGTAATCTAAATGAAGAGCTGAATTATGAAGAGATTCCGATTCGAATTGTGGATCACAAAGACCAAGTACTGAGGCGACGAACTATTCCATATGGCAAGGTACAATGGTCCAACCACACCGAAAGAGAAGCTACTTGGGAGTTGGAAGAAAAGATGCGAACACAATATCCCTATCTCTTTGAAGATCAAGTATAGCCAAGTTTCGAGGACGAAACTTTTCATAAGGAGGGAGGGATGGAGAACCCGAATTTTCAGCAGCTAGCAATTTCAGTAGCAAATGAAAATTCCAGCAGAAGCTAGCAATTCCAGCATCAAGCTAATATTTCAGAAGTTTATATTTTCCAGCAGACATGTATTTTCCAGCAGATTGGAATCCAGCAGCAGGCAACAGATAAAATCCAGCAGCAGCACGAAATTCCAGCAGACAGTTACTAATTCAGACCATAACTTGTAACTGAAGCATTCAACACGAAATAAAGATTGTTAATGTCAGATTATGGCATTAATTGGAAGGCTAACAGTCAAATTTCGGCCTATAAATAGCACCCTCAAGTCTCTGAAATGGGTTACACAAGATTTGAGAGTATCACTTAAATTTCGAGTTAAGAGATAGTGCCTTTGTCAAGCAACAAAATCCAGTAGCGAGAGCAGCTAAATTCCAGTAGACTTCAACCGAAACTTTATAGCAAATCAAGTAAGTGGGCTTATGTATAAATATCTTGAAAACCCGTTTGATGATTTCTGTTTCAAAGCAAAGTATATTCTCGATTTCTGATATCTGATTTTGAAGCACTGAAACTTAGTGAACTAATGGTAGGAATATATATTCTGAACATTACTGAATTCTGATTACTGATTACTGGCCTCACCCCTTAGAGGAGATAACATATAGGGGACTGATATCAGTTTAGCCATGAAATTCACGAACGTGCTCAGTGCTTACTTGTTAAACTTCTGATTACTGATTACTGAATACTGATTACTGATTACTGATTTCTGAATACTGATTCCTGTTCTGAAAGTAAGAGTTTCTGTATATTCTTGAAATACTGTTCTGTATTAAAATGATTTTCGAAAACTGAGAATTATTCCCGCCCCTGCTTACTGAGTGACAATCATATCACTCACCCACCAAACCCATCTCAGATAAGAGTACTGAAGAAATGTTAGAAGAAAAAGAGCAGATCCAGTTCTGGGGGCTGGTGAAGAAGACTGTTGTTCTCAGTTTATGTTTATTTTTATTCCGCTGTATCTGTTAAGATACTGTAATATTTGGTTTTACATTTCCGCTGTAGAACATCAGTATTCGAGTTGTAACAGACTATTGATTTATTTCGTATTATGAATAAAAGACTGGTTTCTGATATTCAGTACTTCTGAGGCTTGTTGTTTTTGAATGTAAATTCGAGAGCAACGCCGGTGTCAACCAACCCCCGTCCCGGGGCGTGACAACTTCTGCGAGGATAAACTTCCTCTTCGGGTATGGTGGGAGAATCTTTTTTTAGAAATCTTGCAAAACTTAGAGTTGTAAGATCATCTTTTGAAATATGCACCATCGAAATTTTCCGGCCTTTCTTATTGTGCGAGTGGATCACGAGTTGTCGTCATTGATGAGAAAGTCATCTTCAAACTTTTAAATGAATCTTCTTAAGCTTGTTGGTGAAAATCTTGTAGATGCCAATAAATAACAATAAGTTGAAGCTAGTATTGAACGTTGTTTCTTTAAGAAAATTTGTCTCTCCCTTGTATTTTGGGAATCGATAATCTTCTCTCAAGATACAAAACTTTTAATTTGTAAGAATATGACAACAAATCACGAGTTCTGGAATCAAAAAAAGTTGTAACTTTCCTTTTTCGAAATAAGAGAACTTCAATATGAACATGAGAATGAAAACGTGGGAAATCTGAAATAGTAGTTTCTTATCATGTTTGATTCTTCTATTTGTTTTGTTTTTTTCTACAGCCGACATGTGTTTTTATCATGTGAGTGTCTTTTAGGATCAAGATGATAAAAAGATCTCATTAAAATATACTATAATTGAATTGAATGTAGAAAAATCCAAAATGGTTAACGACAATTCGTCAAATTGTGTACTCGGCGTCCACGCACTCCCTACTATGTCCATTAATTAAGACAAAAAATTCCAACAATAGAAACATTATCTAATTATCTACACTCTAAATATATTTTTTTAAAAAAATAAGAAAAATAGGAATCGAAAATTATAACAATATTAACCAAAAACCACTTACGTGTTGTATCTAAAAAAACCACTTACGTGTCTTTGAAATGCACCAAGTTTTTCGTAAGTATCAACTGATACAAACATCGTTCTAACTAGTACATGACAAAAACTTGTGTGAGATGTATATTTTATTTGGGTCATCCATGAAAAAATATTACTTTTTATTCTGAATATCGTTATGGTTGACCCATCTAACAGATAAAGATTCGTGAGACCGTCTTACAAGAGACCTACTCTTAGTCCATTAGCAGGAAAAAAAATTAAAATTAAATAACTGCACTGACCTTTTAAAAAATAATTCTTTCATAGCATATCTGTTTGAAAATAGTAGAAAATAACTTAATAAATTTTAAATATATATTACATATTTAACTAACTAAAATCATGTGATTAATAATGTCCGTATAAATAACTAATACATGAATCGTATAAAAAATATATAATAAATTTTTAACACAAATAAAAGTCATAAAATTATAAATATCAAACTGAAAAAATTCAAAATATATAATAACAATGAAAGAAAATATTTTTGGAATAAATGATGGAGCAAAATTGAAGTCTTCTAATTGATATTTGAGAAGAAAAAAACCGTAAAATAAAAGTGATCTAAAAAGTTCATTTCACTCAATTTTAAGTAAAAAAAAACTCACAAGGCCAAACTCTAATAACTCATTATAAATTATCTTTGATATTTGATTCAAAAAATACATGCAGTTTCTTACTAAAAATATGTTATATTGGTTAAAATTTATTTTAAATTAATTATTAAGATAATAGATTTAAAAATTTATAAAAAAAATTATTAATCTAATTTTTATACAATTACTATAAAATTCAATTAAAGCAAATGAAAACTTTATGAAAATTATTTGTTTCGTTTCCTATACTTAATTTTTTAATGTTTTTCTTTTACAATTAATTTTGAATATTTAAATAAAAAAATCAAACATAAATATATAAGAATTTGAAGCCAAATTTTTATAATAAATACATAATATCCATTTATATATATAAAAAAAAATAACATCAAATAAGTTTCATTTTTCTAAAAAAAAAAAAAAAAAAAAAAAAAGCAAATATCGTAATCAAATAAAATTCATTTTTCTTAAAGAAGAAGAAGCAAAAATCGCAATTCCTAACATCATGAAAAATTCAAATACGGATCAAATACTTTTGCAAGAACCATAAGTATATTATATAAGCGAAGTTTTATTGTTTAAAAAGTTCACCAATCGCTTGACATCTCTGGTTCTCATTCGCAGTGGAAAATGGCTTCCATTCTTGATCTCCTATTGCTACTCTTACTTTTCCCTGTTGTCATCATTTTCATCCATCGATGGCACAAAAACACAGCGAAGAAAACTAGTTACCCGCCAGGTCCTCGAGGGCTCCCGTTAATTGGAAACTTGCTCCAGTTTGAAAGCCTAAATCCTCATCTTTTCTTGTATAACCTTTCCAAGAAACATGGCCCCATCATGTCCATGAAGCTTGGCAGTGTGCCACTGATTATCATTTCATCGGCCAAAATAGCCAAAGAAGCATTCGCCAGCAACGATATAGTCATCTCGAATAGACCATATCTAACAGGCCAACAGAAGCTATCCTACAATGGCCAAGATATTGGCTTCTCGGCTTATAACGACTGCTGGAGAGAGAGGAGAAAAATTTCGGTTATACACCTCTTTAGTCTAAAGCGAGTAAATTCTTTCGCCCCTATTCGTAGGGAGGAGGTCTTCCACATGATCAAGGATGTATCCAAGAGAGCAGATAAATTTGAGCCTATCGACTTAAGTGAAACATTAATATCTTTGTCGAGCAGCATTATCTGTCGAGCTGCTTTTGGGAAATCTTATAGGGAGACTTCCTCCGTCAAACGAACCTTTGATGTGCTTGTACACGAAGTTCAGGCGGTACTCACTGGTTTCTTTTGGGCCGATTACTTTCCTATGTTAGGTTGGATGGATAAAGTTACCGGGATGGTTTCTCGACTAGAGAAATGTTTCGAGAATATGGACTCGTTCTATCAAGAACTCATCGACGAGCACATTAGCTCGAATAGGCCACAGTCGATGGAAGGTGACATTCTTGATATACTGATCAAGTTGAAAGAAGGGAATGCAAGTTCGGTTGTAAGCTGGGATCATATTAAGGGAATGCTCATGGTAAGTATCAGTTAAATATTAGCAAAATACAGTGTTTACCTAAAATAGTTGCAAGTTGCAACACTTTCCCGGGAGGTAACATTATGTTTACAGCTTGATCACTTATGGATGTAGATTAAGTCGAACCGGCTCACATGCATGCTTATTAAGCCAAATTCGACACAAATTCGATCGTGCTAGATCCAATTCGAGCTCTAGCTCAATTCCGGCGTTCTGACATGTGTAGCTGCTAAAAACTCATGAGCTAGATCACTTAAAATTGATTTTAAAATATTTTTTTACATACTTTTTAAAAATAAAATAAAATAGTTTGCTGTTATTTTATGTATTTATAAATATAATAAAAGATAAATGACATGTTACTTGATGTGAATATGGTTAATCGATTCATCTTGCCAAAAATATATTCACTGCAGAACATCTTTATAGCCGGAACAGACACAAGTTCGTCCGTGGTAACTTGGGCGATGACGGCTCTCGTGAAGAAGCCTGATGCGATGAGAAGAGCTCAACAAGAAATAAGAAGGATAGTCGATAAGAAACCCTTCGTGGACGAAGATGACATCCAAAAACTACCATATTTTAAAGCAGTGATTAAGGAGACTATGAGATTTTATCCACCAGTTCCACTTCTTGTCCCAAGAGAAACAACACAAAGGTGTTTTATTGATGGTTATGAAATCCAACCTAAAACTATGATATATTTCAACTTTTGGTCTATTGGTAGAGATCCCGAGTACTGGAAAAACCCATATGAATTCTCACCTGATCGATTCTTAGATAGCAAAATCGACTATAAAGGGCAAGATTTCGGGTTAATTCCATTTGGATCTGGCAGAAGAGCCTGCCCTGGGATATTGTTAGGTATTGCAACTGTGGAACTGGCACTTGCTAATCTTCTTTTCGCATTCGACTGGGAATTACCAGACGGAATGACCAAAGAAGATGTCGACACCGATGCATTACCCGGAATGGTGATGCATAAGAAAAACCCTCTCTGCCTTGTGGCCAAGAGCTACATATGATTACTATGTTTTTCTTAAGGATTGAGCAATGAATATGTAAGTTGCATTTGAATGAGAAATCATATGACACTGTTTTCATGTATTCTCCATCTATAAGAATTGCTCTATGTAACCACATAAATTATTATATTTTCCCTCATTTTTTATTTATTTTTACTTAATAAAACCTCTATAAATTAATATTCGATAAATTATTATATTCAAGATATTAATTTTTTTTCGGTCCTGTTTCGGGCCACCTTGATAAATTAATGATTTCGATAAATTAATAGGATAATGATTTTTTTGGAAGCCCTTTGTATAAATATATGGTCACCTCGTTATCATATTTTAATAAGAGTGGGTCTCATGTGAGACCGTCTCATGGATCTTAATCTGTGAGACGGGTCAACCCTACCGATATTCACAATAAAAAGTAATACACTTAGCATAAAAAGTAATACTTTTTCATGGATGACCCAAATAAGAGATTCGTCTTACAAATATGACCTGTGAGACCGTCTCATACAAGTTTTGTCTTTTAATAATTCTTTAAAATTATAACCATAGAAAGGCAATTTAAGTACAATATGATTCTTATATTATTTGTTTTTCATTAAAATTTAAATCTAATTGCATTTCATATCAAAATCTTCTCATTAAAGATAAAAGATATGATATTGCAATAACAAATTGTTAAAGAATTCTTTAGCCTTTCACATATATAATTGGTTCTACAGATATTTTTACTCATGTTAAACAATGAATTTTTTTATTAGAAAATAACATCTCTGGTTGGAGGTCAGAGTCGGCTTTAGCTCTTAGTCAACTCGAACTCTTTAAGTCGGAAATACAATAATATATTTTTTAATTATTAAAATCGATTAATATCATTTACTTATTTATATATGTATATACACGTATATAAATATATCTATAATGATTTTTTTTATGTTAATTCAAGAAAGCTGATACAAACATGAGTGAAATATAATGAATTTTTTGTAATTAAATTTACATTTCTGAATCAAAAAATTTACATTTCTGAATCAAAAAATTATTATTTAAAATAATTAGTTAATGATTTTAGATTATTTAATACCTCTCAAAATTAATAAAATAAAGTTTTACTATAAATAATAATTGAGAAAAAGTTTTCAAGTCTACTAACTTGTTCAATTTAGTGTTTTAATCCACTAAGTTTTCAAATTTTTTTTTATACTAACTTTTAATTTTTTATCATTTTGGTATAATTGGTGACGTGATATTGGAAAATGCTGACTTGTCAGATATCACGTTAGCAATTTAACCAAAATAGTCAAAAATTAAATTGTTGTATACAAAAATCAAACTTTGAAAACTTAATGGACTAAAACCCTAAATTTAACTAAATTAGTAGAAAGCCTAATTGTAACGTCCCAGATTCGACGACTGTCCCTACTGTACCAAGACGAGTCTTTCCAGCGTACTTATATCCTCACTAGCGCATTTCCTAGGAAAATTCCCAAGAGATCACCCATACAAGAATCACCACAAGTCAAGCACGCTTAATTTTGTAATTTTTATATGATGAACCCCCAAAAGAAAAAAACAGCACCTTCTTGATATGAGTAGTACATATCAAACATTTTAAGCGTTTCTCAACTGCAGTCTCATACCTGAACAATTTTGGAATTCTTCTCATTCCGACGTGAGATCGATTCATTCATGTTCCCTTCGCTTAGAAGTATGCTAGGAGCCTCTCATTGTCCGTGAAACCTCATGGCATCAGCGATCACTCCCTGCCCTCTTCGTCCTATATATTCGAAGTATAGCAATGTGTTTCGGGCATCACATGCCCACCGGCTTCCGCTTGGTCCGTTCTCGAACCATGCCGTACTAAGTGAAGGCTCTGATACCACTTAAATGTCATGTCCCGAGATCGAGGTTGGCCAACATTGGCGTTGTTTCACAATCACACAATTTGTAAACAACAAGCCTCGTAGTAATCAAATATCCAAAGCAGTCTATTTCAGAAATCATATCAATGTCTTTACAAAATTTGAACGAAATGTGGAAGCGTAAAAAGTAACAAAAACAAAATAACAGGACTGGTTTTGAATGAAGTGACATTTTCACTATCTCATGAATATTCTTGTTCTTCTCTATCAATTTATTCTTCGTTCTTATATGGGAGGAGGAAGTAAGGGTGAATATTTGGAGAAATACTCAGTAAATGAGGTCGATCGTGCGTAACAAATACCAAGGATACACATATAATTTCAATAATATGCATGTTGAATCCAATATGAATAAACATAACATTGCAAATCATCTCATTTTTCATGGTTTACTGATCAGTCACCTATATGTTACTCTTCTAAGAGGCGAGGCCAAAAAACGGTTATTTTAATCCACCACATCATGACCTTATCTATAAGGTCCAAAATGCGATAACTTAATCCAACTACATGCGAATCTAGAAAAAATGAAAAATGCTTAATTAAATTATTAGTTGCATTATTTATATATGGTAGGCATGTTTATATGTTAAAAATATGATTTTTTATTAGAATGCATAAAACTGTGTTTTCAAGGGTTATTCGAGACGCAACCGAAGAACGGAGACTAGGGACTGTAAAGAGAAAATATTTTTAATAAATGATTATTTTTAATTATTTAATATATGGTATATTTAATAGGTAATTTTTGAAAATGGTAATTTTGAGATGTTTTTACATGCCGAGTCGTATTTTAAATCGGTAATCGATTTTTGAAGAAAACAAGAACTTTTTGGAGGCTCGATTATTATTTTCGAAAACTTTCCTAAACAATATATTTTTCATACATTATAATGGGCCTAATGGGTCTATTATACCGAGGTTATTGGGCCTAGCTTTCTATCCATTTATTTATATCCAAAGATAGAGTTTCTAAACCACAAAACACTTCATATTACACACTCAAAGCATTAGAAACCTAGGGTTTCTCTCCCCACCCCACACGAACACAAGCCACATGTTTTTGAAGCAATTCACGTCAACTTTGAAGGAAAAATGCATTAAGGATTCTTCGTCTCTCCGACAACGTCCCTCGCATTTAGAATTGAATATCCGTGCTTGAACCACGCAAAGGCACACCTTATTCTTTCTTTTCTCATCATACATACCATATTATGTGTGAATATAATGGTTGCATCAAAAATCTGATGTCCCTCCTTTTATTTTCGTTTTTATGGCATATACATGGAAAACTTGTGTTTTTTTGACATGAAACTCATTGTATTGATGTTGCAGAAGAGGATGCCAGGTTAGGGTTGATATGGGCTTGATTTAGGAGCCCTAGATTGGGTTGTACAAGGGCTGGACATGAAGGGAAAAAAAAACGAAAATTTGGAATCATGAATAGCTAGGGCAAGGTTTTGGGAGGATAAAAGGGGGAGGCCGCACGGGGTGCTTTCCAGGCGAGGGGCTGGGCTCATGAGAGTCCTAGCATCGAGCCATGGCGGTCCACGCATGGCTGGAGAGGCTGGATAGGGTAGGCACACGGCTAGGGAACTTCCTAGCCGTAGCCGCGCGCAAGGATTGGAGAACCATGCACGTCCTCGTGCATGATTAACTAAGGCTGGTCCGGTAGGTTCCTAAGAATTCGGTCTAGGTCCTAGGATGGGTAAAACAGTTATTTTATACCTGAAAAATGTTAGGAGTACTGGCACTTTCTTGGTGCTGTAATGAATGTTAAAATGTTTATTTTGAAAGAACATCGAATTTTATTATGGAAAAGGTGAAATATTAAAAGACGTGTTGCATACTTGGTTTAAAAGAAAATGATGTATATGCATGTATTTTTATGAAGTGGTGGAAATGTTGAAAATATTTTGAATGCTTAATTGTGACGGTAAGAAAATAGGGATTCGTGAGGTACTAAGCCCCAATGAAACTTGATTGAGGGACTAATCCCCGTGGGAACCCAATACCAAATTTCTATAGACCAAGGTCCAGTAATGGAAAAGTGGTTGATGTTGTCTCCACCAACTATAGAAAACCATTTTACTAAATTAATTTTTTTTTTTTAGAACAAGCAACCTGTGAATCATGAAATATATATCAATATAGGATCCACAAGTCAAGTAGAAAAAGTCTCATTTACCCAACAAAAAAGATAAATGAGATGAAAAAACAAAAAGAACTAAAGAATGAACAACTCGATCAGAAGTCAGCATTAATTCCTTAAAAGATTCATAATGTTGCCTGTAACCCAATACTGATCAATTATTGTATGTTCTTAGCAGTGTTTTTACAACCGGACCGTTAGTCGAACCGGTTAAGCCTTAAAAAATGGTTCAACCGAGTTCGGTCGAACCGGATCAATAAAATTAATATTTTATTATTTTATATAATAAATAAAATAGTAAAATATTGATTATTTATGTTTTTATAGTTTTACTTAATTTTTAAGATGAAAATTATAACAAATATCCAAATAAACACCACTTTTCCGGTTTTTCCGGGTTTTAACCGGTTTTCGGTTTCCGGTTTTTCCTGTTTTTTCCGGTTTAACCGGGTTTTAACCGGTTTTTTCCAGTTAAACCGGTTTTCCGGTTTTTTCCTTATCTCCGGACCGGTCTAGAGGCCGGTTCGCGGTTGAACCGGTCCGACCGGCCGGTCCGGTCCGGTTTTGAAAACAGTGGTTCTTAGCATCAAAATGGAGCTTTTTCAAAGCTTAACGAGCTTCTCTTTTCCACTCCTACTTTTCACAGTTATCAGCATTTTGATCCATCGGTCGCACGAAAAACACCACAAAAAAAACCAGTTCCCCCCAGGGATCCCGTTAATCGAAAACTAGCACATGTTCGACAGCCTAAATCCTCATCTATTCTTGTATAACCTTTCCAAGAAACAGGGCACCATTATGTCCATGGTCAAAATCGGATTCAATTGTCAAGTGCCCCTATCGGAAATAGGATTGACTAGCGGAGCTTGGAAGCGTGCCAGTGATTGTCATTTCATCGGCCAAAATAGCCAAACATGCGCAAGTTCAACTTGCTGAAGCTATTTTGAGCCCGAGCTCATAAATTAATTCCTTCTAAACCTCAGAAACCTGTGATCTTGATCATTAACTTAAAATTGATTTTAAAATATTTTTGTATCTTAATAATATATATATAAGAAAAAAAAAATATTATATTTATAATACAAGGAAAATTGCGATATTATGTTCTTATGCTTGTCAGTTTTCCGATTTTTGTTCTTTATATTGTCTAAATTGGGTTGTGGACATGTACTACCTTTCAGTTTCTCCGCAGTTTTAATTCATTTTCAATAGAAAATAGTGACCTTTTTAATATTTCTTGTATTATAATAATATATGATTACTTTTTACATATGCACACATTATGTAAAACCATTACCAATCCTTGTATATGCACAACTCATTAACACAGTGATTAGCTCGGACTCGAAAAATTCATTGTGTGACGACGGAAAATTTTCTACTGCAAACATAGCCATGCCTAACAATCGAGACAGCGTCTATCTTATCACTCACACACCTAAGGTACCAAATTTGGGACGAAATTTCGATTCAAGACCAAATTATAACAATCCTCCCCAACTCAAGGGGGGGAAAATGTCTAAGGCAGAATTTTCAAGATGACTGAATGTATATACTGGTTCACGAGTTTTTCAAGCTTGTTTGATTCTAAATTATCGAACCAGAGTTAAAATTATTTTATATTTTATTAATATAATTATTTATTAAATATATTCATTTTTCGAGCTTTTCGGACTCGAACCTTAATGTTCGAGTAATAGTTCGAATAGCTCGCGAATAGGCCACCACTCGAACCAAGAAACTTAAATTTGTACGAGTTTCAAATCGTGCTCGAACTCGAATATACTTCATTCAAGCTGAATTCGAGCCTTAATTTTTTTTACTAATATTTGGCTTGATTCAGTTAGTTTCAACACCAAATTATATATAAGCAAAAACATAAAATCAAAGAAAGTAAAACTACAAAAGGCAACATATTATTGTTAATAGCAAATATGGACCCCCTGTGAGCTTCCTGTCTATCAGGTTTATGATTAATACAACTACATGAAATAACTTGACTGAAAATCTAGCTTTGGTTTGCATAATTATAAAGCTCTAATAAACAACTACACTTACAAGGACCTCGGAACATACCAATGGAATGAACGAAATCTGATATTCCTATCCAAATACGATAAGAAAAGTAAAAAAAATTTCCCGACCCTCGAAAGTTATAATCGATACAATTCGCTTTCGTGGAAGATGAACAAATCCTTCTCAGAAAATATCACTCACGCATCTAGATGCAACGAATTTCTAGTATCAGTAATGTCTATGTTCAAAATAACATGTATACTCTAATATCGGCATGTAAATTTCAAATACCAACTGGCGGCATCCTACAGTAATAGAACTCGTTAAAAACATAGTAATTGAACAACATTGTTACAGCATCACAAGTTTTATTGTCTCTGATGCAACACAAAGTGTGTGCATTTAGCACAGATTCCACATCCAAGAATCTTGAAATTTCGAGCTTTTAAAAAAAAAAAATCAAACAGAAGCCAAAGTCAGAACTTCATAGGGTTGATTGTTGAATGTTACTACCCTCAGGTTAAATAAGAATAAGTGAAGGACCCCAAAAGACCTTCACTTATTCTGTCTCAAACCGCAAAAAATCCGCGTCCCCAACTTCAACTCACACAGGTGCATACTTTTCATAAATGTCTTAATTTCATGCTTCTTTATCCTTTAATTCTTATGGAATTCAAAAAATTTAAGTTAGAATCATCCATTGACAAAAGCATTTATAATTTCTGTACAATTTCAAGCAACATGGATTCCCATATAAGCAGCATACACTGGCTAAGAGTACATGAGTTCACAAACAGTTGTGGAAAATCTAATTACAAATCTATATATCTTTAGTCGCTACAGTGGTGCACAGAGGTTACTTAGTGTCATGCGGAAAAAGAACTCCATCCAGAAGAAATGCCGCTGCAAAAGGTAACACCATCCACAAAAAGCAAGTGTAATACACAGCCCAAAACATGCGAGTTCACAAAGATTATCTACTTTACATCTGTACGAGGAAATTAAATTATGAATCAACACATATTCTAATCATAAAAAAAAATGGAATTATAAACCAGATATGTTCATTTTAAAAATTTGAACTGGCGCATCCTTTATCCCCAGACCACATGAGAGTATAAATCGTCCAGAAATACTAATCATGGACAATTGATGATCTAATACAGTACTCACACACTTAAATTGTGTTTCCAAACAGGAGTGGTGCTAAGAACTCCAAGGATGTAAGACACATTTAGAACCTTGTTAAATCCTGTAATATTTTATTTCACTGTTTTTCTGCAGCAATTGGATATAGCCGTTTTCCACAGTAAGTCATCAATTCATGATATATTAAGCAAAAAAAATTCAAATATCTAAATCATCAACTATGTTTTCATCATCCCCATCATCATCATCTTCCAAAACAGTGGTAAGTTGATAGTGTAGAAAAAATTAGAATAAAAGTTTGCATATTACTGTATCATCTAAATAGTCAAATTCTTTTTCATCCTTCTCCTCAACTATGTCATAATAGGGGGAAGATTACATTAAAAGTTTGCATAGAGGACTTTTGAACTTTCTGATAAAAAAGTCACACATAAATAGTCACGGGCTTCAACTTCGTTGGGTCGAGTTAATTTTTATTTACCTCAAAAATATCAATCCACTTTTTTAAAACGCGCGCTTCGCGGCGTTGCTTTTAATAACTATGGACACAACTACTTTTAAGAAAAGAATTCCATGTTGACTCATATGGTCTAGTTATACATGAATGAGTTAGCATAATTGATACTTTAAACTTCTTTTTAAAAGAACCAAAAACACTACAATATCATAGTTTAAAGCAAGAAAATAATATTTGATCAAAGGAAGTCAAGGATCATCATTTTCACACACCATAGCTATAACGGTGCAAGGCGCAAAGGGGTCCCAGAGCTTGAGGCACAAGGTGTAAGGCGAGGCGTTTGTCTTATCGAAACAAGGCGCACTACTTATTTTTTAGAAAAATACATTGATCTACTATACTATTTTATGTTGCGCAAAGCAAAAATTTATTAATAACACCATAAAGGAACCTTAAACATCCAGATCATATCTTCTTTCATAATAGCTAGGCGTCTGATATAATCTTTGTTTCTTAGGGCTTAGACCTTTGGGGCTTTGCTTGATCATAAGTAGAGGATTTTTTCCTCGAAGAATAAGTCGCGCTTTCTTCTCTTTTTGAAAACGCAACTTCTCTGTGAAATAAAAAAAAAATGCCTTTCCTCGAGTACACTTAGTGTGAGTATCCAACTGAGCCTAGGTGCATACCCAGACGCAGCAGGGTCGCCTGGTCGTGCTTAGGGCCTTTTACAACTATGATACATGTCGTAGCTTTTCACATAAAGTGAAAATAAAATTGTCAAAATTATTACACATGAAATGTTATGTCCCTTGGTGACGGATCTTGTTATGGGGTGATTAAGAGGAATATCGCCAATTTCTTGGGCGTCTCTTTGTTTATTTGATTTCCTTCATAGGCAGACTTGGTGTGCGAGTTTGTGGGACTCGTTTCGAGAAAACATCGCGATCTCGTAAGACTGATTTCTTCGAAGATTCAATTACGAATTTTTTATTTGGGAAAATTGTAATTTTATTCAGAGAACTAGGCATGTTTTGGACAATTCTTAACTTGTAAAAATTTGGTTTTCATAGAGTCACTTGTTTTTTTTTTTGTTTTCGTCACATGAGCAATGTATGAGACTACCAGTGTCAAATAAACAACATCCCGGTAGATTTAGAGGTTTCGGGCAAACAAAAAAAAATTACAAGTTACCGGATGAAATTCAAACTTTGACAAGTTATATGACTAAAACCCAAAATATGCTAACTTATAGGACTAAAATTGCAAAATTTTTTATTACCAGTAATCCTGTTTTAATAAGGAATGTTAGAGCACTGATATGCTAGGATAGTGCCTAAATGATTAGAATATTTTTACGAAAGTGGATCTACTGGTACCAGGAAACTAAAATAAACTAAGAACTTAGGATCCTCTATTTTTTAGACTAGTGGTCATTCTTATCTCTTGACTTAACTTTCCATGTGTGAATAGATGATACACCAATCAATGCCCTCGTTGGGCCTCGTTAATGGGCTGCTGTCACTGAGATTCTGCTGCATTTTATCTCAAGCTTCTATGCCCATGAGTCCGTGACATGTAATGATAATCTCAATCAATATTCAATATCTACCATATATTTTGTTTCATTCCTAGTAGAAATGTAAAAGCAAAATCCTCTCTTTCCTTCTCCAAAATAGCATCATTGACAAAAAAAATAATAATTAAAATTTGAAACTCGTTTTATTTAATTCATCAAGATCAAATTAATACAACTAAAGAAATTTCAAATGACTAACCATGCATGAAATCCTAGTAGTACCTACTTAATTCAATCAAACCTTTTTTGGAATATTGATCAGCACAATCCCTTGAACTAATTTCCGGTAATTATGATGAATTATCATGTTTCAAGTAAAACCACCACAAAAATAAATAATTGGATTAAAATATTGAATAATATATTGTTACTCAGGATTATTGTCAAATAAACGGCCAACATACTAATCACTAGAAAATATTGTATCCTTTCGATCCCTTATTGGTGTTGGATGTGGAACCTCGTGCATTCACCATCCGGCAAATGTTTGATAGAGACGTTAATGCTTCTGCATTATGGCCTAGTGTAATTCGTGACTTTATTTCTGTAATGGACCTGGGACTTCTCCATATTACTGGACCTGGGACTTCTCCATAATACTAAATGTCCATAAAGACGATAAGGTTTAGGCACGGCAAAGCTAATCCCTAATGCTAAGGTGCACCTATACGAAGAGTAGGCTGAAAAGCACGGATTGTATGATCATTGAATATTGATTTGTCGTTATTCTTACTCATTTATCATTTCCGATTATTGTGATTATTTACTTCGTTTTATCACTGCGCATTGTTAAATAACAAATAAAAGTCAACAAAAGGATGTCGCGTAAATTGGTTCTCAAAAATACACCAACAAAATCGGAGGTAGAAAAGTGAAGCATGAGTAGAAATAAAACATGGTTCCATGGATGGAATTAGAAAGAAACATGGCCCAGTAGAGGAGCTGTGCATTTCATAGTAACCATGGCAAACTCTTGTTTGAAGCACGAAGCTAAAAAGGACTAGTGTGCAGCACCGTATATAAAAGAACAAAAATATGAAGAAAAAGGGAAAGCACGAGCCCATGTTATAATGCCAAGGATGTGTATTGTACGTGAAATTTTAAGAGAAGAACCAAGAAAGAGACAGGGAGTCGTGTGCAGCTCCCTATTCGAGCCGTGTATCAAGCAAGAAGCTCCACACAGCCCCGTGTAGGCTAAATCCTGCACGATCACAAAAAATAAGGAAATTGTGGGGAAAAGGAGTTTTCACCTTCTTGGACGTGATTTTGAGGATCCCGAAAGGAAAACACTTGACTGCAAAATTTCAAGGAAAAATTATAAATAAGAGGTTCGAATAATTTTGGGGGAGTTTTTTCAGTTATTTTTTACGTTTAGGATTTGATACACGACAATTCAAGGGGGAATCGTGCCATCTTGCTGAGATTTTCTTTTTCTACTTTTTACAATTTATCATCATGAATTCAAACATTGATTTTATGCTTCATTTTGCTTTTATGAAATAGTTTCTATTAGACTAAGGTCACGATAGGATCAAGATAATATCATGTTTTGATATTTGGTTACTTTTCAATAAATTATTATTATTTCTTTTCAACCAATACTATGTTTTGAATCGAGGGTTCTAGGGAAATACAGAATCGAGGGTTCTAGGGAATCAAATGAAGAACAATGGAATAAGGAGGGTGAATGAGAACTGCGGGGACAGCGGGCAGAAAGAGGTAGAGCCGCAGGGCTCATCTAATTCGAAGGCACAATACAGTAGTCCAGGGGGACAGAAGGACAAAACGATGCATGCAAAGGCGGCCAAAGTATATAAAATACTGACAAAAGTTGTTCCGAAGGATGCAGCAGATTTCAGAAGATCACCAATACAATCGATGAATAACACCGATGATGAGGCGGAGCATGGGGAGGGTAAGGGCATAAATAATCGATCTTTGCCCAAATATGAAAATGTCTATTGCAGGAGAAATAAAGGAGGAAGTGCTCGGACATTCGAGAGTTGCTGGGAAGATGAGAAGAATGATCCAGTTATCGGCAGCAATGTCAACAATATGTATGGTGGGAACCATGGCTCAGACAACAGAGTATCATTGGAGCTTTATGAATCAGAAGACGATTTCCTGGATAATGAATTCGAGTTATCAGACACTGATAGTCAAAGATCGCTGCGGTCAGAGGAGTCTTTGAAATTCAAACAACAGGAAAAGATAATGGAGGGATTGTTCTCACCAAAGAGGATTGAGACGACCATCGCGCCAAATCCACCTGAACTTGCTAAATCTGTTGTGGGACAGGTACTAACCAATTTCCATTCCTCACTCCTAAATCATTCATTCAAACTACATTCATTTTTTCCTTCATCATTCAATGCTCTGGGGTTGTCTAGTGGTCTCTTAGGAGGAGGGGGTGTGAGGGTAGATGAATTGCCGGGTCACGAGAAAGAAAATTTCCAAGTGCTTGATTCGGAGAGGAAAGGGGGAACTACTAAGGATATCCGGAAGTTTCGGGAAGATGGAAAGTGTGGGGATCAGGGGAAATTTTCGCCGGTACTGTTGAAGAAGGATTTGAATAGATTGAGATGTGAATTTAGCTGTGACAGATGTTCTTCCTCGAAGGGTCATGAGGTTTTTTTTATGAAGATTCTCACTTGGAATATCAGGGGAGGGGGGAATGTGAAAAAAAGAGAACTAGTTCGAACGGAAATTAATTCAGGAAACAAAGAAAGAACAAGTTGATAAGTGTTTAGTGACTAGTATGTGGAAGTCCAGATTTGTGGATTGGTCTTTTTGCCCTCGGAAGGACGTGCGGGAGGTATACTAGTCATGTGGGATTCGAGGGTAGTTGTGGTTACTGATAACTTGATAGGGGAATTTTCAGTGTCAATTCGGATTAGGGGTGTTGATGATAACAGTTGGTGGTTCTCGGCGATTTGTGGACCTGTTAAGCCACAAGATAGGGAGAGATTGTGAGATGAATTATCAGGTTTGAGTTCTATTTGCGAGAATAAATGGTGTTTGGGAGGAGATTTCAATGTGGTCAAGAACACCGGAGAAAAGATGAACAGTCTTACATCCACCACGAGTATGTTATGTTTTGACAGATTAATAGGTGAATTGGGCCTTCATGATCCGCCACTGTTGAATGCAAAGTACACGTGGTCAAATTTCAGGGTGGATCCAATTTGTTGCAGATTAGACAGATTTCTTATCACTAATGGATGGAGGGATATTTTCCCTCATTTCAGACAAACAGTGATGTTTGATACAAATAAGTCGAAATGGGGTCCGTCTCCGTTTAGATTTGAGAATGTTTGGCTTTCACACCACAGTTTTAAAGCACTGGTGCAGAATTGGTGGAATGTAGGGGTGAGTCAAGGGTGGGAAGGGTATAAATTTATGAAAAAGCTGAAAAAATTGAAGGTTGAGATGGTAAGTTGGAATAAAGATATGAGGAGTTGAAATCCAAGATAAAGCATTTGGATGAGTTAGAATCTGGTGGAGGATGGTCCGATAATCTACAATCTGAGATAAGGGCAGTGAGATGTGAGCTGAAAAATGTGGCATTTAAAAGATTCCAATTGAAGAGTCAGAAAGCGAAACTGAGATGGTTGAGGGAAGGTGACCAAAATTCAAAATTCTTCCATCCATTGTTGACCAACAGAAGGAGCAGATCGATTGTAGATAAGGTGGAGTTAGAAAATGGGTTAGTGGTTACGGACGAGGCGCAGATTGAGGAACACATCATCAAATACTTTAGGAATCTCTATAGGAAATCATAGGGGGATGGGGGAGCTTTGGATGGGTTGGAGTGGTGCCCTTTGGATACGGCTGAAGCGGAAGGACTGGAGACTCCTTTCTCGGAGAATGAAGTTAAAAAAGCGGTGTTTGAGAGTGATGGTTCCAAAGCTCCAGGGCCAGACGGTTTCACGTTGGCAATTTACCAAAAGAATTGGGAAACGGTTAGGGAGGATCTTATGAAAGTCTTCGCTGAATTTTTCGAATGAGGAGTGATAAATGGCGTTACTAATGAAACGTATGTTTGCCTAATTCCTAAGAAACAAGATGCAATTAAGGTCAATGATTTTCGGGCGATAAGTTTGACAACGAGTTTGTATAAAATTTTAGCCAAAGTATTGACTAACTGAGTTAAGAAAGTGTTGAGCAAAACAGTCGCCGAGAACCAATGTGCATTTATAAAAGGTAGACAAATTATGGATTGCTGCTTAGTCGCCAATGAAGTCGTTGAAGAGAACCGTAAGAAGAAAAAGTCGGGTTGGGTTTTTAAGATTGATTTTGAAAAAGCATATGATAATGTCGACTGGAGATTCCTTGATTTCGTGTTGCACAAGAAAGGGTTTGGAGAAAGATGGAGGAAGTGGATATGAGGATGTGTGTCAAACGTCTCATTTTCAGTTTTTATCAATGGAAAACCGAGGGGAAAATTAAAGGTCAAAGAGAATTCGTCAAGGGGATTCTCTTTCTCCTTTTCTATTCAATTTAGTTGTTGATGCCTTGGGGAGGATGGTTGATAAGGCGAAGGATTTGGATGAGGTAAGAGGATTAGTGGTGGGGAAAGGAAAAGTCGAAATTTCACATATTCAATTTGCAGATGACATGTTGCTTTTGGTACAGACAAAGAGGCATGTGAAGGCATTAGTGGAAATAATCAAAGTATTCGGAATTAAATCGGGGTTGAGGATTAATTTTCAAAAAAGCTTCCTTCCGGGGATTAATATCGATAATAATGAAGTGAATGAACTGGCACATGAAATTGGATGTAAAAAAGAAGATTGGCCAATAAAATACATAGGGGTACCGTTGGGAGGTAAGCCTTTGACTTTCGAATTTTGGGAACCGGTCCTATCCAAGATGTCAAAAAAACTTTCAAGTTGGAAAAAGGCGTTCTTGTCAAAAGGCAGTCGTCTCACTCTTATTAAGTCCGTACTGAGTGCAATGCCTTTCTACTGCATGTCTTTGTTCAGGTTCCCAGTGAAAGTGGCCAAAATGATTGAAAAAATGATGTGTGATTTCTTATGGGATGGTATGGATGGGAATAAGCATTGTCATGTTGTTGGGTGGGAGAAGGTTTATAAACCGAAGGACAGGGGAGGGTTGGGGCTGGGGACTATTGTTTTGAGGAGTAGAGCTCTTCTAGGAAAGTGGTAGTGGAGAGGTACTAAGGAAAAGGAGACTTTGTGGGAAAATGTGATACAAAGCATTTATGGTCTTCAAGAAAATGGGTGGGACTTGGGTTTGGCTAGGAATGCTACATTCAGAAGCCCTTGGAAATATATTTCTCGTACATTCCTGGCAATTCTTAGTTTGAGTGGGGCAGTTTTGAGGGGGGGGGAGGGAGGGGAACTTCATTCGTTTCTGGGAGGATGTTTGGGGGGTAGTGGGAGTCATTCTATGATTCTTTCTTTCCTTTGCAATCTTTTCCTGCTTTCTCATGCAATTAAAATATTTGGAAAGTTCCTATCCCACACAAGGTTCAGATTTTCTCGTGGATTGTGGCTTTGGGAAAACTTCCTACAGCGGATTCAGTGCAAAGAAGATGGCCCACTTGTGCTTTAAGTCCTCAATGGTGTACGTTATGTCAGGAACACAACGAGACCTAGGATCATTTGTTGCTTCACTGTTCTTTCTCACGAGTTATTTGGACTATGGTGATGCAGGAGCTTAGATGTTATTGGGTTTGTCCGCAGAGGGCACGAGACATGTTCATTGTTGAGCCAAGTATATCATCCGGTATAAGATTTAAGGTATTCTGGTACGTCATCGTTCATTTAACTTATTGGTCAATCTGGCTCGAGAGGAATTAAAGAATCTTCAACGACTCACAAAACAATGTCAATGAGGTCTGGGAGATTATCAAATTCAAGTTGCAACGTCGATATCAAGGATCAAAGGGTTTCAACGGTTTATCTATATCGGATCTAGTTAGGGATTGGAAGTTTGTTATGTTATGACGATAGTGTGATGTCCATGTGTGCGGATTGCTCATCCGCTTCTTATGTAACAAAAAACTTTTTTATCTATAAAATATAATATTTCCTATAAAAAAAAAACTAGAAATAGTTTCGTTTTCAGTATGCATTTTTGAATGAAAACTAAAACTCCATAATTCGTAAAAAAATGTGTTTTTTATTTGACTAAAATTGTATAGAAACATTCAAGTAAACATAGGTTTGTTGATTTTAGAAATAGATAAATTTCAACGTAATCAAAGGCTTGATAATTAACCGAATAATAATGTAGTCAACAATGGAATCTTGTAACATTGTGTGTCTTGATCTTCTTATTTGAAATCTCGGTCTTTTTATTTGAAATTGAATTCTTACTTAATAATTAACGATAACTGAATTTGGTTGTCAATTTTCTTACTTTAGTTTAATTCACTTGGGTTACTAATTTCACCTGTTACAATTAATTAATTTCCTCAAGCTAAAGTATAGAGATTTATATCCTAGTAATTAAAAATGGTTTCTGCGGTAAAGACTTAGACTAAAATGCGTCTATGTTATAACTCGACCTAGTACGCTTACTGGTCCCATCGAAAAGATCGGACACTTTGAACCCAAGCACATAACCTTGAACCATGCGTGACTTTAGTATACTCTACTTTTTTCTCCTATGAAAAATAGATTCCAAAAGGTGAATCAGGAGTTACTAGAGTTACTTGACAAGGAGGATGTTAGCATATTTGCCTAGGAAATTAAAACAAGTGTTCTAAAAAGCGCGAAAAAACACAATTTAAGCACAAAGCGTGATAAAGCTTTGGTTCGATCAAAATGTGGATTAGGCATCCAACCTCACATTATTCATATAAAATTTTAAGTTTATTTTTTAACAAGATTTTAAGTTAACTTTTGTTATTTTTACGATAAAAGTTAATTTTAAAATTTTAAATATTAAATATTTCATGATATATATTTTTAAACAAGAACTCTCTAGAGGCACCAAAATAATGAAAATATCCTTTAATTGTTACTCTTGATGGTGAAAAGTATTCTAAATTTATACATTTATTCTTAAATTTTGTATGTTTATATGTTCTTTATTTTATTAATTGACTTGATATAATTAAAATTATAATCAAAATTAAAAAGTTTTTTATGCTTAATTTCTTATTAAACTTGTTTAAACTTGTAAAGCTTGACCTTGACTCTTCGACAGTTTCGCACTTTTTATAACCTTGCTTAAATGAATACTGAAATAAATCTATGCATGTAAACATTGACAAGCCTTTTCTAAATCTAGTGTTTTTTCGGTCATAATTTTTTATCCCGTATTTTTTTGTTTTCCACAAACAATTAACTTACATTCTCCTTCATGGATTGCAAATAAATATTCATTTCCTAAAATGATGTCTTTCTAAAACTACCTTATTACCTGAAAGTTACGACACCACGCCATCAATTGACAACCCTAATTTATAACAAAACAAAATTACATGAATTCAAACATTTATCTTTTCTAGATTCCCTTTAAAACTATATATCAAATCAAAAGACAAACTCAATTAATAATGGAGATATTATAATTAATTATATTTACTTCGCTTCAAAGAAAAAAAAATTACCAATAAATGTTTTCACATTGAAAATATAGTAATGGCATTTTTTTTAGTGCTTACTTCAAACAATACTTGCATCGATTATGTTTTCTAAAACAATTTCAAGAATACATGGCCCCTTTCTAAATTTGTATTAATTGTTGAAACATTAATAAATGAGATTCAAAACGCATTTTGGTAATCTTGAGATATGTTAGTGTAAATTCAACACACGCGGGTAAACAAGCATGTGACACGGGGCCGTGTCCTTTACATGGAACGATCTTAGAAAATCGAATAAAATCAGGAAATGGAATTTTCTAATGGGCTCAAGAGTTTGGAGATTTTTGGACAAAATCTTAAGGCTAGGAATCTTTAAATACAAGCCTTCGAAAATATTTAAGAGGATTTTTTACGATTATTTTTTATAGCTAGGGTTTGAGAGAAGAACTCGATTTCAAAAAGGGAATCGCGCTGATCACGCTCAGACCCGTATCTGATATGTGTCAAGTGAGTCTATCTTCTTTCACGAAAATAAAAAAGTATTCCAGCGTGATATCGAAAGAGAAGAAAAATATGGTATGCTTAATGAAATCCTTCTTTCAAACACAAACATTTGTTATTTAATTGAAAAAATTTCTAATAATGATTGAACTTTTTGTCAAGACTTATTAGTTTTTGATAAATTAAGTTTTTAAATTCAGAAATAATTCGTATGTATATCAATATATTTCAAGAAAGTAGGTTGATTTGCGACGAATAAATCCAATATAACAAATTTTTACTTCCATTGGGTTTTCATATGTGACATTACACATTGTGTTGGTGTATTGCACGCATACACGAGATTAACAATAATAATTTTGCACGCATTGTGTTTGCATATTTCCTACGGCCTACTGTCAAAAACTATTTTGTAGATGTGATTAATTTAAGTTTTCTAATACTTCATTTCGCATAATACATGATACTAACAATAACAAATTATAATTAATGAAATTAGTATTATATTATTTTTAAGTTTGTTGCAAGTGTAGCGATTTTAGTCATATTTGTACATATACTTTTTGAATTGAATGAGAAATCACACACACACACACACACACATATAACATTTGTTAGGTATATATATATATATATAACATTTGTTAGGTATATTCGGTAAACTATGCAGCTAAAGCATTATTTGTTTTTATAATTGAGTATAAAAGTCACAAGTTTAGTTTCTAGCACTTTAATCAAAGAAAGGAACACGAACACACTTTATTGTGTTGGGACCCAACTTAAGTTTGACTCGGGCCCTAAAAATCTTAGGTACGGCACTGATCACGCAGATATTTTTTCTTATTCGTTCTAGAATTTATTTTTGTGAATTCCAACATTTGTTTTATGCTTTAATTTGATTTTATGGAATAAATTTCTGTAGACAAAGATCACGATATGACTGAGATAATTCATTTTATATTTGGTTAGTTTTCAATATATTATTCTTTCTTGCTTTCAATTATTGATTAATGAGGGTTTAATATTGATTATGAATAGCCCGATTACCTATTTACTTGTTCATTGATTAATCATGAATCCGAAGAGGAATGATTAAATATAGCAATAAAGACGTCAACTAACACACAATAAAATCGACTAGGAATACAATTCAATTCTGTGTGCGGTTTTATGTGAAACTGAAATTTCACAAAGATTTAATGCATTTTCTAGAATAGATTTATCGCATTTAAATCTAATAAAATTCAATTAGAAATAATTGGATGGTTACATTTAAATAGGTTTACTAACTCGAGAAATTGATAATAAATAAATTAGGGATTTCATCGTGATTGTGCAAGAAGTTGATAATTATTTGGATTTCATCATGTGCTGACTTAGTAGAGTTCAATACGTTGTTATTCTTAATTATTTATTTGAATTTGAATTCTTATTTAATCATTCATTACTGCTAGATTTAATTGGTATTCATCCTAGTTAATTAATGTAGATTAATAATTTTATTCCCCCACACTTATTTTTTAAGTTCATCTTAAACTAAGTAACTAAAATTTTGTTAATTAAATATTAGTGTACGAGGGATCAACTTGAACACATCCGACCACATTTTAACTTGACATATTGCACTTGCTAGTTTCCCAACCGAAAAGATCGATCAGCCGTATTGAAGTGCAAATCAAACAACTGAACCATACAACTATATTTCAAATTTGGAGGCATTTTGGGTTCATATAAAACTCTCATAGTTAACATCAGGCCATCAAAAAACACTAAAAACCATGAAGTATAAATAATGCACAAGTCACCAAAAACTAATGCATAAAATATCAGTTCATGCAGAAATTGTTGCATCACTGCTCTGACAGGCAGCCCTCTATTAATATAGGTCTCTTTTCCTCTTAATGACCACTTCATTTTGGACACCTTTATTCCACTTCCAAGAGTCCTGTCTAGGTAGACCAAGCCATTTTATCCCTTCAAGTACTTATCTTGCTAAAGATTGAATTATCTTCAACATCTCCACACATCCTATAATTACACTCTTTTCCTCTTGTCCAACTCTTTAGAACTCATATAGGAGGCTACTATCTTAAGACTTAAGTTGAGGTGATAAATCCCACTATAGATAACTTACAGTCCAAAAAAAAAAAGGACGCAGCTTGACCTACCACTCGTCCATTACTGTGTAGCACAATTCGTACCCTGGTTTCTAACCTGTCTCACTTCCTCCCAACTCCATTTTCCTTCTTGCAAACATACCACAGTAGTTCTTATTTAGGTCTAACATTTGCGAGCTCCGTCAACTTTCCAATTAAAGAATCAAATTTTCAGCATTTCAAGCAGTCTCATCACCTTATACTAACAGAGTATAGACCAGGATTCTTGCCTACGCTTTTACAATGCCAATACAAAACATAGACCAACTTCATCGCCACTAATCCAACCTTCATCTAGCCTTCAAGTATCTAAGAACTGTTTCAATGTTGTCTGGCAAATTTTTAACCATGTTATATTAAGTTTTTTAACTTTTCACCTATTAGCAAAGTCTATTAGTACTGTATATCCCAAAAAATCTACAAAAATCTAAAAAAATTAAGCCACAAAATGAATTTCATAAAAGGTTGAAGGGCCAACCAACCGTCTCAACTAAACATGGCTCTACTTCAAGGAAAAAAATACTACGCTAAATCATTTCCATCTGCACCTTGGCAAATTGCATAGTAAAACACCAATATGTCTCAAGAGTAGTTAGAAAATTAATAATAGATAGAAATCCAATCTTAGTTACCTTAATAGTCAGCATGTGAATGTCAACAAGTCATATATAGATCTAAGAAATCAAAACATTTAAACTCATTGGAATCAAAAGTAATACGGACTACTGTTATCAAAAATTTAAAAAAAATATATAGGTTTACCTTAGTACATTGTGTTGAATGCCGTCCGTTTCTTCAAAATTGAACCAGCTCAGAGAGATAACTAGATACAAATTGCAAGCTTCCCCATATATTCATCAGCAACCCCATAATCAAGGCTAAGCTCTCTCATAGGTGGGATATTTTCCAGAGCAAACAGCATGAGATGAGGAAATGACACATTATTGTGATCATACAACACAAGTTGCACCATAACATTCGGACACGAACTGTGGCTCATATAGCATGCTAAGTTCCTCATTCTTGAAACATCCATGGCAAAATCCAAAGGAGGAACTGTTGGATATTCTGGACGAACATAGTCGGAAAATACTTGTGATAAATCACCCCATTCAGTCCATCTGTCAGCATAGCGACTCGGATGAATTAAGCTATCACCGTTCATAGTGAAAAGCTGAACTTGCTCACGAGTGAGAACAACTCCAGCATACTCACAAATAAAGGAGCCAGCTCGGATCACGTCCAACGATCTAACACCCCAACCAGTCTCCCTCGACCTAAAAACTTCAAATCGATTCTTAAGACCCTTCTGGCTCACACGATTCTGGCAACTGGGGGGACAGCCACAATTTGGACCACACTCGAAAATCAATGGTTTTCCCCTCACTAGAACCCCATGCATATCATATGCAAACTCGCCTCCATTTTTCGTTGCACAAAAGCAATCATTCAAACATTCCCCAACGCATTTACATCCAGTCTTACTTCCACAATTATATACATATGAAGGGAAAATCGTTGTGGTAATATATTCAAAATGTAGAGGGTCACGGTGCCCATCAATATCATTAAAGAAAAGCACCGGAAAATTCTCCTTGTTCTTCGACAAATCCAGTGTCAAATAACCCTTAGGCCGCACATCCAATGGCTTATTCCTCAAACTATATGCAAACTTCATCACATTACTTCCCATTTCCACCTGATTCTCAATCCTAACTAGCTTGAACTTAAAAACACCAAACCCTGACTTCCCCACCTCGAACCAAGTCTCGACAATTCTATACAAACCATCATAAACATAAACTTTACCATTAACACCACCTCCGTACTTCAACCCTCGGATAACCCTTACCTCAATTCCATAGTTCATGCTCCTCTCCAGTGCTAAATTCCCACATTCTAATTTTTGATGCATAACCTGCTTCCCATTCTTGTCCTGTCCACCATGGCCCGAGTATATTACAACATCCCCAGAATCTTCATCATCCTCGTAACCTCCCGAAACAATAACACTAGTTGCAATAGGCTCCCCATTCGAGCAATAGCTAGCTGGCACATAATCAATCCCAGCCTGGGGCTGCCCGTGCAATCCCACAACACACAATTCCATCCTAAAATAAAATACATCCCCAATCATCACTCCAGGTATATCACCCACTATCCGTTTATCGCGATTCAGCCACAATCTTCGCTCTCGCATCAATGCCGCAGCTTTCAAGTCCGCCCTCGTCCGCCTATGCTGAACGAGCCCATTATCAGCATTCTTATGCTTTTCATCTTCAACCACAGCAAACACCCGCAACGAATCGTACAGCATCCGGGTTTTTCGAATTAAGCCGCGATAGTACCGCTGATCTTCGGGTTTCATGTCAGTGATTCGAACGAGTTCAGCAGAGCGCTGATCATTCTTACGGGTTGCACGAACCATATCGTTCGAGAGGTGGGGTTCTGGTTCGGAAACTGGGACCAGCGCCAGCGCATCTGGGTCGGATTCGGGTAGGACTGAACCGTCTCCATTTTCGCCTGGGCGTTGTGCGAAGGCAGAACGGAACAGCTCAGAAATGCGGGAAAATTCAGATAACACATCGGAGGTGGCGGAAGGAGACTGGGGAGGTGGAGTGGAAAGGGGTGGAGGAGGAGCTGGCGGTAATAATTCATCCATAGGTTCAAGCTTTGGTTCAATTTTGGGCACAATTTCAGCAGCTGAAGGATCTGGACAGAGGTTCAAATCTTGAAATTGAACCATAGAATTCGAACCCATTTCAAATTTTCTTCGGGGTTTGTGCAAATTTCTCCCAAGCGTACCAATGAAGGAAGACCTGAGAGATTGTGATTTGTGAAATAGTGTGTTGTATGTAGTGAAGAGTGTGTTTTTGGGCTGCGGAAGTTTTAGGCAAACATTTGAGACGCTTCCGAGGATATGTAAGAGAAAACACAGCGATTATATTTTATTTCGGTTGAAATATTATTTTTTAAAAAAAAATATTAATTTTTTATTATAAATATGAGAAAAGTTGAGTTATTTCACGGAAAATGATATATGAGACAATCTAATAAGAGACTTATTCAATATAATATTTTAAAAAATGTAATTAACTTCTCACATAAATGTATTTAATTAATTAATATTTCATAGTAATTTTGATGTCACACATGTTGCACATATATTAAAAATTATATGTATGCCTAAAACTGCAATTATCTTCTCAAAAAAATCATCAATTAATAATGTATATTAAATTAATTCGGATGCATGCACCAACTCAAAATGTAATTATTTAATATTTTATTTTATATTAATAACGATGATGTGTATATTGCATATAGCCATCAATACGAGCTAGGTCTGTCGGGTTTGCTCAACCTGATAATCAAATTAAGTGATTTGTATAGGGAAAAATCCAAACTCATTTTAAGACAGACCTCCACGGGTCAGCACGCGTAGGTCGCAGGACGAGGACGGAGATGGCAAATCTGCTCCCACCTCGTCCCGTCATGTCTCATCCCGTCACATTGTCATCCCTAATCTTACTCAAGTCAAAATTATATATACATGAAGCTCTTTTTATGTTTTACATTTATTAAAACTGGAGAAAAAATAACCTACCACAAAACTACCATTATATTATTTATCTATTGATCTATATTTATATTATTAAATTAAATGAGCTAAACGTCGCAGACTAACTAATTTTGGAGACGACGTGAATTTTTTTTTTTGCAAAGTTCTAAAAAGCATGAAGCGTCACGAAACGCGGATGTCGAGCTTCAAGCTTTTCAGTTTTAAGCGAGATTAGCACATGTTTAAGCGTGAAAAAACGTTTTTTATCTTTAGTGTAATTGTAATTATCTCAAACCAATAAATAGATAAAATATTATAACTTTAAGTCTCATGCATTAATTCTCATATTTATAAAAGTATAAAAATCTCAAAATTACAATCTTTATTTGTTTTTGTAACTAGACCACATTAAAAATTTAAATATTTGTCAAATCATTATCAGACACTCTTAATCATAATTAAAATCAAAAAATAAACATCTAAATTATAAACATAATTTATTATTTTAAAATAAAAAGACAAATATTCAAAATAAAAAAAATTAAAAAATAAACTGATGCGATTAATTGTACTTAAACACGCTTAATTAAACACATTAATTACGCTTAATTGTAGTTTCATCGCTTTTTTCCGCTTTTCTCCGAAACGGAGTGTTTTTGTCTAGCTTCAAGCTTAAGCGGGCTTTTTAGAATACTTTTTTTTTGTAATTCTAAAACTCTCATTTAATCATTCACCGAATTCAATATTCTTTCTATCCATTTTAATTTCAAAACTTCATAAATTATATTTATTTAAAAAAATACTACTTCATTATCAATTTTTTTTCATCCGAGTGACTGTCTACACGCATCACGTGTGCCGCAACCAGCTAGACACACTTTACCAATTTAAAAAAATACTACTTCATTATCAAGTTTTTTATAAAAAAAAAAAATCCACGAATATTCTTTAGAGAGAGTTCTCTCCATAAACATTTCTCACTCTCCAATTTTTTTTAACACCCGAATAACACAATTTATTTAATATTTACAAATATTTTATATACTAATGTTATTTTCCTTTCATTCAAATTAAATTAAATCTATATAATACATGATTAAAAAATTATAATAAAAAATATTTGATTTGTTATCTCATTCATATTTCGAGTCAAATAGCACAAAAACAAATTATCTGGAAAATCTACACTTTCAAAATAGAAAAGGCCACATGTATCGAAAGTTACGATAACACAAGGAGAAACAAAATAATGTTCCTATCTGGAATTATACATTTTTTCCTGAGAAATGCTGGTAACTTACTGTACAATTTCAAGAAGTGCAGGCTGTAAAAATACGTACAAGCGAATAAAACAGAGAATGATGGGATGATACGTGACGCGACGGTTCAACGAAGATGGATGCGACATTCACCAGTCGATGCCTAGTTCTCTCGATATGAAGAGCTGATCGATGTACGATATAACAGGCGCCACTGAAGCAACGTAGCTCTTCATCTGAATACTTGCAGATGTTTCTGAACAAGAGAATATAATTCTTGAATTATAAAAAATATCACTAATGAAAAATAAATGGAATACTTTGTTTAGCATCAATAAGCCATATATATCTAATCACTACATCAAAATTAATCAGCGACTGTTACACATATAGAGGAGCACACAAAGCAGAAGAAGTAAAAATCATCCAAGAAAATCCAAAGATTACAAGTTTGGTTGGTTTCTCGACTCTGGTTCAAAGAAAATGGAACATTTTCCATTTCAGCACAAATTTATACTTTTGCATACGACTCCAATGTTGTTCGAGTTCTGAACATCAGAACGTTCACCAGCCAACTTACTTCGTTAATATCCTGATTTCCACTATAGGAATCACGAGTACCAAGGGTTGGATCGCTTTTTGTGTATTTGCATACTAAGAGATGGCAATAAACTGAAAATTTTGATTTAGCAGATGGTATTGAATTTGAAAGTCAAAATAACCATGAGTCGTATTATGCAGTGCAATGGGAGCCCATATCAAGCTACCAACTGTCGAGTCACCAAATTATGCTCGTAATTGAGTTACTTAGCAAACGTGAGAGAGGCTCACCATCTTCATTGAGCTTCTTCAAAAGTTGAACTTTTGTGGGAAGCGCATACATTCCCGCAGCTACAGCTTTTCTGATCATCCATCCATGATATGGAGCAAAAACTTGTGCATAAGCTTTTGAGGCGGGATCCTTCAGGGAATTTCCCCTGACAAAACAAGTTTCCATGCTTTATACAACCGCTTATCACGATAACCTAAGTTGGATATAAAGTCAACAGTTTGTGTCGTTAACATATCATGCATAATTTGCAAAATAACCATTAGTTTAATTACACTAATTTGGATTTAAAGCCAACAGTTAGTGCCGCTTATTACCATATCCTAATTCTTTATAATAACCATTAGTTTTATTACACTTTTCTCAATCAAGTTGAATCTTGGAATGGTCGTACATCAACAAAAATTTCTTCAATTTTCTTTTCAGTGGTTAAAAATCCTACAAGTCGATACAAACTCAAAAACCTCACTCTACATAGCCAGTAATAATGCCTTTATGCTCTCGCTCCTCTAATGTTATATATATACTCCAGAACTGTAAATGGTAAAGGCAATTACTCAGCTTAAAAACTATTGAGCAAATTCGTTTTTTGAGATAATGTTAAATAGTCAGCATTTTCACCCATTTGATAAAAGCAAGGAGTGAGAATTGCTAATGGTGGTGAGACAAAAGAATATTGAATATCGGAGAGGGCTTAAACTTTGAGTTGAAGCAGGCTTTGGGGAAGGCAATAAGATCGAAGCAAATATTAGAAGGAAAAAAAGGATTTAAATAACAAGTTCGCGAGTGGTGAAATCAAGCATTTCACTAAACAATGTAATTTTGAATAGCCAATTTTTTTAGCACCAGCATATTCATTGTGACACCAAAGGCACAGGCACAAGCTGTCTAGTCTGAGCGAGACAAAGAAGAGCATCATGATGACGCAATTATAATTATAAGGTGAAAGGGTCTAGAAACGCACGTACCCTGTAACAATAATCTGCTCGAACAAAACTTTGACCATGTCAATCCCACGCTTCACTCTGAGAAGATTCCTCGTATGGCTCCCGGCTATCCTTACACAATTAGCTTCGATATCACCAGCCATCATCACCGGTAAAGTTGATATTGATTTTGACGCCTCTGAAAGATCCTCCACCTGATATCATGTTACTACGAGATCCTCAAATAACAATGTAAAACGTATATTTTAAATGTGCTTATCAAGCATGGCATTTCTTGAAAATTACAAAAGTGAATGCACCGCACCATACACAATGTTCTAAAAGGTGTCGCCTAGGACCGTCTAGTACACATACCACGTTAGTTCTTAATTAGGTCTAACATTTGCGAGCTCCATCAACTTTCCCATTAAAGAACCAAATTTTCAGCATGTCAAGCAGTCTCATCACCTTATACTAACAGAGTATAGGCCAATATTCTTGCCTACTTTTACTATGCCAATACAAAACATAGACCAACTTCATCGCCACTAATCCAACCTTCATCTAGCCTTCAAATTGACCATACAAAGAAAACTCACTGCAAGTAAAGTTTAGTATCTAAGAACTATTTCAATGTTGTCTCTTCAAATTTTTAACCATGTTATATTAAGTTTTTTTTAACTTTTCACCTATTAGCAAAGCCTATTAGTACTGTATATCCCAAAAAATCTACAAAAATCTAAAAAAATTAAGCCACGAAATGAATTTCATAAAAGGTTGAGGGGCCAACCAACCGTCTCAACTGGCTCTACTTCAACGAAAAAAATACTATGCTAAATCATTTCCATCTGCACCTTGGCAAATTGCATAGTAAAACACCAATATGTCTCAAGAGTAGTTAGAAAAATAATAATAGATAGAAATCCAATCTTAGTTACCTTAATAGTCAGCATGTGAATGTCAAAAAGTCATATAGATGAAAGAAATCAAAACATTTAAACTCATTGGAATCAAAAGTAATACGGACTAATCTTATCAAAAAATTAAAAAAAATTAGATTTACCTTAGTACATTGTGTTGAATGTCGTCCGTCATCTTCAAAATTGAACCAGCTCAGAGAGATAACTAGATACAAATTGCAAGCTTCCCCATATATTCATCAGCAACCCCATAATCAAGGCTAAGCTCTCTCATAGGTGGGATATTTTCCAGAGCAAACAGCATGAGGTGAGGAAATGACACATTATTGTGATCATACAACACAAGTTGCACCATAACATTCGGACACGAACTGTGGCTCATATAGCATGCTAAGTTCCTCATTCTTGATACATCCATGGCAAAATCCAAAGGAGGAACTGTTGGATATTCTGGACGAACATAGTCGGAAAATACTTGTGATAAATCACCCCATTCAGTCCATCTGTCAGCATAGCGACTCGGATGAATTAAGCTATCACCGTTCATAGTGAAAAGCTGAACTTGCTCACGAGTGAGAACAACTCCAGCATACTCACAAATAAAGGAGCCAGCTTGAATCACGTCCAACGATCTAACACCCCAACCAGTCTCCCTCGACCTAAAAACTTCAAATCGATTCTTAAGACCCTTCTGGCTCACACGATTCTGGCAACTGGGGGGACAGCCACAATTTGGACCACACTCAAAAATCAATGGTTTTCCCCTCACTAGAACCCCATGCATATCATATGCAAACTCGCCTCCATTTTTCATTGCACAAAAGCAATCATTCAAACATGCCCCAACGCATTTACATCCAGTCTTACTACCACAATTATATACATATGAAGGGAAAATCGTTGTGGTAATATATTCAAAATGTAGAGGGTCACGGTGCCCATCAATATCATTAAAGAAAAACACCGGAAAATTCTCCTTGTTCTTCGACAAATCCAGTGTCAAATAACCCTTAGGCCGCACATCCAATGGCTTATTCCTCAAACTATATGCAAACTTCATCACGTTACTTCCCATTTCCACCTGATTCTCAATCCTAACTAGCTTGAACTTAAAAACACCAAACCCTGACTTCCCCACCTCGAACCAAGTCTCCACAATTCTATACAAACCATCATAGACATAAACTTTACCATTAACACAACCTCCGTACTTCAACCCTCGGATAACCCTTACCTCAATTCCATAGTTCATGCTCCTCTCCAGTGCTAAATTCCCACATTCTAATTTTTGATGCATAACCTGCTTCCCATTCTTGTCCTGTCCACCATGGCCCGTGTATATTACAACATCCCCAGAATCTTCATCATCCTCGTAACCTCCCGAAACAATAACACTAGTTGCAATAGGCTCCCCATTCGAGCAATAGCTAGCTGGCACATAATCAATCCCAGCCTGTGTCTGCCCGTGCAATCCCACAACACACAATTCCATCCTAAAATAAAATACATCCCCAATCATCACTCCAGGTATAACACCCACTATCCGTTTATCGCGATTCAGCCACAATCTTCGCTTTCGCATCAATGCCGCAGCTTTCAAGTCTGCCCTCGTCCGCCTATGCTGAACGAGCCCATTATCAGCATTCTTATGCTTTTCATCTTCAACCACAGCAAACACCCGCAACGAATCGTACAGCATCCGGGTTTTTCGAATTAAGCCGCGATAGTACCGCTGATCTTCGGGTTTCATATCGGTGATTCGAACGAGTTCAGCAGAGCGCTGATCATTCTTACGGGTTGCAGGAACCATATCGTTCCAGAGGTGGGGTTCTGGTTCGGAAACTGGGACCAGCGCCAGCGCATCTGGATCGGATTCGGGTAGGACTGAACCGTCTCCATTTTCGCCTGGGCGTTGTGCGAAGGCAGAACGGAACAGCTCAGAAATGCGGGAAAATTCAGATAACACGTCGGAGGTGGCGGAAGGAGACTGGGGAGGTGGAGTGGAAAGGGGTGGAGGAGGAGGAGCTGGCGTTAATGGTTCATCCAGAGGTTCAAGCTTTGGTTCAATTTTGGGCACAATTTCAGCAGCTGGAGGATCTGGACAGAGGTTCAAATCTCGAAATTGAACCATAGAATTCGAACCCATTTCGAATTTTCTTCAGGGTTTGTGCAAATTTCTCCAAAGAGTAACAAAGAATGAAGACCTGAGAGATTGTGAAATAGTGTGTTGTATGTAGCGAAGAGTGTGTTTTTGGGCTGCGGAAGTTTTAGGCAAACATTTGAAACGCTTCCGAGGATATGTAAGAGAAACACAGCGATTAATTATTCAGACAATTATTACATGGTAAAAATTTAACAAATTTTTAAAATTGTAATTAATTAATAATTTATTTTATATAATTAATTCCTCAAAAAATTATTTAATTAATATTTTGTTTTATAATATAGTTCCAGTGGCAGGCACGATATATGGTTGGTCTAAATGTGATTAACTTCTGACATAATTGTAGTTAATTAATATTTTAATTTTATACTGTATTAAAGATTATATGATAGGTCTGGAAATATAATTAATTTCTCAAAAAATATTAAATAAAAATTTATTTTTTATTAGTTTTGATGACAAGTAAGTCGCACATGAATTAAAAATTATATGGTAGATCTAAAAATGTAATTAATTTCTCCAAAAAAAAATGTAATCATTTAATATTTTATTTTATATTAGTACATTGTAGGTCTAAAATATAACCGATTAATATTTTATTTTGTATTAGTTCCGGCCACACACACGTTGCACATGTACTAAATATTATACACAAAAAATGTAAGACGGTAGATCAACTTTACGAGACAGATATTTTATTTTGATCATCCATGAAATATTAATTTTTTGCTAAAATTATTAATTTTTTATTGTAAATATGAGAAAAATTGACATATCTCACTAATAAATATTTGTAAGATCGTTTCATAAGAGACTTACTCAATATAATAGTTTTAAAAATGTAATTAACTTCTCACAAAAATGTATTTAATTAATATTTTATAGTAGTTTGATGTCCCACATGTTGCACGTTTTTTTAAAAAAATATTATAAATTTAAAAAAGCATTATAAAAATATTGCAGATTGAAAATTTTTATGAAACTAGTACAATCTGCTAAACACGGTTACGGATTCATATTTTATTTTTAAAAAAAAATTGAAAAAAAAAGTCACGGATACAATGAATCCATGACAGCCTGTCACGGATTCAGAATCTGTGGCAACTGCCATGGATTCTGAATCCGTGACAGACGGTCACAGATTCATTGTCCGTGACCATCTCCACCCGTGACTCTCTTTTCCCTTCTTTAAATGAGGCGCACATCTCCTCATTTTCAATCGCCCCTTCTCTTCTATTTCACGGATAATATCACCGATCGTGGAGCACTTCTTCCTTCTTTCCAGGCATTCTTCTTTCATCACCGAGCTTCATTAGCGTAAGTATTTGAATTTTTTTTCAAAGTATTAAGAAGTAATGATATTTTTTTTATTTATTATATTTATTGTTGTCCGTTAACTATAATAATTTTAATTTTAATTGTATTAATGGAATTATAATACTAGAATTTGGAATTTTTGCATCACCAAACACATTATGAAGGCATTATAGTAGTTTTAAGTAATATAATAATAATAATGTACTTAATTAATTTCAATAATTATAATATTAATTATATAATATTAATGAATTCATCACGTACTACTTATAATAGTAATTTTATTATTGAAATACTTATAATAATAACTATTACCAATGTATACGTTTTTATAATTATTAGTATACTTATTAATAAATATTAATATTGTATGTATTATAATTACATGTTACATTTTATGAATTATATTTGATAATTAAAAGAAATTATTTAATTTACATTAATTAGTTTTATTACTAATTTGTCATGAACATATAAAATATAATATTTGTTAACTATTGATTTTTTGTTTGCAAGATGGCTGAAAATACGGATAATGTGTTGTATTTTCGGGGTAGACACATATCAAATAATATCAACGCTGAGAACATGGATGCAATAATTCCGCCACGCCGGTCTGACAAATGTCTTTGGAGATTGCTTAATGCTGGGATTCACCTCCGTGTCCGCCTATGTCTTGCACGCATTGGCTTCTATGGTGTCATTCAGTGTGGTCCAATTAAATGTTATGATAATCATTTCCTTACAGTCATTGTTGAGAGATGGCGTCGTGAGACACACACATTTCACCTTACAGTGGGCGAGGCAACAATCACACTACAGGACGTTGCCCTTATTTGGGGGTTGAATATTGATGACATGCCCATCACTGGTGTAGATACCGCGTACAACAAACATACTTTACAACAGCATTGCGCTACTTGGTTGGGTTTTACGCCTACATCTTCTCAGATTAAAGGTGCACATCTTTATCTGACCGCTTTGCTAGACCATTGCCTAAATAATATGATAAATGATCAAAGCAGTGAAGAGGACGTTGCACAATATTCCCGTTGTGTTGTATTAATGATCATTGGTGGATGTATGTTTCCGGATTCGGAAGGTGCTGACTGTCAAACTTATGTATTTGCAGTTTTTGAGGACATAGAAATAGTGAATACGTATAGCTGGGGTTCTGCTGTGTTGGCGTATCTTTATATAGAGTTGTGCGACACATCAATGAGATTAAAGATCGATTTGTGTGGCCCTGTTCAGATATTGCAGGTAATTTTACACTTGTACGATCACTATATTTGTTGTACTTAATTTTTCTTAATGATTTGACTATTTATGTTGTATGTTATTGCAGATTTGGGTGTGGTATAGAATTACTCTTCTTTGCCCTGATAGAGCTCAACAGGTATCTATTTCAGAAGAGCATGCTGCAGATATGCTTCATGGTCTACCATTCCCACCATACGGCGCACGGTACTAATAAGAAATAATTAACGTTTATTATTATTATTTTGTTTAAATGAAAATATTGTGTACTTTTATAAATTGCAGCTGGAGACGCGGATTTTCTTGGACGCACACATGCCCATCATTCGGTCTGTATAATGAGAGATATGATTGACATGATGGTAGAAGGGCAGGTAGATATATAAATTATTTGTTTAGAGTTTGAAATTTTTTACAAATTCAGTCTGAGTTATATATTATCAAATTGTTAATCTTTTTTCATTTTATTTGCTTCAGTTTCTATGGACAGTTTATGATATGGAGTCCCCGGAGGTTGGCAGAATTCTTGATGGACACAGAATTCATCTATGTCGGTCGGCATGCGCATTGATTAATTTTCATATAGTTGAGATGCATAGACCAGAGCGGTGTCTTCGACAGTTTGGAATGCGTCAAGGTATTCCGCCACCTGCTACTAACTTCGACAATTTCCATAAACTGACTCGACAAGGCCGGAACAGCTTTGATTGGGCGACATATCACACAGATTTTGTAGAAATGTGGAATAACAGATATAATTTTGTGATTGGTGGGGATTATATCATACCTGGTACACCCGCCATCACGGTGGCACTATGTTGGTTGGTATCATCGCATTTCACAGATAGTGCTCTCGCCGCCAGTGGTACCTTCGAACATCATGGGCTATCATCCTGTTGATGCAAACTACTGAAATTTTATCGTAAGACATATTCAATTTATCTACATATGTACGTAAATATAATTTATTGTATTAAATATATGTTACATAACATATGCATCTATGTCACAGACACGCCCAGCTCATGTGCAATATCCACCGATGTGGACAAGAAATGAGTTTGAACCCGGGCCATCATCTTCAAATATGGCATACACTACTCCGCCAGTGGTTTCAAGCTTTCCATCGTATGATGCTGGTTACTACACTCCAATTGTTGGTAGTTTTACACAATTTTTACAAAGTGACTTTCGACCGAGTATGAATGAGAGTCGGCCTATATTTAACACGTCGTTCATACCATTTGAACAATATTCTGATACAGAAGGGTATGAGGTTGGTGGGAACATTGCCGATACCAGTACATCTGCAGCACAAACAAGTATGCATGGAGATGATGTACAGTGTTAGGTCGTAGGCGTAGAGTAATCAGAAGACCACCATGTGGCACTGGGGGCATCGTTACCATCGATATTAACTTTTTATTTAGATATGCACAATTACTTACATCGTATTGTTGTATGTTTTGCAATTTTTCTTATTTTAATTATAAGTTGTTGCTACAACATGTTTTTTCAACATTTGTATACAATTTTTGTATTCTTGAGTTTTTGAAATTGTGGAATTTATTAATTGTGATTTATTATTCTTTTACGAATAAATTTACGGATAAATTTATAGTAATGAAAAAATATAAGTCAAATAAGTCAACAAATTACATATTAAAAAATCTTCATAACAATACAACACTGAATTGTCATAATAATACAATACTAAATTGTAAAACCTACGTCACAAACATAATTAATTGGCACCATAACTCGATCTTCTCACCTGCACCTACCTGCAATGAACAAAAATTATTAATAAATACAATAATTTAATACACAATTTTGTAATTACATTAATAACTTCACATGTTATGGTTTAAAAATAAGGTACAATATGTTATTGTAGATCTTTTACTTCCCACGTTGTATCTCCCTCGTTGATGGCTGATCCATCTCGTTTCTTATGCGTGTCGTGCAATCTCTACCAGCATGCCTCCTTTGTCGAAGAACACCATTGTGTCGTAATTGGAATGTAGGTTCATCCCAATATTGTTCATCATGAATAGGGTAGAATCTTCCATCATATGTGTTCACGAATTCGCTCAATGTAAACCATGGTTGTACAAGCTGTGCGGGATTCAAACCAATCCATTTCGCTGCACATATAACATGTGAACAAGGAATTTCAAATATTGTGAATTTGCCACATGTGCATTCACGCGTAGAAATGTTCACAGCTTGTACGTGATGTTAATGACCCGGTCTTCCTCCTGTCGCGACGGATGCTGTTTTATTCCTTTGGTCAAATCTTACTACTCGATGTTCAATTGACTTTTTGACCACATATCAAATTTAGAGTATGCATAGTCGGTCCATGGTTGATTTTTTTTCAGCATCTTATCACTTCGCGCTCGTCGTTGAATGAAATAGTGCACGCAACGCTGTAAGGTCATCTCCACAATTGCAGTTATTGGAAGACGTCGTACCCCTTTCAACACACCATTAGTACACTCAGACATGTTCGTCGTCATTATCCCTCGTCGCCATCCACCATCATGAGCCAATGACCATTTTTCTTTTGGAATGTTTGACAAATACGTGAAAGCTGCTGCATTTTTTGTTCTAATTGCCTCCATTGTCGAATTAAATTTTGCAACTTGGTGTTTTATCCCTGCTTCCAAACATAAGTCTTTTAAATGAATGTTTTTGACCTTGCTGTTGAAATTAGAGCAAACATGCCTCAAACAGAGACGATGAACACCACGAGGAGGCTTGAAGTCAGGGAGATCTTGAATTGCACTTGTTATACCCGCATGTCTATCAGATATAAGGCACACACCACTACACTCTCTGGTAACATGTCATGCAACATTACCGAGGAACCAATGCCAAGACTCGTAATTTTCTTCATCAACAAGCGCAAATGCTGGAGGCAAAACCTGGTTATTGGCATCCAATGTTACTGCTATGAGTAGTTTGTGCTTATATTTGGTGTACATATGGGTACCGTCTATACTGATTACGTTGCGACAATGTCGAAAACCATCTATACATGGTTTGAATCCCAAAACACAAAGTTCAAAACTTTATGTGGATGGACATACGGTCGAAGATGCTTCTATTCTACAACAGTTCCTGGATTGTACTTTGACAAAGCTCCCATATATTTATGAAGCAAAGTTACAGAACTTTCCCATGTGTCATAAACTACCTCCACCGCGCGTTTCAAACTCGGCCATGCCGTAGCATACGATATATCATACCCATATTTTTCTTTAATAATTTCTCGCACATATTTGATTTCGTATGCAGGATCACAACGCACGATTCCCAAAAGTGTACTGGCTATCATGTATATGTCAAGGTTTTGGTGATCTATACCGACTTGAGTAGGCATGCATCTGTGATCATTACCATATTTCGTGATCATGAAGTAGCCTAAACGATATTTCTTTGACAATTTGATGCAGAATTTTGATGGGTCGATCTCCAGCTTGCGATGCACATAATTCACCGACTGAGAAAGTGTAGTAGAGCGAGGGATTTTAATGGGCCTGGTCGCGGGGATACTATATCCAACCCTACCATCTTCAATAATGACATAGCCACCTACGTAAAGTAAAGTTCTCACAGTATCCATGTCTGCACCAAAAACAATGACATAACGTATATAATCATAACATTTAATTATGAGTTTCTTACACATATATTTAAATATATATTTTATATAAGATAAGATTTCAAGCATCACTTACAAGAGTATCAGTGTTATTATTAAAATATATATTATCAAATCAATTTAATTAAAATTTATATTTAGTAATACAAATGTTTATTTTTATAATAATAAAAAAACTGTTATGCTTTATATTAAAAATTAAGATTTTTGAACATGTGTAATTACAATTTTCAAATATATTAATTTTTCAAATTAACAATTTTAACAATTAAGAATATAACTAAATTAAAAAGGAAAAAAAATAATAAACAAAAACAAATGAAAAATTTACTAAGGTAAATTTATATTTTTCAAAATTGTTTTACTACATATAAAATTTATGTTACCTTAAAACTTAATTTACTTACAAAAAAATACTTTTAGATAAATTAATTCAAAATATATCATTGAAAAAAAAAATGTATTATTATTATTATTATTATTATTATTGATAATTTAATATATGTACTGTCGAAACGTGCAACTTTGAAATAATTATAAAGAGTCATTAATTTTATTATTATTTTTTAAAAAACAGGTAAATACAATACATGTAACGCCTACAAAGTAGGCTTCTTATCTTATTTTATTAGGTTATTATAATTAACACGCTAAACAGTTAAAAAGTCCCTAATATTAACTCAATCTTGCCCACAGTCACCTAACACACCCGAAATTTCTTTTGACGTTTTATCTATATATTTACTTAAATTCTCTTTGTTTACAACTCTTTGATACAATTATTATTATTATTATATACTTTATGTTAATTATAAGAATTTTTATATTATTTTTAAAAATTAAACTTATAAAACACAACATCTAGAATACAATTATTCATTGGTAATGATGACAATTTTCATAAAACCTAAAATTTCGAGAACCAAAGGAAAAATTCCAGTAATAGATTAAATTTTATTTTTTTTTAAAAATCTAATTAGTACATAAAATTCATGAATCAAAGAATTTTATTCAATCACAATCACAATCACAAATTTATAATTTATTTCACATAATAATATATTACAAAGACATTGGCCGTACACATATTTAATCAAAATTTCTAACCAAAATTACAAAATTAATATTATATTAATATTAAAAATATATATAAAACAAAATTATAAAAATAATATAATGCAACCCAAAAAATTATAATTACAGTAACACAACATAAATAATACAACTAATATAAAAAAATTATTAAATTACCTTTTCAAATGAGATATTATGGAATTTGTAATTATATCAGCTACCGGAGTTTAACATCTACAAAAAATTACAAACATTATCAGAAATAATATACAAAAAAAAAATTAGAAAGAAAAAACAGAAATTCGACTTAGACTCAGGCGCAATTCTCCCAAATTCTGATACTCAACACAATTCTCCCAAATCAAAATCTGAATTACTGAGATTCGGCGCAATTCCCTCAAATTCTGATATGCGACAGAAAACTATCAAATCAAATTATGAATTCCGATAAGCACACGATCGACGCAATTTATAAGATAAAAAGAATCACTGAATTTTTATAAAAAAAGAACAACACGGACTGAAGAGAAAAAAACTGCTCAAGAAGAATGCAGAAACCGAAAACTTGAGCTGAAAGATGGGATGAATTCGCCAAATACTCGGTGCAATTTATAGGCATGAAAATGAGTAAAGGGTCATTTGAATCCGTGACACGCTGTCCCGGATTGGAAATCCGGTACAGTCTGTCCCGGCCTTGCTGTCCCGGATTCAGAATCCGGGATAGTCTGTCCCGGATTCTGACCGGGACAGTGTCACGGATTCACATCTTTTTTTCAAAAAAAAAAACATAGAATCCGGAACTTTAAAATCCGGATTGTAATATTTTCATAAAATTTTAGAATTTGTAATATTTTAATAAATAATTTTTAAAAATATATTATTTTTTTAAAAAAACCCCATGTTGCACATATCGGGTTGGCTCAACCTGATAACCAAATTAAGTGGTTTGGATTGGGAAAATCAAAACTCATTTTAAGACAAGCTTCCACGGGTCAACACGCATCAGTCGCAAGAAGCGGAAGAGGATGCCAAATCCGCTCCCACCCCGTCTCGTCTCGTCTCGTCCCACTGCATTGTCATCCCTAATCTTACTCAAGTCAAAATTATACACACATCAATCTTTTTTTATGTTTTACATTTATTAAACCTGGGAGAGAAAGTAACCTACCACAAAAATAGGATTATATTTATCTATTGATCTATATTTATATGATTAAATTAAATGAGCTAAACGTCCTAGACTAACTAATTTTGGAGACGTTGGCGAATCTTTTTTATAATTCTAAAACTCTCATTTAATCATTCACCTAATCATTTTCAATGTTTCTTTTTTCAATATTCTTTCCACCCATTTCAATTTCAAAACTTAATAAATTTTATTTATATAAAAAAATACTACTTCATTTTCAAATTGCCGCAACCAGCTAGAAACACTTTACCATTTGAATTTGATATGGCTCGGTGACACCAAAGTAAGTTTACATATTCAACTCTAATCTATGGCAATAATTAAAGGATAAAACAAAAACTTGTGTGAGATGGTCTTACGAATCATATTTTGTGAGACGGATATTTTTTTTGGGTCATTCATGAAAAAGCATTATTTTTTATTGTGAATATCAGTATAATTGACTTGTCTTACAGATAGTTCGTGAGACCGTTATGATTGCCAGCGGTATGTGATTAAGTTTTTTTATAAAAAAAAAAAATAAAAATCCACGTATATTCTTTAGAGAGAGTTCTCTCCATAAACATTTCTCACTCTCCAATTTTTTTAACAATCGAATAACACAATTTATTTAATACTTACAAATGTTTTATATACTATAGTTATTTTCCTCTCATTCAAATTAATTAATATATATAATATATGATTAAAAAATTATAATAAAAAATATTATATATATATAAATATTATGCTAACGCAACGCTAATATCTATTAAATGAAAGGGGTCAAAATATTTGGCATGAACGGTGAAGCCTATTTAACTTACTTAAAATACTTTTATTTTCATTATAAAAGTACTTTTATTTTAAGCGTTTCATCCTATTTTAAAGGATTATAGATTAATAATTATTTTTAAATTATTCAAAATAATCATTTATAATTTTATTTTATTTTGTTTCCAATTTATATGTTTTATTTTTCTAATTTGGTCTAGATCATAAAAATAAATAAATACATATATATATATATATATATATATATATATATATATCAATTTATATTTTTTAGTTTTTTTTTTTTTTTGAAACTCAAACTGCATTTTATTGAACTTCTTTAGGAACCCAACATTCATCCATAATGATGGAACTAATAGAGGTAGGAACTACGTAAGAAATACCAAAACAAGTTTGTTGAAGGGTCGTTTTGACTAATGAGTGAGCGGCTCTATTTGCTTGTCTCCTAATGTAATCGATTTTTATCGAGCTCGAGCTTCTGCTAAGCGCTCTACAAGCTGTAGTAATGAGTCCGAATTCTGTGAGGTCTGGTACCTCTTAATGGATAGCATCTACTGATGTCTTGGAGTCCGATTCCACTATTACTTTATCATGGCCCATTCCTTTAATCCAAGATAGAGCCTCATGGATTGCAAGAGCTTCTGCTTCCTTTACCAGTGCAGTTCCGTGGTGCAGGCTCGTTTTGCGTATTATGAAGGAGCCATTGAAGTCCCCGACCACCATACCCACCGCAAAAGATCTTTTTTCGGTGTCAAATCCCGCATCCACGTTGCACTTGAGGAAGTTCTCCAAAGGCTTCCTCCAGATAACATTTGAGCCCAAATTCTGTTGCTTGTTTAGGTGTGGTTCGACCATTCTCACTGCTAGCCATTCTTTAAGCGTGTCATTTGCATGGCACATTGTCCAATTTGCAGAAGGAGAAGTGTTGTTTCACATCCTTTCGTTCAAAATATTTGATTTGTTATCTCATTTATATTTCGAGTAAAATAGCACAAAAACAAATTATCTGGAAAATCTATACTTTCAAAATAGAAAAGGCCACATGTATCGAAAGTTACGATAACACAAGGAGAAACAAAATAATGTTCCTATCTGGAATTATACATATTTTCCTGAGAAAAATGCTGGTAACTTACTGTACAATTTCAAGAAGTGCAGGCTGTAAAAATACGTACAAGCGAATAAAACAGAGAATGATGGGATGATACGTGACGCGACGGTTCAACGAAGATGGATGCGACATTCACCAGTCGATGCCTAGTTCTCTCGATATGAAGAGCTGATCGATGTACGATATAACAGGCGCCACTGAAGCAACGTAGCTCTTCATCTGAATACTTGCAGATGTTTCTGAACAAGAGAATATAATTCTTGAATTATAAAAAATATCACTAATGAAAAATAAATGGAATACTTTGTTTAGCATCAATAAGCCATATATATCTAATCACTACATCAAAATTAATCAGCGACTGTTACACATATAGAGGAGCACACAAAGCAGAAGAAGAAAAAATCATCCAAGAAAATCCAAAGATTACAAGTTTGGTTGGTTTCTCGACTCTGGTTCAAAGAAAATGGAACATTTTCCATTTCAGCACAAATTTATACTTTTGCATACGACTCCAATGTTGTTCGAGTTCTGAACATCAGAACGTTCACCAGCCAACTTACTTCGTTAATATCCTGATTTCCACTATAGGAATCACGAGTACCAAGGGTTGGATCGCTTTTTGTGTATTTGCATACTAAGAGATGGCAATAAACTGAAAATTTTGATTTAGCAGATGGTATTGAATTTGAAAGTCATAATAACCATGAGTCGTATTATGCAGTGCAATGGGAGCCCATATCAAGCTACCAACTGTCGAGTTACCAACTTATGCTCGTAATTGAGTTACTTAGCAAACGTGAGAGAGGCTCACCATCTTCATTGAGCTTCTTCAAAAGTTGAACTTTTGTGGGAAGCGCATACATTCCCGCAGCTACAGCTTTTCTGATCATCCATCCATGATATGGAGCAAAAACTTGTGCATAAGCTTTTGAGGCGGGATCCTTCAGGGAATTTCCCCTGACAAAACAAGTTTCCATGCTTTATACAACCGCTTATTATGATAACCTAAGTCGGATATAAAGTCAACAGTTTGTGTCGTTAACATATCATGAAAATTTGCAAAATAACCATTAGTTTAATTACATTAATTTGGATTTAAAGCCAACAGTTAGTGCCGCTTATTACCATATCCTAATTCTTTATGATAACCATTAGTTTTATTACACTTTTCTCAATCAAGTTGAATCTTGGAATGGTCGTACATCAACAAAAATTTCTTCAATTTTCTTTTCGGTGGTTAAAAATCCTACAAGTCGATACAAACTCAAAAACCTCACTCTATATAGCCAGTAATAATGCCTTTATGCTCTCGCTCCTCTAATGTTATATATATACTCCAGAACTATAAATGGTAAAGGCAATTACTCAGCTTAAAAACTATTGAGCAAATTCGTTTTAAAAACTATTGAGCAAGCAATAAGATAGAAGCAAATATTAGAAGGAAAAAAGGATTTAAATAACAAGTTCGCGAGTGGTGAAATCATGCATTTCACTAAACAATGTAATTTTGAATAGCCAATTTTTTTAGCACCAGCATATTCATTGTGACACCAAAGGCACAGGCACAAGCTGTCTAGTCTGAGCGAGACAAATAAGAGCAGCATGATGACGCAATTATAATTATAAGGTGAAAGGGTCTGGAATCGCACGTACTCTGTAACAATAATCTGCTCGAACAAAACTTTGACCATGTCAATCCCACGCTTCACTCTGAGAAGATTCCTCGTATGGCTCCCGGCTATCCTTACACAATTAGCTTCAATATCACCAGCCATCATCACCGGTAAAGTTGATATTGATTTTGACGCCTCTGAAAGATCCTCCACCTGATATCATGTTACTATGAGAGCCTCAAATACACAAATAACAATGTAAAACGTATATTTTAAATGTGCTTATCAAGTATGGCTTTTCTTGAAAATTACAAAAGTGTATGGTGAGTGAATGCACCATACACAATGTTCTAAAAGGTGTCGCCTAAGATTGTCTAGTACACACTGTTCTAAAAGACGCCGTCAAGGCCTTCGGTGATCGTTCACCGCCTCGATTTTTACAAAGGCGACGTCTCTGGGGAAAAAATAGAAATTAAAAGCCCATCACCTATAATTTTTTTTATCATGATATTTCAAACGCATTAGTATCATGTTTATCAATATATACATTTTTTAAAAAAGACATGTAACATAATATATACTTCAAACTAATATCATAGATTTTATATTTGAATCGATATAAATGAAGTGTTGGAGAAATATGACAGCGAATTAGAAGAAGAATTAGAGATATAGGCTATAAAAAACCGTCTACACGCTGCCTAGGCGTCAGGTGGCCGTTTAGAATATTGACTATGTAACGCCCCAAATTCGACGACTGTCCTCGCTATACCAAGATGAGTCTTTTCAGCGTGCTTATGTCCTCACTCATACGCACCCTAGAAAACTTTCCAGGAGGTCACCCGTCCCAGAATTACCCCAAGTCAAACACGCTTAAGAGGAGGATGCTTGGCTGACAGAGGGTGAGTATGAGTCCGACCCGGAGGAGTTTCCCGATGAGCCACCATTGATAGCACAGCTAGGACCTTTATGGGGAGAGAATCCTTTACCTCTGTTTGGAAATGTTGGTAACGAGGTTATTATAGAGATATCAGATGATGAGGTGGCTTCCGACACCGAGTCAACTGTTACCATTGAAGAGTAGTACCAGACTATGGCTATTAGTAGTATTGTTTTTAGTTCTAGTATTTAAAAAATAAACACTAAATCATCACATTTTGTTTTGCACAATTGATGATATCTCGTATAAATAGGTTGTAGTAGAAAGATTTGATGTGGTATAAATTTTATGACTTGATGATAATTTCTCGGGTAGTTATCAGTTTTCTCTGTAAATGATGACTACTTTTCTAGTATGATAATTATAAGATTGTATGTGTTATTGATTAGCTTAAAAGTTTTATTGCACAAGTTCTTATATTATGAGAATAATCCATTATAGCAAATTGATGGCATCTTCGAATGGAAGCAACCATGCAAGGAGCCAAGAATATCAAAATCATCAGCATAGAGAGGAACACATACAACAAGAAGAACCGAATCCTCGCCATATGCTCAAGATGATGCAACAATTCTTTCAATATTGCCAGAATCCACAAAGAAACCAGGATGCGGGTGATCGGATCTTTGAACGTTTCCTTCGATTCAATCCTTCTAGGTTCGAAAGGACCCCAGATGCAACCCAAGCTGAGTCTTGGTTGACAAAGATCAAGAAGATATTTTTAGTTCATAACTACTCTGATGAACAGAAAATAAATTTATCTACTTACCAATTCGAGGATGTTGCATACAACTGATGGAAAGTCATAGATCATTAGTGGAGCCGAAATAATAACCCCAGGACATGGGAGAACTTCACAAGAGAATTCGAAGGAAAATATATGACCCAAGTTGTACGAAACACTCAAGAAAGGGAGTTTATGGATCTGGTTCAAGGATCTATGACAGTAGCTCAATACGAGGCTGAGTTTCACCGCTTAATCCAGTACGCCCCTCAATTTATGGAAGATGAACCAAGAAGACAAGAAAGTTCGTAGAAAGGTTAAAACTAGAAATCCGCTGGTCAACGCTATCCTCAGTGCTAACCGATTACAATATCGCAGTCAACCCAGAAATTAAAACACTCCTTAAAAGAGAAGAAGCAGAAAAAAGATCCTGTAACCCCAATTTCCCCGAAAACAACCAAAAGAAGAGAAGATATGAGAACGAAATTCAGCATGGCAAGAAAGAAGGTCCGTCAAAACAAAATTTTCGAGAAGGAGCTAACAAGAAAAGATGCAGATACCGTGGGTTAGCTAATCACAATGAAGACAGATGCTGGAGAAAGAATGGGAAATGCTTGGTTCGTGGAAATGATCAACATCGTATTCAAGAATGTCCACCAGAATCTCAGCATATACCGGCTCCAACTACTCAAAAACGGAAGATTCCAGCCAGAGTTTTTGCACTCACAAGAAATGAAGGCAATATCGATCCCACTGTGTAGTTGAAAATACAATTCTTCTGCTTTCAAAAACTGGAAAAGTTTTATTTGACTCTGGAGCGACACACTCTTTTGTTCCTAGCGCTTTTGTTCACCATCTAGAGACACCATATATAAAACTAGCATATATCCTGGAAATTAGTTTACCAATGGGAAATAAGTTACTTAGCGAAGTTCTCTATAAAGACTGTCCTCTAGAAATTGATGAGGAAACATATATGGCTGATTTAATTGAGCTTCATATACAAGGTTAGGATGTCATATTAGGGATGTACTTGTTGTTTAGACACCAAGCACAATTAGGTTGTTATTCCAAAAAAGTAAAACTCACAAATTTGGGAGACACGAAATTTGGAAACCACAAGGTGGAGTCTTTCCTCGTAACACCAATAGTTGCCAAAAAAGCTCAGGCTATCATTAAAAAAGAAGGAATGGATTTCTAGCCTATATGATCAATAAGTCACATGATCAACTTAAGGTATCTGAAATCTCTATTGTTCAAAACTTTCCCGATGTTTTTCCGTAAGAAAAAAATTCCTTGCCTCAGCAAAGAGAGATTGAGTTCTCTATCAAGCTCTCACCCGGAACAATGCCCAAGTCCAAGATCCCATACCGAATGGCACCTGTAGAATTAAAAGAATTAAAGATCCAATTACAGAGCTTATTGACTGAAAATACATACAACCCAGCTCATCACCTTGGGAGCCCAGGTGTTATTCATAAAAAAGAAAGATGGCACATTAAGACTATGCATCGACTATCGAGATCTAAATAATCTCACTATAAAGACCAAGTATCCACTGCTGCGTATTGACGAACTGTTCGATGCTCTTCAAGGATCCAAAGTTTATTCGAAATTGGACCTAAGGCAAGTATGCTACCAGATGCGGATCCGAGAAGAGGATATACCCAAGACTACTTTTAACACTCGGTATGATCAATATGAATTTTTAGTGATGCCGTTCGGATTGACAAATGTTCCAGCTACTTTCATGGATCTGATGCATCGAGTCTTCCAACCATATTTAGACAAATTCGCAGTCATTTTAATCGACGACATCCTTGTTTACTCCAAGCAAGGAAGAACATGCTCATCATCTTATGACAGTTCTCCAAACATTCTTGGGCCACATAATTTCCGGAAATGGCCTTGAAGTAGATCCTACTAAGATAGATGCAATAATGCAGTGGAAGCAACCATGTAATGTAACTGAAGTTCGAAGCTTTCTTGGCCTAACAGGATACTATCGTAAATTCATCCAAGACTTCGCAAATATTGCAGCTCCACTAACCTAACTTACTCACAAAGATAATACGTTTCAATGGAACCAAATGTGCGAATAAATCTTTCAGGTACTAAAAAAAATGCTTACTAGTCTTAACTCTACCATAAGGAACAGAAGGGTTTACGGTTTACACTGATGCTTCCAAAAAAGGATTGGCCTGCGTATTCATGCAAAATGGAAAGATCGTTGCCTATGCTTCAAGGAAGTTAAAGATTCATAAGAATAACTATTTGACTCATGATTTGGAGTTGGGTGCAATAGTATTTGCCCTAGCAAAATGACAGCATTATTTATACGGTGCGACCTTTGACATTATACTGACCACAAGAGTTTGAAGTACTTATTTACTCAAAAAAGTTAAATATGAGACAACATAGGTGGATGGAATTCCTAGAAGCCCGGGAAGGCCAACGTGGTGGCAGATGCTTCGAGTAGAGCCAGTATAACCCATCTTGGACGAAAGGAAACTAACCGATCTGAGCAAGGCAAGTCAAAAACTTGTTACACATATTTTCACGTGGCCATCTAGCAGGACTAAGAGTTGAACCAGAATTCAACACCAGAATCAAGCAAAATCAGGACTTTGATCCCGATGTAATGAAGCTCAAAGAGACCTAGATCAATGTAATGAAACTCAAAGAGACCAAGGGAGGGCAAGATTCTGATTTCACCACCAACCCTCAGGATATATTTTGCTATCGTAAACGGATTTGTGTACCCGTCTCATTGAAGAAGGAAGATTGTGGAAGAAGCTTCAGAAATGCCTTGTGACAAAGTTGAATTTCAGCACAACATCTCACCCTGAGACAGAAAGACAATCTAAAAGAAATATCCAGACTTTGGAAGATATGCTCTGCACCCGTGTTTTAGATTTCGGAGACAACTGGAAAAATCATCTACCCCTTATAGAATTTGTATATAACTACAGCTACCAGATTACAATTCAAATGGCTCCTAATGAAGCTTTATAGGGACGAAAATGTCGTTCCCCTCTGAACTGGGATCTTGAAGACTGGCGGCGCACCAAAGATGGGAAAACTCGATCCATAAAGCCAGATATTATACAAGAGGCAATTGATAAAGTACAAGTCATCAAGCAAAGGATACAATCAGCTCAAAGCCGACAAAAGAGCTATGCTGACAAAAGAAGAAAGGACTTAGTATTTGCAGCAGTAGATCCAAGTATTCCTCAAAATATCTCCCAGGAAAGGAATCCGAAAAACAGGGAAAAAGGGAAATTTACAACCTCGATTTGCAGGTCCCTTTGAAATTCTGAAAAGAATAGGACCTGTAGCCTACCAACTCCAGCTACCTAAGACACTATCCGGAATACATAATCTATTTCATGTATCCCAATTAAGAAAATGCTTCTCTGACTCAACACCCATAGAGGACCCTGCACATGTAACCCTAGAAGGAGATTTGACATACGAAGAACAACCTGTTCGGATACTTGATCAGAGAATCAAAGAAATTCACAATAGACAAGTTCAACTCGTAGTACTCTGGAGGAACCAAAATATTGAGAAAGCCACTTGGGAGAAAGAAGAGGATGTTAGACAACAATACCCAGAGCTATTCGAATCTGGAGACCAGATTCCTTCAAGATGGGGAGATTGTAATACCCCATAATTAGGTTTATGTAATATTTTATTATTACATAGTGTTAATAATTAAAATATATATATATATATATATATATATATATATATATATATATAAAATAATAAGATTTAAATAACTAAATCAAATATTTAAAGTGTATATATATATATATATATATATATATATTCACATGCATGCATACATAGGAAGTATCATCATCATGCTTGCTTAACCAACAAACCACCTCCTTTCTTGCCCAACAGGTGATCGGAAGATGTTCAACATGGATTGGAGGAAAGGCTTGCTTCTTGCCTATAAAATGAAGCCATTCACTTGAAAATTTTCAAGAGTTTCTAGCATAATTTTCGAGTTTTAGGGTACCACAGACTATACATAGTCCCACTACACACAAGATAAATGGTTGTAACTTGTAAGGGATCATAATGACATGGCTACGGGATTGCTGATGATTCTACAAAAACAAAATTGTGTGGCAGCATCCACTCTTTTTTTGAGCAACTATCAACATCTATTCCCACGAAATTTTTAGAAATCCCACATTATGAGCTAAAATCTTGGCATTAAGAACACAAAATCACATACATATTGATGCAAAACAAGCAAATTCACAAATACTTGACACATAAAAATTAGGAATGACATGAACAAAACACGTAGCCTCGGTATCTTAGCAGTGTGGATGCCGAATCCCACCGCAAATCAACCATACTTCTGCTAATAATCCACGTACCCATGAGAAGTAAAGAAATTCATTTAAGAGGTGAAATAAAAGTACTTTAAACTAGTCTAAATTTCATATGCACCTGAAATATATACACATAAATATGAATTTCCATTACATCCTATGATTTTCACCACCGCACCACCACCAGTTCTCAACCTCCACGGAACGACCACAACTTTCAATCAGCAAATCAACAATTTCAAAAAAAAAAAAAATACAATGATCCTAAAAATCATTAAAAAGATTTGAAACAATCAATCAAACACGGGAAAAACTATACCTTTGCTACGTAATCGAGTTCGGCGAACTTAAATGCGATGCCAAGGCAGCGGAAAAGAGGGGAAACGAGAGAACATGCTCGAGAAAAGGTCCCCAATTCAATTCTGGCTTCTTCTCCATCTGGGTCGGCTGTATTTAAAATACTTGCTAGCTCTTCGAAGGCTTCCGCCATTTTCTTCAGCGGTTTGGCTCCATCTTCATTCGCCATTGATCGATCGCAAAGGTAAGCCGGAGAAATTTAGAATTAGAATCTGACTGAAGGAGCGTCGGATTTACACCTGTTTACACTTTTCGTCCAAACTATTTTATTTGTTGGATTCTTTGGAATTTTATTCTCCATCTCTTTACTCTTTGATAATCGTAACCACGTCGACACCAAATCAATATCGTATCAACAATTTGAAAACAAAATTTAAAAATAAACTAAAACTGAAAGGAAAAATTAGAATTAAATTTCCAAACCCAAATTTAATTTTATCGCAACTCCCTGAACCTACAAAACTTTGCCTAAACTCTCTCAAAATGAAAAAATTGACAAAAACACCCTTATATATTATAATGATCGAATTTCTGAGCGAAAATGGTATCAGAGCCTAGGTAAAAGTATTTCAAATATACAAATTTATTATTACCGAGTAATTGAATGATTGAGGAGAAGAATTTTCTCAAATTACATGAATCCGAACCTAGATTCGAGATTAATTCTTTGCAAGAAATATTCTAAAAATTTGGAATATTTGAAACAGGAAAATCTAACCAATGTTATATATCAAAAAGGAACTTCTCAAAATGTTAAGGTAAACTTATGATTCAAAATAATAGGTTCTTAGAAATAGTACCAGATTCCTCTAATCTCTCTGGAGATCTTAAAAAAATTCAGAAGACAATACAAAATTATGGCAATATGTTATATTATGTACCGCAAAATATGGAGAAAATCCTGGAAAACCAGGAAGAAATTCTTGGAATATTAAAAGATATTCGAACAAGACTTCAAACCCTATAACAACAACCAAGTTCTAGAAGAGGACTTCAGAAGGAAGGTTACCGACATCTTTTGGTACTGAGCCCTTATTACATCAACGATAGAAGGACAAAGTAATGCCAAAACCTTTAACTGAAGAAGAAAAAATTATAAATCTAATTAAATCTGTCTCGAAAAAGAAATTAATCTGATGACAACTTTAGAAAGAATTGGTCTCGAGGATTTTCAAGAATTTGCATAATCATTTGCAAACCTCAAGGTCGTAGATCTAAAGATGAACACAACAGGAGGTGAACAACCCTCCATAACCTGATCATCTTCTCAGGAGCCACCAAGAGAAAGTGTAGGATCTCAAAATATAAATATGAGATAAACTCAACCCGATTTCCATACTGGTGGAGAGTCATACCCAGCAGGGATAAGGTCAAGGAAGAGTCAAATTCATTTGCACCGAACACCCTATAGAAAATCTGTTTTAGAACTAATACTGTAACGTCCCAAAAATATGAAGGCCCATGTGAACCACATGCATGCAAGTTATTAAATTTCTTTGATATTTTATTAAATTGTTTAAAGCATTAAATGCTTGTTTATTTCATTAAATTATGTTTAATTATTTTTATGCATTTTATGCATAATTATTGCATGGTAGAATTTATTTATTTCATTAAATCGTGTTTAACTATTTTATACATTTTATGCATAATTCATGCATGCTAGGATTTAATTCATGATTTATTTTAAAGTTCACGCATTAAGGTTTCTAGGTGCATTTCACGTTCGAACGAGGATCGGAGACCGGAGAATTTTCAGAGAAATTATTTTATTTAATGATTAATTTTTATTAACTGATATAAAGTGTTTTTAAGGCTACTTTTCAAAAATGGTATTTTTCTTGGTATTTTTACCCGCATGATTTTAATTTTTAACGGTACACAAATTTTATCGAATCGGGTGACTTTTTAAGGGTTCGGCTAATATTTTCAAAATCTTTCCAACACGAAATATTTTTCGGGAGTGTGTTTGGATTTAATGGGCCTACTTTAAAGTTTGTTGAGCTTAAATATCTTTTTAAACCTTTAAAATAAATTTAAGAGCCCATTAGTTGGTTTGTTAACCATTTTTATATTATATAATTTACCCTAAACACACCTTAACCTAAACCTAATAGTTTCCACCAGCCGACACCATCGTTTTCAGAACCCCTCCCCTCGGCTTCACCCCCAGCAGCTGAAAGGAGTGGATTTCTTCACCATTCTTGCCAAGAAAAGTTTCCCCGGTGTCTCCTCCGTCTCGTTTCGTTCATCAACTACCTAAGGCACGCTTTGTATCGTTTTTTTCTGCATCCTACACGTTTTATATGCTGGTGGTTGTATTTATGCATGAAAAGTTTCGATCTATCCTAGTACATGAAGAACCTTTCGATTCCATGAAATTATTGTATTATTGTGATGGTTGTTCACGTTTCATATATTTCTGTGCAAGGGGCTGTGGGTTGCTGATGCTAGAGGGTTGAACCATGTCTCGGTTTAAGGAACTTGATGCTAGAGTCGAGTATGAGAGCAGGTAGCCGTCGGGTTCTAGGTGATTTCGCTTCGGCCGAGCTTCGGGCGTGCCAGCGATCATGTGGGTGGCTATGGGTTGTATGGGGCCGTGGTTGTCACTCTTGTGGCTCTAGAGGGATCTGAGAGTGGTCTACTTGAGCTTGGTTAGTGGTTGATTCCATCGGGTTGCTAGGATCGAAACTTGCGAGCCAAGGGAATAGGGTCTTCGGTTGCCATGGTGTAAGCGATCATTTCTACATTGGTTTGCTCGGCAGCTTTATGTGTCGGCTAAGCTTGGTTTAGGAGGTCTCTTAGAGCCTTAAGAATGAGATTAAAATGCTGGACAGGTGGGGAGATTGGAGGGGACCGAAAGGTAATGGGATTGGGGGCCATGTGTTGAAATGGGATTTTAGAAAAGGGGTGGCCGAGAGTTAGTGGAGTTCTGGAAATTTCAGCCGTGTGGTTAGGGGTTAATGACATGGTTTTAGGAACATTTTAGTGTTTTTAAGGATGGTAAAAAGGTTGGGAAAAATTTGGTATAGTTTCGAGTCGATTCGGGTTAAAACCGGGACCCCGGTCCAAATTTAAAAACGAATCGATTAAATTGTAGTATGGGCTCGAGTTTACGTCTAAGAACGCTTATAAAAATGTTTTGGGACATTTTAAGGAGTTTGGTAAGCTTCGGGTCAATTTTAGAGGTCCAGGGTTGAAACGAGAATTTTTGGGTTTCCAAGGGCAAAATGGTCATTTTGCACCCGGGGTGAGATTTTGGTCGTGGCAGCGCCCTGAGCACAAATTTATGATGTTTTAAATGTTTATGCATCATGATCACGATTTTAAGATTTTATGAAGATATACGTCGCATGCTTGGATTTAAGAAAAATTGCATTGATGCATAATTTTTATAAGTGATGAAAATGATAATGTTTTGAATGACGGGAATTAGTTGTGGCTATCGAATTATATGTAAATGTTTAAGATGTATATGTAAATGATGATGATGATGAGGCCTAGGCACAGTGGCTATCGAATTTTATAAGGGCAAAATGGTAATCCTGTCACTGATGTCCGACAGCCGCCCGGTACCGCGGTTCTATGTATGATGGATCCATCGTAAATGATGATGTACGATAGTCACCTCTAATGAACTGAATTCACCAAAGGAAATGATAAATGACAAACGATGAATGATAAACGATGAATGATGAATGATAAAGATGATTAACGATGAGCTGTTTTGACACGTCATGGTTTTACACGACACGTTTATGTTACGTTTTAAAGTTCATGAAAGGTATGTTGAGTATGATGTTTTTCACTGTTGTGTGCTATGTATATGTATTTGCTATTAACGGTGCAGGTGTGTTGAGTCTTTAGACTCACTAGGCGTGTGTGATGCAGGTGAGCTTAATGATGAGGAGACGGGAGGTGCTGAACTCTGAGTAGGTAGACCTGGTGTGGTGACACGACCCGAGGACCACACATGTTTTCCGCATTACGATTTATGATATTGAGAGGAGATGAATATTTTTATATGTTGATGATTTTAAGATTTTTATAAGTTTATGTTTTCGTATGATTATGGATGAGTTTAGTTATTTTTAAACGACACTATTTTTATTGTCAAGTATTTAAGATCATTTTTAAATCTTATATTTTCTGTAGAGCGCATGCATGCGAAGTGTTTAAATGATATCTCGAAAATGCAAGCTTTTAAAAAAAAAAAAATTTATTTCCGCATTTTTAAAACGAGTAGACGTTTCAGTTGGTATCAGAGCAAGTGTCTTGTAAAGGGTTGTGCCACCGCCAGCTTCTGCTGCTCAGTCTTCAAGCCTCAAGTCTGTAAGCTTTTATGATTTAAATATTTTAATGTTTTTAATGCTATCACCTGCATGTTTACATGATATATGTTTTACGGTACATGTTAATCTGTCTTTAAGATTAGATGCTTTAAAATTTTTATGCATGTTACGACATGAAATGAGAAATTATATGATTTTCATGCATGCTGGCTTTGTGGTGGAATTGGACATGAATAATAATTTTGCTATTGGGCACCAGGAAAAGTTGGAAATGATTTGTCTATATTGATTTTGGTTAGTAGTACTGATGTTCTAATTCGGGATCATAAGTTAATGGTGAAGATTATGAATGCTTTTGGTGGCATGTAGGTTTTCTAAGAAAAATATGATGGTTCATGATTACTAGTTGAATTAATTTTTAGGATTTCATGTAATGAATGACGAATCGAAAACTACAAAGATTTTTGGAAGTATAAAAACGTGGAATTTATTTAGGATGAATGCTCTATATAGTGGGATTTAAGGATTGAATTGCATGAATTGAGAATTTTAAGGACCTAATTGTAATAACCAATAATTGAGGACTTAAGTGCAAAAATAAAATTTAAGGGACCATTTTCAAATTTCCGAATTTTGGGATTAAATTCTGAGTTTTGAGAATTTTAAGGTTTAATGAGGCAAAAATCGAAAATTTTATGGGGACCAAAAATGTAAATTTCGAAGAGTTGTAGGGTTAAGAATGTAATTTTCGAGAACAATAAGGGCCAAATTGCAAATCTCGAAATTCTGAGATACATTTGGGATGTTAAATATTTATGGAAATGTAAGATTGGTTATGAGAATTAATTATGGGTTTAATAAGATTAAAATTATTGAACTTTATGATACGGAGAACCTATAAAATGGAATAAGAAACGCCAAGAACTTATGGGTAATTGTTGGATTCTTGAGATTAAGGAAAAATCGGAAAATATTCGAGGAAACTAAGAACTAATTTTACAATTTTAAGAAATTTGGGGGATTTGTTTAGCAGTAAGTGAAAAGCGAATGGTTTAATTGACCGAAATTTTTGATGATTTAGATTTGAAGGAATATTTGGAACCTTGAGATATCTGGGTGATAATGTTATAAGAAATGATATTCAAGGACATTGTAGAATGAGTCAATCTTGGGCTTGAGAATTTAAGTGTTAGTTAAATAATGTTGTGACAAATTAAGAATTTAAAGTGATGGCTATCTAAGGTAAAGTTGATCGGTTAGTTAAGTTATAAGAAAAAATATTCAGTTAGCAAAATTTTGGGAACTTAAGTTTTAATCATGACATTAATAGTTAAAATTATATCTTTGTTGTAATCTAATATTTCTAGAAATTTGGGTATGATCGATGGTTAGATTACTTGATAGACGCATATAAGAATTGAGGTAGACATCTGGTTTTAAGAAGTTTTTGAAAGCCATTAAGGAACATGAGAATAAATGAATATGTGTGTTGGAGTGATACTATTCATTATTATTTGGGTTGAGTAAGTTTGAATTTCAAGTTTTTGAGATAAGTGTTTATACGGAAATTTTGGGTGAAAAAAAAAAGAATGAGTTGTGTTCAACATAGGTTACCAATGGACGAATGTTAAGATTTTTATCGAGTAATCAACCTAAAATCTTGATATTGGAATTCTAGAATTCTAGGGGTTATAAGTAAAGTTGATTACTAGAGTTAGTCCAACATTAACATGGGATAACTTAGTAAGTTTTATACGCTGGAATTAATTAAGCATTGAGGATACATAAGTATGAGACATTCATTCCAATGAGGAAAGTCCAAGGGTCTTAGGCCTCAACCTTATTGTAATTGGGAAGATAATAGTTTAAGCATGTAATTGATGCCAGAAGGGTTTTATTATTAAGATAGAAGATGGATATTGTATATTTTGGGTTTTATGGATTATCACTACTCGAAGTTTAAGATTTGCGACAATTTAATATTTGGGATGTACTTGTAAATAATTAAGTTATGTAAGTTTGGTGCCGTAAGAAAAAGATTCGATTCAAGGATCTTAGACTAATATTATTATGGGGTTGAGGTAAGGTTTAACATTTAAGTATATTACCAAGGATAGAAGTCAATCAGTAAATTTTGGTGCTAAGGTTTCTTGAGTTGAACTACATAAATGCTAATGTAATAGATTGATGAACAATATGGGCATAGTATAAGAAAAGTAAGGCGCGACAAGTTTGTACACCCATCTCTAGTATGAGAAATTGTGAGATAAGTCAAAATTTGAGGCCATAGTAGAATAAAACTAAGTTACCATAAGTTGTTCTAAGTTACGATTCGCAAACGAGGATTTTGGTAGGCAAACTTAATTAGGATTGAGGAGACATAAGGACACCTTAAGATTTATTATTTCATCAGAGTAGCACCGCGGAAGCGTGTACTATTGGATACTAGAACTAAGTTTAAACTTTTCGATTAACAAGGATAAGCGAATTTCGAGGACGAAATTCAATTTAAGGGGAGAAGATTGTAACGTCCCAAAAATATGAAGGCCCACGTGAACCACATGCATGCAAGTTATTAAATTTCTTTGATATTTTATTAAATTGTTTTAAAGCATTAAATGCTTGTTTATTTCATTAAATTATGTTTAATTATTTTTATGCATTTTATGCATAATTATTGCATGGTAGAATTTATTTATTTCATTAAATCGTGTTTAACTATTTTATGCATTTTATGCATAATTCATGCATGCTAGGATTTAATTCATGATTTATTTTAAAGTTCACGCATTAAGGTTTTTAGGTGCATTTCACGTTCGAACGAGGATCGGAGACCGGAGAATTTTCAGAGAAATTATTTTATTTAATGATTAATTTTTATTAACTGATATAAGGTGTTTTTAAGGCTACTTTTCAAAAATGGTATTTTTCTTGGTATTTTTACCCGCATGATTTTAATTTTTAACGGTACACAAATTTTATCGAATCGGGTGACTTTTTAAGGGTTCGGCTAATATTTTCAAAATCTTTCCAACACGAAATATTTTTCGGGAGTGTGTTTGGATTTAATGGGCCTACTTTAAAGTTTGTTGAGCTTAAATATCTTTTTAAACCTTTAAAATAAATTTAAGAGCCCATTAGTTGGTTTGTTAACCATTTTTATATTATATAATTTACCCTAAACACACCTTAACCTAAACCTAATAGTTTCCACCAGCCGACACCATCGTTTTCAGAACCCCTCCCCTCGGCTTCACCCCCAGCAGCTGAAAGTAGTGGATTTCTTCACCATTCTTGCCAAGAAAAGTTTCCCCGGTGTCTCCTCCGTCTCGTTTCGTTCATCAAATACCTAAGGCACGCTTTGTATCGTTTTTTTCTGCATCCTACACGTTTTATATGCTGGTGGTTGTATTTATGCATGAAAAGTTTCGATCTATCCTAGTACATGAAGAACCTTTCGATTTTCCATGAAATTATTGTATTATTGTGATGGTTGTTCACGTTTCATATATTTCTGTGCAAGGGGCTGTGGGTTGCTGATGCTAGAGGGTTGAACCATGTCTCGGTTTAAGGAACTTGATGCTAGAGTCGAGTATGAGAGCAGGTAGCCGTCGGGTTCTAGGTGATTTCGCTTCGGCCGAGCTTCGGGCGTGCCAGCGATCATGTGGGTGGCTATGGGTTGTATGGGGCCGTGGTTGTCACTCTTGTGGCTCTAGAGGGATCTGAGGGTGGTCTACTTGAGCTTGGTTAGTGGTTGATTCCATCGGGTTGCTAGGATCGAAACTTGCGAGCCAAGGGAATAGGGTCTTTGGTTGCCATGGTGTAAGCGATCATTTCTACATTGGTTTGCTCGGCAGCTTTATGTGTCGGCTAAGCTTGGTTTAGGAGGTCTCTTAGAGCCTTAAGAATGAGATTAAAATGCTGGACAGGTGGGGAGATTGGAGGGGACCGAAAGGTAATGGGATTGGGGGCCATGTGTTGAAATGGGATTTTAGAAAAGGGGTGGCCGAGAGTTAGTGGAGTTCTGGAAATTTCAGCCGTGTGGTTAGGGGTTAATGACATGGTTTTAGGAACATTTTAGTGTTTTTAAGGATGGTAAAAAGGTTGGGAAAAATTTGGTATAGTTTCGAGTCGATTCGGGTTAAAACCGGGACCCCGGTCCAAATTTAAAAACGAATCGATTAAATTGTAGTATGGGCTCGAGTTTACGTCTAAGAATGCTTATAAAAATGTTTTGGGACATTTTAAGGAGTTTGGTAAGCTTCGGGTCAATTTTAGAGGTCCAGGGTTGAAACGAGAATTTTTGGGTTTCCAAGGGCAAAATGGTCATTTTGCACCCGGGGTGAGATTTTGGTCGTGGCAGCGCCCTGAGCACAAATTTATGATGTTTTAAATGTTTATGCATCATGATCACGATTTTAAGATTTTATGAAGATATACGTCGCATGCTTGGATTTAAGAAAAATTGCATTGATGCATAATTTTTATAAGTGATGAAAATGATAATGTTTTGAATGACGGGAATTAGTTGTGGCTATCGAATTATATGTAAATGTTTAAGATGTATATGTAAATGATGATGATGATGATGATGATGAGGCCTAGGCACAGTGGATAGGTAATCATGTCACTGATGTCCGACAGCCGCCCGGTACCGCGGTTCTATGTATGATGGATCCATCGTAAATGATGATGTACGATAGTCACATCTAATGAACTGAATTCACCAAAGGAAATGATAAATGACAAACGATGAATGATAAACGATGAATGATGAATGATAAAGATGATTAACGATGAGCTGTTTTGACACGTCATGATTTTACACGACACGTTTATGTTACGTTTTAAAGTTCATGAAAGGTATGTTGAGTATGATGTTTTTCACTGTTGTGTGCTATGTATATGTATTTGCTATTAACGGTGCAGGTGTGTTGAGTCTTTAGACTCACTAGGCGTGTGTGATGCAGGTGAGCTTAATGATGAGGAGACGGGAGGTGCTGAACTCTGAGTAGGTAGACCTGGTGTGGTGACACGACCCGAGGACCACACATGTTTTCCGCATTACGATTTATGATATTGAGAGGAGATGAATATTTTTATATGTTGATGATTTTAAGATTTTTATAAGTTTATGTTTTTGTATGATTATGGATGAGTTTAGTTATTTTTAAACGACACTATTTTTATTGTCAAGTATTTAAGATCATTTTTAAATCTTATATTTTCTGTAGAGCGCATGCATGCGAAGTGTTTAAATGATATCTCGAAAATGCAAGCTTTTTAAAAAAAAAAAATTTATTTCCGCATTTTTAAAACGAGTAGACGTTTCAAATACATCCTCATGGTGTTATGCTTAACCTATATGTATTAGATTTCAAAAACAGAGAAGATCTTATATTTGACTGGACATCCATTATAAGAATCACAGCATGCACACTCGATCTCAATAGAGAATGATTCATTAAACTACTGGAAATGAGTCTTATGATATCTGTTAAAATTGCTTGGGACATGACTTCGGTAGAAACCAAAGAATCAATCCTGGCCGAAGAATCATTTAGTGAGATAGCCGGAAGAATGGCTACCCTTTTTAAAGCACAATTTATATGGGTAGACTATTTTAACAGTCAAGATACAGAGAAGAAAAAGAAATATACTCAAGCTCTATATAGTCTTGAATCACATGATATATGTTTAGTGGATGAATATATTATGTTGTTCACTAAATATAAATGGAATTCAGGGGTCGAAGAAAATATAACAATGCATCTTTTCTTCGTAAAAATGCCAAGTCCCTGGAGAGAAATGCTCATAAGGGAATATGTCTCTAGCAATCCAGATACATTGGCACGAAGAGCCTCTTTTCTCAAAGAAAAATTGGCAGAATGGTGTCATTTGACAGTAGTACAAAAGAATTACAAACGATTAAGGGGTATTAACAAACATACTCCTTTGTGTTGTAAGGAAAATGATCTTCCAACAATTATTAGAAGTAAACCGCAAAGGCATAAGAGGAATAATTTAAGAAATGATCCTTATGCTAAAAGTGGGAGAAGGTCTTGGAGACCAAGAACAGTTGGTCTAGACAAGAAGCCAAATCTTATAAATTTGGGCAAAGAAGTGGACCATCAAGAAGTAGGATATCATCCCAAACATCGAGTACATCTCGAAGCACAGGAAGAACACCTACAAAGAAAACTTTCAGAAAAGCTCATACTCGAGCTAATGAAAGTTTTAAAGATTGTAATTACTGGACATATGGAGCAAGATGTCATATCTCAACCAACTGTCCAAAAAATGAAAAACGAGATATTAAATGCTTCGATCCAACCTCGGATATTGAAGAAGCAATTTATTACCAAGATCTTATTCAGGTATACCGATTTGATGATATTGCCTCAGACGAAAGTATATATAAAGAAGAAGAAATCTTAAGTCAGGAAAGATCTGATGGAACTGAATCGGAATCTGACTGAAGACGAGGTGTTTCAACAAGAAACACATGAAGATTTGTCCGGTTACTTTAGTCAAATAATAATATCTCATAATATGGTCCAAAAGATCATGAGAGAAAATCCTAGTCTTCAGAGATATCATGGATTCTCTATAGGACAGGTAGAAAGGTTTTTAGGAAGTATTGACCTAAGAAACAAAATGCATCATCTAATCTATAAAGTTTCCAGAAGGAAAATGACAATTCCAATGGAACTTACAGGAAATAGAATGGAGATACAACTAATTCCTTCCGAAAAAATTAAGGAGGAATTAGAAAAACTCGAGATAGAATTAACACGAACCATGACCTAGATTCACAATAGAGCAATCCAGATTATGATAAAAGCTACTTTCAAGAAGGAATAGATTCACCCATTGATATTTCTATATGCTATAAACAAATAGGAAACCTTCAAGATTCACTACTGGGAACAATATCAGGAACTCTCTGTGCAAGAAAAATTGTAGGAGTAATTTATCAAAGAATAGCCTAAAACCTGGCAGATCGAGATTTCAGCCGAGCTTTGACATTACATCAGAATTTCAAAGAAAAAGGGATGATGAAAGAAGGTAATACACCATATTCTATTACATATCAAATTTCATATGCTCTATCTAATATACATCATTCAGAATTGTTTATTAGAACTGAGTTCATTGAAATATATGTGATATTTGGAAAATTTTCCCAGTCAATTTATCTAGAAAGAGTTGAGTTTCCTTTAATACAAGAAACATATATCCAAACACAAGACAAACTGATTCTACAGAGGAATCAAAGTCTTAGATTGGAATCAAGAAGACTATCTTTTCAAGGAAATATAATTACTAGTTATAAATGGGGGAAAGCGCATGTCCAAGAAACCCAATATGAGCCAAAAAGCTTTTCCACAATAGGAAAGCTTAGATGCCTAGAAAGGTGGAAGAAAATAGAAATAGTATTTGATATTACGAAATAAATGAATCAATTTCCTTGTAATACCATATACTATTTAGAACAACTCATGATAGGAACATACCAAAGAATGATTAATATCGGAGAATTGGAAATTCATATCAAAGGAATTCCAGGAAAAGAACCAGATCGATTTTTTTTTACTAGAGTTTCTCGAGGAACATAAACCTTGGAAACGTCGAGAATATGGAATGGAGTTTATGACAAAAGATAGGATGTGAAAAATCCAATGACCACAAGCACATTCTCAATATACATTCCAGTAGGGATGTTATACGAACAATATAAACCAGAATACTTTGTTGTTTATATTGATTCATGTGCTAGAATCTGTACAACAAAAAGATGAGTTTTTCCAAATAAATTGGAAGAAAAACTACCAAAGATTGCTGAAAGATATTTTTCCAGAAAAATCTTAATCTTATGCAAGGGGATTAAGATGACGGAAATCGTGATCGAAGGTGCTGGACAAAAACCTTGGTATAAGGTAAAAATGCCACCAATTTATTTTCATGATACAAGAGCTGACATTTTGCTGGAGAATAACTTCCTACAAATTTCTAAATCATATTCGCAAAAAAATAAGACTAGACGATTAGTGTTCACAACATCTTGTGATCACAAAATCATAGCTCAGAGACTAAGAGATGCATTTTACAGAAAATTTCCTATTCAATTTTGCAGCAAGCGTGGTGATGAAGGAAAACTTCTGAACCCAAAAATGAAGGATTCTATACGATTTGGAGAAACAATGCTCCAACTGAGAGCAGATAAACAACTCCAACCAGAATAAATATAATGCCTCAAGATAGCTCTACATAAGAATGAAGTAGAGTTTGAATCTAAAGTATCATTAGAAGATGTCAATAGAATGATCAAAGAAAATTACAATGAAGATCTCTTGGTATGGTAGGATAAAAATCAACTCAAAGCTTGCCTTAAAATTAAGGAAGATAAAGAGTATGAATTTGTCCAATGCAAGCAAATCCCATTAAATATAATAGATCAAAGGGATATGCAGATTATAATAAAGGAACATTTGGACATTGGTTTGATCAAAGCAGTAATTTCATCATCATGGTGAGATAAAAAGAACAAACCTAGATTAGTTATCAATTATCAATAAATTAATAAGATTTTGGAGTTTGATGGGTACTTCATACCTAGTAAAGAACATCTAATTAGTTGCATATACAATGCAAAGATATTCTTTAAATTTGATTATAAGTCTGAGTGTTATCAGATTCGGATGCAGGAAGAAAGCACAAAATTCACAGTTTTCTCCACACCACAAGGACATTATATCGGGAAGTATTACCAATGAGATTGGCTAATTCACCTCAGATATTTCAAAAGAAAATGGATAATCTATTTAAAAATTATTTCAAATTTATGTTTGTTTATATTGATGATGTTTTAATAGCATCTAAAAATATGGAGGAACATATTAAGCATTACAGATTTCTTTAATGTTTGTAAAAAGGAAGGACTGGTTCTATCAGAAAAGAAATGAGCCATTGCCACAAGATATATTGAATTCTTATGAATAGAAATCGATGAGTTTGAAATAATTTTACAGTATAATATAGTAGAAAAGGTGCAAAAATTTTCAAATGAGCAAAAGAAAAGAAACAACTTCAAAGTTTTCTAGGAGTTGTTAATTTTGTTGGGATGTTTATTAAAAACTTAGCAAAACACAGAAAATCATATAGTTCATTACTGAAAAAAGATGCAAAATTTATATGGACGAAAGAACACACGCATGGACTTAGTCAACTAAAGGAGATTTGTAAAAATATTCCAAAAATGGCTATTCCCCAGGATGAAGATGATCTGATATTATACACAGATGCCATTGATCATTAGTGGGCGGCAGTTTTAACCAAGCTCACACCAGAAGGAGAATAACCATGCAGATATTGTAGTGGACTCTTCTTAGATGCAGAAGACATAAGATGACATATCAACAAAAAAAAATTTATTCAGTAAAAAAGGCTTTTGAAAAATAGCCATTATTTTTACTTGCAAGGAAATTTACTTTAAAAGTAGATAATACACAGGTGAAAGTTTTCTTGGGGAATAGAATAGAGTCTAAACATGAGAAATCCATATTATTAACATGGCAAGTGATATGTTAAAATTATATTTTTGATATTGTGATTATTAAATCTCATGAAAATATTCTTGCAAATTTTTTAACAAGAGATGTACAGTGGTGGTATCGATGTCATCATAAAAATACAGAGGCATTTAAGTGAACAACTTGAAATGCTTCAAAACGAGTTCAACAAGCTGTCCTTAAACACAGAAGTTGCGGGAAGACTATAACAAGTCGATAAGAGAATTGTCTCTGATCGACTTTCATGATGTTTATAGACTTATACTCAATTATGGTCAGTAATATAAAGGTTTATCCTTCAAGGCATTGAGAAGCCATTGGTCTCTCAAATGAAGAGTTTTTTAGTACAGGACTCTATACATGGAGCAGGAGATTCAAATACCCCTATCACAAGTTTTAAGTCGGGATCATCTTCAGATGAGTCGGCTGAAACAAAAATTGAGACTCCAGAGCCTTATCTCGAGTCTTCAAGTCAACTCTTCACCTCGGGGATTGAAGAGGGAAATATCAACCTCAGACCTAATAGTGACAAGGGTAAATCTAAGGTTGATATTAATGAAGGTACAATTTTTCTATTTCAGGTTTACCAACAAAGTTGGGAGAAATTAAAAACAAGAGTAGGCATTAACCCAGCTACAATAAGGGTTGATGTTTCAGGGAAATATCATAGGGTACAGATGAAACCAAATTAATATCCAATAGAAGTTAAAGCATGGTATGAATTCGGGGCTCTTGCCTCAGTTTATACCACATCACCAAGCTTCCCAAAAATTTCAGAACTTCCTAAATGGATTCAGTAAGCCGTTCATGAAACATGGGTAAATAACGACTATTAGTCCATATGAGATATTCTGGAGCTATAAATTTTCAGTACATAACCAGAACCAGCAGGAAAAGGCTTTCACGAAGCCTTTCATTTCATCAAATTAAGGAGGCCAGATGTTAATGTTGAAAAATTTATTAAAGACCCTCCGACAGAAGAAACACCCCTTGTTGTTTCAATAACTGAAGATGACATTTCCACCAGACAAACATGGGGTTTATGGGTCTGTCTGACTGAGATGGACAAAGTCATGTTTCCGTTTAAATTTTATCATAATTTGGTAAACAGATCATTCATGTTAAATACGATGACATGAAAAATCACAAGTTTTGCAGAAGATTTATTTGAAAAGAAAAGAAATCTTCTTTGGAATAGCAAGCTGCCGGGGAGTAAAGATGGTCATGTGGGAAGATGGTCAGAACAGATCTGGCCAGAATGCCCAAACCAGACGGAGCCAGAATTTGGCAAGGGCTTCAGACCTCGGTCAGATAGGAAGCATCTTGCAGAGACATGACCAAGTGGTGAAGGACCACAATCACGTTTTCCTCGGGGACACCAAAAGTTTAAGATTCCTCGACAAAAGTTAAGTGGACATGTGACTGCCATCACTTTCTTTGGGGATAGAAAAAGTTAAAAGATTCTCCAACAGAAGTTAGTGGGCATGTGATAAACCCACTAAATAATCAAGAAAACTTGAACACAAACCACAATATATAAAAGAATTAATGGGAACAAGAAAATCACACAAGATTTAACCGAAGAAAAATGTATGCTACATATCTTAAGGTTTCCAAAAGACGGATTAAAGCATTAAGAAAGCAGCTGATGAATTTTAAAGATATCTATAAATGTTAAAAAATGAAGAGAACGAGATCTCAGCTGATATGATACAAACACATATCTACTGGTTATGCCAGGAGATAAAATTAGAAGAACAAGTCATTTCTAGTTTAATGATCAAAAAAAGGACAAATCAAAAAAAAGTGGAGGGACCATTCAACCACCCACTCAAGAGATAGTGCCAAACACAGCTGAATGACAATAAAGCTATGGCAATAGTTTGAAGTTCGTAAATCAAATCCACAAAGGACTTCTATAAATAAACAGGCAGAAGGAAGATGAAGGCATCATTAAACCTCTTCATTTTCTTTCAAACATTGTAATATTTTCTTTCAAGTTTATGTGTTTTCACTTCGGCTACTATAAATAGCTAAACAAGTTTTTTCTCCTCTACAGGAGGTTATATGTAATAATATTTGGTATGTTTGAATAAAAAAAACCAAAGTTTTGCCCCTATCATGTATTAGTTTCAAATTGAACTATTTTACTATACACCATGGGGTAAGAAACAAAACAGAGTTGTGCTAGGTGATGTTGAAGGAATCTGTGTCAGGAACCATCTGTTTCAACTACGTGATTAGGCTGTGAGGAGCAGTCTGTAAAACCCGGTGTATATAACCAGACGGTACTTCGGTCAAAGAGGTAAATAGTTCAATTTATTATAGGGAAGCATGATGTGCCATTTATAATTAAAAAAAACCTCGATCATTTGAGCCTGGTATATAGGCTGGAAACATTGCGTAGTTGTATGTCTTAAGGCTATATACCTTCAAGAACATGCTCGATAGGTATAACAATGTCACGTGCCAAAATTATAAGGAATAAAGATGTTTTTGAAAATTTTGGAAAATTAGGGTGTTAAAACAAAGAAATAAAGAGATGGGGAGTGAGGAGAAAGTTGAGAATGAGAATGAGGAGTGATTTAAAGTTTGCTCAAACTGAAATTTGATATATAAAACTAATAATATAATTTCTTTTATTTAAATCTAAAATTAGTATCATTAGAATTATTTCAAGTATTAAATAATTTTTTTTTTACAATTTTAACTTTGTAAGTTGACTTGTTATTAGTTTTAGTTATGTCATTTGTCAAAATTTAGTTTGCATCTACTAACTTGATTTTTTTTGTTTGGTCTTTTTTGACGAACCCATTAAATCCATTGAATATTGTTTGTTTAATGTTGATATTCTCCAATGTGACTCATGTGACGAGAATAAAAATTATATTACACATATTAAAATATAATAAACAAAAAATAAAAGGAAAAATAGCTCCGGGCAGAGCTGGCCGTGCTAGGGCGCCATTACTTGACCGCCCGAGAGTGCACACCGGTATTTAAATGTTGATAGGAATTAAATTTCAGACAAGATTCGTTCCTATTTCTGAAATTCGAAAGAGAGAGTTAGAAATCGAGTTTTAGCGTACAAATCTACTTCGAAACTCGAAACAAATTATATATTCGGAATCCTCGCGTTGAGAGCATTCTTTTGAGGTAAGTCTCTTTTGGTTTCAGCACTTTTATTTATTGAATCGCTGAAATATCATGTATTTTAAGTTGATTTTAATATATGCGATAGAATCATCAACAAGAAACTATTGTTCCAAGTTGGAATTGAATATGTTACGATTTCAATTTGATATGAATTTTCAAAGTTTCAAAAGATTTTTGGAACTTGAATTGTTGATTCTAAATGAATTCATTGATTGGAATGAATATTTTGATGATGTAGAGAGATTTTCTATACTGAAATCTTAAAGTTACATTGAACTGGAGACGAAGAATTAAGGTATGTTGCAGCCGAGTAACATACAATAGATATCTGTGTCATATGATATATGTTTGATTGATTTGACTGAGAATATGTGTTTATATATCTCATTTGTTGAGTTGATGTAGCATACATGACATTCATGATTATATACTGATGTATAACATAAACATTTTGTTAACACACATCATTCTATTCATACATCGATACATGACATGCACGTTGAGCTATGATCTTTAGATACCTTGATGTGATTGGATTTGATTCTGGGGTTTGTAAACACAGTGCTATGTTTGGCATTATGTGGCCCTTAAAAACATAGTCATTTTTTGCCCCAATGATTGATAGAGATTTGAGATTTGATGGCGCTTTGCCGACGCTATCATATGATCATCCCTTATACTTGATTGAGGCTGGTGTGCCAGTTCGAGCATTGATTTGATAGCGATTCGATTGGTTCTAATGCATGCTCAGTGGATGAGTATTTGACCTGATATCCCCACGACATGCATGCATTGCATATCATATATCATTGTGTAGGCACATATTGTATATATTATGGTTGTTTCATACACAGTTTTGCTCGCCCCCAAGGGGGGTTGTTGTCATCTTTGTGTGTGGACAATGGCAGGTACTCCTGGTTATCAAGAGACCAAAGAGGGTATTTCTGGAGGAAGTCACATCTGAGTTGAGATTTACTGGTCTATCCCAATATATATATGTATCTATATATCGGGCATGTCCCGAAGATATGAGTTGTTATATGTAGTTGATTTTGATTATGTGTAGACAAATTTTGTGATGTGATATGTTTAGATGAGACGTTATTATATACTATTTTTAGTATCATAATTATAGTTGACACATTTTGGGCACATTGTAAAGAAAATTTTTACTCGTTTTCCGTTATAATTACTTAATCCTAATCAAATTGGATAAAATTAGGCGTTAAGGGCCCACGCCGGTTGTTAATTTCGATTTTTGAATATAACAACAACAAAATCTCGATTTGTAAATAGGTTCGTTATTTGATCCAGATTCCAATTAGATCTAAACATATATGTAAAATGAGCATCCAGTTATTACATTTGTTGATTCAATTTCAATGAAGCAGAAAATATTGATTTTGAATAAGATAGAAGTTGTTGGGGGTGCAATTGTGGTTATTTTTAAGAGAGCAATCGAAACGTAACGTTTAAATTTAATTAAAAATTTGGTCAAAATTTTTGTTTAAAAACACATTTGAAATAGAAAGATCTTTAGAGAAAGGAAAAGATAAATGGCGATGGAAGAGAACCATATCAATTAAAAGTATTTTGTACACAATTTATGTGATATCAATAAAATAAATTTGTATGATATTATTATTTTTAGAAAAATTACTTTAACAGATATTTTATAAATTCTAAAAATCACATAATTGTTTGACATAAATTAATTTTAATTGAGTTCAGCCATATCTAACCAATACTTTATATATTCACTTTTCAGATTCCATAATATTTTGTCAAATATTTAAAATACTACTATTTTAAGCGTAAATGGTATACCTGTTATCTGCTTTCGTAAGTTCTTTATTTATTTTAAGAAAAAGAAAGACGAGTTTCGGATTTTTCCATGTCAAAGATTTTTTGGTTTTTCTAATATTTTGATTTTAATAAAGTCTTATTTTATTTTTTTATTTTTACTTTTTAAATAAGGTCAGTTTTTTTGGATTGAGGGATAGTTTTTAAAAGTGAAATGAATTTTTATTCTTAAATATTCCTTAAATAATATTGATATATATAAATATAAAGTTTTATCTTTCTGAACTATTAGATTTTTCTTAATTAATTTTTTCTTTATTCGATAATATTGTGATAATATTATTGATATTAATGATAAATTCTCTAGGTATTTTATTACTATTCTTTGTTTTCTATGTGTGTAAGACCTTATACAAAGAATAAAATCTAGGGATAAATGAGAAAATAATAAAGAAAGAATAGGAGAGCAGCTCGGTAGATAAGAATCCGTAACTTTCATTATTGATTGTTGAGTCGTCTGGAAAACTGAGAAGTGAAGTTTTGCGTGATTAACTTACATTGTTTTGTCGTAAGGTATTGGAGACACTCGAAGATAACATTAGTGTAAAGTGTTGGTCGAAGAGTTACTTGTGGTTCTGAGTTTTTGGCAATACAATCTGTGCATAATTGATTCTGTGTTATTTTAATCTTAAAATTTTCTTTGTGTGGTTAACTAATTTATTTTGCTACATTTTGTGGATAATTTTTACAATACTTACACACAATACTTAAAATTTGATACACACAATCTAAATATTTTATGTACTTTTATATTAAACAAACTAACTCTACCAAAATACATTGATATCGGAAACCAATTAAAAATGATAATGAGTTGGGTATGGAGACAGATCTACTGAGACCCAAGACTTGACCTTTTGGAAATTTACACACATATGACTTGATCCTTGGACTCATACACGAATTTTATGGATTGAAGTCAGGGGTGGATTTAGTGTAAGGCGAACGGGGGCCACGGCTCCCCCCAAAAAATTTTAAAAAAATTTTTAGTATATATTAATTTTTTTTAAACTAAATATATAAACAGATATATATATATGTGGCCCCCCCAAAATGAAAGATACGTCCATGTATCTCAGTGGCTAAAGCCAATTATAACAATTGCTCCACCCGATTTCGAAACCTGATCACTACAAAAAAACGGACACCATAGCGACGGTTTTGTTAAAACCGTCGTTTTCGACGACGGTTTGGTTAAACCCGTCGCAATATAGCGACGGGTTTGCAAAAACCGTCGCCGATCAAGATCGGTGACGGTTCTTGTCAAAACCGTCGGTATATAGCGATGGTTCTTAATAAAACCGTCGCTATTTTTCTATATATACCGCCCTTGCCGAACATTTTCTTAAACGATTTCGTCCATATCAGGTAGTTGTTATACTCTTATCAATTTTTTCGGAGTATCGATTTTTTTATTTTGTACTGACATTGTTTCGTATTTATCTCGTAGATTTGCTCGTCGATGTGATCTTCCATCTGGTTCTTCGTGGGCTGTATTGCTGTAATTAATTAGTTTGTTCCATCTTTTAATATTTTGCTCTTTGTTTTATTGCTGTAATTAATTAGTTTGTAATTTGTTCCACCTGTTTCCAGATTGATTTCCTCACTATTTCCAGTCACCGGCAAAGCTCCCTGGAGTCTTCTTCGGCGAGCCGCCGTCCCGGGTCAGGTAACAACTGGATTCAGCTGCGTTTTTGGTAATTATTGCTGGAAATAATTGACAATACTCATACTTATTTTCAGAAAGAAGGTAATTCTACATCCTCTTGAACTTATGGATTATTGAATTCATGTTTGATTTATGAGATTTTATTGTGTTATGATGTTAGTTGATTTAAACGATCAGATTTTATTTATTGTTTCAGGTGTAGTTTTTTTTCATAAATGGGAAAATCTGGTACAATTGATAAATTCTTTAAGAGGAAGATACCAAATCAATTAGATTCACCCAACTCTACAGCTCAGTCCATAGCCTCGGATGATAATCTTCCACCTGAGGTTGAGTCTCAAAAGTTTAGAAAGGTTGAAAATACCGGGGTTGATCTTAACTTGTTAGAGCGTGATCCAGGATTGTGTCGACAAATATGGGAATACTCTCCCAATGAGCAAGAGGAAATTCGTCGAACTTATCTAAATCTGAAAGCATTTCAGCCAATACTTTCAGAATACCCACTAAACAAAAAAAGTCTCCATCCTCGCAGGTTTCAATCGTCCTGGTTTGAGCTTTTTCCTTGGTTAGAGTATTCCCTAGCAAAAGATAAAGCTTTCTGCTTTCCATGCTTTATCTTTAACAAGCCATCTGGATGTCCGAAGCAAACTGCATTTACAGTTGATGGATTTGATAATTGGAAGAAGGTTCGAAGTGGAAAAACATGTTCTTTCCAATGCCATATTGGAAAAGATAATGTATCATCACCCTATCGTATTGCAGAAAAGGCATGTGATGATTTAATGAACCAACCTCGACCTATACAAAGATTTTTCGACAAAGTTAGCTCAGAAACAGTTGCAAGAAATCGTCTTCGGTTGAAAGTTGGTATACATGTAGTTCGGTTGCTTGCACTTCAAGGCGTTCCTTTTCGAGGTCATGATGAGAGCTCTAATTCATCTAATCGTGGAAATTTTCTTGAATTTCTTGATATTGTGGCCTTGTATAATGATGAACTTTCATGTGCAATAGAGAAAACCCCAAAAAATGCCAAGTACACATGCCATGATATTCAAAAGCAAATACTTCACATGTTCTCAATCCGAATGAAAAATATAATTCGTGAAGAAATTGCAGGGAGCAAGTATTGCATAGTCGTCGATGAAGCTCGTGGTGAGTCGAAAAGAGAACAATTGTCTATAGTGTTGAGGTTTGTGGACAAAGATGGATGCATACAAGAACGTTTTTTTGGGCTTGTTCATGTGTCAGATACGACAACTTTGACATTAAAGAATGCTATATATTCTTCTTTGGCACATTACAATTTGGATGTTCAAAATATTAGAGGTCAAGGTTATGATGGTGCTAGCAATATGAGGGGTGAGTTCAATGGATTGCAAGCTTTAATTTTGAAAGATTGTAAGTCGGCTTATTATGTTCATTGCTTTGCCCATAGACTGCAGTTGGCTCTTGTTGGAGCAACAAAAAATGTAACTCCCATTCATCAGTTTTTCGATAAATTAACTTTCATAGTTAATATTGTTGGTGCTTCGTGCAAGCGTAATGATGAATTGAAGGAAGCTCACACAGATGACATTGCTCACTTGATTTCTATTAATGAACTTGAGACAGGGCGTGGACTTAATCAGTTGTGCACTTTACAACGGGCAGCTGAGACGCGTTGGAGTTCTCATTTTAGATCTGTGTCGAGCTTGATCAAGATGTTTAGTGCATCATGTACGGTATTGCTCAAAGTTATGGAAGATGGGCTTCCTTCCCAACGAGCAGATGCAACATCTGTTTATGATGAAATGACTTCATTTGATTTTGTATTCATCTTGCATCTTATGAGAGAAATTATGGAGATCATAGATATTCTTTTTCAGACATTGCAACGTAAGTCTCAAGACATTTTGAATGCAATGGAGCTAGTGTCATCTACAAAAAAATTACTTCAAGAGCTAAGGGATGACAAATGGGATGATTTGCTTGAAAAAGTGAAGTCTTTTTGCGTGGCTCGTAATATTGATGTTCCTGATTTTAGTGCTCAATATGTTGATAGGCGAGGTAGAGCTCGTCGTCATCAAGGCAATTTCACCATTGAGCATCATTATCGGGTAGACTTATTTTATGCTACGATAGATTCACAAATGCAAGAAATTAATGTGACTTTTAATGAAGATGCGGTGGAGTTACTTATGCTTAGTTCTGCCTTAAATCCTCAAAATGCATGTGACTCATTGAGATATCTGGATATATGCAAATTGGTTGAAAAGTTTTATCCACAAGATTTTACTAGTGACGAAAAAGAGCGACTAGAGATGCAGTTGAAGCATTATGAGCATAATGTAGTTATAGGGCTATACTACAAAAGTCTTTCAACTCTTTCTGAGTTGTGTCAATGGTTGGTGAAGACTAAAAAAGCTGATATATACGACCTTGTTTTTAGAGTGATCGTGCTTGTGTTGACTCTGCCAGTTTCTATAGCTACTACAGAACGATCATTCTCAGCTATGAATATCGTCAAAGCTTGGCTTCGGAGCAAAATGGAGGATGATTTTCTCTCGGATGCATTGATGATATTTATTGAAAGAGAAATTGCTAAAAATATTTGTATTGATACTATCATTGAAGATTTTGAAAACTTTAAGGAACGTCGAATTCTTTTTAGTTAGAAATACTTTTGTTAAGAAACGTACGGTTGATGTTTTGTTCAATATAACCCGTAGAATTTTTGTCTTTTCCATTCTAAATTTTTGTTTGTCTTTTGTAAACGACCCCCCCAATGTCGAAATCCTAGATCCGTCCCTGATTGAAGTCGTCAGACCCGTCTAACCAATCAAACAAGCATATTTTTTTTAAATATTTGACATTTCTAATTTTTAATTAGTACATTTATAACAAAAAATTAAACAAAATAACTCAGTCACTGTCTTATTACAAAATCAATTCAATAAAATTAATCAGTAAAATATAGGTAGACAAGCTGATATATTTTTCGTAATTAAATTAAATAATTGCCTACAAATACTTTGACATGGCAAATGATATGGTTTTCTACATTTTAATATAAAAACGGAATTAAAAAAATCATTTGCATTATTTTAGGAGCAACGACGAACACGAGGGAGTAAAAATATAAACATGTAATATATATATATATATATATATATATATATATGTATATATATATATATATATATATAAAAGACATTTTCATAAGAGCTCTAACCAATCCCCTCCATATCCATCTTCATATTAGCTGATATGCACACTAGACAGGCTAAAATCAAACTCCCGGCTAGAAGTTTTAGACCATACTTTTGTTTCTCAACTTCCTCTTTAGACGAATCATCAATGCTTGTTGTGATAGTCTCTACACTGTCATAGAAGTGCTCTACTGGCGGAACATCGGGAAAAAGACCTCTCCTGAAGATGTCGACTAAATCACACCAAAAATGATCTAGGGGATAGTCACTGAACCAGAAGTTCTATTTTAGAGCAATGGGTATAGCCAATGATATATATATATATATATATATATATATATATATATATATATATATATATATATATATATATATATATATATATATATATATATATATCATATGTTAAAACGAATATAACATGTAATATGTTAAAATTTTTAACATATTACATGTTATATTCGTTTTAACATATTACATGTCATATTCGTTTTAACATATGAGATAACATGTAATATGTTAAAATTTTTAACATATTATATATATATATATATATATATATATATATATATATATATATATATATATATATATATATATAAAACGAATATAACATGTAATATGTTAAAATTTTTAACATATTATATATATATATATATATATATATATATCATATGTTAAAACGAACATGTTATATATATATATATATATATCATATGTTAAAACGAATATAACATGTAATATGTTAAAAATTTTAACATATTACATGTTATATTCGTTTTAACATATGAGATATATATATATATATATATATTACATGTTATATTCGTTTTAACACACTCATATGTTAATTGTCTCATATTAATTAGATAAATAATTTGGGAGTTGTAAATATGAGCTTGGACAATCCTCTCCTCTTGAGCTAGCTTTTGGGGTTGAGTTATGTCTAAGTTTCAATCTTAACATAGTATCAGAACTCACCGTTATGTGTTGGACTACCTATAGTTATGCCACCCGTTCTGCCCATAATTGGGTCATTTGTAAACTCCACGCTCCATATGTTCATTCTTGACCGTGAGATGGGTATGTTAATTGTCTCACATTGGTTGGATAAATAACTTGAGAGTTGTAAATATGGGCTTGAACAATCCTCCCCTCTTGAGCTAGCTTTTGGGGTTGAGTTTGATCTAAGTTTCAATCTTAACATAGTATCAGAACTCAGGTTCCACCGTTATGTGTTGGACTGCCTATACTTATGCCACTCGTTCTGCCCATAATTGGGTTATTTGTAAACTCCACGCTCCATATGTTCATTACTGGGCGTGAGAGTGGTGTGTTAATTGTCTCACATCAGTTGGATGAATAACATTGGAGTTGTAAATATGGGTGTGGACAATCCTCCCCTATTGAGCTAGCTTTTGGAGTTGAGTTAGGTCCAAGTTCGATCTTAGCATGGTATCAAAGCTCATGTTCCACCGTTGTTCATTCCTGTACGTGAGAGTGGTGTGTTAATTGTCCCACATCGGTTGGATAAATAACTTGGGAGTTGTATATATGGTTTTAGATAATCCTCCTTTCTTGAGTTAATTTTTGGAGTTGAATTATGTTCAAATTCCAATCTTAATATCGTACGCGATCCTAAGAGATCGAGTCGGATATCCGTTATACCCTTACCCATTGTCATCATTACCACCAAGTACTCACATTCCCTGATATTTAATTTTTAAACAATTTCATTTCAGCAAATAAAGGTTTACAAAACAGACGGCATGTTCTCACATTCGACTCCAAAAAGGTACATCCCCAGAAGGCACCAGAGAAAGGCAAAAGAAAGAGATAAGATATAGTTTAAAATATTTCAAGAATGTGTGACGAACCCTAATTAAAGACAAAGAAGACAGATACGCAAGCAAAATCAAGTAAACAATTAACTCCATCGACAAGTGTCTCTCCACATGTTAGAACCTCAGCCCACAAGCATGCCACGTTTACTTCCACTAACCCTCTATATAATAATTTCACGCATTCCAACACCCAATCGTACCGCAGTCACTAAGCACATCTGTCTGCAGTGTGGGTTTTATCTACTCTGTCGTTCCTTTAATCGGCACAAGAATTTAATACGGATAAACGGTTCTGAGGTGGGTTTCGTTAAATAGATTTCGAAGGAAAAAATAAGAGATAAAAAATGGCGAGAGCAGTTGCGAGGACTTTGGCAGCTCCGTTGCTGTTTCTGAACCTGATTATGTATTTTATTGTGTTGGGTTTTGCGAGTTGGTGCATCAACAGGCATATCAATGGCACCACGAACCATCCAAGTAATTATTAGGCTATTTTTACTTCAAAAATTTTATCTTCCTTTATATATTTGTATGTATATATGTATGTATATCTTCTTGTGGAATATGATATATGAACGATATTTGATTTGATATACTACTTCAGGTATGGGAGGAAATGGTGCGACACCATACTTCTTGACGTTTTCTATACTAGCTGCTGTTTTAGGGATAGTTTCCAAAGTTGCCGGCGGCGGCCATCTCAGAGCTTGGAGGAGTGATAGTCTTGCCGGCGCAGGTGCATCCGCCGTTGTCGCTTGGGGTGTCACCGCTTTGGCTTTCGGGTAAATTAAACGGAGAAGACATGGATATTTACATAATACATTTTAATACTTAATTTGAAATTGCTTAATTTACTAATAAATTTTATATATGACTTCGTTAATTAATATTTTTAAAAATTCGATTTTATAAAGAACTCTCATCTTGTCTTTCTATAAATAAAAAAAATCAAGCAATACAAAAAATATTAGTAAATATTTTGTGATGCATAGAACTTTCTCTTCATGTACATGGGAATTTTTTTCTCAGAAAAACTATGAGAAATTTCTTCCATATAGGTGTACAGTATACAATCGATGGATATTAAATTATTAGCATACATTTATTCACAGATTGGCTTGCAAGGAGATAAACATAGGTGGATACAGGGGATGGAGGCTAAAGGTGCTGGAGGCCTTCATTATAATTCTTGGAGTCACCCAATTGTTGTACGTGATGCTGCTGCACGCCGGGTTCGTGAGCAGCCGATACGGCCCCGGATACCGAAACAACGACTACGGCACCGGGGCGGGTGCGGAGCCGGTGCCCAAAGGTGCGGGTGCGACGGGGACCAGGGTCTAAATTTGCATCGTGTGCATGTATGGTATATTTTGTGTCGATTGTTTCATCTTTTGTTGTCGTGTGATGTCCTGAATTTGTTGATGAATTAGTGGGGTTTGTGCAAGTTGTGGTGGAAGTTTCTGTAAATTTTATTTTCTTTTTAAATTATCTTTGCTTGTGTGTTATGCAAAGTGTATCAAGATTCTTGTTGACAATGTATATATTATCTTTTATATTGCGGTGTGTATAAGAAATATTATCAGTAAGGTTAACTAAAGGTTAAGATAAACGGTTCGTTGATTTTTAGAGTTAATATTTGATTCGTTTTCAAATTTATATCAAATATTTTTGGAGTAAATCTGTTTTGAGATAATGTCACGAATGTATTATGTGAGACGGTGCAATTGTAATTTTGTGTAACGAATGATTATCTGTGAGACGATATAATCTTAAGTTATATTTTTTTTGTGTCACGAATGATTATTTGTGAACGGTATAATCTTAATTTATATTGTTTCATAAATGATTTTAATAGAAGATCTGTATTATTAGTATGATATATGAGATTATCTCATATAAATTTTTTATCATATTTTTGAATATATGAATGTTTTTTAGTCCAATTCTTAGTATAAATTATTTTGTTTTACATTAAATTGAACATGAATATATACTAATTTTTTAAAAATTCGAGATAAAATTATTTTATTGTTTAACGAATTTAATAATTTATTAATATAATATTCTCAAATTTCGTAAGTTGGGATCTCGATCTCCCAACAACATTAATATTTGAGTGATATTTTGTGAACATGTCGGAACTCAAAACTTCATTTTGAGTGTAACTTTTAGTTCGTGTCGAATCCGAATTCTAATTTTTTTATTATTATTCGGTGGAGTATAACTTGAAACTTCATTTTGAGTATAACTTAGTTTTAATTTTTTTATTGTTATTCTGTTTGAGTGTAAAATAAAATATTATTCGGTTGAGTATAACCTAAAACTTCATTTTGAGTATGACTTTTAATTCAGATTTAATTTTTTTACTATTACTCGGTTGAGTATTTAATTTTAATTCGTGTCGAATCTGAATTTTAATTTTGTCACTATTATTCGATTTGTTAGGTTAGTTTGATTATACAAAACTTAAAAATCAATCATTAAATGATGTCCAAAAAACGGTTTTTTTAGTAGGTATTTTGTGAGACAGTCTCACCAATTTTTATCTATAAGATGGATCAATCCTACCGACATTCACAATAAAAAATAATATTCTTAGCATAAAAAATAAAAAAATTTCATGATAACTCAAATAAGAAAAAACGATTTGTGAAATCGTCTCACACAAATTTTTATCTTCTTACAAACGAAAATTGTTCAATATCAAGTTTTGCCAAAGTATATTAAATTTTATTTCTAGTATACTAATTTTTTATTGTTAGCTTATTTTAATCAAAATTGAGAAAATCAATAATTTTTGTTGTCTTATTATAAACTTTATCGACGCAATAAAATAAAAAAAAGAAACTGATGGAGAGACCGTTGTTATCCAACCACCAAATTTAATTCTTATCCTCAACAGGACAGAGTGTCTTATTTCTCCCCGATACGACGTTTGATAGTGACCAGTGTAATAGTGAGGACAGGGAAAGAGAGATTTTTTTTTTAGGTAAGGTTTTTTAATAAGAATTAAATAAAATATTATAGTTAAATTTAGTAAGCAAAGAAAGATGGGTTAATTGAGATTCAGTACATTTTGAAAATGGAGTTGGGTTTTAGTACATAGAAAGAGAAATTTTCTTCTAAATTGCCAAATTTGCCCTTTTGTCCTATTCAAATTTAATTGATCCCCCCGCTCTCGAAAATGGTATCAGAGCCGAAGGTTGATTTATTTCAAACACAAATTTTATTATTACTAGCAACTAAATGTACGAGAAGGAGAATTTCGAAAAAAAATTATGAATCCGAACTTTAGTTCGAGAAGAATAACTTACAAGAACTATTCCAATATTTTGGAATATACACAAGTTTATCTAACTATTGTTAGATATCAGAAACAGGAGAACAAAAGAAATTTATCTCTTGATAAAAGATAGCAGTGTTTGCAAAACGTTGCATACACAAAAGGTAGATTCTTACAGGCCAAAAAGACCAGATCTTCATTGATCTGTTAAATATGCCAGGGACTACCATCCAGTTCGAAATTGAACTTATTTCGCTAGAAATAATTCAATTAGAGCAAGAATTACAGCGAAGTACATGCTTCACTGAACTCAGCACAAGAGGTATGCGTTTACAAGACCTAAAGAACCGTAAAAACATACTTCAAAGTCTACTCAGAAGAAATTCTTCAGAGAACAATGGATCTGTATAGACAGCAGATCTACGAAGGGAAGCAACAGCACCCTCAGGTAAAAATTTATGATTCAGAATAATAAATTTCTGGAGATAGTACCAAACTCCTCTAAGCTCTCTCTGGATCTTAGAGAAATCCAGAAAACGGTACAAAACTATGGCAATATGCTATATTATGTACCTCAAAGGATTGAAAAGGTCCTAGAAAAACAAGAAGAAATTCTTGAGATCTTAAAGGATATTCAAACAAGAATACAGAAACTAGAACAACAACCAAGTTCTAGTAGAAGAACTTCAGGAGGCTGGTTACCACCATCCTTTGGTACCGAACCTTTGTTACATCAACAAGGGAAGGCCAGAGTGGTGTCAAAACCTTTAACTGAAGAAGAAAAGATGATCAATCTAATCAAGTCTGTCTCATAAAAGAAATTGATCTGATGACAACTTTAGAAAAGATTGGTTTGGAGGATCTACAAGAGCTTGCGGAATCTTTCGCAAATCTCAAAGTAGTAGATCTAAAGATGAATACAGCAGTAGGTGAAACACCACCTGCAATAACCTGGTCATCTTCTCAGGAACCACCAAGGGAAAGTATGGGATCTCATAATGTAAATATGAGAGAATCTCAGACTGACTTCCATACTGGTGGAGGATCACACCCAGCGGGAACAAGGGCAAGGAGAACTCAAATTCCTTTGCATCAAACACCCTATGGGAAAACTGTTTTAGATCCTATACATCCTTACGGGGTTATGCTTAACCTTGATATTTTGGACTTCAAAAACAGAGAAGATCTCATAGACGATTGGACATCTGCTATGAGGATTGCAGCAGGAACACTTGATCTCAACAAAGAAGGATTTATTAAACTTTTGGAAATGAGTCTTATGGGATCAGTAAAAATTGCTTGGGACATGACTTCATCAGACATGAAAGAGTCAGTCCTAGTTGGGGAATCTCTTAGTGAGATCGCGGGAAAAATGGCTACCCTATTTAAAGCACACTTTATAGGGGTAGACTATTTCAACAGTCAAGATACAGAGAAGAAGAAGAAATACACTCAAGCTCTGTATAGTCTTGAATTACATGACATATGTTTGGTGGATGAATACATTATGTTATTCACTAAATACAGATGGAATTCAGGAGTCGAAGAGGATATAGCTATGCAGCTTTTCTTCGCAAAAATGCCGAGCCCTTGGAGAGAAATGCTTATAAGGGAATACGTACCTGGTAATCCAGATACGTTGGCAAGAAGAGCCTCTTTCCTTAAAGGAAAACTGGCAGAATGGTGCCATATGGCAGCATTACAAAAGAATTACAAACGCTTAAGGGGTATCAACAAAAGAACTCCTTTGTGTTGTAAAGAAAATGATCTTCCAACAATAATTGGAAGTAAACCACAGAAGCATAAAAGGAAAAGCTTTAGGACTCATCCTTATGCACGAAGTGGGAAAAGTTCTTGGAAACCAAGAACCGTATGGTCTAGACAGAAAGCCAGATCTTATAAATCTGGACAAAGAAGCGGACCATCGAGAAGTAGGATATCATCCCAAGCATCGAGTTCATCTCGAAGCACAGGAAGAACACCTACAAAGAAAACTTTCAGAAGAGCTCATACTAGAGCCAATGAAAGTTTCAAGGATTGTAATTGCTGGACATGTTGAGCAAGAGGTCATATTTCGACCAACTGTCCAGAAAATGAAAACAGAGGTATTAAACGCTTTGATCCTACCCCGGATATTGAAGAAGCAGTTTATTACCAAGATCTTATTCAAGTATACCGATTTGAGGACATCGCCTCAGATGAAAGTATATATGAAGAAGAAGAAGTCTTAAGTCAGGAAGACTCTGATGGAACAGAATCGGAATCTGACTGAAGAAGAGGTGTTTCGACACGAAACACATGAAGATCTGTCTGGGTTTTTCAGTCAGACAACAATATCTCATAACATGGTTCAAAGAATCATGAGAGAAAATCCGAGTCTACAGAGATATCAAGGTTTCTCTGCAGGACAGGTAGAAAAGTTCTTAGGAAGTCTTGGCCTAAGAAACAGAAAGCATCATCTAATCTATAAAGTTTCTAGAAGGGAAATGGCAATCCCAATGGAACTTACAGGAAATAGAATGGAGATGCAGCTAATTCCTTCCGAAGAAATCAAGGAAGAATTACAAAAACTCAAGATAGAAGTAGCAAGGACTATGTCCTGGATTCATATAGGAGCAATCCAGATTATGATAAAGGCTACCTTCAAAGAAGGGATAGATTCACCAATTGATATCGCTATATGCGATAAAAGAATGGGGAATCTACAAGATTCAGTACTGGGGACAATCTCAGGAAACCTCTGTGCAGGAAAAATTGTAGGAGTAATCTATCCAAGGATAGCCTACAACCTGGCAGATCGAGATTTCAGCCGAGCCTTGACATTGCATCAGAACTTCAAGGAAAAAAGGTTGATGAAAGAAGGTAATAGACCCTATTCTATTACCTATCAGATTTCATATGCTCTATCTAATACACATCATTCTGAATTGTTTATTAGAAACGAGTTTATAGAAATCCCTGAAATATTCGGAAAAGTTGCACAGGCAATTTATCCAGAAAGAGTCGAGTTTCCTTTAATACAGGAAACAGATATCCAAATCCAAGACAAACCGATTCTACAAAGGAATCAAAGTCTTAGATTAGAATTAAGAAGACTATCTTTTCAAGGAGATAGAATTACAAGTTACAGATGGGATAAAAGGCCTGTCATAAACACCCAACAGGAGCTGAAAAGTTTTTCTACAATAGGAAAACTTAGATGCCCGGAAGGGTGGAAGGAGGTTGAAATAGTATTTGATATTACAAAGCAAAGGAATCAATTTCCTTGTAATTCAATATACTATTTAGAACAACCTGCGATGGGAACTTACCAAGGACTGATTAATATCGGAGAATTGGAAGTCCATATTCAAGGAGTTCCGGGAAAAGAATCAAATCGACTGATTCTTGGACTAGAGTTTCTCGAGGAACACAAACCTTGGAAACGTCTAGAACATGGAATGGAGTTTATGGCAGAAGAAAAAATGTGGAAAATCCAATGACCACAAGTCCATTCTCCATATACATTCCAGTAGGAATGTTGTATGAACAATATAAGGCAGAATACTTTGCTGCATATATTGATTCAGGTGCTGGAATATGTACAGCGAAACGAGGCGTTTTTCCAGATAATTTGGAAGAAGAGTTACCAAAGATTGCTGGAAGAGATTTTTCCAGAAGAATCTTAATCTTATGTAAAGGGATTAAGATGACTGAAATTATGATTGGCGGTGCTGGACAAACACCTTGGTACATGGTAAAAACACCACCAATTTATTTTCATGATACAGGAGCTGACATATTGTTAGGAAATAATTTCCTACAAATGTTCAAATCCTATACACAAGAAAATGAGACTAGAAGATTAGTGTTCACAACACCATGTGATCACAAAATCATAGTCCAAAGACTTCGAGAAGCATTTTACAGAAAATTGCCGATCCAGTTTCGCAGCAAGCGTGGTGATTCAGGAAAACTTCTGAACCCAAAAATGAAAGATTCAAGACGATTTGGAGAAACAATGCTCCAGTTGAGAGCAGATAAAGAACTCCAACCAGAAGATATAGAATGCCTTAAGATAACTCTACAAACAAATGAAGTAGAGTTCGAGTCTAAGGTATCATTGGAAGATGTCAAGAAGAGGATCAAAGAAAATTACAACGAAGATCCCTTGGCATGGTGGGACAGAAATCAACTCAGGGCTTGCCTTAAGATTAAGGAAGGCAAAGAGTATGAATTTGTCCGTTGTAAACCCATCCCAATGAACATCATTGATCAGAGGGATATGCAGATTATAATCAAGGAACATTTGGACCTTGGATTGATCAAAGCAGGAATGTCACCATATAGCAGTCCAGGTTTTCTGGTAAGAAATCATGGTGAGATTAAACGAGGGAAACCCAGATTGGTTATTAATTATCAAGAAATTAATAAGATTCTGGAGTTTGATGGGTATTTTATACCTAGTAGAGAACACTTGATTAGTTGCATACGCAACGCCAAGATATTCTCTAAGTTTGATTGCAAGTCCGGATTCTATCAGATTCGGATGCAGGAAGAAAGCAAGAAATTCACAGCCTTCTCCACACCACAAGGACATTATATCTGGGAGGTATTACCAATGGGATTGGCTAATTCACCACAGATATTCCAAAGGAAAATGGATAATCTCTTTAAAGATTATTTTAAGTTTATGTTTGTTTACATCGACGATGTTTTGATAGCATCTAAAGATATGAATGAACATGTTAAACATTTGGAGATTTTCTCTAATGTTTGTATAAAAGAAGGACTGGTTTTATCGGAAAAGAAAGCAGTCATTGCTACAAGAAAGATTGAATTCCTCGGAATTGAAATCGATGAGTCAGGAATAATTCTGCAAGAACACATAGTGGAAAAGGTGCAGAATTTTCCAGAGAATCTCAAAGACAAGAAGCAACTTCAAAGTTTTCTAGGGGTTGTTAATTTTGCTGGGATGTTTATCAAAAACCTAGCAAAACACAGGAAAGTGTTCAGTCCATTGTTGAAAAAAGATGCTAGATTTATATGGACAGAATAACACACAAAAGGACTTATCCATTTAAAGAAGGTTTGCAAAAATCTTCCAAAAATGGCTATTCCTCAGGACGAGGATGATCTGGTATTATATACTGATGCCAGTGATCATTGGTGGGCTGCAGTACTAACCAAGCTCACACCAGATGGAGAACAACCATGCAGATATTGTAGTGGGTTATTCTCAGATGCAGAAGCCATAAGATGGCATATCAACGAAAAGGAATTCTATCTAGTAAAAAGGGCTTTTGAAAAATGGCCGTTATTTTTACTTGCAAAGAAATTCACTTTGAAAGTTGATAACACTCAAGTTAAAGCCTTTTTGAGGAATAGAATTGAGTCTAAACCAGAGAAGGCTAGATTATTACGATGGCAAGCTTTATGCCAAAATTATATTTTGATATTATGATAATAAAATCTCATGAAAATATTCTTGCAGATTTTTTAACAAGAGATGGACAGCATTGACATTGATGCTATTATCAAGATGCAGAGGCATTTGAGGGAACACCTTGAAATGCTTCAAACCGAGTTCAACAAGTTAGCTGTTAACGCAGAAGTTGCGGGAAGGCTACAACAAGCTGATAAGAGAATTGTCTCTGAGCGAATTACAGGATGTTTACAGGCATATACTCAGTTATGGTCTGTAACGCAAAGGCCTATCCTCCAGGGCATTGAGAGACCACTGGTTTCTCAAATGGAGAGTTTTCGAGTACAGGACTCTATACCTGTAGCGGGGGATTCAAATACCCCTTGCACAAGTGTTAAGTCGGGATCATCACCAGATGAGTCGACTGAAACAAAAATTGAGACTCCTGATCCTTATCTTGAGTCCTCAAGTCAACCCTTCACCTCGGGGATTGAAGAGGGAGAGATCAACCTTAGGCCTCGTATTGACAAAGGCAAAACTAAGGTTGGTACTAACGAAGCAACCATTTCTCCATTTCAGGTTTACCAACAAAATTGGGAGAAATTAAAAACAAGAATTGGCATTAACCCAGCTACCAATCGGGTTGATGTTTCAGGGAAATATCCAAGGGTATGGATGAAACAAAATTCGTATCCAAAGGAGGTTAAAGCGTGGTATGAATTCGGGACTCTTGCCTCAGTTTATACTACATCACCCAGCTTTCCAGAAATTTCAGGTCTACCAAAATGGATCCAGGAAGCTGTTCACGAAACTTGGACGAATAATGATTATTTGTCCAGAGGAGATGTTTTGGAGCTATACTTTTTTAGTGCAGCACCAGAACCAGCAGGGAAAGGTTCTCACGAAGCCTTTCATTTCATCAAGCTAAGGAGGCCAGATTCAAATGTCCAGAAATTTATCAAGGACCCTCCGACAGAAGAAACACCCCTGGTGTCTTCAATAACTGAAGATGACATTTCTACCAGAAGAACTTGGGGTATTTGGGTCTGTCTCACTGAGATGGACAAAGTCAAGTTTCCGTTCAAATTCTACAATCATTCAGTGAACGGATCATTCCTGTTAAATACCATGACAGGAAAAACAACAAGTTTTGCAGAAGATCTATTTGAAAAGAAAAGAAATCTTTTGTGGAATAGCAAGCTGCCGGCAAGTAAAGAAACTCGCCGGAAATTCTGTAATATGGCACATGTAGGAAGATGGTCTGAAAACATCTGTCCAGAATGCCAAAACCAGAAGGAACCGGAATTTGATAAAGGATTCAAGCCGAGATCTGATCGGAAACACTTTACCGATACCAGTACAAGTGGGGATGGACCACATTCACGATTTCCTCGAGGAAGCCGAAAGCCGAAGATTCCTCGACAAAATTAAAAGGGACATGTGACCCTCCATTACAAAAGCAGGACCACTACCATGTGAGTGGTAGAAACAAGACAACCACTAATTAGTGGTAAAGGACAAATGGACCACCAATAACAAATGGTGGATGACTCAGCAAGCATTGGATACCAATCTAAAAGGAATCCAATGAATAAAAGTAAATTAACTGGTTCCGAAAATTCATCTATAAATAAGGACAGAAAGGAAACCAGTTAACACACCAGAATCAAAACTTAAAAATGTATCGAGTATATTTGAAAGTTTTGAAAAGAAGGATAACATACAAGAGGAAAGAGGCAGAAGCTCTAAAATGGTTAGTAAATCATTTCAAAGAGTATAAAAAAGATGAAATTACTGCCGATATCCTGGAAACTCATCGTCAATGGTATCTAAAAGAGATAAAGGAGGATGAGAAGTTGATGTCCAGATTAATAATCTAGACAGGGACCTTTCAACCACTACATGGTCCCCAAGCAAGCTGTAAAGGCTAATGAAGATTTGAAATCCGAGTTTCAAATCCAAAAGAGCCTTCTATAAATAAAGCCGGAAGAAGGAAGTGAAGATCATCAAATATTTTCTCCATTTCTTTCATATAAGGTTGTAATATTTCCCTTACAAATTTATGTGTGTAGTAAGTTCAGCTACTATTAGTAGCTAAACAAGTTTCTCCTCCTCTACAGGAGGTTACTATGTAATATATTAATGTTTGTGTTTGAATAAAAGAGATCTTTTGCTCTAGCCCCTCTCATGTATTATTTTCAAAAATTTCATCTTATACTGTACACCTTAAGGTAGGAAACGAATTAAGGTTGTGCCAAGTGCTGCTGAAAGAATCTACGTCAGTAACCATAGGTTGCGATCGCGTGGTTAGACTGTGAGGAGCAGTCTGTAAAATACGGTGGATAAAACCCGGTGGCACTCTGGTCAAAGAGGTATAAGATTTAATTTATTTTACGGAAGCATGATGGGCCGTTATTTTAAAAGAAAACTCAATTATTTAAGAATGGATAGGAAGGGTATTTTAGAAAATTGGGTACCAAAACCAAAGTTTATAAAAAATGGGTACTGATACACAAGTTGCCCAAGAAAGATAATAAATTCAAATTGTGAACTAAAAAATAATGAATTATGAGAGGAATTCAATTTTATTTATTTAAAGGGTTTTCTTTTGTTCAATTGTATTATTATCATTGGTTAATAATTACTTATTCGTACAGTTTCAACCAAATAATCTTATTTTGTGTGTGATTCTCATGGATCTTATTCGTACAGTTTTCTTGAATGTTTTTTTGACATAATATGAACCAAAAAGTCCTTTATAATCGGTGTACGTATATATTAAACTTAAGGGAAAGCGTTTAAAGCTAAAGTTGAAGGGATCTTGAGTTAGTAAAGTGAACAAGTTTGTGAGTGGATCTTATCGATCGAATCGGTAGGCAAGAATGGCACAAGTAAGACATACAATTGAATGCTAGAGTTATTATGTATATGTTTGACTGAAAAGTTAATTCTCTGATGCCAATGTTACTTGTTGATTCTACAACCAAGAGTCTTCTTTAATTACTATACTTCGTGATTATTTTGCTTCGTTGAGTTCTATTTCGCTCGGTACTAGCAAAAGTTCAAGTTTGGAGAGTTTGATAAGTTCAAGAATTGTACTTAATTTATATGAGAATCCATTTGAATTATGTTAGTTTCGGACATAATTATGTGTGGTATTTTTTATTTTTGTGTCGTGCATGAGATAAATAATTATGGATGAATGATAATAATTAGAGGTGTTTTTTATGCTGAACTGTTGATGGAATAGCACCGCAGCTCCAAGGAAGAAGCGCTGCAGCGCTAAAGCTTCACAAAATGGAAAGAAGAACTGCAGCGCTACAACTCAGCGTCGCAGCGCCAAGATTGCTGAAGCTTGTCACGGCGCTACATTACAAGCGCCGCGGCGCTACGTCTGGGATTCAAGTATGGTTTATGGGAGCCTAGGCGCTGCTTGACAAGCGCCGCAGCGCTAATGCCTGGATGGAAAGAAATTTGGGTTTTATTTTATGGGCTCAGACGAAGGATAAAAGGTAAAAATAGGGTTTCAAAGAGGGGGGAGAGCTGTTTTTGAGAAAAAAAAAAGGCGTGAGAGACGAAGAGGATACATCGGAGAAAGATTTGGAATGCAAGGATTGATTTCAACGACGAAGAACGACGAATCTGGGGACAGAGACGACACTTCTGAATTGTTATCTAGTTCTTCCGCCCTTTAAAATCTTGTATGAGATGTCTAAATCTTCAAAAATGATGTGTTTTAGTTTAAATTTCATTATACACTGAATTTTCAATTTGAGAGGATGATGTATCTTCGTTGACACGATAATTTTGACTATGTTGTTTATATAATTGAATTCTTTTTAATTTAATTGTGTTTTCTAGTTCTTATTGATTTCAATTTACTAGCCTTAAATTGATTGTTATCATATTAATTCTACAACTCGGGAGTTCGACTAGAATTGTGGATCGTTAGAGACACATCGTTAAATGTTTATACTATTCGGAAGGCGTATAACTTTAGCGTGGTTTAGGTAAAATCAGTGTTTGCATATATCATTTAACCTAGATTTTTATTAGGAATGTTTTAATTGAAATTTGATGATACACTTTATTCATCACTTGGAAAAGAGAATAAAATAACTAAGTGTTCTTGGCTATTAAATGAGTGGAATTCATGAATATAAATTCAACTGGGAATAGTTATCGTGGAAGTTAATGAAATCATTCATCTAGATATTTTTATCATTGATATTTGCTCAATTCAGTGATTCGATTAATAGTTATTTATGATTAATTTGTTCTACGTAGACTAAACATTTTATTGATTATTCTCGATAAAGTCGTGATTATTTTAATTACAAGCACTAATATATATTTATATACACACCTCTCGTTGGAACGATAATTTAATCTTTTACATTAAAACTTGACAATCGTGTGCTTGCGAGGTGAAAATACGTGACAGTAATAATATAAAAATATTTATATACATATTTTAAAAATTATGAAAATTATTTTTTCTTATTAACTTCGATTACGTTTTTAATACTAAAAAAAACTAATTTAGAATAATTTGACGACTTTATCTCAGCTTTAATTTGATGAACTTTTTGTATCATTATTAAAAAATTTATTTAATAAAGAACATCTATTTTTCTTATACTTATATATAATTTTCTTGTATATCATGTATAAACTATACGTGAGAATGATATTGTTCGATGTTAATCAAAGATAGCTTTCCAGTTTATGAAAACGGTTAATTCATACAATTTAACAATCGAGATAGTTTCGATTGATAAATCAAGTTCCATTGATTTATTTAGATCAAATATTATTTGATTGCACAACACACTTAAACTACCGCTACTTACTTACCAATAATTACGGATCTCTGAATTCATGGTTAACATTAAAAAAAATCATACATCAAACTAATTTATCAAATCAATTGACATGCAAATTTCATAAAATAAACTCATAACAAATGTTTGAAACAAAACAAGAATATTAAATTAAGACAAAACTTCGCAGTGATAAAATTGAAATAAAGAAAATATCTCTTGACTTAAAAATAGAACCTCAGACAGGCATGAGTTGGTTTGCAATCTCCATGAAAAATAAATCAAAAGACGAAAAGCTAGGGTTCTTGAAATTTCTTGCGCCTTGATTCCATTGTGTTTCACATTCACGAGAAGAGAGGAGTGTCTAAAGGAAATCGCAAAAGCACTATAATAAAACCTAATGCTACCAGGGAAAGGTAAGGTTATCAATAAGGAAACTAGAGTTTTTATAGAATCATTGTAAAAATTCGAGATCCAGTAGTTTTGAATCCCGTTGGTCTAAACTCACATAAGGGGCATGTCTTAATATAAATTTTCTGTTGGTCCTACGTGCGGAATTTGAGATAATAAAACCCCGAAAATAAAGAATAAAATAGACACCGAGATTTACGTGGAAAACCCCTAAAAATTATTAGGGTAAAAACCACGGACAAGATGAAAAGAATTCCACTATAATATTTTGTGGTGTACAACTCACTCACTGTGTTTCCAAAGAGAACACACTCTCTTAATACAGGAGAACAAAACACCTCACAAATATTATAGAACTAAGCACTCAAATGCTTATAAGATGAGAGAAAACTCGAAGAAGGGATGATTTCAGAATGAAGGGAGGAGCTCTATTTATAGAGCCCCCTGACCGTGTGAACACGCGTTAAAAACGCGTATTCATATTTCCGTCTGAAATGTCCGAGAAATTTCCACTGCATAGACAATAATTAAAAACGTGTCTTTCTATTGAAATTTCATACACCTGCCTCATTAATATCTTTTTTTGCCACATGTCTACCACATTCTTCTTCCGACATTTCTCCCACTTGGAGATTTGATTGAGAATCAAACACATCTCCACACATCCTTCATCTTCACACATCCTTTCAATCTTGCCATCCCTGCTGCTTACGTCTCCGCTAGACCACTGGAAGATCTACACAACTCAAACTTATCAGTGTTCACTGGTTTGGTCAGAAAATCAGCTATGTTGTCTTTCGTATGAATCTTCTGCATATCCACGCTTCCTTCCTCTACTACTTCCCGCACAAAATGAAATTGTACTCCAATGTGTTTCGTCCTGGAATGAAAGGCTGGATTCCTTGCGATGTGCAAGGCACTCTGACTGTCACAAAACAAAGGAACATTCTCTTGTTTGTGCCCGATCTCCTCCAATAACCTTTTAATCCATATTGCCTCCTTGCAAGCTTGAGTAGCTGCCATGTATTCTGCCTCTGTTGTAGATAACGCCACAACTGTCTGCAGTTTTGAAACCCAGCTTACTGCTCCTCCTGCAAGTGTAAACACATAACCAGTAGTAGATTTTCTCTTATCAGGATCACCTGCATAATCTTAATCGACATAGCCCCTGAGTGTAAAATCCGATCCTCCATAACATAATGCAGCATTCGAGGTACCCTTAATGTATCGAAGGATCCTCTTAACAGTGCTCCAATGCTCTCTTCCAGGATTCGCCATATACCGACTAACTGCTCCCACTGCTTGAGCAATGTCCGGTCTTGTACAGATCATAGCGAACATCAAACTTCCCACTGCTGATGCATACGGTACTCGAGACATCTCCATCCTCTCTGCTTCACTGCTAGGACACATCTCGGAGGATAACTTGAAGTTAACAGGAAGAGGGGTCGAAATTGGCTTACTATCTTGCATGTTGAAGCGTTGCAAGACTTTCTTCAAATAATTTTTCTGGGAAAGCCAAATCTTTCTGTTACTTCTGTCTCGGTCAACTTGCATCCCTAGAATCTTGTTTGCTGGTCCCAAGTCCTTCATATCAAATTCCCTAGCCAACTCTGCCTTCAATCCATGGACCTGATCTTTGTTGGGGCCTGCTACCAACATGTCGTCCACATACAACAGCAAAATGATATAATCATCACCAGACCTCTTGAAATACGTACAAGGGTCTGCACTCAATCTGTTGTATCCAAGGCTCATGATATAGGAATCAAATCTCTTGTACCAACACCTCGGCGCCTGTTTGAGACCGTACAGAGATTTCTTCAACCTGCAAACCAAGTTCTCTTTGCCTTTTTCCGCAAAACCTTCTGGCTGGAGAATATAGATTTCTTCTTCAAGATCTCCATGAAGAAACGCCGTTTTCACATCTAGCTGTTCTAGATGTAGGTCAAACACCGCACACAATGCCAACACTACTCTGACTGTTGTAAGCCGAACCACAGGAGAAAATATCTCATTGAAGTCGATGCCTTCTTTCTGAGCATACCCTTTTACCACCAATCTAGCACGATACCGCTCCACTTGGTTATTGCCATCACGCTTGATCTTATAGACCCATCTGTTTCCAATGGCTTTCCTCCCTCGTGGTAGTGTAACAAGATCCCATGTTTTATTCCTGTCTAATGCCTCCAACTCTTCTTGCATTGCTGTCATCCACAAGGATACATCCGAGTTTTGAGTAGCCTCGTGGAAACTCGATGGCTCACCATCCTCTGATAATAGACAATATGCAATGTTGCTTTCAGTGACATAATCTGAAAGCCAACCTGGAGGTCTTCTGTCTCGAGTTGACTGCCTCACATTGGAAACCTCAGACTCAACATGTTCTTGTTCTTCGTGCTCTGGTACTGCTTCACAAGAAACTTGACCTTCGTCTGTCTTATTCTCCACCTGAAATGTAGTAGTTTCTGAATTATGTGTGCCTTTGTCTCCCTTTACTTTATCTTCCTCGAAGATAACATCCCTGCTGATGACAAGCTTGTGAACAGTAGGATCCCACAAGCGAAACCCCTTTACTCCATCAGCATATCCCAAGAAGATACATTTTCTGGATTTTGAATCCAACTTTGATCTTTCTTGCTCATTGTACAGAACGTACACCGGATTTCCAAATGTATGCAAATGGAAATAATCTGTCGGCTTCCCGGTCCACATCTCCATCGGAGTCTTCAGATCAATCGCCACTGAAGGAGAACGATTGATAATATAACAAGCGGTTTTGACTGCTTCCGCCCAAAATGACTTTTCTAGACCCGCAGTCCTCAACATAGCTCTTGTTCTGTCCAACAAGGTCCTGTTCATCCTCTCCGCCACTCCGTTCTGTTGAGGTGTGTAAGCCGTCGTGAACTGTCTCTTGATGCCCTCATGTTGACAAAATGCATCAAACTCGTCACTGGTATATTCTCCTCCATTGTCAGTCCTCAGACACTTGATTTTCTTTTCAGAATCAAGTTCAACTCGCGCTTTGAAATCTTTGAAGATCTGGAAAACATCTGATTTCTTCTTGATCGGATACACCCAACATCTCCTAGAGAAATCATCAATGAACGAGACAAAGTATCTCGCTCCTCCTAGGGATACAACCGGTGCTTGCCAAACATCCGAATGAATCAGCTCCAATATGCTTTTGCTCCTGGCAGTAGAAGTGCCAAACTTTAATCTGTGCTGTTTACTGGTAACACAGTGCTCACAAAAGGGTAGTGACACTTTTGTAAGTCCCGGCAGCAGCTTCTGTTCTGAGAGAATTTTCAACCCCCGTTCTGACATATGCCCGAGTTTTCTATGCCATAACACTGTTAATTCTTCTCCTGAACCATTTGATGCAACAGCGAGCTCCGTCTCTTTGTGTGTTTCTCCCAAAAGAACATACAGATTTGCAGCAACTTTTTCCGCCTTCATTACCACAAGCGCACCTTTCACAATTTTCATGATCCCGTTCTCGATCCGAGTTTTGCACCCGATGTCATCCAATTGCCCCAAGGACAAAAGATTTTTCGTCAGTCCTTTCACATGTCGTACCTCCTGTATGGTGCGAATGGTGCCATCAAACATTTTAATTTTGATATTACCGACCCCAGCGATTTCCAAGGCATGATCATTTCCCATGAATACAGATCCTCCTGAGACTGGTTCATAATGATCAAACCATTCTCTCCGAGACGTCATGTGCCACGTCGCTCCTGAATCCATAATCCATGTGTCACAAAATTTGTGTCTGCCTTCTGCAACAGTTGCCACTTCGCTGAATAATATTTCACCACCATCTGAAGTACTGGCCACATTTCCTTGAGAACTCTTCTCGATACTCGTACACTCTCTCTTGAAGTGCCCTTTACCGCCACATTTAAAGCAGTAAATATTTTTCTTCTTACTTCTCGACTTTGATCTACCTCGCCTTTGGCTCCCACTGGAGTCACAGTCCATAAATCTTCCTCTTATCATCGGTAACGCCTCTGCCTGCTTCGAGGATACCAACCTATCTTCCTTATTCTTGCGCCGGCTTTCTTCTCCGAGAACCGCAGTTAAGACATCGTCGAATCTTAGAAAGCCCATAAGAATATTGTTGGTAATGTTGATGATAAGTTGATCGTATGAATCTGGTAGACTTTGAAGTAGAAGCTCCGCACGTTCGTTTTCCCCTATTTTATGCCCCATGGAAGTGAGTTGGGCAAATAGAGTATTTAGTGTATTGATATGGTCGGTCATCGATGAGTATTCCGCCATCCGAAGAGTATAAAGCCTTCTCTTAGGAAAATCATATTGTGTAGGGACTTGACCTCGTACATCTTTGTCAGAGTATCCCAGATAATTTTTGCTGTTTTTATCTCAGAGATACTTGACAAAACTTCGTCAGCTATAGCCAAGTGTAAATTGGCAACAGCGTTGTCATTCATCTCATTCCACTTTCCATCATCTGCAATATCCACCGGTCTATCTCCAATAGCCGCCAAGCAATTCTCCTTTCTTAAAACTGCTTGTATCTTTATTTTCCACAGCATAAAATTGCTTCCGTTGTACTTTGCTATCTCGTACCTTCCCGCCATTATGTCTACAACAATTTTAGTAGACCGGACAAAATAATCTCGCCTTAAATAAAAAATCTCAAAAAAAATCTTTTCTGATGTGGAAGATCAGTCTAGGCTGCAACCACAGAGCATACTCAGAATTTTAAGAAATTTTAAACCAAGGCTCTGATACCACTTGTTGGTCCCACGTGCGGAATTTGAGATAATAAAACCCCGAAAATAAAGAATAAAATAGACACCGAGATTAACGTGGAAAACCCCTAAAAATTATTAGGGTAAAAACCACGGACAAGATGAAAAGAATTCCACTATAATATTTTGTGGTGTACAACTCACTCACTGTGTTTCCAAAGAGAACACACTCTCTTAATACAGGAGAACAAAACACCTCACAAATATTATAGAACTAAGCACTCAAATGCTTATAAGATGAGAGAAAACTCGAAGAAGGGATGATTTCAGAATGAAGGGAGGAGCTCTATTTATAGAGCCCTCTGACCGTGTGAACACGCGTTAAAAACGCGTATTCATATTTCCGTCTGAAATGTCCGAGAAATTTCCGCTGCATAGACAATAATTAAAAACGTGTCTTTCTATTGAAATTTCATACACCTGCCTCATTAATATCTTTGTTTGCCACATGTCTACCACATTCTTCTTCCGACATTTTCTTTGGCTTTAAACTTCAGTTTTTCCCATCAAGTGTGCCCACACCTTAAGCTTGATTCTTTTCTGCTTTGTTCTTGCTTCAAGATTTTATCTTGGAAACTTCAAGTGTCATAAAAAAATCATTTTTTAGCTCATATTTGCTCCAAGATCATAAAATTTGATACTACAATAAAATAACACAAAAATATATCAATTAATTATGTCGAACAAGAACAAGGAGAATTGTGATTGAAGGGAAATATAATTTCCATAGTAAATTGATTTCCCTAATATTATCTTTTTCTTGTTGATTTGATTGATTATAATATTTAATTATGGTTTTGCATTTCTAGATAATTATGTTAAGATTTTATTGTAATATAATATCTTCCTTAAGTCTAATTTCATTCTTGATAAGATTATGTGAAATATTGGATTTGACTTTTCTAGATATTATATTTATTATAAAGATCTTGAAGATATTATATTATTGATTTAACTCTTGATTTCTTTATTTTGTAGATTTCCTTGTGAGATGAAGTGAATTATAAATAAGAGAGATGGAGATTAAAAAGAAGTGAGAGATTTTTAGTGGAGGAGTTCACGTGTAGGATTTTCGTGGAGGTGATTTTCTTGGGAGCTTAAAAGAAAGAATTTTCGTGGGAAAAATTCAGAGAGTTTGTGTGTAGAATTTTCGTGGAGAGTTTTTAGTGAGAGTTTTTCTTGCGGCTTCTTCCTCTCGGTCAATATTCACTCATGTGTGCACATTCAGAATTTCAAAAAAAACCTTATTCAAGAGATGTGCTGTGATTTAAAAAGTTGTGATAGGGTGTTGCTGTGAATGTTGAGAACATCTGCGGACAACATCTGGGAAGAAGTTGGCCGAAGATTGCTTCTCGTGGATCTACCTTTTTGGCTCACGTGTTGCTTTCTTATTTTAGTATTTATTCTGGTTATTTGTTTTAGAAAGCATTTGTTTTCTCAACTTGTTGTGGAAATTGATTTTTGTGAAAATAACTAGTGATAGGTTTTTTTTTTGTAAACGATTGTTTTTTTCTAGTGATTAATTTTTGCCATAAGACAACGCACAAGTATTTATATTTGTGCAAATTTAATCTCGTTCGTTTATTTATGTTGAGCGAATTTGTGTTACAAACTTTATTTTTCCGTTGCATGTTATCCCAGATGTTATAACATCTGCAACAACATTTAATTCTGATAAAAACCAAATTTTCTCTTTTACATCATATTCTGATATTTTTATTATTATTGATATCTGTCGGACAAAATAAACCTAACAAGTGGTATCAGAGCCTACTCTTGATATATTTAGTGCTGATTCTGGTTTTTGTTTTGTTTTGACAGAAATATTTAATGGACACAGCACTAGCAAACAGAGCACTTCGACCACCAGCTCCTAAACCTCCTATCCAACAACAGTTTCGACCAAGGAATGAAGAAAATCGCTGGTTGCAGGTGAATCCTTCAGGTGTTGCCATAGGTGTTGCCACTTCTGGCCACAACATCTGCGAAAAATCAGTGTGTTTGAAATCCACAACTTCTGGAAATTCGAGTGGAGATGATGAATCATAAGCTGATGATGAAGAGATGACTCTTGAGAGTGTTCAAAAGCTTTATGAAGAATTGTTTGAGGATTGAACCAAAAGAAACAAGCTTAACTCCACTCTTGTAAAGGAAAACACTGATCTAAGAGCTGTGGTTGCAAAACTTGAAGTAATTCTGAGCACAAAGGGCTTAGAACTGGGAAAGACCAAAGAAGAACTTCAAAAGGAAACTGAAACATTGTCCAAGTTTAATTCGAGCACATCAAAGCTTGAATCCATACTCTCGATGGGAAGAGATGACAAGAAGGGTTAGATTTCAAAGACGGTGTGTCTGAAATTGGTGAATGTTCCAAATCAACAGTCTTTATGAAAGGAAAAACTGATATATCTACACATTCACAACCCGAGCCATCAATCAAAAGTTCTCCACCAAGAAAACAACCTGCTGCACCCGTTCCTAGGAAAAGAAAACGGAGGTATGTATGTCATTACTGTTTTAAGCCTGGACATATCAGGCCATACTATTTAAACTTCGGGATGACTGCCTGAATCGATAGTCGAGTCAAATGTTGCCCCAAATGTTGTCCAACACTTTCCGCAACATCTCCCACCATCGACCTACAGTAAGACAAATTTGGGTACCAAAGGTAAAAACTCACTGTAATGTTGTCTATACTTCATTGAAAACTAATACTGCAAGTCATTGGTACTTTGACAGTGGAAGCTCACGCCACATGACAGGTTCAAGAGAAGATCTCATCGATTATGTTGAACAAAAATGTGGTAGAGTAACGTATGGAGGGGGAGCTACAGGAAAGATTGTGGGAAATGGAACTTTGAATGTAGAAGGACTATCAAAGCTCCACAATGTGCTTCATGTTGAAGAATTAAATTCGAATTTGATAAGCATAAGCCAATTGTGTAATGATAATTTGCTTGTTAAGTTTGATAGACATACTTGTGAAGTTTTTGATGAAACTAATATGTGCATTATGACAGGTACAAGGTCTTCGGATAATTTATACCAAATAGGTGAAGATCTTTCATGCAAATATGTGCTAATCACCGCACTTGACCTTTGGCATCAAAAACTCGGACATGCAAGCTTCAAAACCTTGAAGAACTTGAGAAAGTACGATGCAGTACGAGGTATGCCTAATCTTTCATTTGGTATACCATTTGTGTGCGGAGATTGTCAAAAAGGTAAGCAGAGTCGCGCGTCATACCCAGTATTGCCATCATCTGGGACAACACGTTGTCTGGAGTTACTAAATATGGATCTTATGGGTCCTATGGAAGTTGAAAGTTTTGGAGGTAAGAAGTATTCATTTGTTTGTGTTGATGATTTCTCACAGTTTTCATGGATAAGTTTCATTAGGGAGAAATCAGACACTTTCAATGTATTTAGAAAATTGGTCACAAGGATTACAAACTTTCATAATTTGAAGGTGACAAGGATAAGGATTGACCATGGTAAGGAATTTGAAAACCCCTCATTCTCATCTTTTTGTGACAAGAAAGGTATTTCACATGAATTTTTTGCTCCAAAGAAACCACACCAAAATGGGATAGCCGAACATAAGAATAGAACACTTCAAGAAATGGCAAGGGTGATGTTGACTTCAAAGTGCATTTCAAAGCGTTTTTGGGCAGAAGCCCTTAACACCGCATGTCATATTTCAAATAGGGCGTATTTGAGAAGTGGTTCGACTATGACATCATATGAGATAATTATGGGAAAGAAGTCTAACCTTAAATATTTTCATGTTTTTGGTTGTGTTGCTATGTTTTGAATGACAAGGATCAACTTGCAAAATTTGATTCAAAGAGTGATAAGTGTTTGTTTTTGGGATATGTAATAGTCGAGCCTATCGCATGTTTAATTTAAGAACTAGGACTATTATGGAATCCATTAATGTTGTTTTTGATGACCTTGCAGATCTCAAAAAGAAAACAGCTGAGGATGATGTGGATGAGTTTCTGGAAATTCCAATATCACTGGAAAATGCAGATGTTGCCCCAAAAAATGTTGCAATAAAAAAATATGATGTGATATCTGTATGTGGAACGATTTTTATGAAAAAGTTTTAGCAAGACAATATCTTTAACATCCATAAATCTATTTGAACATACATTTTAACATACATAATCTATATAAGACAAAATAATAGAAAGTATATAATTATATCTCAAATAATTGGAAGCATGCATGAAGGTGTCTAAACTCGAAAGAAAGAAAAAGTGGATTATTGAAAGATGACTGGACTTATTTGCATGAGCTCCTTATAAGATTAAGTGAATATCTACTGAAAATTGGCTTCAAACGAGGTGAGGTAGACAAAACTCTTTTTATTTAGAAATCTAAAGGTGAGATTCTTATTTGTCAAGTTTATGTTTATGATTTCTCACAATTTTCATGGGTTAGTTTCATTAGAGAGAAATCGGATACTCTGATAATTCTAGTACAATTGATATTTCAAAAAATCCAGTAAAACACTCTCGAACAAAACACATTGATATTAGACATCACTTTATTCGAGATTTAGTAGAAAAAAGATTGATTCGAATTGAATTTGTTGGTACAAATAACCAAATGTCTGACATATTTACAAAAGCATTAGTTTTTTTTAGACTCTCCAACATTAGGAAATCTCTCAGCATATGTTCTGTCTGATCATTCATAGATGTTGTTTCAGATGTTACAACATCTCGGACAACACCCAACATGCATGTGCATTTCTAGGACTTAGACATACTGCATTTGCATTCATACTGTTATATGATGTGTTATCACAATGTTGCATAAATCTTCTGGTGCACTTACAATTTCTTGTTCTATCTAAACTTAACACACTTGGATTTGCTTAACAATCTGATTAAATCACAAAATAGTTGAAGGATGATCATGTACTCCATGGCATTGTCTCATACGAAAAGTGACTTGAAAAGATTGAGTACAAAGAAAAATCAATTATGCATATGCTCTGTTATCAGAAGAAAAGATGGGAAAAATCTAACTAAAAGAGTTCACTGAAGACTGTGCTTTTAGTGTGGGAGCTACCTCTTCTGAATTTAATACAGAAGGCAAAAATAGAAGTAAATGAAAAAAGCTACCTAGAGAAGTCCTAAAGAAGATCGTTCTTCTAGTGTGGGAGCTACCACTTCTATGATCAGAAAGATGATAAGTCTTTAAGTGTGCAGAAAAATTGAAATATATTTTGAAATTGGACGTGTTGTCAGAAGATGTTGCCAACATTTTTGTGACAGCATTTCATTTGTGAGCATATCTCATATTTGTTTTCATTTTTCTATTTCTGTTACATTCTGTTATTAGGCATAAATAGGTCATGCATAAACATAACATTGTGAATATTGTTGGTCAAGACGGTATGCGTATTTCAACAGAGAAAATTCGATGAAAACCCGGATTTTGCTAGAAATCCAATATTTGTGATTTTTGATGGTTCAGTAGTGTTAAAATCGATGCAGGTTTCAATTCTAGAAATTATTTTGAAATGATTTTGGAAGCAATTATCTCAGTAATTTTGTTAAATGATTACTCGCTAAAGCTGATCTTGTCTCTTATGAGAACTTGGTCTCTGACTATCGTCTTGCTATGGAGGTAGATGTCCATTCTGGACAAAAAGAGGGAGAAGACGTGACTCAAACTCAAGAAAGTGTGAATTGACTCAAACTCAAGAAAGTGTGAATTGAAAAGATCAAATGATACCATATATCTGATACCTTTGCTTGTTTTCGTTTTTAATGTTCTGCTAAGGTTTTGCTTCCCTGATGTGTTTCTGTTTTAATGAACTGCTAATGATTTTTTTCCAGGTGTTGTCTCAGGTGTTTCCAACACAACGAATAACACCCATATTAACTTGATTTTATTCAGGGGGAGAAAAATTCTCATATTAAAGGGGAGTTAACTAGAGTTCAACTGAGAAATTGAGTTTGATTTGATTTTGTCCAGAAAGGCAAAAAAGGGCAGATTGAAGGGAAATATAATTTCCATAGTAAATTGATTTCCCTAATATTATCTTTTTCTTGTTGATTTGATTGAGTATAATATTTAATTATGGTTTTGTCTTTCTAGATAATTATGTTAAGATTTTATTGTGATATAATATCTTCCTTAAGTCTAATTTCATTCTTGATAAGATTATGAGAAATATTGGATTTGACTTTTCTAGATATTATATTTATGATAAAGATCTTGAAGATATTATATTATTGATTTAACTCTTGATTTCTTTATTTTGTAGATTTCCTTGTGAGATGAAGTGAATTATAAATAAGAGAGATGGAGATTAAAAAGAAGTGAGAGATTTTTAGCGGAGGAGTTCACGTGTAGGATTTTCGTGGAGGTGATTTTCTTGGGAGCTTAAAAGAAAGAATTTTCGTGGGAAAAATTCAGAGAGTTTGTGTGTAGAATTTTCGTGGAGTCGGAGTGTTTTTCGTGGGAAGTTTTCGTGAAGAGTTTTCACGTGAGAAGATTTTCGTGGAGAGTTTTTAGTGAGAGTTTTTCTTGCGGCTTCTTCCTCTCGGTCAATATTCACTCATGTGTGCACATTCAGAATTTCAGAGAAAACCTTATTCAAGAGATGTGCTGTGATTTAAAGAGTTGTGATAGGGTGTTGCTGTGAATGTTGAGAACATCTGCGGACAACATCTGGGAAGAAGTTGGCCGAAGATTGCTTCTCGTGGATCTACCTTTTTGGCTCACGTGTTGCTTTCTTATTTTAGTATTTATTCTGGTTATTTGTTTTAGAAAGCATTTGTTTTCTCAACTTGTTGAGGAAATTGATTTTTGTGAAAATCACTAGTGATAGGTTTTTTTTTGTAAACGATTGTTTTTTTCTAGTGATTAATTTTTGCCATAACGCAATGCACAAGTATTTATACTTGTGCAAATTTAATCTCGTTTTTTATTTATGTTGAGCGAATTTGTATTACAAACTTTATTTTTCCCCTGCATGTTATCCCAGATGTTGTAACATCTGGAACAACATTTAATTCTGATTAAATACAAATTTTCTATTTTACATCATATTCTGATATTTTTATTATTATTGATATATGTCGGACAAAATAAACCTAACAGTGATAACAAAAATATGAACTATTACAAGGTTATGAAAACAAATACCTAAATCAAGCTTGTCCTCAAGTATAAAATAGATTTATTATCTCAACTCTTCGTTCTTCTTTCGCTTCATCTACTTATCCCGAAAATTAATATCTCACATACCAACATCATGGGCAACCACTTCCATAAAAATGCATAGGATTTAACAATTCTTCACATTATTCACTTACTACAATCATAAGTGTTTGGGTATCAAATAACTCTTCTATCAAAACATGAAATATTTTTAACATGAGCTTGCAAATATGTCATATATCTTCCACCAAATGAAATGATTAAACTACACAATCAAAAGAGCTCTGATGAGTTGTAGAAAGGCTAGAGGCGAGATATGATAAAAAGAGATTATTAAGTGCAATAATTATCAATGTTGGGTAAAACAATCGAAACATGATGTTTGAGATGTTGTACGGTTTAAAAAAGTTTGAGTTACATCATTATCACAAGCTATAGATTTTGATAAAGCGGCAAGATATGGATTTCTATGGTCTGAAAATATTTTGTTACCTTTATTTATGATTACTCACGGCAGATATATTTCTATTTGCTTCATAAAAAAATATGATGTGTTGGATTTTTGATAAAATATATAAGGTGGAAATAGAGAAGCAATGCCAAGAGATTAGATAGGGTAAAAAGTATGGTGGAAGATATACTTGAGCATGAACATGGTGCGAAGCATGGTTAGTAGTTCTAAGATTCTTAAGTTCTTATGAATTGGAACTCTTATGACGTCTGTGTATATATTAAATTGGATTCCAAATGATTTTTTTTTCCCCAAAAAGACACCATTTGAATTATGGAATGTTGGAAACCGAGTTTGGGAGATATGCATGTTGGAGTATGCTTGTCTAAAGCAAGAGTTGATAATTAACAAGAAAACAAGTTAGACCTGAGGAGCATTCATGGGCATTTCCTTGAATATACATACCAAAGGTCTAAAGAATATAGATTTTACTGTCCATCACAAGGTTTGTAGAATCAAGAGTTGCAAAATTTCTTAAGAATGATTTGATCAGTGAGACCGATCAAATTCAAAAAATTGATAATTATGATTCTCATTCATTCACACAAGTTATATATATCGATTGTTATTCACAACATGCAACAAGTTAAAGTGTGTATTGTGGAACCAATCATATTAAATTCAACAAATTGATGATCACATGGATCTTAAAGCACATTTAGCTATAGAGAATTCGATTGAAAAACACCGTGTGACTTAACTTGAAAGTGTTGATGCAACATTAAGAAGATCTATTTGAATTCAGTTATCAATAATTTCAAGTGATTATATTGTGTATATAGAATAGACTAAATATTTATTCATCATGATCCTTAACACGAGATACACGTACATATTAAATTTTCTTTTGGAGTTGAATAACTTGTCAAAAATATTGAGCCTATATTAAAATAAAACTTTAAAATTATCATTTCATAACAATTTTTTATATTAAAAATAATATTATTTAAAAATTCAAAATAAAAATAATAAATTATATTTAATTAAGATATGATAGTTACAAATGGGATATAAATTTATTACGATAAATTTTTTTGTTAAATAAAAATAAAATTATTTTATAATTTGAAAATGAGACTTTTTTTTTATCAAAAACATATCATCACGCCAAATCAAGATATTTGATTTTGAACGATTATTAAGATAATATATGCGACCTAAAAAAAAAAAGTGATTATAATTTTTTTAAAAGTCGCAAACACTGTATAGTTGAATTTTAGCTCTCGATCTCCGAAGCTTCGATACACCGAGGGCACATCTATGTTACGTTGCACATCCGGGATGCGTTCCTTTGCGCATGTGAATGATACTTGGACGTGCACAAGCAGCTGCTTACCCGAAATAAAGTTCTTCCGATTTCATACGTAAATTTTCTCCATGCATGAGTTTTATCCCTCCAATATACAGAATCAGACCGATCAAAATTCTTGGATTCGCACGTCGTTTCGAAGATGCTCGTGGCTCTTCCTCGTGTTTTTCCAATTATGGCAGGTGCTGTCTCTTGACACGCCAGTACAGTTCCTTTGAATGCATCAGTATCACCTTCAATGGCATGCAAAGAATCAGAAAATTGTGTTTGCCAAAGACTTGTTTCATCGACCATCATCTCTGCATATCCGACTCCCTCTCTCTGCGATAAGAATATAAAAAATCATACAAGACCCTCCCAACCCGTCGGTTTCTTCGAGTCCTCTTACTTCTCCCCACCTTCTTATACGTTTCAGGAATATTTCGCGACACGGGCACATATTCAATCCAACGTAGGGGAAGTAAAGCAAGAAAAAACTGTATAACAATTCCTAAAGGCAGGAGAGTGTAATCTCCAGATGATATTCCAAGAAAACTAGCCAATCCAACCCCCAAGAATCCACTAGCGGTGGACGAAAAGCACAAGGAAGATGCTAAAAAGGACATTAAAGATCCTTCACAACCCGGTGGAGCCAAACTAGCAATGAGCACATAGAATGGCAAGAGCTTAAACTGTGCGACAGTTTCTGCCAACCCCGAAAAACAAAGAGCAAACACCTCATTTGGGATCCCGATTTGAAGATTTATCTGCTTCACCAGTATAAGATCAAGGAGAAGGGTGGAAGCGTACAAAACTTGCACGATACCAGCAACCTTTCTAAGAGAAATATTCTTACCAAACCGGTCATATAGCAATGTTAAAGAAAGAAGTATCAACTGGCCGGTTACTTTTGACATTCCGATGATGGAAGGGTCAAGATTCAGACAGTGTGTTTGGTAGCAAAATAATGAGCCTGATAGAATCGGGACCATCAGAATAGATGATACAACCCAAAACAGAGGTCGGAAGATGCTCTCTTCTTTAATAGCCACCATAAGATCAGAATATTGTTTCTTGATGCTCTGTTGTATGGATTTTTTCACAAGATCATTATTTGACATATGAGGTAAATTAAGGGATTCCTCGCTCGTTTTTAGAGATAATGTCAATTGAAATGCGAGTAAGGCGGCAAATGCTAGGAACATTGACTTCGTTTGCTGTGTTTTTAGCAAGAAAAATCCACCAAAAAGGTTCCCTAAAATCCCACCAATGGACGAGGCCATGACGGCGTAAGATTGGAGACCAGGCATTTTGTTTGCATGACCATATTCAGCAACAAGGGCATCTTTCGCAACTTCCGAAATGGATGCTCCAAGATTGCTTAATAGAACAAACGCTAGTAAAGCTGGACAAGCTACACTAGCTATTGGGATTAATGCCAGCGATCCCCAGGATAAAGCCTGCAAAAGAACTGAATAGTCGCAATATATTATGGCTCGTCACTAGTATTTGGATTGATATAAAAAAAATGAAAGAACACTTGATAAACTGTTGATTCTATGGATAGATAAAATATCTTAGTCTTTGCTAAACTCGATGGTGATAACATAACAGATCCAATCACAAAGCAGAAGTTAATTTGCTATAACTACAATGGAAGGGTGGACATAAAGAAAAATTATGCATTATAGATATAACATTGAATTGTGCCTCTCGCGCACTTTTAGAACTACCAACAGAATAAAAATGGAACAAAGCATCCATCAATTTCTTCAAACGCAAAAGTTATGATTGCAGAAGACAGAAATCGAAGCATTCGTTATAATCTATAGTTTCTTAGCTAACTTGAAGAAAATAACAACAAAAAACAAAACAGATTTTCAGAACTTACCAACAAAGTAATATATCAACAGGAATTCCAATAATAAATACCATCAAAAGCCATGAAATTCAAGATTAAAGCCCGTAGCCAAAAGAAAACCATCCAACCAAATAAAGAATAAGAGCTAAATCCAAATAACATGGCACAAGAAAAAACTCAATCACAAAACTCAGTCTGCAAAACAGAAGAAACTGTGGATTTTACCTCCAATGGAAACATAAGGAATCCTACGAGCACCGCCAATATAAAGAGCATCAGACAAGATACCATACAAAGGCTTAGCCACCATAGGCAAATTACCACAATTCTGCACAATCTGCAACACAGCTGGATCCATGTTCAGATTGTATGCCATGTGAAAATTAAGTGCCAACCAAGGAAATCCCCTGAAACCATTCATATAGTAGCCAAATCCACACAAAACCAGCATTTCTTGTCTGCCCTTCTCAAAAAATCCACTCTTTTTCCTAAACACTTGATCCTTCGCCGGTTTGATACTGATTTGGGGTAATTGTTCATCTGGGGTTATGATACATGGATTCACCACATGGGCTTTGCTCCTTTTGTACCAATTCAAGCACTTCTTGGGATTCTTCTGGTGGGAGGAACAATGAATCTTGGATTTTAATGGAAACAAAATAGGAAGTTTCAAAGGGTTTTGGGTACATGAATTGATAGGGAAAAATTGGTCGGCGCTCAAAACCAACGCAGGAGCCATCAACAATCCCCCACTCAAGAATTCAGGAAAAAAAATACTGTCAACGTAAAGAATTCAAGAAAACAAGATAACCCGCTTCGAAATACCGCCGGATAACTGATTCAAGAAACAAACACGTTTAGGTGCAAACGGGAGGTACATGGAGGAATCTGGAAGAGTACACGGAGAGCTAACACTCATCCAATTTTAATAAAAATAATGTTTCGTTTGATTTGTACTTTTGTTGTGTGTATAGAAAAACTACCCTCTCTCTTAGGTATCGAAGGAAACGTACTCCAGCCGACGAGGATGTTTTCGTTTGGAGATTTTCGTCGGAAGATTTTGGGGGACCAAGAGGACAAAGACAACTGTCTAAGTTTTAGCGGCAGCCATTTTTATATATTTAGAAAATTTTTTTTTCTAGGATTGAAATTTGTTTTTCTAAATCAAATTCAATTTCAAATCGAAAAATATGAGAAAATACAAGTTGTTTTACAAGAAAATGTAATATAAAATTGTTAGGTGTGATAATTATCTCTAATAGTGATGTTTGATTTGTTTTATGATTTAAAAAATTTGAATCACCAGTTATATATTTTAAAACACTTGGAACCAGTGTTTTTATAACCGGACCGTTAATCGAACCGACAAGCCTTAAAAAATGGTTCAACCGGTTCAACCGGTTCGACCGGACGGTCGAACCGGATCAATAAAATTAATATTTTATTTATTTTATATAATAAATAAAATAGTAAAATATTGATTATTTATATTTTTATAGTTTTTATTTAATTTTTAAGATGAAAATTACAACAAATATCAAAATAAACATCACTTTTCAAATTCAAAAATCCAAATTACACATAACATGTAACCAAATAGTGATGACCAAGTTTAAGTGCCCAAGTAAACATCAAGATTAATTATAAAAAAAGTAGTAAACATCAAGTTTCTTATTAAAAAAAGTAACCAAATAGTGATGATCAAGTTTAAATGTCCAAGTAAACATCAAGATTAATTATAAAACAAGTAGTAAACATCAAGGTTCTTATAAAAAAAAAAAGTGTATAGTTGCAAAAACCGTCGCTATTTAGCGACGGTTTGAAAAAACCGTCGCTACATAGCGACGGTTATTCTTAACCGTCGCTATATAGCGACGGATTTTGAAATAACCGTCGCCGATCTCTGGGCAATTTTTTTTATAATTTCACAGACCCGGCCGGTTCCTGAAGACCGGCCGGTTTCCGGTTTTCCCGGTTGAACCGGGTTTTAACCGGTTTTTTCCGGTTAAACCTGTTTTTCGGGTTTTATTTATGTCCGGACCGGTCTGGAGACCGGTTCGCGGTTGAACCGGTCCAACCGGCCGGTCCGGTCCGGTTTTGAAAACATTGCTTGGAACAATCAAATGGTAGTATTTAAGCGGATGTATAATATAGAATATTTGAATTAAATCGTTACCGTCAATCATAATTTTTGACAAAATAGCAAACGTTTGGTCATATAAAAATTATTAAGTTGTTTGTTTTTCTGTTTCTCTAAGACAATTATGGTATTTTTTGTCAAGAGAAATGTGATATTCGTGAGATCATTGATTAATATATTTGATGAAAGTGTTATTATTTGGAAAATACTGATAAAAAAATAGTTCGTTCATATTATATTTATATTTGAACTTTAAAACATAGTTCTAGGATAATAAATCACTTTATTTGCATAACAGAATTGTGTGTATCTTCAATCATTTATGATAATTTAATTTTTGATCTTTTACAATCAACTGATGTTTAATAGTATATTAATATTTGTATATAAATATGATGGTGATGTATTAATAATCGATTTAGATATTATTTCTGAAAAATTGTGTTGCATGTAATAATTGTTCTTGTTTGGTAGAGCGATCGAACCGTGGTGAATGAGCTACTGTGCGGTTTAAAATATTTGAGTTGCATTATTACCACTAGCTATAGCTTTTGGTAAAGCAGCAAGCGTTCGGTCCTACAATTGGTATCAGAGCCAAGGTCACGGGTTATATTCTTATTGATTGCAAGGAGTACAATTATTGAGAAGGAGATTGTTGGGTGCAATAATTGTCTCTGTTTGGTAGAACGGTCGAACCGTGGTGCTTGAGCTGCTGTGCGGTTTAAAAGATTTGAGTTACACCATTACCACTAGCTATAAATTTTGATACAGCGGCAAGCGCTCGGTCCTATAAATTGTGATTGTGTTAGTATTTTATTTCCAAAATAACATCTTCCCAAGTAAAAAACACAGCATATCATTTCGGACGACTTTTGATATATAAACTTGTAGCTTGAAAACAACATAAAAAAGTTCAGTTATTCAAAGTGTTTTATTAAATAAAAAAAACGCAGTGTTAATAAATGTTAAAAAGAGTTTTTTTTTTTAAAAAAAAGAAAGAAGTAAAGACTTAGAAGCTAGAACTTCTAGCTTTAAAAAGTAATATATATATATATATATATATATATATATATATATATATATATATATATATATATATATATTATTTTTCCCACATATTCCATTAAAATCTTTCTCCAAAACACTTCACTTACAACTTTGGAAATAAAAAAAAACATGAATAGGTATGGTACGAGAGAGTCTCATATATCTTTATTCGTAGACGGGTTAATGCTACCCATATTTACAGTAAAATTAATATTTTTAGCATAAAATGTAATGTTTTTTTATAGATGACCTAAATAAAATATTTGTATCACAAAATTGACATGTGAAACTGTCTCATATAATTTTTTATGAATAAAAAAGATATTTTAATTTCAAAATAATTAAAACTAAGCATCACCTGTCTTGTTGATAATAGATTAGTTAAAAATACTATTAAGTGTACAATAAAACGGGGAAGATCGAAGCCATGAAGGGTATTAAACAATAGCTTTGCATTAAATGCAAATTTGCTATTAATTAATTCCAATTTATTTTTTTATTTTTTTGGTTATATAATATTAATGCATGCAAGCTACCAAATATTGCAAAAAAATTAATAAATCCGGCGAACGAATTCGATTGGAGGAACAAGAACAAACATATATTTTAACACAAAAACTACGTCTCACGCAGGGTTGATGAGGTCTGAGGCGAGAAGTAAAAAAAGCTCTTTTATTGCAGAAAATAGTTGTAAATGTTAGCAAATAAAAATTTATCGCGGAAAATAATTGTAAAAGTTCACAAATAAAAATATAATGAGAAATACATAAATACACCATATTACCAAAAACAATGTATTATATTAATTAATAGATATTTAAAATAATTACATAAATAATATTCGTTTATTTGTTTTAAAAATGAAAATATTTATCAAATCAATATAGTCAAGTTGTCGGATAATTTTTTTGTCATTCTACAACACTACTAGCTCATTTATTCTGTCATATGACGTTGTTGATCATAAATATTTTTTGATTAACTTCAATTTCGATAAGCTTATTTTCTGCTGATGAGTATGAGTAACAAAATCTTACGGACACCATATCATTTGAAAATAAATCATTCAGTATCATCAAACAACGTAAGTATTCGAGAATAAATAATTCAGTGTCTTCAAACACTATAGAATATCACTTGGCTTTATTAATTTATTGAATAACATTTTATGACTATCAACTTTGATCACAACTCATCATAGTTAATGTATAAATACCCACTGTGACTCAAGATTATTAAACTATTTCTTAATTTTTTCAAGTTCAAAAAAACCCAAAACTGTATTGATGTTCTCTAATTTGTTCAAATCGAACTTGAGAGAAAACCGATCTTAATCAATTATTAACAAAAATATTCATATTGTTTTTTTAATTTAATATCGACTTAGATTTTTTTATACTGTGATATAAATTCAACATATAATTATAATAATAAAATAATTGTAATAATAATCTTTGGCCTTACATAAGGTACAGCTCTGGTCTCATGCGTCAATTTTATTATATAAATCTTCTATTAAACCAAATACATAAAATTAATTTTATTTTTATGTCAAAAATATTAATTTCATTTTAAATATAGACTGGATCATTCGTTTTTCTAGTATAAATCTATGAGACTATATCACACAACATATACTCATATTTAAAATTACAAATAAATTAAAAATAATAATAATCTATACATCTCATTGTTTCAAATTACAGTAGTCAAATTTTCAAATTCTTTTTCCATACATTACAATTCAAGTTGGAAACTAAAATACAAAAAAAAAAAAAAAAAAGTTACAAAAGTCAAAATTATCAACTTTTTCTGCCCAAATATTAGGCAATGGGAAGTGAATCACGTGTGGAGTGTGGCCTACGTGTTGATTTAAACAATATAGTAACCAATTTTTTTTTAATATACTAATAAAATCATGAAAAATATATATCCACAAAAATTGTTGATGGGGATATGTAGTTTGCTAGCAACCATGAAATATCACCGAGTGGCGACTATGTTACACGTGTACGGACAAATTTTTGACGTAAAAATAATATAAACATTATTAATTTGTCGCCAACTACATAAATTTCAAATAATATCCCAAATTTTGTTTTCTAGAGATTTTCAAAACAATTTATTTTATGTAACCTAGATATTCAGTCACGGGCCGGAAAAAAGAAGGAAATTACATAAATAAAGAGGGGATTGGATCCCGTCATTTGTGACACGTATTGGTAAATTTAAAGCCTCGTCAGTTGATTTGAGACACACATATTCAACATTTTCTATATATATATATATATATATATATATATATATATATATATATATATATATATATATATAGTTTTGATATGTTGTACATTTATATTAATATCGATGAGATGATATTGATATATTAGATGTGATGAAATATAAAAAAAAATTGTACATCAAATATGTGAGTGTCACTTCATCAGTGTTCATATATATGTATAATGTAGCATATCAAAAATAAATATATAAACATAAATTGTTGGCAAATTTGCTCTAGATGTGTTAAACAGGGCTAGTTGAAATATAGAAATGGAATAATATGTTTCCTTAAATTAAAATGGTAATTAATCCATTGAAATATATGTATAAATTTTTATTGTTAATATCATAATTTTTAGGTGAAGCTCTTCAAATTAGTACAAATGTGTAGTTGTTAGTAAACGTGTAGCTTTATTTTTATTCTTATGATAGTTTAAGGCAAAAATTTATGTGAGACGGTCTCACGAGTCGTATTTTGTGAACCAGATATCTTATTTGGGTTATCAATGAAAAAATATTATTTTTTATGCTAAGAGTATTATTTTTTATTATGAATATCGTTGGTAGGGTTGATCTGTCTCACTCGTAAGACCGTCTTACAAGAGACATACACAGTTTAAAATATCATATTAATTGATGAGTGGATATGAAGGGATACACTTACTTGAGTGCCAATAACTCGGGTTGTCTGGCTCTTCAGTCTGGAGAAGGTTTGTCTTCCCACATTACCTAACATAGATTAGTCTTATGATCATTTCTTTTCGTGGTGTTGTCTACACCAGATATGAGTCTTATGTATTAAGATCAGATATTCTTTTTTTTTTCGGTTCACTAAGCCAACCAAATCATACAATAGTATTACGATTTTGACACACGAGGGCTTCTCAGGAGCTCATTCATCTCATTACTTATATCACTCGTGAATGATTAATTAACACAACAATAAATGACAGAAATATAATATTTATTTATTTTATCTAATTCAATCTTTTAATTTGAGAATCAAAAATAAATGTTATGCAAAAATAAATATGTATCATGAACGGCATAGACTTATTTCTAATTAATATTATATTTGTATCACAATTTGGGTTAATCATTTTTATCAAATTAAACGACGATAAATATAAAGTAGTTCACACATAAATCCACTGTGCAGACGTGCTTGGGTGCGCCTATTTCCAATGCGTGACAAGAATATAGTTTTATGTCTAAACTGTTGAAAATAAATGATTTGAATATTGAAAAGTAATAGTTGAATATTTGAATGTTGAAAATAAGAGTTGTAAAGTTAGAAATTTGTGTGTGATGATGTAGGTAATGATGTATTTTATTTTTTGGATTATGTGTAATGAAACTCTATAAATAGATCTCTCATTTGTGAAGAAAATCACAATTGAGTAGAGAGAAAAATATTATAAAGTGTGTAGTTTGGTAAATTTTGAGAGTTTGAGATTTTTACTTTTTACCATAAATTTTTACTTTTTCACAATACGTTATCAGCACGAAGCTCTAAAAGTCCTACATACTTTTCCAAGCTCCAAACAGAAGAAAAAGGTAACAAAAATAATTATATTTATTTTACTGTTATTTATTTATTGTGTATTTATTTAATATACAATATAATGTTATTATTAGAAATAATAAAAATAAATTTTTCATAAACTTGTTATAAATCCTGGGAGGATGTTAAGACGACATCTCACACTTCCGGTAAGGGATACGACAAGTATAAAAGCCTATAAGGTTTTTAAACAAAATAAATTATGACACTCATTATAATATTATGATATGATATATATAATTATTTAAACATGTCTAATATTATATACATCATATTATTACCATAAAATTATACAAATACATACATTTATTTTTTTGTACACCAACGGTCATAAATGGTAAAAAACGGCTAGTTTTTGCCCTATAAATATGATCTCACAAACACATTCAATCACTACAACTTTCTCTTCTTCTCTAAAAATTATTCTTCATCAAATTTTTCGAAGAAAAAAGAAGATGGCTTTCTCAAAGTTATTTTTAATTATTTTGGTTATCATACTCACGAGTCTTGTATTTATCGGAGAATTTCCTCCTCGTGCGTTTTCTTTATTTTTACAAATGCTTGTACTTGTTGTTTATCCGTTACTTTGTATTGCAATATTTATTAACTAATAAAATGCATCGTAATTTTTTTTAGTACCACCATGTCAAATTTAACAAAGCTCGAATTTGTTGCGCTCGACATCACGGGAAAGAATTATATGCCATGGACTCTCGATGTAGAAATGCATCTTGAGTCATTGGGTCTAAGCGAGACTATTAAAGAAAATGGCATATGTACATCACAAGAAAAGGCAAGAGCCATGATATTTTTACGTCGACATCTCGACGAGGGATTAAAATGTGAATATCTGACAGAAAAAATCCCATGGCTTTGTGGAAAGGATTGAAAGAAAGATTTGAACATATAAGGGAAGTTATACTTCCGACCGCCCGTGATGAATGGAATATGTTAAGATTCCAAGATTTTAAGAAAGTCGGTGATTATAATTCAGCGATGTATCGAATAATCTCGTAGCTAAAATTTTGTGGACATGAGGTCACAGAATCCGAGATGCTTGAAAAAACATTTTCCACGTTTCGTGCATCAAATATTACTCTACAACAACAATATAGAGTACGTGGATTTGCGAGATATTCTGAGCTCATCGCCTGTCTTCTTGTGGCGGAAAAAAAACAACGAGCTATTAATGAGAAATCATCAGTCTCGACCCACTGGATCAACAGCATTTCCAGAAGTAAATGCTGTAAGTAAAAATGAATTTAAACCTCGGAACCAAAATCAAATTCAAAGACAAGATTTTGGTCGAGGTCGAGGTCGAGGTCGAGGTCGTGGACGTGGACGTGGACGTGGAATTGGTCGTGGTCGTGGACGCGGCCGTGGTTTTGAAAATAATATAGATAGTTATTTTTATAACTCATCTCAAAAGAGCGTCTCAAACCATCCACAGAAAAGACATCATGAGAATACAAGTGTTAATGAAAATCACTCAAAAAGATATGAAAGTTCTTGTTACAGATGTGGTACTCCAGGACATTGGTCCAAAGTTTGTCGAGCCCCTGAGCACCTTTGTAAACTTTATAAAGAATCATTAAAGGGGAAAGAAAAGGAGACCAACTTCACTGAACGCAGTGACCGTTTGAGTGATTCAACTCATTTTGATGCTGGTGATTTTATGAATGATTTCTCTGCAAATGATCAACATGTTGGTGGGATAGAAATGAACAATTTTGATGCTACAGATTTTCTAAATGATTTCTCTGAAAATGAACAATATAATGGCAGAATATAAATGTACAATAATTTATTTTTCATGTATTCATAGAATAATGTTTTATTGTATAATTATGATATGTGTTATATTTAAATATATATTGCCACTAATTTATTTCATTGCATATTTTTTTTTGAAGTTCAAATATGGAAAATGCTATGAGCAAAACTGAAGTTTGCATACCCGATAGTGGTACAACGTACACTATCCTCCGAGATAAAAGATATTTCTTGGAACTAAAACCAACAAAAACAACGATGAATACAATATCAGGTCCTGTAGACTTGATTAAAGGATGTGGTAAAGCAAAATTTTTGTTACCTAATGGTACAAACTTTTTGATCAATGATGCTTTATATTCACCACAATCGAAAAGAAATTTGTTGAGTTTTAATGATATATATTCCCATGTGTATGATACTCAAACAATGAATGAAGGGAATGAGAAATATATGTGCCTTATCACATATAAATCAGGAAAGAAATATGTGATCGAAAAACTACCAATGCTCCCTACTGGATTGCATTATACACATATAAGTCCCATTGAATCAAACATGGTAGTTGATAATTCTTCGATATTAATCAATTGGCATGATCGATTGGGACATCCTGGTTCAACAATGATGCGAAGAATTATAGAAAATACACATGGTCATCTACTGAAAGACCAGAAGATCTTTCAGAATAATAAGTTTCAATGTAAAGCATGTTCTTTTGGAAAACTTATTATAAGACCATCACCAGTCAAAATCCAAACTGAATTACCAATGTTTCTTGAACGTATTCAGGGTGATATTTGAGGACCAATCCATCCACCATGTGGACCATTCAGATACTTTATGGTATTGATTGATGCCTCCAGCAGATGGTCACATGTATGTTTATTGTCAACTCGAAATGTTGCATTTTACTTGCTCAAATAATAAAATTGAGGAATCAATTTCCCGATTATACAATCAAGAAAATTAGACTTGATAATGCTGGTGAATTTACTTCCCAGACTTTCAATGATTATTGTATGTCTATGGGAATCATTGTTGAGCATCTTGTTGCTCATGTACATACACAGAATGGATTGGCTGAATCATTGATTAAACGTTTGCAAATGATTGCTAGACCAATAATTATGAAAACAAAGCTCCCTATTTCTATATGGGGACATGCAATTTTACATGCTGCTTCATTAATTCGCATCAGACCAAGTGCATATCATAAATACTCCCCATTACAGCTTGCATTTGGTAAAAAACCAGACATTTCTCATCTGAGAATTTTTGGATGTATGGTGTATGTGCCTATTGCACCACCACAACGAAAGAAAATGGGACCTCAAAGAAAGGTTGGAATTTATATCGGTTATGATAGTCCATCAATCATTCGATATCTCGAACCTCAGACAGGAGATGTGTTCACAGCACGTTTTGCTGATTGTCATTTTAATGAGGAAATCTTCCCAATGTTAGGGGGAAAACAGAAACTTACCGAAAAAGAACTTACATGGTATGTATCATCATTGTTACATCTGGATCCAAGAACAAAACAATGTGAAAAATATGTACAACAAATTGTACACTTGCAAAGAATAGCAAATCAAATACCAGATGCATTTGCAGACACAAAAGGGGTAACTAAATCATATATACATGCTGCAAATGCCCCTGCTCGAATTGAAATTCCAAAGAAAGAAATGGAAGATACTCATGATGTCATTAAACGCCTGAAGCGTGGAAAGCCAGTCGGTTCCAAGGATAAAAATCCTCGAAAAAGAAAATTCATAGAGAAACACGATGATCACAAAATAAAGAATGATGTTTCTGAAGAAACACATGATGATCACAAAATAGAGAATGGTGTTCATGAAGAAACACATGATGATGAAAATGTTCTGTCAGAACCACAAACTGACGAGAATCATGAAATCTCTATCAATTACATTAATACTGGAAAAATATGGAACCGAAAAGATATAGATGAAATTGATGATATATTTTCTTATAATGTGGCAATCGACATCATAAATGATAACGAAGATCATGAAACAAAATCTTTTGGTGAATGTAAAAATCGGCAGGATTGTATAAAATGGAAAGATGCCATCCAAGTTGAATTAGATTCGCTAAATAAACGTAATGTTTTTGGACCTATAGTCCTTACACCTGAAGGTGTAAAACCTGTTGGATACAAATGGGTTTTTATTCAAAAGCGAAATGAGAAAAATGAAATAGTAAGATATAAAGCTCGACTTGTTGCACAAGGTTTTTCTCAAAGGCCTGGAATTGATTATGAAGAAACGTATTCTCCTGTGATGGATGCAATTACGTTTCGGTATTTGATTAGCTTGGCGGTATCTGAAAATTTAGAAATGCGTCTTATGGATGTTGTTACAGCTTACTTATATGGATCATTTGATAGTAATATATATATGAAAATCCCTGAAGGATTTAAGATGCCTGAAGCACAAAGTTCAAAACCCAGGGAATGTTATTCTGTGAAATTACAAAGATCATTATATGGGTTAAAGCAATCAGGTCGAATGTGGTATAATCGACTAAGTGATCACTTGATGAAAAAGGGATATGTAAATAATTCAATATGCCCTTGTGTTTTCATTAAGAAAACAACATCCGGATGCGTAATTATTGATGTATATGTTGATGATTTATACATCATTGGAACGAATAAGGAAATTCAAGAAGTTGTATCATACTTGAAGGAAGAATTTGAAATGAAGGATCTTGGAAAAACCAAGTATTGTCTGGGTTTACAAATTGAACAAAAAGAATGTGGAATGTTTGTTCACCAGACAAATTATACAGAAAAGATCCTTAAACGTTTTAATATGGATAAAGCAAATCCTTTAAGTACTCCAATGGTTGTTAGATCATTAAACATAGAAAAGGATCCATTCCGTCCATGTGAAGATGATGAAGATATTCTTGGTCCAGAAGTATCATATCTAAGTGCCATCGGTGCCCTTATGTACCTTACAAATTGTACAAGGCCTGATATATCTTTTGCCGTGAATCTGTTGGCAAAATTTAGCACATATCCAACAAAGAGACACTGGAACGGAATTAAACATATATTCCGTTATCTACGAGGAACGACAGACTTGGGAATTTTGTATTCAAAAGATGCTAATCCAAGTATAATTGGTTATGCCGATGCTGGATACTTATCTGATCCACACAAGGCACGTTCTCAAACTGGATATGTATTTACTCGTGGAGGCACTGCAATATCTTGGCGTTCACAGAAACAAACGCTCGTAACAACTTTATCAAATCATGCCGAGATTATTGCACTACATGAAGCAAGTCGTGAATGTGTGTGGTTAAAATCAATGACCCAACATATCCAAATTTCATGCGGATTATCATTCGATGAGAAGACTGTGATACTATATGAAGATAATTCTGCATGTGTTGCTCAAATGAAAGAAGGATACATAAAAAGCGACAGAACTAAACATATTCCTCCTAAGTTCTTCGCATTCACCAAGGAGCTTGAGAAGAATAAATGTATTGATGTTCGTCACATTCAATCAAGTGAAAACTCATCAGATCTCTTCACAAAGACACTTCCTACGTCCATATTCAGAAAGCACATATATAATATTGGGATGCGCAATCTACGAAATTTGTGAAGAATTGTTCATGTCAACATCAGGGGGAGTTTACGTGACTGCACTTTTTTCCCTTACTATGATTTTTATCCCAATGGGATTTTCCAAGTAGGGTTTTTAACGAGGCAGTACAAAACACGTAATGAAGACATCATCGTATCATGATCATCATCACAAGGGGGAGTGTTGAAAATAAATGATTTGAATATTGAAAAGTAATAGTTGAATATTTGAATGTTGAAAATAAGAGTTGTAAAGTTAGAAATTTGTGTGTGATGATGTAGGTAATGATGTATTTTATTTTTTGGATTATGTGTAATGAAACTCTATAAATAGATCTCATATTTGTGAAGAAAATCACAATTGAGTAGAGAGAAAAATATTATAAAGTGTGTAGTTTGGTAAATTTTGAGAGTTTGAGATTTTTACTTTTTACCATAAATTTTTACTTTTTCACAATATAAACCATACAAATTGGGTGTTTTAAAATAAATTCGAGATAATCCATTCAATTCCTAACTCATTCAAGTGTATCATTTAACATGTTTTTTATGTCTAAAACATACTAATCACGTGTTTAAAATAAATTCGAGAGAACCCATTCAATTCCTAATATAGGAGAAAATGGGTAAATTCTATCTAAAATCTTCCAAACTTTGATGCAAAAATTCTCAAAAATTTGAAACCAAGTCGGCCGATTGACCAATGCGTCATCGGATCGGTGGTAGCCGTTTCCGGCGACTAAAAACTTTTGAAAACTAATTCAAAAATATATATTCTGGGTAAGATTGGCTTGGATTTTCTAGAAATGTTCCATACAAAAAGTTGTTGAGAACGCATCGAGGCACACCTATTGTAAAATTCTGTGCGGCCGGATCTTGGTCATGCGCTGACAAGCCCCGACGTGTGTGTTCGAATCAGAAAATTCCGGTGGCCTCGAATGTTTCTGGGGTGATTCCTGACTTGTTTTATAAATTTGAGAATTTTTTAAAAGACGGTTGGATTCCTACGAATTTTAATGTTAAACCAAAAGCTTAATACACATTTGGAAAGCTTAGTTTCTCAGTATTGGACATCGTTTTTGGACTTTAGTATAAAACAGAAGTTGTTCACAATGTTGTCTAATATTCATAAATGCCGGATAAGATCCAAAAATACACCAACATTAATATTTTTTGGCGATCAAAAACTCTTGAAAATCATTTCAAAAATATAAAATCTGGGCATATTCGGTTGGGATTTTGGATACAAAAGTTGTCGAACTCCATGAGATACATCCACTGTAACATTTACGGCAGATCTTGAAGCGGAAGACGTCCGACGACGGAATGTTTCTGGGATGGATACTGACTTATCTTTCAAATTCCAATTTTTTTTTTGAAAAGGTTGTGAATTCTTATGAATATTTTTAGTTAAATCAAGGTTTAACCTGACTTTATTTTGTGGAAAATGAACTAAAAATAATTAAATATTCATACACTGCTCTAACACATGAAATATCATTAAAATTATAATCACATAAAATTTTCAAGACATTTGGAGCACTAAAGAAAGCCAAAAAAATAAGGGCAAAAACTTGTGTGAAACGGTCTCACAGGTCCTATTTATGAGACACATATCTTATTTGGGTCATCCATGAAAAAATATTATTTTTATGCTAAGAGTATTACTTTTTATTGGAATATCAGTAGGGTTGACCCGTCTCACAAATTAAGAATCATGAGACGGTCTCACATGAGACTCACTCAAAAATAAGTAGAAAATGTGATGTTTACTACCGATTTTTTTGAATTATAGCCTTTTGCCTTTGGCTTTTTCCCAATCTATTTTAAATTTGAAAGCTCTTGTTATTTTATTTTTGAAAAAAATTCGTACATTATATTTTATTGTATCTGTCATTTCACATATAGGTAAAATTATAATAATAAATTTTTTTTTTCAAATTATTGTTTTTATTTTATAATTGTATTTTGTAATAACATTTTTCCATTTTTTTTCACGTTAGCATCCGACTCTTTGAGTTTGTCTTCAACATCGTACATACTCTATTCAGGCTAGTACTCGATTTGTTTTGTTTATCTCCAACTTCATACAAACGGATGAAAATAATTATCGTAAGTATTCTGTTATAAATTATATTTTTTGTCGGCTAAATGAGATAAAAAATGAAAATTTATTGAATTAATAAAGTTTTTAATATTTATTTTGTGCATTAAGATATTGATAAATTTAATATAATTATTTGAGAGCTTAATGTTACTATTATAGGAAGTAGGCAATTAAATAATTTATTGATTTACTACTACTATTATAGGAAGTAATTAAATAATTTATTGATTTACTACTATGATTGAGCGAATATGTTGTTGGAGTCTTAAATAACGGGCAATGTATTGGATTTTTAGTCTACTGAACAACACACTTTCGACCTGAAAAAGTGAGTCAAACGAAACATAGGTTAATTTCAAGTATATAATTCATCTGAACAACGGGGACAAAATCTTAATCGCATGGGGGAATTGTATTAACAGTAAATAAAAACAAGTCACTTTTATATATTTCGTGAATAAACTATTAAAAGGTAAAAGACCAAAAAATAAACTCCAAAATTTTAAATTTTAGGGGGAAAAGTTGTTGTCGTTTGTGCATCAAAAACTTTTTCTTCGTTTCGTTTTTCTTTTTATCATTCCATTAATGTAGTTTGATAGCGTACAAATTCGCCGTCCCTTGCAAATTGCATGATCATTTTTTTTAATCTATAATATTATATTAAATGTCAACCTCTCACAACAATTAATTTTAGTAAATTTAAATAAATGGATAAAATATCCTTATTTTGGTTTTTTAAAAAAATCATTTTGATTATGATTAATAAATTTTTTTTAAAAAAATTAATTCAATTAAAAATATGTACATGTAAATAACATTGTTTTTATGAGTTTAGGAAGCAGACGCATGTAAAGTGGTAGATTCCATCTCACGTTGTTGCATGTTTTGGGCCGATGGGGGAGTTAACAGAATTTAGAGAGTTATGTCCTAAATTTCTCAGCTCCTTTTAACACATAACTATGTTGGATATTAATGATATGTTAATCATCTCTAGGTTAAATAAACTATATATATTGAGGGATAAATGCTGCAAAAAATAGAGGACGACGAGAAAGAGAGCATGCATTGCTTCGGAAAAATCTAGTGATTAAGTCTCGTCATGTTTTTGCTATGTTGTCGTCGAGTATTGAAGACAATCGAAGACAATCGAAGACAACACTTAGTTAAAGTGTTGCTAGCTAGAGAATTGTTTGTTCAACTGAATTTTTGTTTCACATAATTTGCATCCTTATATTTGGTTATTTTTAGTGATAGAAATTTAGGATGCAATTTGCTCCCTTGATGTGTTATGGGAATTAGATTTTTTTTTTTTTGTGTGATTCAGCATAATTCTTTTGGTGTGTAAACTGACTATTTTTTTGGCGAATCTTTTGCCCGAAGGCACCGCATAAGTGTGTTCACTTGTTGCGTCTTCATTTATTTATGTAAGCTTTGTGTGTTAGATTATTATGTTGTATGTTGTCTACCACATTCAACACTTCCGAAATACACAACTCCAAAATTACATAATACTTTTTATGTTAAGCAATTTTTTCACATATGTAGCATGTTACATTTCTCACTTTTCCAAAAACTATAGCTTTTGGTAATAGTTGGGAATGTAAACGAGCCGAACCGAGCTCTATCAGGCCTGAGAAATGCTTGATTAGAACAAATATAGGCTCAATCTCGGCTCGAGCTCTTATTATTAGGCTTGACCTCAGCTCGTTTGAAAATTATAAGCTCGCGAAGAGCTCGAACTCAAGCTCGATTCATTAATAGCTCGTTTATCATGTTTAACAATCCCAACTCAAGATCGGCTCGTTAATCGAACTCATTTTCGAACTCGCTAAACAAGCTCGCTTTAGAGCTCGTCGATCATTTTTAGACAAAAGAGCAACTAAGATACGAGGAATAAAAAATGTATTCTTCTCATTTATAGCATTTAAATCTCTAACATTTTACTAAAATAGCAATATATGACAAAAACTCATTGACAACGATCTCGAATAAGCTTATTACCGAGATGAGCTCCGAGTAGTTCGCAGAGAAACAATTATGGTACCTACATTATTAAAAAAACACATTGTCTCTGAGGTGGTGGTGGGATAGTAAAGAAAAAATATTGACTTCTGGGAAGTTTCTTTCTGTGTTTTCCCTCTTTATTTTTTCCCAAAAAGCTCCTATTGTTGCGCACATTTGTTAATGTAAACGACAAAGCAAAGCTGTGGCTCACGAGCGAGACAAGAAGGCACTTCAAGATGGCCGTGGTTCCTTTGAGTATTCTGATTTTGTTCCTCTCTTTGTTGGCCCTTTTGTAAAACTTGATCTCTAGGATCATTAATGAAATAGTATGTCTAGTTTTTTTTTTTTTTTTAAAGAAGCATTTATTATGATAAATACTAGTTTTATAACAAATGAAGAGGTATATTACGGTAAATACTAGATAATACATGGTATGACGTTGTCTGATTCGGTATTTCCTTCAGTTTGCCTGGTTGATGAGATGCCAATCTTAGTTTAGTATCCGATTATATATATCCAATTGTACATATCTTAATACACGAGTAATATTAATGTTGTTAGTGATAATATTACAATATTGTTAAGATTGAGACTTGCACTTAATGCAACCTCAAAAGCTAGCTCATAGAGAGAAGATTCTCTAAATAGATATATGCAAATCTCATGTATTTTATCCAACTGATATGATACAACTAGCAAAAACACAAGTCATTAGATCAAACATTAGGGTAATACCCTTACGATAGTTTGAACTCAATCCGTTTTCCCGACTCATTACTCGAACTTTCTTTTTAAAATGGGGCTCAAAGTAACAATGCTTGATATGAGAATATTTTCCTCGTATATATAAAAACACTTAATGGACCCGTTGTTATGAGATAACAACCCGCACTCCTGTGTCCGCAGCAATAAATATTTGGGTCGCCACCTGTGTCACGAAACGAGATTAGAGGTATCGCGAGATACCCAACAAAAATCCTCACTCTCAAATTAGCAAACACCCCAAAATATGTACTCTCAAAAGTTAGATACTTATGGAGCATATGATGAGATCAAAGAAAAATCCCCCAAAATATGGTGAGATAGCTCATATTTATAGGCTCCCTTGATGAACCATGGGCTTTCTATTGGGCCTAACCCTTAATCAAAGGCCCAATCCAATCTTTACAACATTAACCAATTCTTAATTATACTCTAAAAATAAATCACTTTCTAGACTAATACCCATCATAAGCTCCCCACTCTCGAACACCTACACTTTATTGGAGGTGATCGAGAGTAACAATTTATCAGAAAAAAGTTTTCTCTCACGCCCTTAATAAAATAAAATATAATATCCGAACACAAAACTTACTCTATTCTTTAATTTAATTATGCAACTAGGTTAATCCCACCTCTCTATAAAAAGGGCCCACACACCTCATCTCCCACTCGTCCATCCTGCCGCCATGTCAGGTATCCTTTCTTCCTTATCCTTTTTCTTTATGAATCATTATTGCTGCTTCTGTACTATATTACTATATAATATATATTAAATGATTTTCCTCCATTCTCCACTCCATGAAACCATCGCCATTATTCTTGCTCCTACTTGCTTTACTGTTGCAATCTTGTGAGGCACCCCGGTACCATTTCGGCTTCGACTATGCTAGTTCCCTTTCCAGCGACTGTTTGTAAGGAACTCACAATGCCTGGTCCGGAATCGGCGGAGCAGGTGGTGCCGTCAAAAGGGATCGCGTCGGAGGGGGATGGCGAACCGTACTTCTGAAATGGTGCTGAATATGAGTTATTGATGTTCAGGCGAATCGTCGATCTCGGAAACAGAAACGGATTTCTCCGAGAAAGATGCATCATCGGCGTAACGGCGGAGTTATCGATAGAAATTATAATAAAAGGGAAACGCGGAAGCAGGTGCTAGTTGTCGTTACGTCAGGCTGGAATGTGATGTGCTTTGACCATAACCTAAAGAAATTGTGGGAAATAAATCTGCAGAAAGATTTTCCCCACAATGCTCATCACATAGAGATAGCAACCTCATATGCATGTAGATCCTTTTGAGGAGGTTGAATTGGCCGAGAAACATGCTGAGCAGCATCGACTTAGTGCTACCGAGAAGGATGTATTGGAAAGTGCAGGGAATGTAGATTTGCGACACTTTGCTATTTATGCATTAGCCGGTCGAAGTGGTGAACTACGGTGGAACCGAAGTTTGAGAATATTGATGCTCAGTCCTCGGATGCCTCTGTTGATTCCACAACACAATTATAAGCTCGATGCTCATGCATTGAATAGCCGTCAACCTGGAGAGGTGTTGTTGCTATCCCGCAAGTGGTGACCTTGATTGGCTCGGGTTAACAATCGTGTGAGTTTGCTGGGAGTATTTGTGTAATGGGCTTGAGTTGCGGTGGTTTGGGCTAGGGATTGGGTTGGGTTGGGTTGATTTGTGGATTGGATTCGGGTTGGGGTTATTTGGGCCAAGGGTTGGTTTGGGTTGACTTGTGCATTGGATTTGGGTTGGGGTTATTTGGGCTAGGGATTGGGTTGGGTTGGGTTGATTTGTGGATTGGATTCGGGTTGGGGTTATTTGGGCCAGGGGTTGGTTTGGGTTGATTTGTGCATTGGATTTGGGTTGGGGTTATTTGGGCCAAGGGTTGGTTTGGGTTGACTTGTGCATTGGATTTGGGTTGGGGTTATTTGGGCTAGGGATTGGGTTGGGTTGGGTTGATTTGTGGATTGGATTCGGGTTGGGGTTATTTGGGCCAGGGGTTGGTTTGGGTTGATTTGTGCATTGGATTTGGGTTGGGGTTATTTGGGCCAAGGGTTGGTTTGGGTTGACTTGTGCATTGGATTTGGGTTGGGGTTATTTGGGCTAGGGATTGGGTTGGGTTGATTTGTGGATTGGATTTGGGTTGGGGTTATTTGGGCTAGGGATTGTGTTGGGTTAATCTTTACAACACGATACGGGTTGTGCGCCTAACGTTACTTCTCTGAGGTTAGCTGATAAAATTTAAAACTTCTTGCAGGGTGTGCGCCTCGTGGTAAGGAGTACTCTCTGCTAATGGCTAGTCGTATGCACAAATCTCCCCTTTCGAGTGATTTTAGTTGGGACGAGGCTTCAGATACTTATTCCTACCACCCTGACACTCCGTCCCTCTTGAGCGATTTGGGTTCTTTGGGCGACCTGAGCCTCCTGGGTGATTTGGGTTCCTTGGGTGATGATGATTTAATGGATGATCTTGAGACTTCTTCCCTTCCCATCCCCCAAGTGCCTTTACCTTGCCATCATGGTTCCTCGTTTGGCGATAATCTTAATCAAGAAGTTATTCCCGGGGACCTAGATCGGAGCCTTCTGACTCCTGAGGATGTGAAGTGTTTGATTGGTAAACTGGAAATTTCATCTGGCTATGAGCTTAAGGCTCCTGGCCTGGGGGATTCTTATCACAACCCACCTGCAGGGTATTTTACTGTGACCCTGGCCCATTTTAATAGTGGGTTTTCTATCCCTCCTCATTCCTTATTAGTCGAGGTGACTCGCACCTTAGGTGTAAGCTTCAGTCAATTGTCCCCAAACTCACTTACTTATTTCCTGGGATTCTGTCACCGAGCAACCGAGTTTCGAATTCAGGCTACTACTTCTCTGTTCCATTCCCTTTTTTCAGTACGATGCCTTAAGCCTGACTACTCCGTCTATTTTCAGCCTCGTGCTGGTTGCAAGTTTATGGTCAGACTACGCTCGACTCGAGGGGATTGGCGGTCCCACTTTCTTTTTGTAAAGGACAGTGGGTGGGACGTACCTTCAACTTGGAGCTCTAGTTGTAGTGTTGTGAAAATGAGAATGAATCATCGACATTTGCAAGTTCAGTGTCAAACCCTGGGGTTTTTTGATGATTTATTCGATCCGAAGAGTTTGTTGACCAGTGGTATCTTTTTAGTTGCTCTAATAGTCTTTTTGCACATCGTCGACATTCACTACTTTTATCCTTTACGTTTGAGTTATGAAATTTTGATGCTTTACTGCCCCTTATTTTTCTTGTAGGGTTGCGTGTGAACTTGGCCACCCTTCAAGCTCGAGAAGATACTATGGGGAGGTCTCTTTCTATCGGAGAGAAGAAAAGAGTTGATGATCGGCGCTACCCTCCCGCTCCTCGATCTTCTATCCCTACTTCGGGGTCGCACCCTCAGTCTGGTCGTGGAGGAGGGTCTAGTTCTCAAGGTCGTCAGGGGCCTCATCCTATGTCCACTGACAGCCATGCTTCTGGAGCTGTTGTGGATAAAAGAAAGGACCAGTGTACTAGAGGACATGACGATGGCAAGAGGAAAGGCGAAGTGGCCACCCCGCCAAACTTTAAGAAAGGTCGTGGAGATCCGATATCGTCTTCTCGAGGTTCTCGGAAGAACTCTCTATTCTTGGAAGGAGTTAATGCTAAGGAGAAAGTGGGGTCTTTTTGGGATATAGATGACCCTGATATGGGATGGAGAAAGGGGAGGGAGATGATATGTGATCATGACATGGCTCATTTGGTCCCTCAGCCCCTGCTGCTCTATCCCACTCCCTGGCCTTGATAGGCTGCCAGGTGCTTTCCTCGCCCCTCAGTGTCTTTTCTGTAGGGATGTTTACGTGATGTAACCAATTGTCTCTTGCTTTTCAGGCTGTGTCTCTGGCATGTGCTTATCAGGCTCGAGAGGAGAGAGGTCGAGCTGAGGAAGCTCGATTCCGCCGGGAGCTCTCCCAATTAAAGGAAGAAAATGAACGTCTTCGATCGGAGAACATGAAGTTCCAAGACGATCTTTCTTGCTTGACAAAGAAATGTGAAGAAAAGACCAGAGATGATGAGGAATTGCGTAAAGAGCTTGGTTCCCTCTATGACAAACACCATACCGAGGTGAAGACTGGTGGGATGTTCTTGGCTTCTAAGACGGGGCAGTCCTTTGTGACGGGTGTTGAGGAGAAGGCACTAGCAGCCTTTCGTGCTTCTCCGGCCTATGCTGATGAGGTTTACAGTCACGCTTTTGGTCTCCGTGATGAGGTGGTGCGAGACTGTCGTCTCCAGCTCCGCTTGACAGGCTTGGTTCCTGAGGAGGTGATTATGAGGATTTCACCTCATGTGGCAGAGTTGGATGACACCGCTCAGGTTGACCCTCTGCCACAGTTTCCTCCAGCGGGGGATGTTGACTGCGAGGTCATTGGTGCGCTGCACTTGCTCCCTGCTGACGAAGCTATCGAGGATGGATGATTTTTGTCTTTGCCACTAGACCTGTCGGAGCTTTATTCTAAGATCGTACTTTCGCATAACTATTTTGCTTAGTCGAAGTTTATTTTGATTACTATGTCATCTGGACATAAATTTTCGTTTCCTTTCAGTAATACTTCATGCTTGCTGCTTAATTAAATATGAATTTGGGCACATTTAAGCCTCTGTGGTCTCGACGGGACATTATTACCCTAGCGTAGGTATCTCGGGACTCTATTCTGGTGACCTCTTACAGTGTCTGAGCACTTTCCCGCTGGGCTGGCCAAGCCTCTTATGCTTGGGTGGCTCTCTGTGACACCTTGGGTCTCGCGATGTCTTTTGCGCGCGTTATTATTATTATTATTATTTTTTTTATTTTTTTTTGGTTCTTTAATTAAGTAAAATGAAAAGACGATAAATGCAAGAAAAACTTTTAAATTTATTGATAAACGTAACTCATGTAATAACATCTTGTCACTGACTGCTCTTTAAGTAAAAACAAACAGAAACACGCAGTCTATGCGTAAAATTTCTTTAAGTTCGCAATGTTCCATGTTCTTGGTAAGGTCTTCCCATCTGGTTGCTGAAGACGATACGCTCCTCCTTTGATTATCTCGATTACTTTGTATGGGCCTTCCCATTTTGGATCGAGTTTACCTACCTGCCGCAAGATTTCTGCCTTCCTCAAGACTAAGTCCCCTACTTGAAATGACCTATGCTTAACCTTGTTATTGTATGCTCTGGCCATTTGCGCTCTGTACCTTTCTGCTCGGAGTGATGCCTCTTCCCTGAGCTCGTCTATGAGATCCAAAGATAACCTCATCGCTCTTTCATTATCCGCTAGAGTATAATTATGGACTCTCATGGAAGGTTCTCCTATTTCTGCGGGAGCCACTGCTTCTGCCCCATAAACCAAGTTGAAGGGTGATTCTCCAGTAGAGGTGCGCGACGTAGTCCTATAAGCCCAGAGGGCACTCGGCAGTTCATCCACCCATTTGCCTTTGGCTGCTCCTAATCGGGTTTTGAGGTGCTGCAAGATAGTACGATTTGTAACTTCTGTTTGTCCATTAGCTTGGGGGTTTCCTACGGAAGTGAAGAATTGCTTGATGGAAAACCCCTCACACCACTTTCTTAATTTGGAACCTGAGAATTGTGCTCCGTTATCTGAGACGAAGGCTTGTGGTATTCCAAACCTACAGATTATATTCTTCCACACAAAGTTTATTACGTCTCTTTCAGCTATCTTAGCTAAAGCTTCAGCTTCTACCCACTTTGTGAAGTAATCGACAGGCCACAAGAAGGAACTTTCTCTGTCCAGAAGCTATGGGAAATGGTCCCACGATATCCATTCCCCATTGTGCAAAGGGCAAGGGGCTTTCTAAGGGTTGCAAGAGCGTAGCTGGCTGATGATTGATATTCGCGTGCTCTTGGCACGCGCGACAGTGTCTTACCAACTTTTCTGCGTCACACCTCATTGTGGGCCAAAAATACCCTTGTCGCAGAGCTTTATGGGCCAACGCCCTTCCTCCTAAATGATTCCCACAAATTCCTTCGTGAATCTCTCGAAGTACGTAGTTAGCATTAGTGGGAGCAAGACACTTTAGGTACGGTAAGGAGTAGCCCCTTTTGTACAACTCATTATCTACTATTGTAAATCGAGCGGCTCTGATCCGAAGCTTTCGGGCTGTAGGCGGATCTAGTGGTAGGCTTCCTTGTACCAGGAAACTGATGATTTCATCTTTCCAGCTCGGTTCACCCTCTCCCGCGCACAGAATGTCAAGAGTTGGTCCCTCCGCCTCTTCCTTAGTAATGTCTAGAAAAGTGACCCTTCTACTGCCAATGTTCGCCATAGAACTGGCCATCTTGGCTAATCTATCTGCTACTTCATTCTGGGCCCTGGGTATCTGCTTTATCTCATAGTTCTCTAGACGCGAGAGCAGCTCATTAACCCGGAGCACATACCTGGCCATCTTCTCCTCCTTAGCCCCGTAAGTCCCTTGAAGTTGGTTAACCACAAGCTGGGAGTCACTGTGTGCTACCAATCTCTTTGATCCAGCGGCTAAGGCTAGCTTCAATCCTACTATAATAGCCTCGTACTCTGCTTCGTTATTTGATGCCGAAAACTGAAGCCTTATGGAATACTGAAACTTGTCTCCCTGAGGATTTTCCAACAATATCCCGGCTCCACTCCCTGATGCCGTGGAAGATCCATCAACAAACAGTGTCCAAGTGGGGCTGGAACATTCTGCCTCCATTATCTCCATCTCTACTATGAAATCTGCCAGAACCTGGGCCTTTACCGCTGGGCGCGGTTGGTACTCCAGGCCGTACTCGCTTAACTCCACCGCCCATTTGACCATCCTACCAGATGCCTCAGGGCTGGAGAGTACCTTTTTCAAGGGATGGTTGGTCAACACTACTACCTGATGCGACTGGAGGTAAGGACGTAGTTTCCTTCCAGCAGTGACCAGTGCCAGGGACAGTTTTTCGATATTGGTGTACCGAAGTTCTGCACCCTGCAATGTTTTGCTCACGTAATATACTGGTTTATGCTCGCGCCCTTCCTCTAAGGTTAGCACTGCGCTGATTGCTTCGGCCGAGACTGCTAGATAAAGGAATAACGTATCTCCTTCGCATGGTTTTACAAGTAAGGGTGATGTGGTCAAGTATTTTTTCAAGCTGCTGAAGGCTTGTTGACACTCGTCCGTCCACTTGAATCTACTTCCTTGCCTAAGCACTTTAAAGAATGGAAGGCCTTTATCCGCCGACCGAGAGATGAATCGGTTAAGGGCGGCGATCCGTCCTGTTAACTCTTGTATTCCTTTCAATGTCTTTGGAGGAGACATGTTCAAAACAGCACTGATCTTCTCAGGATTAGCTTCTATCCCTCTAATTGAGACCATATAACCTAGGAATTTCCCTCCTCCGACCCCGAAGGTGCACTTTTCAGGGTTTAACTTCATTTTATACTTTCTCAGAATGTCAAAGCATTCTTTGAGATCTTCAGTGTGGGTTGAAGCCAGTATGCTCTTGACAAGCATGTCGTCTATATACACTTCCATGTTGCGCCCGATTGTTTTTTCAAACATCTTGTTTACCAACCGCTGGTAAGTTGCCCCGGCGTTCTTTAATCCAAACGGCATCACCTTGAAACAGTAAATCCCTCGATCAGTTACAAAGCTTGTCTTTTCCTGATCTTCAGGTGCTAGCCGAATTTGATTGTAGCCTTGATATGCATCCAAGAAGCTAAGCATTTCGCACCCGGCGGTGGAGTCTACCAACGAATCAATCCTTGGCAATGGGAAGGGATCCTTAGGGCATGCTTTATTCAGATCAGTGAAATCTATGCACATCCGCCATTTGTTGCCCGGCTTCGGTACGAGTACGACATTTGACAACCACTCTGGGTACATGACGGGGTGGATGTACTCGGCTGCTAATAGCTTCTCTACTTCTTCACTGATATGTCTGCTCTTCTCGAGACCGAACGTCCTTTTCTTTTGCTTGATTGGTTTTATCTTTGGATCTGCTCTGAGATTGTGGAGCGCATACTCCTGGGGTATTCCTGGCAATGCTTCATCCTTCCAGGCAAATACATCTGCATTATTTCTCAGAAAGGCTGTTAGGGCTTCTTCCAAATTAGTTGGTAAACCTGCTCCAATCTTGACCTTGCTCTCGGACTTTCCTGGTATTACTTCTATACATTTCAGTACTTCTGCGGCTTTAAGTCTCTCGTCTCTTCCTGATTCGTTTTCAACAATATGAATCTCGTTGTTCCCTGGATGATGCTCCAACTTCTGCTTACTTCTGGGTGATGAGTCTTTTGGGGCAGCTTGCCTCTTTCGGTGACTTGCTGTCCCCTGCAAAGTGATGGCATGACATTCCCTCGCCAATCGACTATCACCGGTGGCCTCCCCTATTCCTCCGGGCGTGGGGAACTTAAGTTTCATGTGATACGTAGAGCCTATCGCCTGAAACAAATTTAAGCTAGGACTGCCCCAAAATAATGTTGTATGCTGACGGAGACTTCACTACGAGAAACTTCACCATCTTAGTGGTCCTTAGCGGGTAAGATCCCAAGGAAAGGGGAAGCACAACCTCTCCTAATGCCTCAACTACCTCCCCCGCAAATCCCACCAGAGGGGTGTTTACTGGGGCTATTTGGGCATTGCCGATTCCTAGTTTTACAAAAGCGCTATAAAAAATGATATCTGCAGAACTTCCTGAATCCACTAGTAACTTTCTCACCCAGAAATTGGAGATGGTGGCGGAGATGACTAGGGCGTCATTGTGTTCCCCACGAGGGAACTCCAAGTCACTGTCACCGAACACCATACCTTCCTTCGACTGGACTATCTCGAGTACGGCGTGTGATTTGGTACTAGTTGTAGATGGAAGTTCTTGCAGTGCTGCGCGAATCAAAGTTTTTCTCGCCCTATTCGAATCGCCACACGCCGGGCCTCCAGAAATTACTGCGATGATTCCTCCAGTAGGGAGGTTCTCCTCTATCCTTTCGGGCCGTTTCCCTTGGTCATTGTTTCCTCTCAGAGGGCTGGACTTGCGCTGGAATTCCGGGCGCTTACTGCTCTGCTGATTTCGTGACTTATCCACGAAACCGCCCAAGTATCCTCGCTTGATGAGTTTCTCTATTTCTGCTCGCAGGACAAAACAATCTTCTGTGGTATGACCTTTGTCCTTGTGGAAACGACAATACTTGTCAGACTGCTGTCTTTTCGCGTTCTCTTTCATAGGGCGAGGGGGCTGCAAAAGACCTTGCTTTTCGGCTACCACTAGTATGTCTGTCAAGCGTGAGTTCAGCGGGATGTGCTGGAGATGAGGACTCTGAGTTACCTGCCTTTCTTCCTTCTTGACCCCGAATTTCTCATCTTCTCTCTTTCTTTTTACAAGATAACGAGGTTCTACTGCTTCTTCGATGCGTATGTACTTTTCTGCTCTTTCAAGTAATTCTTCCAAAGTGTTAGGGGGTTTTCCCGCTATTGACTCTTTGAATCTCCGGTGACGAAGGTTTTGCTGCATGATTCCTGCCAGTAAATCGTGATTGACGTACGGGACCTCATGAACGGCCTGAGTGAATCGCTGTACGAACTCTCTCAGGCTCTCTCCCTCTCTCTGGACTATGGTGAACAAATAAGACGCTGTCTTGGGATACTTCCTATTAATGGAGAATTGTTGAAGAAAACGTCTGGTGAGTTCATCCAGGTTGCCTACTGTCCCTGGGGGTAGCTTGTTGAACCAAGTAAGGCCTGTCCTGATAGGGTAGTTCGAAAGATTTTACAGTAAGCAGCGTCGCTGATGTCATAAAGGTCTGCCTTTGCATAAAATTTGTCGAGGTGATCTTGTGGATCCCCTTCTCCTTTATACTCAGGTAGGTTTGCTATCTTTAATCCAACCGGCAGCATTTCCGCTAGCACAGCTGTGGTGAAAGGGCTCCGTCGTGCAGGTGAAAATGCCATTGCAACCTCTTCTCCTCTCTTGGCGCGGAGTTTTTGACAGGATGGAGGTGCCTGGCTATGAGCTTCGTCATCTTGGAGTGCAGTCCCCTTCTTTAGGTTTGTCGGTGGCACGTTGTTGGTCCCGACTACCTCTCTCTCTGGTAAGACTCTCTCTGAATGATGCGAATGGGCTCCTTCGCCGTGTGCTCCCCTGTTCTCGCTGTGCTGCTGCCGAGCTGCGAGGTACCGCTCCACGGCTTCGGCTGCAGCCCTAGAAGCTGCTTCCTCCATCAATGCCTTCAGAACCTCTGACGTGATCAGGAACTCCTCCTGCTGCGGTCGAGCTGGAGGAGGGCGTCCATGCTCTTCCTGGGCATCATGGGTCGTACGCGATCGTGTTTGCATTCTCAGTGATCAGGTGGCAGGTTCCCACAGACGGCGCCAAACTGATGCAGTACAAAATTCAGGTGTTCAGTCTATCCGGGTGGACCCGTTGTTATGAGATAACAACCCGCACTCCTGTGTCCGCAGCAATAAATATTTGGGTCGCCACCTGTGTCACGAAACGAGATTAGAGGTATCGCGAGATACCCAACAAAATCCTCCACTCTCAAATTAGCAAACACCCCAAAATATGTACTCTCAAAAGTTAGATACTTATGCAGCATATGATGAGATCAAAGAAAAATCCCCCAAAATATGGTGAGATAGCTCATATTTATAGGCTCCCTTGATGAACCATGGGCTTTCTATTGGGCCTAACCCTTAATCAAATGCCCAATCCAATCTTTACAACATTAACCAATTCTTAATTATACTCTAAAAATAAATCACTTTCTAGACTAATACCCATCATTTTCCCTCTTTATTTTTTCCCAAAAAGCTCCTATTGTTGCGCACATTTGTTAATGTAAACGACAAAGCAAAGCTGTGGCTCACGAGCGAGACAAGAAGGCACTTCAAGACGGCCGTGGTTCCTTTGAGTATTCTGATTTTGTTCCTCTCTTTGTTGGCCCTTTTGTAAAACTTGATCTCTAGGATCATTAATGAAATAGTATGTCTAGTTTTTTTTTTTTTTAAAGAAGCATTTATTATGATAAATACTAGTTTTATAACAAATGAAGAGGTATATTACGGTAAATACTAGATAATACATGGTATGACGTTGTCTGATTCGGTATTTCCTTCAGTTTGCCTGGTTGATGAGATGCCAATCTTAGTTTAGTATCCGATTATATATATCCAATTGTACATATCTTAATACACGAGTAATATTAATGTTGATAGTGCTAATATTACAATATTGTTAAGATTGAGACTTGCACTTAATGCAACCTCAAAAGCTAGCTCGAAGAGAGAAGATTCTCTAAATAGATATATGCAAATCTCATGTATTTTATCCAACTGATATGATACAACTAGCAAAAACACAAGTCATTAGATCAAACATTAGGGTAATACCCTTACGATAGTTTGAACTCAATCCGTTTTCCCGACTCATTACTCGAACTTTCTTTTTAAAATGGGGGCTCAAAGTAACAATGCTTGATATGAGAATATTGTCCTCGTATATATAAAATTACGAGGACAATATTCTCATATCACACATTGTGTTATATATATATATATATATATATATATATATATATATATATATATATATATATATATATATATGAACAGTCTTGGAATCTCATTCGATCCACCAACATTGAGAATCTAGAGCTTGCTCATACGAGTTCAAGAGGTGGTTTTCGTGCATGTAACTTTTTTCCCGCAAGTTCAAGAGGTGGCTCTCACGTCACATAGTGCTTTGCCCAGCATAGCAATTATTTTACGTGAACCTGTTGGCAACCGTCTCTCAACGAAAGCACGATTCTGTAACGTCCATTATTCGACGAATGTCCGAGTCTCTCCAACATTCTTATGTCTTCAATCACACGCACTTTGAGAAACTTTATAGGGGGTCACCTATCCCATAAATGTCCAAAGTCAAGCACCGTGACTTTAGAGTTCTTATATGATAAGCTCCCAAATTGAAAATATACTTTGTTGATATGAGTAGTACTTATCAAATCTTTTAATTATTTCTCAATCTACAGACTAATACATGCAGAGTCTTAAAATCTCGTTCATTCTTGAACGAGATATCACAATATCAAATATTTCCTCATAGCACTATCTTGAGACTAGCACCGAACCAACTTTTGCTTCATACCCGATCCATTAAATGCCTAGATTTTATAGGATTTTTTTTCTAGAATATTATATATATTCACAAAATTGTTGTGGCTTATATTTTTCATTCAAACTTTGAACCAAACCGATTTTTTTCGTTTTGATTATTTTAAAACAAATTCAAGAACCGATCATGCAGCAATTCGATTCGATTCGATTCGGTTTGGTTTCCGCTTACCCTATTAATTAGTAATAATTATACAGGTATTCACCTCCTGTTTATTTCAATTCAAATTGGTGCCCGGTTATTTTGTTTAGTGGCTCCAAGTGAACCACCCATGTACATCGACTTTACCGACCATACACAAATTCAACTTTCACATGATGGTTTAACTCGTGGATCGGAATCGATTTCTTATTTAACTTTTCGAATAGAAACGATATCAATTTTTTCAAATTTCACATGTCGGTTTAACTCATGGATCAGAATCGATTTCTTATTTAACTTTTTGAATAGAAACAATATCAATTTTTCAAATTTCACATGTTGGTTTAACTCATGGATCAGAATCGATTTCTTATTTAATTTTTCGAATAGAAACGATATCAAATTTTCAAATTTCACATGTTGGTTTAACTCATGGATCGGAATCGATTTCTGTTGAAGGTTGGCCCTGCGTGTGTGTGACCTTGGAATAAGAGTCAAGGAAAGAATGAAAGGGAATATAAGGCTCTCAACTGCTGCAACGGTTTGACAGCAACTTCTGTTACCTATATGAAAGTCACACTTGTATATATAGATAGATAGAAGAGAGAAAAAGGCTGAGAGTTGAGAGGGAAAATTCTGTAAAACTTCTTCTTGATTTTGATAATAAACTCTATTGTTCTTGGCTGCCGTGGATGTAGGTTGAAAAACCGAACCACGTAAATTCTTGATCCATTCTTATTTCTGCATAATCTTGATGCTTGAGTGTGACAAAAACGAAGAACAGAAAACTCGATTGAGATACTATCGTGTGGGATAAATTGTTCCAATCACCGAGGAGAGTTTGCTTTGATTGAGTGATCGTAAATCACTACAAGTGGTATCAGAGCCAGGTTGAAGACATGGCGAATTCGAGGTTTGATCTTGACAAGTTCACTGGCACAAACGATTTCAGTTTGTGGAGGATCAAGATGAAAGCCCTTCTCGTGCATAATGGCTTATTTGATGCCATTAAACAAGAAGAAGATATCAACGAGAAGGAAAAGAAGACTTCTGCGGAAACAGAAGCAAAGGCCCATAGTGCCATTCTGCTATGTCTTGGCGACGAGGTACTGCGAGAAGTCGCGGAAGAAAGCACAGCTCTAGAGGTGTGGAAGAAATTGGAAACTCTTTATCTCAAGAAATCTTTGGCGAATAGGTTGTATCTCAAGAAATGTCTCTATACAATCAGCATGGAAGAAGGAAAGGACTTGAGGAAACACATGGATGATTTTAATAAAATCGTCCTTGATCTCAAGAACATCGATATCAAAATCGATGAGGAGGATTATGCAATTCTGCTATTAAGTTCCCTGCCAAAGTCCTATGAACACTTTGTTGACACCATGCTTTATGGAAAGGAATCATTAACAATTGCAGAGGTTAAATCGGCTCTGAACTCAAAAGAATTGCAGAAACTACATGAAACAAAGAAGGATCCGAATGGTGAAGGCTTAATGGCCCGAGGAAGATCGATCAAGAAGGAATCAAAATATTCAAGAAACAGATCAAGATCAAAATCCAGAGGAAAGTTGAGGTGTTACATATGTCATAAGGAAGGACACTTTAAGCGTGAATGCCCTGAAAGAAAGAAAAGATATCAAGAGAAGAACATGGAAAACGGTGATGCAACAGTTGTGAGTGATGGTTATGACTCAGCGGATGTTTTAGTTGCTGCCGTATCAGAATCTAATGAATCATGGGTATTAGATTCTGGATGTTCATTCCACATGTGTCCCAAAAAGGAATGGTTTCGTGATCTAGTTGAAGGAGAAACCGGTTTTGTACTTTTGGGAAATAACAAAACATGTAAAATCCTGGGTATTGGGAACATCATGCTAAAACTTCCAGACGGGTGCCAACGACTAATCAAATCAGTAAGGTACGTCCCTGAATTGAAAAGAAACTTACTGTCCATAGGAATGTTTGATACAAGTGGTTTCAACGTAAAGATCGAAGCTGGAATCATGAAGATTTCAAAAGGATCTTTAACTGTCATGAAAGGCACCAAAAATAATGGTTTGTACTCACTCGAAGCAGAAACAATAGTTGGCCAAATTGATTCAAGTATCACAGCTGAAAATAAGGCACAACTATGGCACCTAAGGCTAGGGCACATAAGTGAACGTGGATTGGTTGAACTTAACAAACAAAATCTGTTATGTGGTGACAAGGTAGGACCTCTTGAGTTCTGTGAGGACTGCATATATGGGAAAAGCCACAGGGTTAAGTTCATGTCTACTAACACAAAATCAAAGGGGATTCTTGATTACATACACTCTGATTTGTGGGGACCTTCAAGGGTGCAATCCAGAGGTGGTTCCAGTTACTTCATGACTATAATAGATGATTATTCAAGGAAACTCTGGATTACTACTTTAAAGAGCAAGGACCAAGCCCTTACAGCCTTTAAGGAATGGAAAATGAGGGTGGAAAAACAAACAGAAAGGAAAGTAAAGAAACTCCGCACAGATAATGGACTTGAGTTTTGCTCTCATCAATTCAATCAATATTGCAAGGATGAAGGGATTTCCAGACATTTTACAGTACCTGGAACGCCACAGCAAAACGGTCTTGCGGAAAGAATGAATAGAACTATCCTTGAACGTGTAAGAAGCATGCTTGCCAACTCAGGATTGTCAAGGAAGTTCTGGGCAGAAGCTGTTCAAACCGCATGTTACCTAATAAATAGGTGTCCCTCCTCTGCTATAGAATTCAAAACACCACAGGAAAGGTGGAGTGGTAAACCCTCAGACTACTCAAACTTAAGAACCTTTGGTTGTACTGCATATGCTCACATAAGGCAGGATAAATTACAACCAAGAGCTCAAAAGTGTATTTTCTTGGGTTATCCGGAGGGAGTTAAAGGATATAAACTTTGGTGCATCGAACCTGGAAATGAAAGATGTTTCATTAGCAGAGATGTCAGGTTCAATGAAATGGAATTCCCACTCAAAACTCCAGTTGGATCAAGAAGAGAAGATCAAATTCAGCAACACAAATTACAAGCTGTTCCAATGTCTGAATTTGAACTTAAGGAAGTAAAAGAATCTGATATACTTGAACAGACTGAGGGAGAACTAATTGAAAAGGCCTCAGAAGATTATCAACTTGTAAGGGACAGACAGAACCGACCAGTGAAAGCACCTCAAAGATTCGGTTTTGCTGACCTTATGGCTTTTGCTCTTCTAGTTGCAAGTGACCTAGATGAGGTGGAGCCAATAACCTTTGAAGAAGCAGTAACTTGCAGAGAAAAACAAAAATGGATTGATGCCATGGAAGATGAGATGTCCTCCCTAAAGAAAAACAGAACCTGGACCATGGTTGACACACCTAAGAACCAAAGGTTGGTGGGATCCAAATGGATTTTTAAAAGAAAATGGGGGATTCCAGGAGTTGAGGATGCAAGATATAAAGCTCGGTTAGTGGCCAAGGGGTTTACTCAGAGGGAAGGAGTGGATTATAATGAAATATTCTCTCCTGTTGTCAAACAAACTTCAATAAGAATGCTTCTGGCCGTTGTAACTCAGCATGATATGGAATTGGATCAAATGGATGTGAAGACCGCATTTTTACATGGGAAACTTCAAGAAACTATCTACATGAGACCACCAGAGGGGTGTAGTTTGGGTAAACCAGGTCAAGTTTGTTTGTTAAAGAAGTCTCTTTATGGCCTAAAGCAATCACCAAGACAATGGTATGAAAGGTTCGATCAATTCATGACAGGGATAGGCTATTCAAAATCAAAACATGATAGCTGTGTGTATTTTAAATCTGCTGGAACCCAAAGCCAAGTGTTCCTGATGTTGTACGTGGATGATATGCTTCTGGCCAGCAAGGATAAAAGGGAGATAAACCGGTTGAAGCAACAACTCAGCGAGGAGTTTGAAATGAAAGACTTGGGAGCTGCTAGTAAGATCTTGGGCATTGATATTAGGCGTGATAGAAAACAAAGGAAACTGGTGTTGTCTCAAGAAGACTATATAAATAAGATCTTAAATAAGTATGGAATGCTAACTTCCAAGTGTGTGAGCACTCCTTTAGCTCAACATTTCAAGCTCACGGCCTCTCAGTCACCACATGAAGCTGAAGAAATACAATACATGGAGAAAGTTCCCTATGCTAATGCGATTGGCAGCATCATGTACTGTATGGTGTGCACTCGTCCTGACCTAGCATATGCAATCAGTGTAACTAGCAGGTTCATGGCTAACCCAGGGAAAGAGCACTGGGCTGCTCTAAAGTGGGTTCTCCGATATCTAAATGGAACCAAGGACATTGGGATTAGTTACATAGCAGAAAGAAATCCATCTAGAGTTGTTGAAGGCTATGTGGATTCTGACTTTGCAGGTTGTATGGACACAAGGAAATCTCTGTCTGGATATATCTTTACAGCATTTGGTGGAGCTATCAGTTGGAAGGCCACCTTACAAAAGGTAGTTGCCTTGTCAACAACTGAAGCGGAATATATGGCAGCAACTGAGGGAATAAAAGAAGGAATATGGCTTCTAGGCTTCATAAAGGAAGTGGGACTACAACAAGGAAACATGGTTGTATATTGTGACAACCAAAGTGCAATATATCTCATGAAGAATCCGATGTATCATGAGAGGTCCAAGCACATTGATATAAAAGCCCACTTCATACGAGAAATCATCTCAAGAGGTGAAGTCCAAATTGAAAAGATTGCCTCAGAGGACAACCCTGCAGATGTTTTAACTAAGGTACTACCTGTTTCCAAGTTTAAGAAATGTCTAAACTTGGTCAGAGTTGAAAAGACTTAGAAGACAGGGGCTGGAGCAGTCAGGAGCTATAGGAGGAGACAAGGTGAGAATACATCAATCACAAGCAGAGCCAAGGTGGAGAATTGTTGAAGGTTGGCCCTGCTTGTGTGTGACCTTGGAATAAGAGTCAAGGAAAGAATGAAAGGGAATATAAGGCTCTCAACTGCTGCAACGGTTTGACAGCAACTTCTGTTACCTATATGAAAGTCACACTTGTATATATAGATAGATAGAAGGGAGAAAAAGGCTGAGAGTTGAGAGGGAAAATTCTGTAAAACTTCTTCTTGATTTTGATAATAAACTCTATTGTTCTTGGCTGCCGTGGATGTAGGTTGAAAAACCGAACCACGTAAATTCTTGATCCATTCTTATTTCTGCATAATCTTGATGCTTGAGTGTGACAAAAACGAAGAACAGAAAACTCGATTGAGATACTATCGTGTGGGATAAATTGTTCCAATCACCGAGGAGAGTTTGCTTTGATTGAGTGATCGTAAATCACTACAATTTCTTATTTAACTTTTCGAATAGAAACAATATCAATTATTTTTTTAAAAAAATAATCTCTCCCGAAGAAATCCGATTTTCCGTAAAATTTTAAAGTTGATATCTTAGGCATGCAGCTTAAATCAATAAGTAAACTAATTAAATTATTCAAAATTTTGAGATTAATTAATTTTAAAACTAGAGCCAAGTCAATTTCTAGAAATTTATTCTCTGATTTTTTAATTATATATATATATATATATATATATATATATATATATATATATATATATATATATATATATATATATATATAAAAGTTGATAGGAATCCATTAATCAACTTATTTGAATTAATATAGAGATCGCAAAATGCAATATGACAGGTCAACCCGAGGCCGACACGACCCAACGCGAAAAAAATCAAGTTCGGGTTGAGATTTTTCGGGTTCGGGTTGTGTGGATTCGGGTTAGTGCCAGGTTAGATGAGTTTCAGGTTGGTTCGCGGGTTGATCTGACAACCTTTTTTTTAAAAAAATATTATATATATTTTTATATACGGCATGTTTGAACAAAATATACAATATATTTATACGATAAATTTTCATCATTTAATATTTATTTTGTATATTTTTTATTTTTTAACAATTGTTTATTTGATTTAGTAAATATATTTTTAATTTTCTACAATTAAACTTTCAAATTTAAAACGAAAATTTTATTATTATGTGTTTAAATTAAAATATTATTTTTATTTTTTCGAATTTTTTTCATTGTTTTTTTTTAAAAAATAAATAAAATACGGGTTAAGCGGGTTCGTGTTCGGGTTGAGAGTTTTCAGGTTGCTTCGGGTTCGGGTTGAAAAAATAAATAACAAAAATTTTACGGGTTGACCCGAAACCCGACCTACCGACCTGATTGACATCCCTAAATTAATAGACATTTTTTTTGGTTGTATTTGCAACGCTTTCAAACACACGTGAATTTCGATATTTTTCCAGCACTGAATTTCAGCCACCTTACTCGGACTTTGATTTGCATGATACGCCCCTCCAATAATCCAATTAGGAAGATTCCAAGGTCTCAAATCCAAACCATCGACCCAATATGTTTTACAAACATACACACATATATATACACACACTGGCAATGTGGCATACACATTTGCTTGTATATAATATACGTTTTAAATATTATTTTCTATATTTAAATGATTATTAAATAAATTGCAAATTGATTTACAAATATACATGAATTAGTTGAATCTCTATTTATATAGAATGTTGGGGTAAAACAGAAAAGTTTTCGGTCTGATAGGTCATTTAAAAATTGTTATTGTAATGAAATATATATCCAAATTATACATATAACAGATGAATTTCATCTCATTTATGGATACGACGATTAACAATATGAGTAAACAAAAATATATATATATATATATATATATATATATATATATATATATATACCACAAAATGGGCTACAAAAATTATCATCTGCCAATGTGGCACCATTGAGCTTTTGCCATGTGGGCATCATAACATTTTCATATAATTTATTTTGTTTTGTTCAGACATTGCTCTATTTTCAAATCTAGCCCATTTCATTTTTAAAATCAAATTCAAAATAACATTTAATCCATAAAACACCGATGTTTTTGTAAATGAATGAAGTTTAGATAGGATATTTGTCACGTCCCCGGGACTGGGGTTGATTGACACTGACGTTGCTCTCAAATTTACATTCGAAAACAACAAGCCTCAGAAGTACAAAATTCAGAAACCAGCCTCTTATTCATAATACTGAATAATTCATTATCTGTTACAACTCAAATAACTAATGTTTTACAGCGGAAATGTAAAACCAGACATAAAAGTATCTTAACAAATGCAACGGGAAATAAAATAAATAATAATTGAGAGCAATAGTCTTCTTCACCAACCCCAGAATTGATTCTGCTCTTCTTCTTCTATTAATTCTTCCTCGTTCTTATCTGAGATGGGTTTGGTGGGTGAGTGATATGGTTGTCACTCCGTAAGCAGGGGCGAGAATAACACTCAGTTTTCAAAAGCCATTTTCACAGAAACAATAAAACAATAACAATATACAGAAAACTCTTATTTTCATAACAGAAATAAGTATTTAGAAATCACATGTTTTAAAACAGAAATCAAAATTAGTAAGCACTGAGCACGTTAGTGAATTTCATGGCTAAACTGATATCAGTCCCCTATATGTTCTCTCCTCTAAGGGGTGAGGCCAGAAATCAGAAATTCAGAATTCAGATATGTTCAAGATATATATTCCTACCATTAGTTCACTAAGCAGTTTCAGTGCTTCAAAAATCATATATCAGAAATCTAACATACAGAAACTGTACTTTAGAACAGAATTTATCAAACTGATTTCAAGATATTTATACATAAGCCCACTTACCGTAATTTGCTATAATTTCGGTTGAAGTCTACTGGAAATCTGGTTGATCACGCTACTGGATTTTACAGCTTCGAAAAATGCACTCTCTTAGTTCTAATTTCAAGTGATAACTCAAGATTTTGGTAACAAAAATTTCAGAGATTGATGGTGCTATTTATAGGCCAAAATCTGACTTTTAGTCTTCCAATTAATGACCATAATCTGCCATTAACAACCTTTATTCCATGTTAAATGCTTCAGTTACAAGTCATGAGCAGAATCAGTAGCTATCTGCTGGAATTTCGCTACTGAACTCCTCTGTTGCTGGATCCTGTGTGCTGGATTTTGTCTGCTGGACAATATCATCTTCTGAAATATTCTGCTGCTGGATCTTGTCTGCTGGATTTTGTCTGCTGGAAAATATCATCTTCTGAATACGAGTTGCTGCTGGAATTGTTAGCTTCGGCTAGAATTTTTCATTGCTACTGAATATTGCTAGCTGCTGCAAAATGCTAGTGTTACTGGAAATTCAGGTTTCTCACAATATTACCTCCCTTGGACTGAAACTTCGAACTCATGAAAAACTGTACAAAAAATTACCTCATGCATCATTTTTTGTACCACTTGAATATATAGTCGATGATTATTGTTTTTCAACGAGTACTTGCACCTAAAATATTAATTATAATAATTTTTTATTGAAATAATGATGCAGAGAAATTACAATATTGGTTTTGTATATTTATTTCTTTACGATTTTGGCTCTCTAAGTTAAATTAAAATTGATGTGTAGTTTGTTTTTATATATACAATTTTGTTCATTTTTAAGGTGATGTTGATGGGAGGACGATGTAGAGATGAAGTCACATCAACTTCAACAAAAAAAGATTAGAATTATCAATTAAAACAAAAAAAACAAAAAAACAAATGAAAGATACACAATTAAGATAAATATTGATAATATAGATAATCAAAATTTTAGACATTCGAATATACATATAAATAAAATTATAATTTTTCTTAATTATATATTACGATAAATTATGCGCAGGGGCACACATATTAAAATTGTTATTTTCCAAAAGGGGAAATCTTTACCAATATAGAATATATACAATTGTGTTGTTTATTATTATTATTATTATTAATCATATACCACACAACCTCGTGATTATAGATGACAATATCCCACTTGGCACCCAATTTGTTCATGGTTCCAAGCCTCAATCACCCATGGAATACATACATACATATATATATATATATATATATATATATATGTGTATATGGGTGTGTGTGTGTGGCCATAATTTGTTGTTTTATATATATAAATTTTTTTGTGGCCATAATTTGCACTTAGAACAACTCTCCATTCACAAATTCAACTTCACATGTCGATTAAATGCGTGGATTAGAATCAATGTATTGTTTTCAAACAAAAATATTTCATTTTTAAGATAATTTTTTGAAATAAAATCAGATTTAGCATCGAAATTTAAAATTTGTTATATGTTGAACATTTCATGTTCGCAATCTTGATTTTGATGTTAACAAGACTTGTTATTTTGTTTCTAATGATTTATCTTAGTGTGCAGGTAGCTGGAACTGATCAGACTTCGAACTGATCAGACTTCGAACTGATCAGACTGCGCGAAGAAACACGTGCATATGCGCGAGGGGTCCAGAAGCCCTCGCGCATCTGCGCGAGAAAAGGCGCGCATATGCGCGACACCTCCAGAATCTTTGGCGCACATGCGCGAGATGAAGCGCGCATATGCGCGAGTGGTTTTTGTGGCAAATCTTGGAGAAGACACGTATGATTATATGCATGAGATATATATATATATACGTAACAATCGATTCTTCCTCAGAAAAAAAAAGAAAGGAACGAAAAGGGAAGTACAAGAAAGAATTGAAATATTCTTACGCTTTTTGTGAGAAATCCGTCTGTCTGTTTTTGAATCCGACTTCGGTACTGTGTTCCTATCAACGCAGGCTACAACTGGACGTAAGTTTTATTACGTTTAGACAAGATTTGAATTTATGATGTTGCTAGAATTGCATGTGATTCAGATATAGCATTTCTGCTACCGTAGACAGTATAGAATTGAAGTCAGATTAAAGAACAGATTGTTTCTGTAATTGTTATGATTTTGAAAGATATTGACTGAGATTCTATATCATAATTGTGTTAGTATTCAGATTATGAATTGTATTGGCAAAGATTATGGGTTCTAGAATTATATTTGTGATGTTGAGAATGACGGGGTTATTCAGATTGTATTGTTATGCCGTCGAAACATCAGTTGATTTAGATTGATCAGATTCAGATATGATTTCGATTAGATTGTGATATTATTAATATGACTCAGAGTGTATCTTGTTCAGACATTGATCAGATTGTATACTGGATTGAGTATTGATCATAACAGATTGTGTATTGAGTTATTTACTGATACGTTGTATTCGATATTGTCATTTCAGGTTTGATATGGACAGAGTTGAATACAGGTCATCGTCTTCGTGAGACCGGAACGACAAAAGTATAATTCATGTGATATCTGGGAAGATATAACTCAAATCAGATGTCATTTGAGTTTCCCAATAAAATCACATACTTGATTATTGTTTGTCTTTTGATATGATTATGATTTGTTTATAGACTTTATATTCAAATCTTTTGGAAATGAGCATGCTTTGTTTACAGATTGTTATACATTGCATTTGAGATAGGAAAGTTTGACAGATAGTCAGACTTCTAGACGTTCGGTGTATCGTACATAGGAGCAGACACCCTCCGATTGTAGCACCACGATACAGCCATGGCCGAAGTCTAGGAATAAGACGTACAGTTACCACGATTGGTTGAGTAGGTAATAGCCGTTGACGTCTTATTCATCACGGGATCCCTAGAGTTATAGTTGAGTCGATTCTAGACATGATTTAACTAGCACTGCATGTGTTTATAGATATGGTTTCATAGACTATGAAACCCATGTTTATTGCTTTCAGTTATGACAACATGTTTATATGATTTGATTTAAATTGCATGTTTATCTGAATTGAGTTGCATGCTTATTTTGATTTGATTTCATAGATTATGAAATCTATTATTTTTGAATATGATCATGATAGCATGTTTTATGATTTAGATTGTTTCTATACATGCTTACCATGTTTTATACTGGGATTTATTCTTACCGGAGTTATCTGGCTGCTGTCTTGTTTTGTATGTGTGCATGACAACAGGTGGGACATGATCGGGGTCGAGAAGATAACGAGAGAAGATGAGTTTAGCGTGGTGATTCCGGACTTACTGTAGATTTGGTTTAGTACTTGAACTTAGTAACTGAACCCTAGATTAGTTGAAAGGCTGTTGTACAGTATTGTACTTTTATACTGAGATGTATTTTATACTGAGATGTATATTAGTTAGATTCCATTACCTTCCGTAGATACATTTTAAAAAGAAAAATTTTTAGACCCTGTTTATCTTAATTGATAATTAAATCCCAAAGATAATTTAGAAGAAAGATCAGCGTCCGGGTCCCCACAACAGGTGATATCAGAGCTGATAGTTCCTTTAGACTTAGATTATCAGAGCGATTGATCCTTTAGGATGAAATAATCAAAGCGGATAGATCCTTTAGATTGAGATAGTCAGAACTGATAGAATCTTTAGATTGAGATAGAAGGGAATGAGCGGGGTAGATTGAATTTTCTTCCTTGCATATGATTGCTAGCATAAGATTTATGTCAATGTTGACTTACATGATGTGTGCTAGCATGGTTTATCGTTTTCCCTATTACATGTTGTTTGTTATCTGAGTAGATTGCAGCATGTAATTGCCAAGCCTGAATCAGAACCAATTCTAGATCAGAGGTATATGATCAGAGAAGGGCTGAGACAGATTGTATAGATTATGTACTAATCTGTTTGATTATCAGATATACCGCCTCGAAGAATTTCAGAAAAGGGCAGTACTTCGACTGAACAGATAGATATATCAGAGAAACAGAGAAACACAGATGAAGAGGTTTCAGTCGTTTTAACCGCCGATTCTGAAGGGAACTGAGACACCAGCAGATTGTGAGAATTGGCTTGAGGAGACGGAAATGGTATTTGAATTTCTTGGTCTCACAGATGAGTGTAGAGTTAACCTGATTGAGAACCAATTGCAAAAGACTGCAAGAAGATGGTGGTTACTAACCAAAGGAGCTTTGTTGTTCAGTAATATCGTGGAAGATCTTTAAATTTGAATTTTATCAAAGATTCTTCCCTACATCATACTGACAGGACAGAAGTGCAGAGTTTACTAACTTGAGACAGGGTCAGATGAGTATTGATGAGTATTTGGCACAGTTCTTCACCTTATTACGTTTTGCCCCTCTTGTGGCTAGGAATGATGATGCGATATCTAGCCAGTTTATTCAGGGATTGAATCCTGAGATACGTACATTGGTGAATGTGAAGCAATCAAATAGTTTTGCTGATACATTGAACAGAGCCAAAAGAGCAGAAATGGTTCTGATAGGACAACAGGGAGCATCGTATGATCTTCCAGCATCGAATCCACAACAACTGCCTTCCAGAGTTGAGATTGGCAGCAACAGTGGTAAAAAGAAAGAACCATTGAAGATCGAAAAGAAACAGTTTAAGAAGTTAGGAGATGGACAGAGTAGTTCATCTAGCTCCAGTGTTTCCAGTCCGAGCCATACTGGAGTATATTGCAGGAGTTGCGGAGGAAGACATTCCACAGAACACTGCCAAGGAGTACTTAGTAGATGCAATGTCTGTAAACAGTCGGGACACTTTGTGAGAGTTTGTCCTCAAAGAGATTCCCGAAGATTTTAGGGAACAGAATCATCTGATGACACTGATTGTGGAACAGACCCAGATATAGTGACAGGTACTATTCTTTTATGATTATGATGCATATGTATTGATATATACTAATGCATTTCATATGACTATATTTGATGAAGTAGCATGGAGATATGCTGTATCTGTTGGGTCTAGTTGTACTGTAGTATTGATTTCCTAGCTTGTTGAGGAAAATGTTGATATCAGAGATTTCTATGACATATTATATACTACAGTAAGATAAGAATGAGATAGAGTTAGATTCTGATGTACTTGTGTTTTCTGATTTGATTGCATTATTGATATAAATATGCTGAACAAGTACAGAACTGTTGTAGATTCCTTTTTTAGGAGAATATAAGATTCAGACCAGATATGGCTGATGAATAGAGATTTCACAGTAAGGATTCTAGATTTAGAATTCCTTTGATATTTGTATTGTATATGACTCGATTATTACAGAAAGGAGCAGATTGCATCCTTATGTATTCAGTAGATCCACTGAAATCGAGTTTAGTATTGACAGAGTGGTCAGTATTATACAAGTTGGCTGATGTTTGCCTAGATAAGATTTCAGAATTGTGTTGTATCAGAAAGATAAATTTCAGAATTGAATTGAGATCGGGTATTGTTTGTATAGTAGATTTAGTACAGAATGGTATTGATTATACAGAATGATACAAAATGAATTGAAAGAATATTTGAAAGTTCATATTAAATATTCTGAGAATGATGATTCTTGTATACAGACATTGTTCAGATATATATTTTGTTTGAAACAGATTGTATTCAGAATAGATGATATCTGATGTTAGTATACTGATTGATTTTGAGACAGTTGATATTGTGATCAGTGACTGATCAGATACCGATATCAGAAAGTCAGAAATGTCAGAGATTGATATTATATGAGTTGACAGATTATCTGATATGATTGTGTTTTGAACTGCTTGAGAATTATTGCTTCTAGATCAGTATTTTATACAGAATGTATTGTTTGGGGAGCATATTATATTTGCAGATGATATATAGCAGTTGATCAGTATGGCATGAAGATCTGATTGATTTGTCAGAATTGATAGTATTGTTAGAATTTACAATCTTATATATTTACTAGATTAGTATAGATTATTGTTATTCTGAATCAGTATTGATACAGATTTTATGAACCGTTGAGAGTATATACAGTTCAGCTTGTATCAGAAATGAATTCAAGAATTTCAGCAGTTCAGAAACGTGATCAGAGTGGTCAGAACAGTATTTCGATAATCAGAGCAGAGTATCGGTCAGAAAAACAGATATATGATTTGGTGTTTTGTTAGACGGATTGTGGTATGATATCAGAATGTTTCAGAGTTGTATAACAGAATTGATATTTATAATCAGAGCCGAATACCAGGTAGGTATTTTTCTTTGAATTTTATTATTAACTGATTTGTTTATACCGAATAGTTTGAATCTGAAATTACAGATAGTGTCAGAAATGCATTGTAGTGGATTCAGTGTTCATTTTGCTGACTGAGAATGTATGAGATTCGAACAGACATGTATGATATAGACAGATTAGATCAGTCGTGACAGAATTTGTACAGAAATGTTGGCAGAAATTGTACTGATATGTCTGAATCGCTAACAGAGAAGACAGAAAGATAGAAATAAGAAAATTTATTACAGACTTGGTATATTTCTGATTTGACATGGGGCGTATATTTCGATGAATTTCATAATGAGACTATCCCAATATTTTCCAGATTGTGATATAATATGATTATGATTGACAGATTGTTCAATCTATATCTATTAGTTTGTAAAAGATGATGTACAAACAGAACCAAATGACACAGATTGATGTCAGAACATAGTCAGAGTGACTAGAATGTAGAAGTAGACTATATCAGATTGTGATTTTGATTAAGTTTGCAATTATGGCAGATCCTACCATAAGTTATTTTGCAGGTTATTCACAGATTGACAGGCAGTCAGAGTATATTATCCAGATATTGGAAGATATCCCGAGAACTGTAATGCTGGATGTTAGCACTAGATGATATTTCATATTGTCATTATATGAATTATGGTATAATTATAGCTATCAGATTATCAGATGGGTAATGAGATAGTTACAGACAAGATGTTATACAGTGAATACTACAGAATTCTTTTGCAGAGAAGGCATAAAAGAATGAATACAGATCAGATTTGACAGATTTATTATGCCAACGTCGGATGATGACGGTTGGTAGGGGAATGATATCCTTGATTTGAGGATAATAGATTGATAATAGCTAATAGTACTGATATGTCATGAGCTATAGATTGGTATATACAGATGTTGTATAGCCAGTATTGTGAGATTGATTTTGTCAGCGATGGAGATTTCAGAACAGATTTATTGAGATGAGTTCTGATTTAAACTCTGTATACATTTCTTCGGATATATCTGAATTGATTACTTGCGAGTTCGAGGACGAACTCAGATCTAAGAGGGGGAGAAATGTAATGCCCGAGACTTAATTACTGTAATCAGACATTGATTAATTGACATGATGGAGGTTATACGAACTTGAATGAAGAAGTCGGGCATCGTTACTATAAGTCAAGATGTTCAACCGAAAATCTCAAATGAAGTGACCGGCGCACATGCGCGAAAAAACACGTGCATATGCGCGAGGGGTCCAGAAGCCCTCGCGCATCTGCGCGAGAAAAGGCGCGCATATGCGCGACACCTCCAGAATCTTTGGCGCACATGCGCGAGATGAAGCGCGCATATGCGCGAGTGGTTTTTGTGGCAAATCTTGGAGAAGACACGTATGATTATATGCATGAGATATATATATATATACGTAACAATCGATTCTTCCTCAGAAAAAAAAAGAAAGGAACGAAAAGGGAAGTACAAGAAAGAATTGAAATATTCTTACGCCTTTTGTGAGAAATCCGTCCGTCTGTTTTTGAATCCGACTTCGATACTGTGTTCCTATCAACGCAGGCTACAACTGGACGTAAGTTTTATTACGTTTAGACAAGATTTGAATTTATGATGTTGCTAGAATTGCATGTGATTCAGATATAGCATTTCTGCTACCGTAGACAGTATAGAATTGAAGTCAGATTAAAGAACAGATTGTTTCTGTAATTGTTATGATTTTGAAAGATATTGACTGAGATTCTATATCATAATTGTGTTAGTATTCAGATTATGAATTGTATTGGCAAAGATTATGGGTTCTAGAATTATATTTGTGATGTTGAGAATGACGGGGTTATTCAGATTGTATTGTTATGCCGTCGAAACATCAGTTGATTTAGATTGATCAGATTCAGATATGATTTCGATTAGATTGTGATATTATTAATATGACTAAGAGTGTATCTTGTTCAGACATTGATCAGATTGTATACTGGATTGAGTATTGATCATAACAGATTGTGTATTGAGTTATTTAATGATACGTTGTATTCGATATTGTCATTTCAGGTTTGATATGGACAGAGTTGAATACAGGTCATCGTCTTCGTCAGACCGGGACGACAAAAGTATAATTCATGTGATATCTGGGAAGATATAACTCAAATCAGATGTCATTTGAGTTTCCCAATAAAATCACATACTTGATTATTGTTTGTCTTTTGATATGATTATGATTTGTTTATAGACTTTATATTCAAATATTTTGGAAATGAGCATGCTTTGTTTACAGATTGTTATACATTGCATTTGAGATAGGAAAGTTTGACATATAGTCAGACTTCTAGACGTTCGGTGTATCGTACATAGGAGCAGACACCCTCCGATTGTAGCACCACGATACAGCCATGGCCGAAGTCTAGGAATAAGACGTACAATTACCACGATTGGTTGAGTAGGTAACAGCCATTGACGTCTTATTCATCACGGGATCCCTAGAGTTATAGTTGAGTCGATTTTAGACATGATTTGACTAGCACTGCATGTGTTTATAGATATGGTTTCATAGACTATGAAACCCATGTTTATTGCTTTCAGTTATGACATCATGTTTATATGATTTGATTTAAATTGCATGTTTATCTGAATTGAGTTGCATGCTTATTTTGATTTGATTTCATAGATTATGAAATCTATTACTTTTGAATATGATCATGATAGCATGTTTTATGATTTAGATTGTTTCTATACATGCTTACCATGTTTTATAATGTGATTTATTCTCACCGGAGTTATCCGGCTGTTGTCTTGTTTTGTCTGTGTGCATGACAACAGGTGGGACATGATCGGGGTCGAGAAGATAACGAGAGAAGACGAGTTTAGCGTGGTGATTCCGGACTTACTGTAGATTTGGTTTAGTACTTGAACTTAGTAACTGAACTCTAGATTAGTTGAAAGACTGTTGTACAGTATTGTACTTTTATACTGAAATGTATTTTATACTGAGATGTATATTAGTTAGATTCCATTACCTTCCGCAGATACATTTTAAAAAGAAAAATTTTTAGACCCTGTTTATCTTAATTGATAATTAAATCCCAAAGATAATTAAGAAGAAAGATCAGCGTCCGGGTCCCCACAGTTAAGCGAGGTAAAACTGAAGCTATCGAGATGTTAACTGATGAGACCAACTGATCGACCAAACTTCATCAGTTCAACTGACATATCAAAGAACAGTTTAACTCACTGTCCAGCTGATGGATGATTCAGAAGAAGATCTTCAGAAGCTCGGGCAGCTGATGAAGAGTTCAACTGATAAAGAACCCAGCTGATCAGTTCAACTGACGAGTCAACTGATTTTACCAGCCTAACTGAAAATCAGTTCAGATGACCAGTTAAGAACATCAATTAGGAATCATTCAGTTGCAGATCAAGACAAGCTTATCTTAGTGGAATCCAGCTACGCACAAAGATACAAATATCTATACGATCAAAGGTACAATAATGGACATTGCAACAAAGATTAAAGCCGAGAGATTCTTGAAGGCATGTCAAAAAAGTCAAGACACATATACCAAGGAACACATTCAAAGTTGCAACGATCACATGTGATGGATCTTGAAGTAAGGTCTCAATGCCTCTATATATACAAGCTCAAGACCATCAGCATATATAACAAGATAGAGCGCATACTAGAGTGTGTGATGATAAAAAAAAAAGGGCACGCAAATTTCACATCAGCTTACAAGAAGCAATCAGCCCAGAGGGAACACTTCATCGTGTTATCAGCTTAGTTTAGAAGCATATTTCTCTTAGTGTGTGATAACACTTTGGGGTAGTTTTCAGATATCAGTTCTCACATGCAAACACACCACCACTCAAATACAGTCTTGCACAAAGACAATAAACTTGTGTATGTAGTCTTTCTCACATAGACGTTAAACAAGTGTCGACTGGAAGGTGTTGTCTTTAGTCTAGTCTAGGAGTTCAGTTATGCAGTAATGTCAGTCCTAAGCTAAGCGGGTTTGTACAAAGAGTTGTATAAATCAAAGTCTTCTAGTGAATCCTACTCGAGGGGGTAGAAGAGGTAACGTAAGAGCAGTTGAAGTCTCCGAACATCCATAAAAATATCTTGTGTATTTAATTGATGAACTGTTGTTTTCAAACTATTTGGATCAGTTAGAGTATTCGTCAGTTCAGTTGTCACCATAACTAAACTGATGAATGCAAAAACTAATCTACTCTTTTTCAGTTATTCAATTACACAGGATATACGTACAAAATATATCAGTGTTTCTTAACTAAGGATTATTTCGAGTAATTTCCGTTTGGTTTTAAAATCAAACTCGATTTTATTCATCGGTGTATACATTTTTAGAACATGAGCTATTACAGCTCTTAGAAAATATTTTGTTTGAAGCACATCAAGATGCTCTGCAAACGATCATTCATTATATTATAATATGAATGAATTAAACTAATTCAACTAATCAACTTTTCGGGTCAATTCATTTTAGGATTAGAATCAAGCTCATTTCTAGAAATTTCTTCTCTATTTATTTATTTATTTATAATTATAATTTAATTATAGTTTTAAAAAGTTTGTCGGGCCCCGTTTATCAACCTTTTTAGTTTGAATTAATATAAACATGTTATTTTGTTTTTATAAAACTTGTAAACATAACATATATGTGAATTTCAATATTTTCCTTCCCTAAATTTCAGGCGCCCTAGTCAAATTTAGTATCGCATGAAATCCCCACCAAATATTCAATCAAGAAATATTCCAAGTTTTATTTTTTAAAAAAAGAAGAATACTCCAAAGTTCAAACTTGTATATCTGTACATAAACACACATGTATAGTTTTAATATATTGTACATTTATCGTACACATGTATCTGAACACCGAATATGTTTCACTGATCTATTAGATGTGATGAAACATATAAAAATTATACATCCAATATGTGAGTGTCACCTCATTGTTGTTCAAATATAAATATATTTTATATATTTCTGATTGACGATTCATATAAACTAAAGACAGAAATGGCAACAGAGCTAGGATATATCCCACAATGGTTTTTTTTTTTTTCTAATATGTATGCCACTAGTTTAATTGACACATCAAACTTTTTATTTTTTACATGGACTATTATTATATGAGTAAGTATCTTGTTAGATGGTATCACGAATTTTTATCTGTGAGACGGGTCAACCCTACTGATATTCACGATAACAAGTAATACTTTTATCATAAAAAATAATACTTTTCATAGATGGCCCAAATAAGAGATCCGTATAATAAAATACGACATGTGAGACCGTTTCCCACAAATTTTTTTCATATTATATTTGATCATATATACATAAATATCGAGTTCTAATATTTTGCGAAATAAAAAAGAATGAAGATAAAGTTTTCGATATTTTTTATATCACAAAATTCTTATGAGACCGTTTGACATGTCAATTTTATGATACGGATATCAGAATCGACTTGACTCGATTCATGAAATCACATTATTTTTTATAATAAAAATATTACTTTTCACTTTAAATATGGACCAGATCGACTCATCTCACATAAATATATTCGTGAAACTGTATCACATATGCTTACTCTTTTATATTTTGTTTTCGAAGGTAATTATGACTGATTATGATGGGTTAAAACCGTGAAATCGTATAAATGAGTATGATATTTTACATTTTTAATGCCAGTAAAACTATATTGTACCATAATAATAATTATATATACATATACGTATATGTATATCAGTATATGTATATGTGTGTGTGTGACACTTAGACTATACAAATAGCATCCGTGTGAATTTTGCTTTGTTCGGTTTTGGAGTCGTGTAACGTGTTACTTTTGACAATTTCACAAAAGACAATAACTAGAAATGGACTGAACACGGAAAAGCAATGTACAATAAGTCGGTAGAATTAGTGCATGCTGCACACACAGGATCAGACGTTTATCAAATAAATAATAATTTCCATATAAAAATTATCTTTTTTTTTTTTTTTTTTATGAATATCTCAAATAAAATATCTATATCACAAAAAAAAAATTATAATTAAAAACCCTACATATATATTGGGCTGTAAGTGTGTCAATTTTAATTTTTTAAATCGTAAAGTATTCTAGGTATCGTAATAAAATCCCTCTTCTGGTTAAGATAATCCTTGAACTCTGTTAAAACTAACATAATAACTTGGTTTTGACACTAATTAAATTATCGAGAGGTTGTGGATTTATCAAAAATTATGATTGATGGTCAGGGACGGATCCAGAAATTAGAGTTTGACGGGGCTTGAACTTAATATAATTATAAGTTATATATATTATCAAAAAAGATATTACATTATAATGTTCAACGAAGTTGTGCTTTACGAAATTTTGAAAGATAAATTCATCTATTGTAGAACATACATCTATACGTTTAGCTAGATCTAGTTCAATATAGATTGTCCAACAATCGACAAGAAAGTCATCCTCCATTTTATTGTGAAGCGTTGTCTTCACATGCTTCATTGCTGAAAAAGCTCGCTCAGTAGTGGATGTTGACACAGATAACGTCAAAACAAGATGAATCAATCTAGTCTACATAACATATGTAAAGCCCCGAAAATTTAAAAGTCCACGCGAACCACATACATGCACTTATTAAATTCTTTGTGTATTTCAATTAAATGATCTAATTGCATTAATTAATTATGTGGTGCATTTTTACATGTTTAAAATATATTTTTCTATATGGTTGTATTAAAATGTTTTTTTAAAGGTTATTCGAGTTGCGATCGAGGAACGAGGACCGATGGCTGAAAAATAGAAAAAGTTTTTATTAAACAATTGTTTGTAATTATTTAAAAAAAAGGGTGATGCTTTAATTATTTTTGAAAATAATGAGTTTTGAGGTGATTTATATGTCGGGACGTAATTTTTATCGGTGTTGGATTTTCAACAAAAAAATACGAACTTATGGACAACCCGGCTAATAAATTCACAAACTTATTTAAACAAAATTATTTTAAATATTTTAATTAATTACTAATGGGCTAAGTAGGCTTAATTAAGTTGTTAATGGACCTAAACTAGCAATTAGAATTTAATTAGGATTCTAAGCATTATTTAAAAGCTAAAACCTACCCCAACCCCTCATTGTCACGGCCACACACCCACAACCAAATTAAACTCTCCCCTTACAAAATTCTTCACGGCACACACACAATTTTGAAAAGGAATTTTCAAAGGTTGCGAAGAAAAATTCAACCCAAGGATCTTCGGGTTGTCGTTCTTCAATCGTCAACGTTTTTATCGTGCGTTTAAAACGCAAAGGTACACCATATTCTTTCTTTACTCATCATCACACCATAGTAATTGTTTATGCACGATTTTTAAGAAAACGAATAGCAGACGCTTCAACATAAACTTTTGACCGTCCACTCTCAGTCAGTTGTCGGCACAGCTCAACAAGTGTAGAAACTTTCAAATTTTGCATCACACTAAGTTTATAATGTATCAATTCATATTTCAAAGCAATGATGTCTTGATCTGTGAAATATTCAGGATAAAAATTTGTTGCAAGCTTTAAAATATCATCATTGTTAAATGAGTCAAATGAATTTTTAGGATCTAAAGCTGTACTAAGAGAAGAGAAAGAAGTTCCACTTATGACTCATTGAACCTAGTATTTAACTACATCAAGATGAAATATATTGCTGCATTAAAAAATCAAAATGGAAATGATGCTCAATTGTAGTTTGCTGACGAGAATGAACGATCTTATATAGACGATAAAGGATCTTATATAGATAATAAAGGTCAGACACATCAATTTCATTTCTTGAACAAAAAACTTTCACTTCATGAATAAATTCTTCCCACCCACATTCTTTAAGTTTTTGAAGGAAATTTTTAGTTGTAGTAACAAATGTAATAATAGTCAAAATGTCCTGAGATTTTTTTTGAAGAATTTGACAAAGAGTATATGTTGTTCTCATAATTTTATGCATTAAGTGTAAAATGAACACGAATTCAAAGCTTGCCATGTTTCTGTAAATCCCACGAACTTCAGACTTGGCTCTTCCATTTGGAGAATGGTCACTAAGAACTTCAAAAATTTTGCAAGTTGCAGTGTACATACCTATCAATCTTTTTACTAACTGATAGTGAGAACTCCAACAAATAGCTCATACTCGCTAAAATTAGCAATCTGATTGGCCCCAGTTCCAGAATTATGTTCTCCACTTGCCAATAAATTCTTAATTTCATTTCTTTCTGCATCATGTAACTCAGCAATACAATTAGTGGAAGAGGTGACAATATTGTCCAAATGAGAAAAGAATTCTCAAATAACACTGACATACCTTAGCTACAAAAATCAATGTTAGTTTTAGTTGATGGGCAAAACAGTGGACATAGTATGTATACAGACAATCTCTGAAAAATAATGCTTGAAGTCCATTCCACGTGCCACGCATATTGCTAGCACTATCATATCCTTGACATCTGATTTTCTTAACCTTGAGGTCATGATGAACAAGAAAGTTTGATATCTCTTTTCGATTTTATGAGGTAGTGTCACTAACACTTTTGATGACAAAAAATATTTTGTCAAAATCTCATTATTGTTCACAAACCTCAAAATAATGACCATTTGCTCTCATTTAGATATATCTTGTGCTTCATCAACAATAATACAAAAGCATTTTCTCTAACTTCTTCACAAATCATCTGTCGTACTCTATTGGCCATAACATGTAAAATCTCTTTCTGGATTTTTGGAGCAATGTATGGGGCATTTTTGGAGCATTCTCAAGTACAATTTCGTCAATTTATGTACACATTTTTGAAAAAATATTCACCAATTCAAGAAGATTCTCACGATTAGATGAAGATAGAGATTCATCATTACTTTTAAAAGCACAACCTTGAAGTGCTAGCTAGCGAACAGCTACAATTGAGATCCTCAAATGCAAACAATATTTCTTTTTTTCCTCTTTATATTGTGCATGCACCATTTTATCAATATATTGCGAGAGTCTCATCAAATTTTCAGCCTTCGTCTCACACATAATATGAGGTGAAGTAGCTGCAGAACTAATATGAACAAGAAAAGCACATGTTTTTCTTTGGTTTACCTTTTTCTAGTTGTCAAATCATTCATTAACCAACATCGAGATATTACACGAATTCATATCATTCAGAAAAAGAAATCAATAGAAAATATATGTCTTATTTGTTGAAGGCGAATATTCCAACCAATGAAATTTCTAAAACCATTTTTTCTGAAGCCGAAGATTCTAATTTCCAAATTTTGTACCCAGATACTCCATCATATCTGGTTGATAAGACCCCATATTTAGATATGAACGTCTTATCTCATCTCGTACATTAATATGATATTTACATATTTGTTTTCTTTTTCCCGGATCTCGTTCAATACAAGTAGATGATGATAAATGCTTGTCTATAGGAGAGGAAATTGAAGGAATACAGATATTGGGAATCAAAAGACTTTTACAAGATTGATCTTGCATTGTAGAGACCGTAGCTGACATGCTTTCACTATTGATGATATCTCTTCTTAAAGAAAGATTATATCAGTGTCTTTCTTTTATTGACGGTAGATTGATGTTCCATTTTTGAAAATTTCAATGATATCCCTAAACAGGTAATAAAACAACCAAAACAAATAGAAATAAATCACTCGACTCTTTATGAAGCAATCAAGTGAATAGGCAGAAACTAACCTTCATACATTCATTGTGAAAAAATGAGGAAAATTGATAAATCAACGAAAAATGAAATGAAATGAATAGCAACTAAATGGAAGCCAAATTGAGAAATCATTATTATTTCCTTTTAATTATTATTTACTTATACTTTTAGAACTAAACATCCTACAAATATGAAATATAGAGATAGATAGATAGATAATAGATATTACGAAATATGAATCTATACACAAACACAACTTTATTTTTTGAATCGTTTCGAAACACCTAATGTCCTCTGCGTTTTTAATGTGTTTTTTCCTTAATTCGATAACATTTATTTAGGATTTCATGTAAAAAGAATAAAATAAGTAGCATAAAAATTTGAGAGGCCTCAACACAGAAACACATAGATACCTTCAAAAAGAGGAAAATATTTTATAATTTTACAAATTTGGGAAGATCAACTCAACTAATTGCAAATCCCACTCAGTAAATCAAGACTAATTTTACAAATTCCAAAGTAACTGTCAAATGGGTTCTAATTGTATTGCTGATTATTACTTTCTCTACTTCAGATAAATATGAAAGTTTGGTGTGTGCCTCTCTTTTTCCTTTACAAAAATCGTCTCGTTGAAATGAGAAAAGCCAACTGATGGAATGAGAATTGGAGATGTCAAGAGTTGAGGTGGGCTAAAAGAGATAGGGTTTGGATGTGTTAATAAAGTTTTAAACGGGTTGTAAAAAAAAGTTATTTTTGTGCTATGCTGCAGCTCGTTAGAGCTCATATGAAAATACGTCTCTGTTTATGATAATGAAATAAATCAAATACGTTAAACAGTAAAACGACCTAAAAAATGTTTAGTCACTCTTCTAACAGAACAATTATCGATTCCTAACATCATACAACAAAATTTAAATAATATTTTGAAATTGAATCGTTTTAAAAAAAGTGTCTACAAGTTATGTTACAAGAATAATCATATATTTGAATCGACGGAGTACAATATTTCACAAAATAATATTATAAAATAATTCATTACAAACTAATTATAACCAACATATGTTCAATTTTTTTTTGAGTGGGTCTCACTTGAGATCGTCTAACGGATCTTAATCTGTGAGACAAGTCAATCATATCCATATTCACAACAAAAACTAATATTCTTAGCATAAAAAATAATATTTTTTCATGGATGACCCAAATAAGATATTCGTCTAACAAATACGACCCATGAGACCGTCTCACACAAATTTTTGTCTTTTTTAATCGTATTACTTTTCTAAATACTATGAATCTCTTTAAGATCGGGTAGAACTTGAACCAAACACCGAACCGTTCTGTTTGGGTTGGATTGAATAAGAAATATTGATTTTTCTACACAAGCCCGTTTGGGTCGGGTCTACAATTAAACTTTTTGTAATCTAATTTTTATTGTAGTGTATTAGTTAAAAATATGAGTGAGTCTCATGTAAGATCGTCTCACAGATCATAATCTGTGAGACGGGTCAACCCTACCCATATTCATAATAAAAAGTAATACTTTTAGCATAAAAAGTAATACTTTTTCATGGTTGACCCAAATAAGAGACCCGTCTCACAAATACGACCCGTGAAACCGTCTCACACAAGTTTTTGCCTAAAAATATTATAAATATAATTGCCAAAAGATTTTTTACAAATCAATCCATTAAAATTTGTGGAGTAGGTCTCTTGTGATACGATCTGAATCTTTATCTGTGAGACATATCAACTCTATCGACATTTACAAAAAAATTAATATTTTTTTATGAATGATCTAAATAAGATATCTGTCTCACAAAATACGACCCGTAAGACCGTCTCACGCAAGTTTTTGCCAAATTTGTATATGAATTGTGAGAATTATATGCTAGCATTTAGGATCGGATTGAGTTGGATTGGTATAAATCTTTCAAAATAATAAATAAATAAATATAAACCCGCGTGATTTTTTTTCAAATTATATTTTCCCATAATACCGATATTAGCCAATAATAACAAAATAAAAAATTCAAACTTTGTAATATAAAATTTTTACGAAATGCCACGATTGTTGAAGAAAAAAATCCCACTCACCCCATACCCACATGGGATAATAAAAAAAACAATCGGTACACTATTATAATTTATTATATAATAAAGTTATTTTATTTTATTATTTAATTTATCGACACACATCTCAAGCCAAGATTTGCAATTTTTTAAATAAAAAAAGATAAAATAATAAAATTATTTTATTTTATTAATAAAAGTCCCATTTCGTGGACGTCAAAGAAACCTTACGAAGCTAAACTCCAACATGTCTTCTCCTACAGAGATTGTCACGTCCTCGCTCGAACCTTCACCCTTTGATCGAAATCCCACCGTTCCTTTCACGTGACTCCTAGACCATCCCAGCCGTCTAATCCGAAACCGTCCAAAGCCCGCCAAGTGTCCTGCGGGACACGTGTCGAAACCATGACGGTCCAACCGTTTAAAAAATCTCATCTTTTGTACTGTTTTCTATGTCTATAAATACGCACCACTCTTTCCTCCGTATACTACATGCATTGTTTGCTTCTGAGGAGAAAATTATCATTAAATTTGTGAAATTCGTTTTGAAATTTTGAAATTTGAAGTTGTGGGTATTATGGCAATGAGTTTCCCTCACCAGATCGGAGCGATATCCGGTGCCCAGTTTCCGGGGGAGGTTTCCGGGGAGGTATCGGCGTCGTCGACGGTGACCTCCGCGGTGTGGAGGGCGCCGGCGAATGTGCGGGTTTTGTCTCAGAGAGCGGGAGCTGAGGCGGACCGGCTGTCGCCTTCGCCTCCTGTGAGCCCGTTGAGGGGCGGCGGGCGGGCGGATCTGTCGGTTGCCGCGCAGGCTCTGATGATGCCGGCGCCAGTTACGGAGGATAAGGAGTATCTAGCGGGAGGAGGTGCACTGGATAAGGAGGCGCAAAAGGGGGTTCCGGTTTTCGTGATGATGCCGCTGGACAGCGTGACGTGGAACCACACGGTGAACAGGAAGAAGGCGATGAACGCGAGTTTGCAGGCGCTGAAGAGCGCTGGTGTGAAGGGGATAATGATGGATGTGTGGTGGGGATTGGTGGAGGGGGAGAGGCCCGGGGAGTATAACTGGGGCGGGTATACGGAGCTGATCGAGATGGCGAGGAAGCACGGGCTGAAAGTTCAGGCGGTGATGTCCTTCCATCAGTGCGGCGGAAATGTCGGGGACTCTTGCACGTAAGTCGATTCAATCCCTTCTTATTTTCTCTCGTAATGATTGGATTTTTGTTGGTCTTTTTGCTGGATTTGTTCATGATTTGGGATTTTTTATTCGTATCGGAATTGTGTGAGAGATCTCAATGGCCGCTGGAGACGATGAAATTGTTTGTTTCTATCTTCTGCTATATATCTTTGATCTGGTGTTAGAATAAAGATTGTTGAGGCCTAGAAATTCATCATGAAAGAAAAACATAGGAAAATGTTGGGTAAACATGGAATAAATGATATCTGATTAAAGATAGGAACTTTACACCATCTGGGATTCCGAGTAGCTTTTTGAATTTGGCAATGTATTTTGATGTGCATCATTAAGCAACATATGCTCAAATAATTAGGCGAAGATGTTATCGGTTTTTAACCAAAACTGGTGTCTTTTTAGACTCCGGGAACCGAGGAAGCCTCCCCAGTATTGTCCATTGGAGTGCACGTTATGTTTTATCACCATATGTGCGCGTTACGTTAGTTTGGTGGCATGTTATGTCCAAATAGTCAAGTGCATCTTGCATTGTTAACCTTGTACAATGTAAAGAAAATGGGACCAAAGAATCCTTTTTTTAACTTTTCCTTGCTTATATTGGATTTACCTTTAGATAACCAAAAAATGTTTGTTTGTTTCAAAGTCGGAGTAGGGATTTTAATTGAAATAATTCTTGATGCGATTCCCGTGTTCATATTGTTATCATTCTCGAATTTCAACAAGTACAGTCTGAAGTTATTGACATCATGTGATCTTTCACTTCTTCAGTATTCCTCTGCCGAAATGGGTTGTGGAGGAGATAGACCAGGATCCGGATCTTGCTTATACAGACCAGTGGGGTAGAAGGAACTACGAATACATATCACTTGGTTGTGATACTCTTCCAGTACTGAAGGGAAGAACTCCTGTCCAATGTTATTCAGATTTTATGAGGGCTTTCAAGGACAAATTCGAGAATTTCCTAGGCGACACCATCGTGGTAAATTTTCACATATAATTTATTTATCTTTATCAAATTATTCTTAATTGTTTTTTAAGATTCCCTTGTTATGGCATGAAAGTAAAATGCATTCCTTATTTCACTTAATAGGAAATTCAAGTTGGAATGGGACCAGCAGGTGAGCTTCGGTACCCATCCTATCCAGAGCAGAACGGGACCTGGAAGTTTCCTGGGATTGGAGCTTTTCAATGCTACGACAAGGTAAATCTTGCTTCCAAAGCCATATTTTTTTGGGCCTCTGTTGTATCTTTCTTTGGGTCGTTCGTTTACTTCTTGAATCATTCTTGAATCACCTCGTTTTCGTGCCATTTTTCAGTACATGATCAGCAGCTTAAAAGCAGCAGCTGAAGCAAATGGAAAACCTGAGTGGGGACTCACTGGTCCAACTGATGCGGGCCAGTACAACAACTGGCCGGAAGATACTGTTTTCTTCCGCAAAGAAGGTGGTGGCTGGAACAGCCCATTCGGGGAGTTTTTCCTTTCTTGGTACTCCCAAATGCTTCTAGGCCACGGCGAGCGAATACTGCAATCTGCCACAGGTATATTCCAAGACCATAGGGTCAAAATCTCCGTCAAGATTGCCGGCATTCACTGGCACTACGGCACCCGTTCCCACGCCCCTGAACTCACAGCCGGATATTACAACACTCGTTTTCGAGATGGCTACTTACCAATCGCTCAAATGCTCGCGCGCCACGGCGCCATATTCAACTTCACTTGTATAGAGATGAGAGACCACGAGCAACCACAAGATGCTCTTTGTGCACCTGAGAAACTCGTCAAGCAAGTGGCTTTAGCAACCATCGGAGCTGATGTTCCACTCGCTGGAGAAAACGCCCTCCCAAGATATGATGATTATGCACATGAACAGATTTTGCAGGCCGCGGCCTTAAATGTCGAAGGCAACTCAGAGGGGAAAGAGATGTGTGCTTTTACATATTTGAGGATGAACCCTGACCTGTTTCAACCCGATAATTGGAGACGTTTCGTTGCTTTCGTAAAGAAGATGAATGAGGGACGAGACGTCCACAGGTGTTGGGAGGAAGTAGAGCGGGAAGCCGAGCACTTTGTGCAAGTAACTCAGCCCTTAGTGGAGGAAGCTGCTGTTGCTCTGATGCATTAAAGTCGAAATATCGGAGATTTAGATGCTATTGTACAAGTATATCTTTGAATATCGGAGATTTAGATGCTATTGTACAAGTATATCTTTTACATATATCTAAGCAAATAGATATATGGATGCTTTTGTATTGCATTTTGAATTTATTATGATTCTAAGTTGGCAGGGATTTCAACTATGTATAAATTAATTAAAATATGTGTCCAATGTTTGTCTGAATTTTAAGGTTTGTGTTTCAAATCTGGCCCCGCTTAAATAATATTTGAAGATGAAAACTAGTCGATGGGTAAATCAAAAAGAAGAGATTGACTGCAGGTGGATTTGATACAACAAAAAGTTACAAATGTTCATACTTCACAAGAAAAAAACAATTGTGCTTAGCAAGAACGATTATTGTAAAACAGCAGTTTTTTCTAGAAATTGTTTTGTTCACAATTCATAAAAATCAAACATATCACATTGAATTTTTTAAATAAAATCTCAGTCTTTTTAGATTTATAGCTATAAAACTCAAACTTGAGGTGGAGGCACGTGAACGACCTCTCAGAGTCCCATACCACAAGGGGCCACAATTTTTTTCTACAATGTAATACTTTAATATTTTATTGTAACTCCCTTAAATAACAAAAAACAATTTTTTATTTTAGCATGTGATCCATTTACGGAGGTACTTAATACTTGTTGGAAAGAACTGTTGATTAATTAGTGGATGTTTTTGCTCCTGCTCATTTCTTAAAATATTAACTTGGTTGAACATTATGCTGAGGTTCCTTTACGTGAAATTAATGATCTTTTAAAACTTTGTGTTTCTTTATAGAAAAGTTTTATGTTTTTCGATATTTCACGGGTGTTCTCTACCTTAGTCTACAAGTTCTCTAGCTTAAAACTCGTTTGATGTTCACATGCGTGTTCGTCTCAACTGTCTCAATGTGTGGATAGTTGATGATTGACAAAATCCTTATTTGCAGAAACCTTATCTTTTTCTTATGTAATATTTTTGGCAGGTTCTAGCTGGATACGGCCTTCAAAAGCTTTTAGGCCCTGGGGAGTTGGTGCTACAAGTGATCATATCTACATGCACCCAGATCTTCCTTCAAACATGGTTCATCCTTTGTCATACTCTCAGTTCAATCCTGTGTTGTGTTTATATCACTGATGGATTACGACGATTCGCCTGGTTTTTAATTTGCCCTGTCGTGTAGAAAGTACCTTGGCCTCCTCGTAGTTTACTAAATGATATTGTAAAATAAACAGATAGATACCCTTTACTTTTACTTGACCATCATTTAAGTTGCACAAGCTTTAGTGTTGTCTATGGCTATCCTGCCAATTGATTACCTGGTGATTATTATAGAGATCTATTATTACCTTTTCTGGTTGGTTCGTTCTTGATGGGGGCTGGTTTGGTGTCTTATTTAAAGGAAGCATTTTCGAAGTTTCGGATAAACTAGGAATCGGGCTGACAACAGGCTCTCTTTGAAGCCTTACTACATTCAGTGGCTGGAATCAAAAGATGCTCGACCTTAGTACCGATGGCGAATGAGTTTTTGCTGTGCTTGGCATTGTTATAGGTGAAGGAGTTATTTTCTTTATCGAAAAACTTCCGGGTTTTTTCAGCTTGTTGCAGCTAATATCAAAAGGTAGACATTTATGTTTGAATCTCAACAGGCTTGCTTATAGTAGCTGGTTATATCGTGTTCGGGATCTAGACTACCAAATGGTTCGGATGGTTTTACAGACATACAAATGTCAACCCCTTCTCTCGCATCCCTTCATGCCTACACGTTTGGACTTCTGACAGGTCGTGTTGTTTCTGGACATTCACGATTATGCTAATACTTATCCTAGGCCTGCTATGGGGAGTGTTCGGAAGTTCGGAAAAGAAAGAGTTCATTGCAGGTGGTAGTTGCGCTCAACTATTCTTAGCTTGCATAGTTGGACCTGTTTATGTCTGGATCAGGTGGTTATTAGCTCCGTTCAATGGGCGTGGCTTGGGCAAAAAAGTGGCGCTGAAATGGATTCCCTTTTGGACCCTTGCTGCAAATGTTCTACCAGCCTGTATAATGGCTGCGTTGGCCACACTCAAGAAAGTAGTAAGAATCCAATTAGATACTCTCCATTTCTTCTTGCTTTCCAGTATCCTATTAATACACTCTAGATCTCTCCTTTCCTCGTGATGTTCGTATGTATATACGTACACACACAGACGCACACGTGTGAGGAATGCGGCCATAATAGGCCTATATGTTTACAATGGACACAGGTAAAAACCAAGAAGTTGGATGCTGCAGCAACAAGGTTCCAATACGAGCTTCCCGGTTGTTTGAGTACGGTTTCAACCTTCATTGCTGAGTTTCATGCAATGAGACAAAGCAAGTATGTATGGAGATCATATGCCTATGCCGCAATAACATTACTCATCTCCTTTGTGTTGGGAACTCTTTTGGTACCCGTCTGGACCAAGGGATACAATTAGAGACATGATAATGAGGCGTGGATCAAGCTATATCGCAGGCGTTTCGTTGCTTTCGTGAAGAAGACGAACGAGGGATGCATGAGACGTGAACAAATGTGGCAAGGAAGTAGATCGGGAAGCCGAGCATTCTGTGCAAGTAACTCACCCTTAAAGTGCAGGAAGCTGCTGTTTCAGTGCTTTATTTTCATTTTTCATATTTTCAAAGTTTTAAATTTACTTACTTGAAAATTTAAATAAATATTCTTGATCTGTTACTATAAGTGATGCCACAATTTAATTTTGGCAAAAACTTGTGTGAGGCGGTCTCATGGATCATATTTGTAAGACGGATCTCTTATTTGGGTTATCCATGAAAAAATAATATTTTTTATACTAAGAGTACTACTTTTTATTGTAAACTAGTATCTAAGCCGTGCGATGCACGGGATGAAATTAATTACTATGCTAAATTTTATAGAATTTAAATATACAAAATAAAATTTTAAATTTGAAAAACATATAAATTAGGTTGAACTTGATAATTATTTTTCCAAATTTTAGTTAAATAAAATAATTATTTTTCCTGTTTTTACTAAACTAAAATCAATCCGACGAAACAGTTCAACTTGCCAACTTGATAATTAGGTTGAAAACATATAACCATGATAAAAATTTTAAATTTAAAAAAATTAGATATGAATTATTTTTTCAAATGAGATTATTATGTTTCATGTGTTTATAAATTAAATTTAGTGGTCCATACGTTTCTAAATGATTAATTAATGAAAAAATAAAAAAAAAATTAGAAAATAAATGTTACATGTTTAAATTTTGAATTTTTTGTGATAACAGTATACAAAAAAATGAAGAATAAAAAAATAACTTAATTATTTAAAGCTCCATTTTTCGATATTTTTTACAATTGTCAAATCTTGAAACCACGAAAAAAAAAAAAATTAAAAAATGGAAAGTTTTAATAAATTTTAATTTATAAATTTCAAATCATTAAGTTAGTTTTCAAAGTGTGTATCCATAATTTGATGCAACTTATTATGGGTCGAAATGTGACAACATGATCCCGACTCTATCCTAACCGAATTTTATTTACAGGACATATTCACCCGAACCTGAAACCCCAATCTGACCTCAAATTTTTCCTTTGAATTATAATTGTGTTTGTTTTTTGCAACTCCTAACAAAACTTAGTATTTGATAAATTTAAATAAAATTTAAGGCCCAACCAACTTGAATTTAACACAATTTCATCTAAACAGAGGCCCATTATAACATTTAATATTTGGACATATGTACATTGTGTGCTTGGGCCCACAGAAAAATTTTAACCTAATTATTGTCATATATAAACAATACAACGGCAAGAGCTTCCATTTTGTGCACCATTTCTCTCCACTTTTCGTTTTTCAATGTCTGAAAATACAAACTTCCACAGTTTTTTTAAGTTTGTAATTTTTTAGGGTTTCTGTGCTATTGAGAATCAACATTTGTTGACAACATGATTAGTAGTTTGATCGATTTCAAAGATTCTCAAGAGACAGGTTGCACATATTTTTCTGAATTTCAATAGCTAATCGAAAAGCTATTTTATACATTTTGCATTCGGATTTGAACCTGGAGCTTTGTTTAAAGCTATTCCACACTTCAGATCTGAGAAATGATATGATTTCTTTTATTTGTGTTGGATCGATTTTCGGTTTTTTTATGTCTGTAATTTTTTATGGTTTATATGCTCTTGAGAATAAACATTTGTTGACAACATGATTAGTAGTTGGATCAACATTTGTAATTTTTTACGGTTTCAATGATTTCTTTTATGTAAATGGATCGATTTCGTTTTTTTAGTAAAAGCTATTTCATACAATTTTTCATTTACCTGGAGCTTTATTTGATTAAAAGATATGTTATACATTTTTCATTCAGATCTGAACCTGGAGCTTTGTTTATAAAGCTATTCCACACTTCAGATTATACAACAATCTCAAATCAACTTATATCTCGGTGACTATCTCTTGATATTTTTTTTAAAATAGTTTTTATATATAAAATAAACCTATATAAATTTTTATTCAGATAGATTAAGGAAAAGTCTCGTGCATTGATGTTCTCTTATTTTTTTACTTTTCGAATATAATAATCAATTTTTATACATATTATATTCGGATTATATTTCTTTATTAATCTTTGTTCATATTGTACATACATTTCGAAAGAGTTGGTATGATTGTTAAACATGAAAGATGTAAAAATCTCGTTTTTTATATATACTAGTATTTAACCCGTGCGATGCACGGGATGATATTATTAAAATTAGTGAAAAATGAATAGATATTTAAATTTTAAAAAACAATACAATTATAAAAAATAAAAATAAAAACTATTTTTCACTAATTTTAAAAAGTTTCTTATATACAACGCATGTCGATTAATTTTTTTGGATAATAATCACTATCATATATCAAAATTTTAGATCGTGTTAGCCTAAGGCAATAACATGATGTTTATCGTGTTTATTGTATTGATTCGGCCATCAACCTTAATACATATTTGATTATTTACTTTTCGAGAAGTTATATATTATTATTTTTTAACATGTGATAAGAAAATATTTTTAAATCACATTCAATAAAATTAATAAAAAATACTTTTTAAAAATTCAGTAATTTCGTCTAAATCCACATTCACAAACAATTTTGTGACATGACACGTATTTGACACATTTGAATGATAACAATAATTTTTCATCAATATTTTTATCCAAATGAGTTGTGATTTAATTTACAAAATCTCTTCGTAATATACACAACAGCCTATTACTCCGAAAGAAAAATGAAACATTTGATCATAAGTAGATTATGTATAAATCAGAAAAGGTATTTTATTAACATTTACTATGTGTATTCCAAAATAATGTCAACAAATTTTAAAAGGTATCTTCTAATAAGATGTTTGCTTTCTTTAGAATTGGTCTAATCATTTCCTTTACGGGACATTATACTATCATGTATCCGTGAACTTTGTAATATAAAAAAAATTTATCACATCAGTAACAAATAATAATTAAAATTTTGTATAAATAGAAGAATAATATTTTTTATTTCTTGATCATGAAAGATGGATTTCAAACTTAATGTCTCGTTGTTTCCATATGTAAGTATTTCATAACAACGAACAAATTTAAATTTAAACGAACATTACATCTTGAAAGGATTCAACTCATATATGGTGCTGAAAAGAAGAGCCATTTCAGAATTCAATTTTAGAATAAATAAATTTAATAAGATAAATTTTAATAAAATTGGTTTCTAATATAATATGCAATATTGCATTATTTATAATTTAAAATTCAAATAAGACATCTCAAGGGACAAAAAGTATACATTAGATGCTTTTGACAGAATTACAACATACATTAACTCTTTCAAATTATGGAAATCCCGAATTGCATGCATTGAGTGTCAAACATTTCTGATTATTGAGAATAATATCGAAAGTAATTTAATGTCAATTTGAAATTCTTTTGAATCTATCTCTTTTAATTTTTTTGTGCTATCTTATTTGAATTTTTAAGAAGACAAATCAAGATATACAATATACATATGATTTTGGAAGAAAACTACAATGCAATAATTCTTTAAAATTAAGGTAATTTCAAAATAATATGTATTTGAGATAAAAAATTTATGATTATTAAATAGTACATTAATGTCCATTAAAATACTTTGTTGTAATGATAATTTTTAACACTCAACCAATTTTATTTTTAGAAAATTTAAATAATTCTAATTAAATATAGTATTTCTTTTTTAGTAAGTATTTTGAGAAATAAATTATTTAAAATAGCAAAATTTATTTTTGGATGATTTACTTCATTAGTGATACTGAACATTGCAATTATTTTTATTTTAAATTTATTTAGATTGTTTTTACTTAAATTGATTGATATAATTAATGCAAATTTTTTTAATATAGTTTACTTTTTCAATATAGTTTAGTTTTAATTTGAGTAAAAAAATAAAAAAAATATTTAATACATAAATTACATTTGAATTAATATAAAAATTAATTAAATTCAAAATTGAATTAAATGAATTGATATAATCAATGTAAACAATAATTGAAGTGATCATTTATTGCATTGCACATATTTCAATTTTGATGATAAATATTTCCTTTTATAGAAATGGCATTTTGGCGGGAAATTACTATTTTTGACAAAAACTCTGCTTTTATATATATATAGATATAGATTTTTACAGAGAAATATAAGATAACTTTCCTGACCATAATTTATATGTAATATAAAGTCAGAGACCAATACATGAGAAACATACCGTTTGTTTGGGTATTATTCTTGGTGCGCTTGTTATTGATAATCGTAGATGTTGTCAACCTTTTCATTTTGTATTTGAGTTTTTGAGATGTATTTCTGTAAGATGATAAAGTCTAAACTTATCTCGTTGTGTCCCGAAATCTGTCAAAAAACATATAAAATTAAGATTTGAAATGTAAACTCATTCCATTCGAAAAGTAGTTTCAAGATACAAAATTGATATACATACTGTTTATCTTGAGCTTCTGAGAATTTGTTTTTCTACTTGTAACTTGTAAGAGTAAAAATTACTTTATAGGAGCTTTTTTTGAAAAATGGTGCTCGTGCTTGGGGTTTGTGCATATGTGGTTGGCTTGTGTAAATATTTTAACATTGGGTTGTGTTTATTTTTCTTTCGATGTATTGAAACTCTAAATAATTTAATGAAAAAATTATAATTATTTTCATAGCAGTTTATTTTTTAATCTGTAATTATTGATTGTTTTGTTAACCCAAGTCCATTTTACAAACGTTCCAGTTAAAATTATCTGCCGAAATATTTTTTTCGATTTCAACTAATAATTGTTTTATTGAACGTATGATTATTTTTAATGTTCACTTCAAACTCTTAAAAATCTAATGAGATAATTATTTATAGTATTTTTATATTTTATGGCTTTAAATATTATTTTTACAGAATATGTAAAAATGACTAATATTTTATCAAATATTTATACACATTATGTCTTTATTTTAGGCTCTTGGGCTGCCTTATTTGAATTCAAATTCAAATATGGCTAAGGCAGCCCATACGACTGGAGTTAAGAGGGTTGTCCTAAGTTAGATTTATTATTGAAAAACGATATTTTGTCAGACTTAATTTATTTGACAATGGGAAGACAAATCATTTACTCTGAATCATAAATGCTGAAGTCAGTAGTTTGAACAGAAATTAATAAATTAGGATCTCTCACTTTATTTCCTTTTTTAACTAATCATTTTGGCGGGATATTTCTATATTTGGCAGAACTGTGCTTTTATATATAGATAGATATGAGTAGGGTTGACTCGTATCACAAATTAAGATCCGTGAGACGGTCTCATATGAGACTCACTCTTTAATTATTTACCCCAATGAGCTTTCTGTTTAATTAATTACTAATTGAGATCCATAAATTTAAAACAAAAACTCATGTAAGACGGTCTCAAATGTTAATTTTGTGAGACAATTGTTCTATTTGAGTCATCCATGAAAAAATACTATTTTTTATGTCAAAATAACTATTTTTTATTGTAAATATAAGCAAAATTGATTCGTCTCAAGACTAAAGATCTGTGAAACCGTCTCACAAGAGACATACTCTTAATTAAACAAAAATCACATGGACCAAAAGCCGCAAAACTCTTCAAAATCTACAAAAAGATGAAGCTTTCATATTCTCAAAGTACTTTTTCTCATTACCAATAAAATGATCTATCTAACAAAAAAGAGAGATTCACAACACCCGAGCTTTTTTAGATATAATGTGAAGAATCAAAGGAGTCTTGAAACCTATGAATTATATATCTCGTTCCAACTTTATATTTCTAACTTGGTTTTTTTTTTTTTTTTTTTTTTGCTCTCAACCAGGGTGAGATTTTTACAAATCAATTATGATCATATGTACAATAATAAGTAATGTTTTTGATATAAAAATGATACTTTTTCATGAGTGGTCCAAATAAGATATTCGTCTCACAAAATTGATTCATGAGATCTATCAAAGTGAAATAGAGTATTTAGTTCTTTTTTCTTTTCATCCATGCCTATTGGTGTTCCAAAAGTACCTTTCCGAATTCCTGGAGAGGAAGATGCATCTTGGGTTGACGTATAGTGCGACTTGTCAGAAATATGGGGTCATATGGGATTTCCCCGTTCTCTTCCCCCATCGAGATATCCTCTGTTTCGCCCAAGAAATAAAAATGGAATCATCAAAAAATTGGAGCGTGAAGTGCATGCAATTAGATCCATTGTTTGGGGGGATTCATAGTACTATTATCAATTAAAATAATTTATGGTTGGCTTTGGTTGGACTAAAAAAATGAAAAATCCAGGCTCTGTTTATAAAAAACCCAATTGGTAATATATCTACGATTACTGCGCGTATGAAAAAAGATTCCTCTTTGTTATTTGTAAAGATATCCTATATTGGGAAACGAGGGAATCTCAAACTAAATACTTGGTGAAAGATTTTAAATTAATTGAAAAAAGTCATAAAAAAGAAATGGTGATCAGAAGATTTGTCCTATATGTGTAAATCAATATCGGGCAGATCTTTACCCGGAGTAGAGCAGAAACCTAAAAAGATGAAAGAGACCTATTCATGAACAAGAAAATACCATCGTGGTTTGGATTGAATCTTGATGAAATAATACATCAATGAGAAGTTAATTCGATTAATTTAGTGACTTTTTTCTATTCTAAGGAAGAAAAAAAAGTCCAAAACGCGTCTTTATTAAAAAATCGAAGAAAAAGTCCTTTCGTTATAAGTTAGAAAAAACCTGCTATCAAAAAAAAAGAATAGGCAAAAATAAACAGGACTGGAATCTAGACATTGATTCTTTTTTTTTTCGCAATCTTCTTTGAACCGTATGCATCAAAAGGTGCACGTACGGTTCTTAAGGGATGCAATTTTACCCTAATCAACCGACTTTATCGAGAAAGATTACTCTTTTTAGGCCAAGACGTTAATAGCGAGATCTCGAATCAACTTATTGGTCTTATGGTATATCTCAGTATCTAAGATGATACTAAGGATCTGTATTTGTTTATAAACTCTCCTGGCGGATGGGTAATAGCCGGATTAGCGATTTATGATACTATGCAATTTGTGCGACCAGAAGTCCATACAGTATGCATGGGCTTAGCTGCGTCAATGGGATCCTTTCTCCTAGCTGCGGGAGAACTTACCAAACGTCTAGCATTCCCTCACGCTTGGCGCCAATGAGGTTTTTTTTATTTGAGAAAACAAAGAGAACTATGCCTTCGCCATATGAATATTAAGTAATAATAAAGTAATAATAGCATGGCACTTCGAATTCGATATGAAAAATTTTTTGTATTGTTCAAGGGATTATTTCCTAACAAGGGAAGCATTAGGTTAATATTTATTCTATTCTGTTCATAATAATTGAACAATTCTGTTGGTAGGAACAAAGAGAAGCAAGTTTATTCTATACTCGATAAGTACCAATACGCAACGATACCATTTTCAATGATTAAACGCGTCCATCCTTAATTTATCTTCAAAAGAACTTATTCGTCAAAAAATTCCTTTATTTATTTTGTCTTTATTTTTGAATTTTTCTAATCTATGGATAAAATTAATTATGATAAAGCCAATATTATAAAGACAATAAAACCCTATTGTTACGTTTACTCGCGTTTCTCGAATTACTGCGTTTATCCGAGTGATCCACAAACGACGAAAATTTCTCTTTTGCTTATCCCTATCCCGATGAGACGAAACTAAAGCTCTTATTTTCTGTTGAGTAATAGTTCGAGTAAGTCTTGAATGAGCCCCTCGAAAGCTTGATGCAAATAAACGAATTTTTGTTCTACGTCTCCGAGCTATATATCCGCGTTTAATTCTGGTCATTTAATAAATAAGACTTTGATAAATAACTAATTGATTTCCTTTCTTTCAGTTATTCTTTTCCCCTTTCCTGGTCATTAATAATCAAACGAAATTTTCCAATGTATAAAAAAAAGATTCCAACGGCTTTGGCTACTATAACCTTCCCAACCACGATTTTTTCTTTTTGTAGGCATTTTACTGCGAAATACGAAATAAATAATAAATTTTATTTTGCTAGGTGTCAAAAAAAAATAGAGTCAATAAAAAAAATAAATATAAATTAAATGGATTATAGAAATAGTGGGTTCCTTCGTTTCTATGGTTACTTCTTAAACGGTGAGGTCTTCTCTATACACCGGAGCCTTTAACTTCATTTAATCAATGTTATTGAGAACTTGTATAGTTCACACCACGCTCTTTGGCTCTACCCCTGAATTATCCAGTAATAGGTCTTTCACAATCAGACCCGCTTATAACAGTAACGGTATTTAATTATGAAAGTTAGCTGGGTAGCTGACCCTTGTAGTCCGTTCTTGACCGAGTGGGAACTTAATTTTTATGTTTTTTTCATTTAAATTAAATAAGATTTCTTCCGCTTAATGGATAGCCATTTGCTACCAATGGAGAATTACTTATCATCTTAAATTCAGGTGATTAGATTTGCACCAACGGAAACCATAAACTTTAATACACAATATAAGCGATCAATTTCCTTATTTTTAGATAGTGAAGTGAAGGGCGTTCCTTCTTCTATTCTATCCTATTCATAGGTACTGATCATTCATACTGGAAAGCGTTTTTCTTTCTTTTTTTGTGCCAGCTTATGATCTAAACGAGTCGCACATACACCCTAGTACATGTTCCTCGACGCTGAGGACATCCCCCCAGAGCAGGGGATTTCGTGACATTTCGAATTGGCTGTCTTGTATTTCTAATAAGTTGTTTAATAGTTGGCATGTTGAATCATATACATAATGGGCTGGTTTAGATTGATCCTAACCGGATGATTATGAATTTTTTCTATTTAATAGAATAGTAAACTCGGAGATAAAATCTAAAATCACGGATTTGAACAAAATCCATCTTTTTCATTCAACTGCTACAAGATCAATAATTCCATAAGCTTGGGCTTCTGTTGCTGACATAAAAACGTCTCTTTCCAAGTCTTCAGATACAACCCATAATGGTTTGCCCGTCCTTTGTGCATAAACCCTTGTGATGGTTTCGCGTATTTTCAGCAGCTCTTCCGCTTCCAGGATAAATTCTCCCGTTTGCGCCTCATAAAAAGAAGCAGCAGGTTGATGGATCATTACCCTGATGATACAAGGGTTTTCTATCTGGTGTGATGAAACGAACAGAAAAGAAAGATAAAGAATAATAGGAAAAAAGATAGAATTATATAACCGTACGGGCATCGTCTTTTGTTCATTGCATACGGCTCTAGAATCAAATTGACTCTTTTACCCTCCATTGAAGATTGAAGAAAGATAAAAAGAGAATTTATCAGCCCCAGATGGGTAAATGATCAAATTGCCACCCTTCCTTTCGTAGGAGTTCAAAAATGCTATAAAAAATACTATGATGGCTCCGTTGCTTTCTATTTTAAAATGGATTATTTGTTATATCTTTGATTGAGCAATCCCAAAGTTTCTTTTTTTTATCCAAAAAATCTTTTTCGCGCTCTTTTTTATAACAAAAATATTGTTTAAGAGCCCTTCGGTGTGAAAACAAAAAAGTTTGTGACGCTGGATTTGACTTCCGATAGATAATTGAAAATCGGAAATCCCTAATCCCAAATTAGGTACCTTGGTGCCAACATCTTTCAACTCATATTTTCAGTGTTTTATTTCATGTTTTTTTAATGCAAATGTCAACAATTTAATGAATAGAAAATACTCTACATAATATTATTTGTAATCTAAGCCATTCATCTATGAAATCTACGACGAATGAAAATAGATATTGTATTTTTGGTGCATGTATTTGTCTATGTGATTTCGATCATCAAATTTTTCAAATTTCGATTTTAATCCGATCTTTTTTTAATCTATTTTACTCTCTTTTTTTTTTTGATGTAATGTTAAATAGTGTAATGTCCAGCCACTACTTTAAATGAAAAATCAATAAAATTATCAAAATTATATGACTAAAACTTAAATTTTGATAATACAGACACGAACTGCATACCTTCAAACTAAACTTAGAAATATTCCCGAATGAAAATATGCATTTGGGACGTGAAAATATATTATTGAATAAAACTAAATGTACAACCAATATATCGTTACAGCGATATTTACAATTATTATATCGCGAGAATTTAATGTTATGTCGTGAGATTTTGTATTCAGTATATAGTGAGATTGTAACAGATTGAATTTGTTTATTGATTTTTTTTATATGGTACAAATTGATATACAAATATCGATGTGACGATGTACGTGTAACACCATCTCTATATTTTTTCCTACCTGCGTGAACGTGTGGGCTAACATGGGCCTGTCCATAGATGATGGACCTAAGGCGAGGCCTGTGAAGATACAATATGGCCCATAATACAGGCCCAACATAGTAAACGAGAAATGCTAGATAATATCTTCACATGCTTATGTTATATTTACTCGAAAATATGAAACACAAAACCACTTGAATACATCAGATAACATTCTCAATCAAATTAATAAAATAAAAGCTAACGATATAACTCAAATATTTTAACAATAAAACAGTCCGAATAGTATGTTGATCATTCGTCCAATCAGAACAATTTAATATATACTTATGTATGTTCTTGTATAACTAGGAAACAAATTTCTGTGTCTTATGTTTTGGTTATTTTTTTCAAAATAGAGGCTTAAATCTTTATTTTTTTGTAATATCAAAGTCGAGTTTTCCTCCTATATCTTTCAATTTTTGACTATTTTTTGAAGGTAATTCGTTGAACCTTATTCGAAAGCGGATTTGTCTGCTTATTCAATGGATTCTAAAACTGCATTTGCAATTGAGGAAGCAAACTGGCCCTTTACCTTTGCACCTTTGCTGGCTTGAATGGGAGAAAACGAATGTCTAAAACTCATATAATGAACCTCTTTGATTAACCCCTAAAATGGGAAAAATCGATGAGAATCTCATCCATTAGATATGATTCGCCTTGACCGGATCAAATAGCGTCAGCGACTTTCTCGCTACATGAGATTGAATGTCATAACTCGTATTTGTATTTTACGAAGAAGAACCGAGATTTAAAAGAAACAACTAATACCACGCTAAGACCGAAATAAACATATTTCCAATAACATGTGACCACATGAACACTTCATGTTTGTAACATGAATCTCTCAATTTGGAAACATTATTACCAATAATAAAAAAACCCATCACATTCTAGTTAGTTCCAAATTTAATTAAAAAAATTAGAAAAAAATCTAAGAACATTGTTCTTAGGGATATATTAATTAATGGGGAGTTAACTTAATGTGTTCTTGAATTGAAATTGAGGGATGATTCTTTGTATGAATGTGGATATCTATGAAAAAAATGAGTTCTTGAAATCTTAAATACAATGAATGGAGATTAATTTATTTAGAGATATTGAGACATTTCCCCAAGATGGTTATTTTATATACATGTGAAGTTCTATTATTTTATGGATGACATGCAATTAATCATATAATTTTAGTGAATCCACATGAAAATTAAATAAGAATATACATACACATTTGATTTTTATTATCTTATGATAATTAAATTTAAAATAAAACACATTGAATATAATATAAAATGACTACCACTACTAGTGATGGACTTCATTGTTGAGCAATTTGTTGGAATATTTTTCGGGCTAATTTTAAATAATAAAATGAAAATATTCAAATTAACTTATTTAAATAATGGGCATTGGCGACAAATTTATGTTTATTTCTTATATTTAATAAACTAATAGATTTACTCTAGGAATGGTCTCATTCATTAAAAAAAACAATAATGGACCTAATTAATAGAATATGATCGTTAAAGTTGTATCAAACCTATGATTAATAAGTATAACATTATGGTTTGTTATTGTCTTATCGGTAATTAATTAATAAATGATAATAATCAAACATTCTTTCTTAATTTTTTTGCAATAGGGAAAAAACAAAGTCTACTTTTATATTTCTAAAATCAAAATTATAGTTATCAACCTATTTTGGCACGGATTAACTTTGGGTTGGTAATGCACAAGAAGGTATTATGACTTACTACCATTAGGAAAAGTCTCGAAGAAAAAAATCTCATTTTTTGTTTGATTCTGTACCGTAATGTAATAACACGTGAGAATTCGAGTACGTAGTACGAGAAAAATTTGGTTAAACGACCTGCAATAAAATCATCCGATAGGGGCAAACAAACGATAACGAATCAGTTGTTGTGCTAGAATCAGCCGCTACAGATTTCATTGTTGGCGAAAGGTTTGAAGACGAAACTAGAGGTAACTTTTGAATTGAGACTAAAATCATTTTATTGAATTAAAATTGATTCATAAACGACTTTATAATCTAGGGGTGTCAAAATCCGACACGACCCACCAACTCGACACGGTTCAACCCGAAAAAAATAAGGTTTGGGTTTGGGGTTTTCTGGTTCGGGTCAGATCAGGTTAGACCCGACAGTTGACCCGAAAAAAATGATCGGGTTGGGTTGGTTGAGTTTGGGATTGACCGAAAATTTAATTTTTTTTAATATATATATAATTAATAAGTATTGCATACATTTTTTTTTATATATTTTATGTCTTAAAAAATATTTATTGTATATTTATATCATAAATTTTCATAATTTAATATTTATTTTGAACATTTTTTTTATTTTTTAAATAATTGTTTATTTGATTTAGTAAATATATTTTGTTTTTCTACTATTAGACTTTCAAATTTAAATCATATATATGAGGGAGTTTTGTTATTATGTGTTTAGATTAAAATATTAGTATTATTTTTTGAATTTTATTTAATTTTCTTTCAAAAATTCAAAATCGGTTATACGGGTATATTCGGGTTCGGGTTCGGGTTCGGGTTCGGGTGTAATAATTTTCTATACTTGGTAGAGCAACCGAAACACGAGGCTTGAATTGTTATACGGTTTAAAAGATCAGAGTTTTACAATTACAACTAGCTATAATTTTTGGTAAAATAACGAGTGATCAGTCCTACTTGTTCTAATGTAGAACTCCAAATAGCAATAATTGATTGATCATATTTAACTAATATTGTCTGTATAAATGATTTTTTGAAATAATTCTAAATGATTTTTCATATTTACATATACTTCTAATAAAAATAAATAAATGATCAATGATTATGTATCATCGTGACGAATCAATGGAGTCAAACTAGATCTTGCGAAGTTTCCAAATGAAATAAACAAGATTTAATATTGCAATTTTATAAACTTAAAGTTATAAATTAACTTTTACACACTTAATTCCATGTGAACTTCTTTTAAATTACTTAATTAATTGAATAATCATTAATCTAATTGTCAAAGTATTTAAAGTTGTTGATGCAATGAGTGTCTGTATATATATATATAAAATAAGCCAATAAACTACATTAATTAACTCATTAAGTATAGGAATGGTATGTTCAAAAAAAAAAAGTATAGGAATGGGCAGAGCAAGATTAAGATTTTATTTCGAAAACAAAATTCGTTCAATAAGTTGGAATTTTTTGCTTTTGGTCATGTAAGTCAATAAATTTTGTAGGAATGGACGCTTGTTATTTTATCAAAAACTATGGTTTACGGTAATAGTGCCGCTAAAATCAAATAAAACAACATGTTTTTATTGCTCTAACAAACATGGCTAATTAGTGCATCCGAACAATCACTCTTCCAATAATTACACTCCTTACAATCAATTAGAATCGAACACACGATCTTGGTTCTGATACCAATGGAATGACCGAATGGTTGTCGTTTTATCAAAAACTATAGATGCTGATAATTGTCCAACTCAACAATGTAGCAGCCCAAACGTCGCATTTCGATTGCTCTAACAAGCAGAGAAAATTGATTACACCCAACACATTTTGATATTAAATCTGATAAATTTGTCTTTTATTTATGTTTCATAGAGACGTCTGAAATGTCCAATGTTCGATTAAGATTGTTTCCCTTGGAAAAGAGATATATATTTCAGTGGATTCTATCATCTTTCAAAGGCTCCACATACTGTTGTCGTCGTTCCAATCTCAGTCTAGGTCGGGTATGGGTGTTGTCACGCCACGAAACCGAGACGTGTAATCAGCGTTGCTTAACAATTAAAATCATGAAACAACAAGCCACGTAGTGCATAAAATAGCCAAAAGTCAGTCTATTACACATCTCATGATAGTTTCTACAGTGTAAAACACAAATGCGAAGCGAGAACTTAAAGAAAAATATAACTAAAACCACGCTTGAAACTTCATGTCTCGAACTTGATCACCAACTCCAAAACATGTGTTGTTCATCATCTTCCAACTGATCTTCGCCATTATCCGAAGATGGAAGTGAGGGGGTGAGTGTTTGGGAAAACGCTTCCAATCATACACAAGAATATCGAAATATACATACAATATGAATTCAAAAGTGAAATATTACAGAATAGATCGCAACATGAAATCGAGACACGGGAAAACAAAATTCGAAACAAGGCATATATAATCATTACATTATTATTTCGAAAGATATAACGAACCAAAAATGACATTAAAAAACATCATTTTCAATCTTATTTACAACTTGCCATTATGGCCACCTTCCCTATTTATATACCACGCCACACATTTCATCAACCTGCACTTTCTGCTCTTTTTCTTCTGTCACATTCGCAATTTAAACATATTTTTTTTGTTAGAAAACAATTCAAATTAACCACATTTTCATTCCTTACTATCTCAACATTTTCTATAATCCATAGAAAGTAAAAAATATATATATCTCGATGCCTCGTTGTGATCTTTGTAGGCCACCAATGTTGCCAACATTCCGAAAGGAGGATCTTTTCTCCGGTCGATGCATACTCGTAAACGGTCCGGTGATAGTTGGAGCCGGTCCATCCGGTCTAGCATTATGTGCAGGCCTTAAACAACAAGGAGTTCCATTTATCCTTCTTGAAAGATCAAACTGCATTGCTTCGTTGTGGCGAAATCGGACATATAATCGCTTGAAACTCCACCTCCCGAAACAATTCTGCGAACTTCCTTACGTCCCTTTTCCCAAATACTTCCCAGAGTACCCCACAAAACATCAGTTCATCGACTACCTCGAATCCTACGCAGAACGGTTCAAGATCGAACCAAGGTTCGATGAAACAGTCACCTCTGCTAAGTACGACGAAACTTGCGGTCTGTGGCGCGTTAAGACTAGCAAGGGGAAGTTTCCGGGGGACGATTCCGTGACGGAGTATATGTGTAGGTGGCTTGTGGTGGCTACTGGAGAGAATGCAGAGAAATTCGTGCCGGAATTCCAAGGATTAACAGAGGAGTTCAATGGGGATGTGATTCATGCTTGTGATTATAAAACGGGTAAGGTTTATAAGGAAAAGCGTGTGTTGGTAGTTGGCTGTGGGAATTCAGGAATGGAGGTTTGCCTTGATTTGTGTCACCATAATGCGTTTCCATCAATGGTGGTTAGAAGCTCTGTAAGTAATATTTATTTTCATTTCTATAATTACTTGATAATTATATACATAATATTTAATATTATGTATATATATATATATATATATATATAGATCCATGTATTACCAAGGGAAATTCTGGGAAGATCAACGTTCGAGGTGGCGGTATCGATGACGAAATGGCTACCAGTTTCAGTCGTGGATAGAGTACTTGTTGCATCAGCCAGATTAATCCTGGGAAACATAGAAAAATATGGGATCAAAAGGCCATGTTTGGGGCCTTTACAGCTCAAGAATAGTGAAGGGAAGACACCAGTATTGGACATAGGCACTCTCTCAAAGATCAGATCCGGAGATATAAGAATTGTGCCTGGAATCAAGAGATTCTTGAGCGATGGAGCCGAGCTGGTTAACGGCCAAGTTCTTGTGATCGATTCGGTTATTCTTGCGACAGGATATTCGAGCAATGTCCCATCTTGGTTGGAGGTAAGATTCAAACTGGTTTATTAGGAGCTACAATAGACTCGTATAATAGTTAAAGTTAAGTTAATCATTTTTGTAAAGCGAGAATAGATACCGAATAGTTGCTAGAAAAGTCTATAGAGTACAATCTTGCTCCAAAAGGTGAAATCGCTCACCTTAGACGCCCCTCACCCCCGACCCGACAGGAATGTGAGAGGAGGTAAATCATGGTGACTCAGACAACCAGCAGTAACTAGACCTTATGCTACGCCGCGCTATAGAGTACAATCTTGGTTGCCTCATGACAGTGTCATGCTTCTATTATTTTAGGATTAAATGTAGAAATCTATAACACAAGTTATTTTGAACCTGTCCCCTAGAAAGAGTGTATATATATTACATGTATGTATAGGTCAGTTATATCTGTGTGTCTGATTCCATGTGACAGTTATGGAGGTTTGGTTCATTTTAGATTCTGTATGCCTGAATTCGAATCTAGTCAGTATTTTTATTTTATTTATTTTTGCTTAAAAAAATATTGGTAAAAGAGAAATGTTGCTCAAGATTGATACCATAGGATATGAAACTAAATTATATAGAAAATATAGTACGAGGAGAAATTTTAGGATTTTCACAAGATTTTTTGGTATGACAGGAAAATGATTTCTTTTCAAGAGATGGATTTCCGAAAACGCCCTTTCCGAATGGATGGAAAGGTAAAAGGGGACTTTATGCAGTTGGCTTCACAAGGAGAGGACTCTCAGGGGCATCAATGGATGCCATTAAAGTTGCACAAGATATAGGCAGAATCTGGAAAAGTGAAACAAAGCAAAAGAACCATTCGGTAGGCGTCGCCTGCCATCGACGATGCAAGCCATAGTTGTGAGATCGACGACGCCGAGAACTCTATAAAAATTATTATTGAATTTTTTTGGTCATTTAATGTAATTTTTTACTTGGAGGTTGAATGAGTGATTTGAGTCTGTTTTAGAGAAGAAGAATGTAAACTAAAAGAAGCCCTCTTCATGACAAGTCCCAATACTTGGTTTTGTTGGGGATTTTTGTACAAAGGGAGATGAGGCTTTCCCATTTAATTTAGTCTCTTGGATTTGGTGCACAAGTTTGTGATGCTACTGTTTATTTCATGAATTTTAATTTAATTAGCTATTTTTTTAGTAATTATTTGTTTTTTATTCTACTATTTATACATAGTCACTTGTGATTCTTTTTAGGAGTAACATTTATTGTGACTGTGATTTTGGTATACCCAGAAGTAGGTCTCCTGTGAGACGTTCTCACGAATTTTTATCTGTGAGACGAGTCAACCTTACCAATCTTAGAATAAAAAGTAATATTTTTTCATTGATGACCCAAATAAGAGATCCGTCTCACAAAATACAACATGTGAGACCGTTTCGCACAAGTTTTTGTCATCATTGTATTTGTCAATTAATATTTTTAGAGGGTTTTATATCTTTATCCTTGTAAAAAATTAAAGATCTTTTTATTCTTCTTTGCCAATAAACTTCCTTGACAAAGAAAATGCTAAAAACACACGATTGATAGAGATATAAATTCCTTTTTATAATTTACTAAAATTGAAAAAAGAGTTGTATCAAAAGCATCACATTGCACATATTATTGGAGTCTATGAAGCTTGTGGCAATATAGTTATCATTAATGTTGTATTTGGAATAAACCGTTTAAATTTGAGAACAAATTTTTAATAACGGATTTCAAATTTGTGGATTTCAATATTATCAGAAAAGCGCTCAATAGATTTAGAGCGGATCTCTTGTGAGACGGTCTCACGAATCTTTATCTGTGATACGGGTCAATCCTACCGATATTCACAATAAAAAAATAATACTTTTCGCATAAAAAGTAATATTTTTTCATGGATGACCCAAATAAGATATCAGTCTCACAAAATACGACCCGTGAGACCGTCTCACACAAGTTTTTTCATAGATTTAAATATTGGATTCAAATATATTTTAAATTCAAGTTTTTCGATCCAAACGGAACCTTTATTTTTATTTAAGCATGCGAACGATCTCTTTGGAAATAATATTTTATTTAATTTGGACCGAATTATCTAATATGAGAATGAATGTAATGGGATTTGTCTCCAAAACATTGTCCACTTGAAGCAATTTAAAATGGTGGACCTTATTTCCATACAATTCTCCTGCATCCACATTCTATTCTATTCAATGTGAAGCCGACTCTTCCCTGCTTTTGGTTGGGGAGAAATGTTTGTATATTAAAAATTCACCAGAGTTTCATGTTGCTTTAGCACATGGAGAGAGCCCACAAAGACATTTTCTTTTAACTAAATTTAAAGATTTTTTTTTTATAAAAAGTGACGTATAAATAAATCACTTTATGGTTGCTAAGTTTATGTTACACCGAGAGTGTTACTTTCGATGCATTTTTATACAAGATGTTCACCAACATATGAGTTCAAACAAAAAATACGAGGTTCATCAGTAATTTTTGTTTTGAATTAAAATGTTCGATCGAACACCTTGTATAAATTGCACCGGGACGGACTAACACTTTCAGAGTATCGTAAACAAAAGTCTTTATGATAGGAGGATTTTTGTGTTTGTCGCTTAATGCTAATGATAACGACAAATGTTATAGCTAATGATTATGACGTAATTCAAACCTTTTAACTTATACATCGACTCAAATGTTGTGTTTCGATTGTTATCCTAGCATGAACACTTACTGCTTCGCGGCATCAAAGATTACAATTTCAACTCATTCTTTGTAATGATTATTTGAAATCTATCGAAACAAATGACTCATATCATAAGCTCGAACGCTATAACCTAAATTATTTAAATCAATATAATAACTCTCGAGCAATTTATCTTTCCGCGTATCAAAATTTCACAAATCTCATTTCAAATCATAATTTCCCTTCAGTAGCTGATGAGAGTATGATTTTCCTATAGGTGATCTTTCATGATTTACCGTTGAGAGAAAAAGATATATCAAACTCTCGATTCTTGTTTGTTTGCTAAGATAAGATAATTATTTTCCATTAATAGTTACTTGATTATTCAAATTCCAAGAGTCAAGAAGACTCGAAAAATATTTTAATCGAATTTTAGTCTAATTCAAACATGTTAGAATTTTAGTCTCGATCGAGCTCAAATTATTTTATTCAACATCTCTCGAAGCTGGCAAACTAACATGATATAATTATATAGTAAGTAAACATTTGCACCTCTATTCCTTACATTATACATACAACCCTACATGCAAGCTAGTGCTCTGTATAGTATTTGGCTTTAGCAGAATTTCTTCAGCAAGAACCTTACCAATCTCAGATAAAATGTATCAATTTCAAGGCTTAATGGACATTGTAATAAATCAAATTTCACCAGCTTGGTTCACACAGAATCATGTTAAGAATTCACAGACATAGTATTAGGGCGAAGATATGGGTAGATGAGATCCTACCTATGTGGGCACTACCCTAGCTTCATTTCAACGGGTAAGATCTTGCCACACAAACAATTTCAAAAAAAAAGTGAGTCCTATATATGCATGGGCAAATCTTGGCCATTCATCCTATCATGGGGCAATACTCACATGGATAGGATGAAATAAACCGAAGATATGAAAGCTTAAAAATTACTAAAAGAAGGGCACGGAAGCTACATTTGTACTAGTGTTTGGGAAGGCGAATATTCAGGTTAAGTTTGTGCGCTCGATTCCGAGCTTGCTTCAAACTAGAACCGCGGTATCCGGTATTTTGATCTCATTTTGAATTTTCTTGCATAATCTTTCTTGATCACATTACTGATACTCCTTAAAACGCACTTAATCATCTCATTCCGTCACACCGATTCTTTTCCAATGGGTTCAAACCCTTCGTCGCTCATTTTTCTTTTATTCTACTTAAATTTTCTCGCCCCATAAATGGACAGTGTGTTGTTAGACATCACAATAACCAAGAGAAAGAAACACATGGGATGGTCACCAAAAAGTATATCCTCTAGCTACTTCCTCGACTGCAGAAAGCCCCATTCCTTCATGTTATAATGAAGTTATTGTGTTTCACATATGTCCATGGAAGGTCGGCATTACCCTTATATCTTATCTTTCTTAGGGCCTACTCCAAACAATTTGCTATTTAATGCACCAAATCTTTGTTGGGTTTCTTCTGAAATCATAAATTCATTAAAGAAATCCAACGGTTCTTTATGGGTATGTAGGGCAACAAGTGGATTTAGCACAAGGGCAGGCAAGAAAAACAAAGTCCCTCTTGGAGTTTGGCGCGGGCATTGGCTTATCCTACTCTATAGGAGGTTTAGAAAATAGCAACAATCCCCATAAAATACATGCACTATGGTTCAAATTTTTTGGTCCTTCCGATTCTGCGACAAGGAAGACTACAAAGGTAGTTTGGCTCTATAAGTTTCACAAGGTTGCACGGAGAAATCTTAGTCATTTCATAATAATAGTAATAACAATAATAATAATAAACGAAATAAGCAATATTCATCGAAATTCATAGGTCCTCTACTGCCTATATATGTACGCACCCAGGAAGTACATGCTGATGATTGCTCATGCTAACACGACTAAGGATGGACCTCCAAAGGCAAAGACAAAACAATGATCTAGAAATATTTCCGTATGTGAGTCGAGTAATGTGCGAAAAGTGAGGAAGAGGGAAAATTAAATTCATATATAAAATTTTTTGCTACTTTCAGTTATCATTCCACAAGTATTACCATATGCTTTAGGTGTTCGGTATCTCTTGAGCTCCTAACATTTTGAACACATCCTTTTCCTCAAAAACTTTGGTCATTTCAAGCCCATACCCCATCCACATAACTTTACGTTATTGTAAATATAAAAGAAGGTAAGATGTTATGTGCATCAATAAGGGATTATCCTCTTAAGTTTTAACTTCAAAAAAACTGCAAACCTAACAAAATAACAAAAATTATATCAAGTTGCACCTTTTGCATACAAGTAAATGAAGCGCATGTACTGAAACTGGCTCTAAAACTTTTCATTTGGTAGAAAGCATCTTGTCAATCTCACCATTTTGGTTATACATAGCCACGAGTTTCTTTGCATACGATGGCATATGCTTATCAGCTCTGCAACCATATGTTTTCGAACAATCAGATAAAATAAAATTGAGACTATTAACACAAGTTACAAGTTTTTTCGCAGCCATACCTTTGTTTTCCCCAAGCACGATTTACGTGAAGGTAGTTGCGAATAGTGTGGTAATCCAAGGAATAACGAGCAAATTCAAGACCCTTTGGACCAATCTTGGAAAGAGTAATGGTGTCATAATATAGAACCTTCTATACTTAAAAAACTTTTTGGCTAGGGAAGAATCATTACTAGATTTAAAATGAACGCAATTATGTCACCCACAAACTTTGGAGCAGGTTGTGTCGGACCTTTTCCTAAGAAAATAAACGGAAAAAAAAGCTAAAATTCAGCAAGCTATAGGAACCATAATTCTTCATAATATTATGCAGAAAAATGCTTATTTTCATCACCCAACAGCATATTCATATCGTACACAGGCCATATATTCAATTGTAGCACTACGTGACATAAGCCATTGCGTACCCAATTTAGCATTATCGTCTGCTTTTACAGTTTCCATGACGAAAGGCCGTCTTTCACCCTAAAACAATCACCATGAACTAAGCCATACACAGTTTCTATATAGATTCCAAAATGGTAATGTCCACATGCCAAAAGATATGCTTACTCGGCTCACTGTGGGAGTGATTTCGAGGAGATCTTTCACCAAGTTAAGCATCTCCTTTCCACGTTCATTCCTGCCATTGGCAGATGAGATTACAAACAAGTAATACCGAAGAATAATGCAAATAGAAGTGATTGCTTCCCATGATTTAATATATACAAAAACATGACAATGAAAAACACAAATTTGCATGAGATCACCTGACAGTAACATATTGTGGATGTTGCGTCATGCTAAGTCCTGAAAATTTTGGCACGCCCATGTACCCAACTACCAAATCCTAGAATGGTTGAAAACCAAGTAATTAACAACTGTTTTCTGTGGACTTGAGCATTTACCGATGTTCTAAAAGCTATAGCTTAGAGTAATATAACTCAAATGTTTTATGTTGTAAACTGGTTCGAAAGTCGTATTTCGATTTCTGTAAGACACAAGCTAGCGAGAATAATTGATACCCAACTCCAGCAATCACTCAAACAAAGATTTCTACCCGTGATCTTAGTTTTACCCTAACTCTACCATTGAAAGCCTATCATTCTAATATTGCTATTTATAGGGTTGCTTGTGTAATGAAGTATACGAATATTATTTATTTCATGTGTGTAAGACATTTTCTTTTTGGTGTATTTGATTCAGATATGCATACTTAGATATTGTACAGGACTATGAAGGTGATGGTCCAGTCCAAGCTAAAATAAACACTCAGCAAGTAAGTTTAGGGTTACAGACTAATGTTTGATGAGGTGAGACAGTACTGACATGAAATAAATATATAATTGTTCAACTAGGGAATACGGGGAAGCAAAGGAAGACAAAACCAGAAACACAAAACATAAGACTATTGAATTAACGAGGGAAGCACTCACCGCTAAAGCATTTGTGTAGTCAAAACAGCTGCAATAAGACAGAATTATGCATGTTATTTAGTCTCAAATGGATAAAAGAAACTAAAAAGGTAGGATTTTATTTTAGTGCATATTTTGTCAAAATGAAAAATTAACAAATTTGAAACAGAAAATGGTAGTTGATTATTTTAAGGGCAGAAAACAAGAAAAATTGTTAGCTTAAGAAGCAATTGTAACAAACGATAATAGCATAGTTAATGAGATATTTCAATGGATTAACTTTTGAATCTCGCTTGGGCATGTATGTACATGTTTAATACAGGAAGACATGAGCTAATCACTTCAACCTTTAATTTGGGCTGAAGTTTGTCTATTATTCTAGTTCCTACTTTCATTGTTACTTGAACTTTTTCAAGATCACTGCTACTTTTTACCTGCATCTCGTACAACTAAGTTTTACTGACCATTTTGATTCGTCATCTCGTCAAAGAGTCTGAGTTATCTGAAAATATTCTTAATAAATGATAATCACTGGATACAAGATTTCAACGAAATTAGAAATTACCTATAGCAAGAAGGAGCAATTACATCAGTCAACTCATTCGCTGGAAGACAGAAATATGGAACCTGCTCTAGTAAGATTATAGAATCTAATCACAAAACAGAGTATACAGAAAGGCATGAGAAATGATTTCACTAAGTTACCTCCTCAATGTGGCCATCTAAATGCTTCAAGTGAACCTATAAAAGACAAATAGAAAACTATCTTAAGAATCATTTTTAGTAATCACGTAATCATTTGTCATGCAACAGTAGCAGGTTTAAGTATTTTAATACACACAATAATAATAGTATAAGAGATGATGATGATGATACAATGTGTATGCCCCGGTAGTTGTAAATGATAATGTACAGATTCAAAACCTATCACATGTTAAGTATGTTAAATTGGCCATTCATTTCCACATTTGGTCATAAAATCACATAAAGAATGTATATCTGCCTCAGACTAACAAGAAAGGTATGACTAAATGGTATCTGATTGCTAACCCAAGATTCTGAGCACATTTAGGATTTCAGCACTTATAATAAAAACTTGGATTCATTAAAAAAGAAATAATATGTACATGAAGAGACAAATTCAAGCAAAACCTTGTAATCTTGCATGAACTCATAGTGAAGAACTGTTTCTGGTTCACTGCTAGCAGCCTTTAGAAACTTATCTAAACCTTCTCGTGTACCATTATCGACTGTTGAGAAAAGCGAACAGGTATAAAGAATGTTAATTTAGAGAATTTCAAAACGAGATTGTCTGTCGACCGTGAAATAAAAAAATGAATCAGAAGACTAGTGGTTTCCTCATTTTTGCAATTAAAAAAACCTAGTGGTAACGGAATGAAAGAAATGCACTTGATAATGGTTCTAAAATATATAGTTAGTGAATAAAGCAATATTATCAAATACAATTAAATAAATATAGTTACCACAATTGGTTCCGAGAACATAAAGCTTTTCCAAATTCAAATAAGGCTCCACTGATCTCAGTGCTGCACTTTAACAAATTACTCTGCATTAAAATAGTGCAAGTCAAGATAAAACAGTTAATTGAATAAAGCACATGACATGTTGTAAGATGATAATACCTTGAACTTGGCAGCCAACGCCACAAAACAGAAGACGTCTCACACCCGCTGCCTGAGAATAAAAAGCAGTTGTTTACTCAGTCCACCTCAGAAAAGTGGGCTTCACATAAAATACAGGGTAAAAGCTTCATAAAAATACTTGAAAAAGAATCTTCAGGATTACATATATACATTTTTTGATTGGTGTCCACAGGCTTATATTATTTAATCATACATAGGTTGACATCCAGACCAGTTACTAAAAGAGAAGTGCAAGGAAGAACCTCGACTAATGCCAAAGTATTAAGATTAGGCGACAACGTTGGCTTAACACCTTTGGCAGCAAGAATTTCCTCTGGTGTCCTAATTTTTACAGATGATTAAGTTCAAAAAAAGATGTCAGTCATTTGAATCTATCAAAACTAATCATGTAACCAATAGAACAAACCTTGCCAAGATAGGTCTGGGAGTAAATCTATCTTCTGGATCACTGAAATGACATAACATAAAGTTACAAGAAACACACACATTAATGAATGATGATAATCATCTTTAAGAGGGTACAATTAGACTGCTTTAAAAGGATCAATACTTTTGCACACAGATAACAGCTTCAACCATGCCAGTTCTAAGCATTTCCATAGCAATTGTGGTCACTATACCAGTCCACTGAGCCCCTAAAAAGTAAGGTTATGTGGGACATCATTAAGTATGTGTCACTTAACCAAATGATAACATTTAGTTGCATTATGATGCATATTAGTTCATAAATAAGCATTCATTTCATCACTCGAAAAAAGAACAATGAGCTACAAGAAACGGAAGTGACCAAGCACTCAGTGATTCAATCTGTTCATTAGAAGGGAGAAAACATAATGTATTCTACAAGAATTTCCTTCACATGTTTAACCAAACAACGAAAAAATTTCAATTTATACTCGCACTTCTTAGCAATCCAAATTTTTTCATTTACAGTATCGTAACTAAATGAATACAAGTAAAATACGCATAAAGTGCAGAAATATTTAAAATATAAACTCCATATATTAACACAAATCAAACACTTTGACCGCTAGAAGATAAGAGAAGAGTCAAAGAGAGGACATTGTTAGGAATCTAGGAAATGAGGCATAAGAATCAACTTGAGGAGATTACCCTCGACTGGAATGATTTTCCGAGCATAAAGTAGATTCTCATACACCCCCATATAAGTCTCATCCATGGAACTTGTTTTCCTGCTTCGTCCGTGGACAACAGGTTCAAGAGCCTATAACAGCAAAAGGAAAGCTTAGCTACATGCCAAAACACCACGTATGAAAATCCCCTGTAACATGATAGATACCATAAATATTTGCATGTCATAATTATTGAGAATGGTCATCATATCCCTTTGAATCTATTCACAGAGTACAATGATTGTAATAATCAACAAAAGCAAAAAAATATCTATCAGCTATAAAGGATCTGAGATATTTCAGTATTTGTTGTTATCATAACTAATAGAAGAGAAACGGCAATACACTCGTTTGTAAGTGCAATACAACAACAGTTAATTATTTGACTAAAATAAAAGATAGAAGCTTAACAACTGATTAAGGCAAGATTGAGGAAAAAGATGTAGCTCACTAAATATATGAAGAGATGGGACAAAGATATAGGCTCACCTCAATTTTAGACATGCCGTCTCCCAAGAAGGCACAAGCGTTTTTGACATGAGCAATGTAATATGTATCACATAATCCGCAGTGGCTGGTCAAAGAATAACAAGGAGAACCAACCATTGTTATAATTTCTTTGCATCATTCAAGCTTTAAGTGTTTACATGAAAAGGAACAAAGCGGGTATATTTGCACTCTCCGTGCCTAAAAGGCATAAATTTAGGGGAAGACAAACAAGATGAGCATAACAGCCATCCTCTCAAATAAAACGCAATCTCAAATTCCATGTTCCAGATAGCTAAAGTTCGCCTTCGGATGCATTATAAACATGTTTTGCATGAATGGTGTAGCCGGCCCTTTGCAGCACCCGACTGTTTCAAATCCGTTGCAATGGTGTGGAGCTGGGTAATTCCACACGTTTCGAATTAATATAATCTCTCTAGCAGCATGCCTTTAACCATTGTTCAATAGTTATCCACAGAAATGAGTCAAATGCCCCCCAGGCACATCAAAACTTGGAACAATGACTTAACCTTCCATTCTCATGCAACTGTCATTTTTCTACCTCCATGGCTAAGGTTTTACACTGAACCGTGACTAACAAACAACTAAATTCTTGGGCCACCACACAGAAATGAAAGATTGGCAGCATTTCAAGAAAACATATGGCAAAACAGCAGTATCAAAGAATGTCTTGAACCTGCAATGATCCTTGGCGGGATAAGTCCCACCAGGAGGAATGGGCCTGGACTTCTGCCTCCAGTCATCTCTCAATTTCACCGACTTCGACCTTGTTCCTTCTGCACCTTTCAAAATTTTCTTTACCAAATGAAACCCATCAAACAAAAAAAGAACAAAAGGTGGACAAGTGAATTTTACCTGTAGAAGATGAAGAATTAATGGAGAAATTGAAGGGAAAAGAGTAGATAATTCCACTTGTCAAAGCCATTTGCAACTGAGTAAGAGCTATTGGTGAAGAGTGTGTTTACCGAGGAGGTGTGCGCCACAGAAGTTTGGCTGTTAAAATACCGATAATTCATTTCTGTTACGGCGTCGTATGGTACTTGTTTTTCCTTTTTTTATAAAATAACATTACTTTTATATTAAAATATGAATATATTCTCCACTCCAAAAAAATATATATGATTATATACTCAACAAAATAAATAATAATATATAAATAAATAATTTAAGAATTGCAGAAATGTCATTAATTAAAAATAAAATCAATCGTAAATTTATAAAGTATTATATAATTGATAAATTTATCATTCAATGAATACATGTTTAATTACTTAAAAATTGATATTAAACTTATTTAATTTGGTTAATTGTTTATGAATTAATATATTAAAAATTGATACAATAATTTCTTTTGTTAATACAATTTAATCAAAAAGTAACAGATAAAAATGTTTTACAATTTAAATTATTTAAGTTATGTCCACAATATATTTTGAACAAGTTAAAAATAAATAATGAGAGAGCAAATAGATTTGTTCGAGTGGTTGATTTTACCGAAGTTTTATACACTTTAAAATATGCTAAAATTTTGGACTTAAATATTATATGAGTAGGTCTCTTGTGAGATGGTCTCATGAATATTTATATGTGAGACGAGTTAACTCTACCGATATTCACAATAAAAAGTAATACTCTTAGCATAAAAAGTAATAATTTTTCATTGATGACTCAAATAAAAGATCTGTCTCACAATACGACATGTGAGAGCATCTCACACAAGTTTTTGTCATATTATATTATTTATTCAGCTTGGTCAAAACTCAAAACTAAGTTTGAGTCGAGTTTGGTCTCAACACCCAAGTCAAATGCATTGATGAAATTTCGCCTATCGACAATTTTCCAGTGAGTTCCAGGCAGGGCCGTACCTCTTATGAGGCGAGAGAGGCCATCGCCTCAGGGCCCGATCCTCACAGGGGCCCAAAATAAAAAAAAAAAACACAAGTCTCTTGTTGTTGAGGTATGCACCTAAATAGTATGTGCAATGAACATTTTAAAAAAAAAAAGGACATTGATCCATTGAAAACATGATTAAATATGATGATTATGTTCGTTGTGAATTTAATCAAATTATGTAGAGCTCAAACAATAAAGTTATGCGGCTCATTAATTAAATTTTTTAAAATTTTGTATGAATAAAATGGTAATGTTTAACCAATATATTTATTATTTTATCTTTTGTCAACTCATGTGTTAAAATTTTATACTTTAATTGTCGAATATTTGGTCTCTTTTCTTGAATTTATGTAGTTGGACCCATTTCAAAAAATAAAACACAAAAAATTGTGATAAAATATTATATTTATTATATTTATTATTTAAAATAAATCATATATTTTTACAATATTAGTTCATTATATTTATCATTTTGTTATTTTGATAGTTTATATTGATAAATTTCAATTTTGGCAACATATCTTACAATTTTTGTCAATTTCAATCTTTTTTCAATATAATTGTTTATATAATACTGTATTACGTTAGAGTCATGTTGATGTTGTAGCGCATGAAGAAAAAATCGCAAATAGATAAATATCTAACTCGTAAATTATATTTTCCTTATATCTATTGTTTGGTTATTTTTAATTTGCAAAATGAGCTTTACAGTTATTTATCACAATAATTTTTTTTAACATATTGTCTCAGGCCCCGTGAATCACAGGTACGGCTCTGGTTCCAGGTCTCGTGAGAAAAACTCAAAACAAGATAATTTTGTGTGCGTTTTATCGAGTATGAGTTCGGGTTTGTGTATTTTTTCAAATCTCCGCTGCAGAAGATGGATATGAGGATATTATCTTCGTTACTCAACTCACTCCGATAATAGTAAGTTATTATAGTCCATATCAAATGTATATTTTTAAAATTAGCCTTATTTATTGAAAAATGTATAATATAGGTTATTATAATTTAATAATTCTAAAATGCTCTTTTTCTTTATCTATTTTCACATATCAATAAAATTACTATAAGAGAAATAAGAGTCATTTCTAAAAATAATTTAAATAACTTATTTAATTATGCATTATTTCCTTTTTTAATATTAGTAATGAAAATCAGTTAAAAATAATATTTATGATAAAAATATAGATTAATTATTATAATACGCAATTAAGTATAATACTTAAAGATGATAAATAAATTAATATTAATCATACGAAAAATAATAAAAATAAAATTCAATTGTGAAGAATAAGCTAGCAATGTAATAATATCTGTAAAAATAATATTAAAAACATAATATGAATATTAACGTATTTATTTGTGTTGTACGTTTTTATTTATAAATTACAATTATGGATTAAAAAATAATAATTACTATATATTATACTCCTAGATCCAACTGTTAAAGGAGAAGAAAGTAACATAACGATGATATTGATGAGGTGATTATGATAATGATATGGTTTGATTTTTTTGTTTATTAAATCATGGATTATTAATATTATTACTAATACTACGTAATTGCTTGCAAAAGATGCTATAAATTATTGGAAAAATATTTTTGACTATCAAATATTTTTATGTTTGTGGAAATAAGTTTATATAAATTCATTTATTAAAAAAAAAAAAGTATATAAATTTTTTAAAAAAAACTAACACGCATGCAATAACTTGGTGCCATGGTGAAGAGAATATTGCATGGGAATTTTTAAAGCAAGGGCAGTTTTTGGCAATGTTCTAAAAAGCGTGAAGCACCCCGCAATACGGATGTCGAGCTCCAAGCTTTTCAAGCTTAAGCGAGATTAGTACATGTTTAAACGTGAAAAAACGCTTTTTATCTTTAGTGTAATTGTAATTATCTTAAACCAATAAATAGATTAGATAATACATAAATATAAGTCTGATACATTAATTCTTATATTTATAAAAACATAAAAATCTCAAAATTACAATATTTATTTGTTTTTGCAACTAGACCACATTAAAAATACTAAATATTTGTCAAATCACTATCATACATGCTTAATCATAATTAAAATTAAAAAAAATAAAAATCTAAATTATAGAGTAGGTCTCTTGTGAGACGGTCTCACGAATCTTTATTTGTGAGACGGGTCAACACTACCGATATTCACAATAAAAAAGCAATATTTTTAGCATAAAAAATAATATTTTTTTATGGATGACCCAAATAAGAGATCTGTCTCACAAGATACGACTTGTGATACAGTCTCCCACAAGTTTTTGCAAAAAATAAAAATAAATAGATCGATTAATTGTGCTTAAACACGTTTAATTAAACAATTTAATGACGTTTAATTCGATCAAACTACAATGTAACCACTTTTCTCGGAAACGAGACGTTTTTGTCGAGCTTCGAACTTGCACTTAAGCGAGCTATTTAAAACATTGGTTTTAGGTGGTTTTTATTTGGCAGGAGAATTTTATTTTCTGGAATAAAAGGATCTTAACTCCCACTTATTTTAAAATAAAAACGTCGCCACGGGGTTGGGGGTGAAAATTTCTGATTAGATATAATCAAGATGAAGGGGAAGACGTAATTCGTGGGCGAGAACTGGCTCAAAATCTAACATTTGAGATAGACATTTACCTAATAACACCAATCACTGATGAAAGGTACCTTTACACGAGTTCATTTGGTGAATGTTGGTTGATATTCTTTGCATTAACATTGCCATGTTAGAGGAGCCGTCGAGAAAATCAAAATGTAAAATATTCTCTCTGCACGAACATATCGCATACAAGTCCAGCATGGAACCGCAGAAACCTTGTTCGACTGAGTTGAGCAGACCCATCATTTACCTTTCTTACGTCTCTTCGTTCCAACACAATCCGAGCAGTACCATTTTCCCTTTGGTTGCTCTTTAAGGCCAACACACCCATAGTGAAACCATTCGATTTTGCACTGCAAACAGAAAGCTCGATTCCGTCAGAACAATGACAAGGAAAATCAATATTAACTGTCCCCGCCAGCCCTCTCTAATCATGGCACTGATGCTTAGGAAAAAATATAACAGGAGATTATGGGATTGTAACATACATCAGGATTATCGCATGCAACCATTTCTCCATAGCTCACTTGATTGCAGAAACAATATGTTGGTTCATTAGGATCAACTGGTAGATCTAATTCCATACTCGTATTTGCCGCAGTTGTTATTGAAGCAGCCATGGAGGCAGCAGCAGTTGCAAGGCGTGTTCTGCATAAAGGATGGTTTATTTTGGTGAAAAGTATAGTTCATAAAAAGGCACTGGGACGTTTATAAGAACCACAAATGAGAATGCTTCTAGACGCAAAACCAATGGGTTATAACATGCAAAAAAGCAATCTACATGGTAGACAAACAAGTGTTTGCAAACGGGAGCACGGGACTGAGGACGATAGTGATATCTTTTAGACAGGCATACCACATACAGTTTTTTTTTTAAAAGCATACCAAATACAGTTGAGCCATAAAAGAGAAATTAGGTTTAACTTCATGTACCAAGCTTGAGGTTTGGACTAAATTAGAGGTGTCCTCTTTAAGAATCACAACTGCATCGACTCCGATAAAATGGTAGTCTTATCATGTCTTTGCATTAAATTTCTCAAATTTCTTTAATGATTGCTCCTCGATTGACCAATGCATAAAATATATTATGTCTTAAGGGAAATAATGAGGACGAGTCTTCTTGTTTATGTTATTTCCGATGCAAAACAGTTACCTAATCAATATCACACAAAGTGTGGTAAAATTGGAATTGAAACAGGGATATTAAAGTACAAGAGCATAAAATTTTTAAAGCAGAATGTATCCAGGGTAGCAAGAAATTACTTTTTACGCCCTCTGTTACTAGTTTCACCAGACCTTCCAGCTTTAACATTGTTATCAACAGTCGAAGGTGAAGATACAGTTGAGGACATGGAATCTTTTTCTGAAACATTTGACATCATTAACAAAATTCATTAAAAAAATATCTCTTAAGGTTTCAACGTTCGTGCAGACAGAAAATTGAGCAAGCATGAAACAAATGCAAGTAGGAAAGATATAAAAGTTGCAGATTACAATACCACGCCGAAGATCTTCATCAAATTTCTTCAGATATCGATCTAGCTGTTGAATATGGGAATCCACCTGTGGCATCAAAATATATCACTGTCTAGGAAAGAATAACATACTATAAAGATATGGAAGACACTGTTAGATGCCAAATCTAGATTTTTACAATAATATTTCCAAGAAATGTAGAGCAAAAAGACTACGATAAACGCAGATGTCTTAGTGATCGACTTGGTCCCACAGTAATTTATCCTTCTATCAGTATTAATGGACCAAAAAGAAAATAACTAATGGATTTGAAATATCGAGCCTTATTCTTCTTCTTTACATCTAGAGAAAATGTATAAAAGAAAAAGGCAAGTTGAAACAGCACCAAATCACAATACATTTAGACCAACTTGACATACAACTAAAAATCGGTATTATGAGAATTGACTATTCTCTAATCTTAATAGTTAAGTTTGAATCCTTCTTCGTTTAAGTCGTCAACTGAATAATACATAGTCGGATACTTAACCATTCGGTATTAGATGAGGTACAATGCTATAGTTGAAAATCATATCAGATGTTGGAGGCACAAAACATATAAACAGCATAATGTACCCATGTTTGTGAAGACTAGTGCAATGATGCGAAATACCAGGATTGAAATAAAGTAGCAACAGAAAAGGAACAATTAACACATAGCACTGTTCACATGAAAGCACTTACATAATTGTGAAATGCTATTGACATCACACAAAATGGATAGCTTAATGTATGCTATCAAGACTTCGGGGGGAAAAATCAGAATAGTATCATTTGGAATGTAGAGTGCTATAATTTTATTTGTCAACCCACTGATAAACAAAACATCCAATTTCCTACCTTGTTCCATTCTTTGCCTGAACTTGAAGCCAAGTCCCAGCATCATTTAATATGTTATGGAAGAGTTAAACCACCCCACCGCACACAAATGCACTCTCTTTATCTCTATGTTACAGATTGCTTGAAAACAAGGGGATTATACATAGTTATATAGTACATGCACCTGATAATTCAGGTATTATAGGTGATAAGTGTTCAAGAATCAAAAAAAACTAAGGGAAATAAGCCATAGCTAGAAAAATAGATGAATGATAATCCTGACATTGAAAGGTGGATCACAAAATAATGGTTTGGAATGCTGAAAGAACAATAAAACTGAAGAAATATCCTAGGAAACATAAGGCATTTCATTTTTACCAAATCATATGCCTGAGAAGCCAATGAAACTTTCTCGTCAGCAATCCTGATGGCATGTTTTTGCTCATCCAAAGCTTCATCCGAGAATTTGAGCAGAGAAGAATTTGGAGTGATGTTACCGGACTTAATGCCCCGCTTCATATCAGCTAGTTCTTGTTCACAACGCTGCTCATTTTGCCGCTGTACTTCTGTTGAACAAAATAGAGAGGATAACACATATACTAGAAAGAAGTAGCTTCAAAATTAATAAGTTCGTATATTTAGTTTTATGTGGAAAGAAGTTTATCATATCTCAATCAAATGCAAACACACACAACTTGCAAATGGAAAAACTGTGAAGGTTGAAATAATCATTTAATATCTTTCATGGAAAAAAATATATGTGACTTCAAAAGCTCAGATTGAGGGAGCATATGCATTTCTTGAGAGCTACTTGGCCACATAATGCAAAAATAAAGGACAACAGTTGTCGAATGGAGCTCAAATTGAGGGGGAAATGCATTTCTTGAGAGCTACTTCGGCCACTTTAATGCAAAAATAAAGGAAAAGAGTTATGAAATGGAGCTCAGAACTGTGATATTATACGACAGAAAATTTCGGGCTTTGGCATAAAAAATCTGAAGAGGAAAAAACAAACAAATTTTCAGGAACTTTATCAACATAGAGATGTGTAACAATATATTTTTAATGCATAAATTAATAAATACCTTGTAGACAGGAATCTCTTAACCAGTTTAATATGTCAAATAGTTTCTAATCAATATTAACACCGATGCTCTGCAGCCAATTGTAATGCCTTGCAATATGTAATCTGCCAAATAATTTCTGATCGATTATGTATCACGAGTTGAAATTAAATAATCCAATTTCCCTTCAACTTTTCTAATTCTCTAATTTATTAATTAAATTTTCAAGGCATTACAGGCATTTAATGGAAAAAGCCACCACTTTAACATCGATCTTTTAAACACTCATTATTTCATTCAAACTGTCTTGCCAAGAATTTACATATATTGAGCCACATGACACAAATAACAGATAGGCGGTTAGAAAACCAAACATGTTTGCACATAGCCTTGACATATATACAACAAGAAAAACAATAAAGAATATATGTATTTTAAATTATCGACAAAACTCCATCATTATTCAATTACAATGATAACTGCTATAACATCTTGCTCAAGACACCGATTAATCCATATCAAGTAACAGGGTCTTGGGAGAGGTGAAAAATGAAACATGCCCATAACATCAAACTAAGAAAAGCATACCTTGCAGACTTTTATCTAGATCGCGTAACAAAGCGTACTTCCTTTGTAGAATATTTGGTAAGGCTTCAATATCTACATATCACAAAGAAATTAACATGATAAACTCTCAAACAAACGAAAAACAAATAACTTGGCGGGGCAGACACAGAAAATTAGGTGGGGAGATGCAACAAACTAAGGGGAGTGATTAAATGTATTTTTGGGGCGAAACGAGGATTTTTTAAAAAATTCAAAAATTTTCAGGAGGATGAAAACCATCACCCCCTTACCTCTACAGGGTTCGCCACCACATTTGACTGAGTAACAGTCACATAAAGTGACCCACTTTTCTAGTCAGAATGCATCACACATTAATGAAGGCGAAAAATTACCATCCCTAATGTCATATCCAAAGCAGATCAAACATTCAAAAAATAAAATACGTTCCCTTTTTTTAAAAAAAAAAAAGTTCAGATTGACAATTCCCACAAACGAAGAAATAAATGCTTAATTAACAAAACAACTAACAGAAAAATAAGCGCAATTGTAAAATATAAAAATCTAGGGTTTCCAAAATCATTACACAAAGGCATAAGGTGAAATCATGATAATAGCGAAAATCAGTTCTTGCAAAGGAAAAGATACTTACTGGATTGAAATTCCTCGGTGAATGACATCTCTTGCATTTAGAATTTTACTAAACCCTAACGAACCTTCCCGCCAGGAATGAATGAGTCGAAGGCGTTTGGGAGCACAAATTTATAATTTCGCGTCTAAATGTGAAAAGGCATGAATACCCCACAGTCTTTTCATCATTTGAGTAATTCGTTTTTTTTTTAAATTACAGTACACGCGAAGATTCGAACTCAGGAGTCGTCTAATTTTGCAAGGGATGAGACACTGGGGTCTCATCATTTGAGTAATTCTAACAACAAGAAATTTCTGTTACACGATTTCGTATAACAAATCTTTTATTGTAGTCATTTATTAAAAAATATTATTTTTTATATATAAAATAATATTTATTATTATAAATATAAATATAATTGATCTGTTTCATATATAATAATATGAGCATTTTTGATCGGTTTCGAAATAAAAATTGATAAAATCATCCCAATTATCCGTCTTAACAACAAGAGACGTGGGGATGGGGGTTGTTTTTGTAGTGGTTAGTTCGGAGGTGGGTGCCTAGGTTGAAACCAACCTACCTATATGATACTCACAGGAAATTTAGGGTCCGCTCCCAATAAGTGTCACTAGTACAGACGCAGGGTTTTGAAATGATCTTGAGCCTGAAATCACGAAAAAGACCGTTAAGAGGGGGCCAGGAGGGTGTCCTGGCGTAGCCCCTCCAACGCTCAAGTCAGTGACTGAGGATATATGGGGGGAGCAGCTAAGAGTGCTGCTGAGAACAATATAGTGAATTCAATGAATTAACACTCAAACCTGGTATTTATAAGAGAATACCTGGGCCTTTGGTGGGCCTGTCTTCCATTTGGGCTAGGGCCCTTGGTGGGCATGTCTTCCCTTTGGGGCTAGGGATGGGCTAGGGGTAGTGGGCCCATCCATGGGGTATCACCAGTCTTCCCCTCCCAAATCGAACTGAATCGCAGGTTCGAAGTTCGATTAGTCGTGCTGTCCTCGGGTTATCGGGTGCGAGTTGTGCATTATCTTCCAGCCATTCGTCAGTCCCCAAAAATTTAGAAACAAATCAAATCGTAATCATGCTTTCATTCTCCCTTCACCCACACAAAATCCTCTCCACCCCCTACTCAGCACTTCGCCCGGGCCGCTTCACAACGTCGTCTGTCTCACCTACGCCTCACCTACAACCCACTCACCCCCACATGTTGTTTCCTCGCCTTTCCTGCCAGCGTCGCCCTTCCTCTGTCCCAGCCTCAGCGCCAGCTTCGCTCACAGCCCTCGCCCTTCGCCTCCCTTCTCGCCCCTCGCCCCCTAGCACTCGCTTCCCGTCGCCGAGCCAGCACGCCTGCACACGCCTTCGCCCAGCCTCGCCGCTCGCCCCTATCGAGCTCTCGCCTACCTTGCCACACCCTCGCCCCACGCGCGCCTCGCACACAGCCGCCAGCTCGCCCACAGCCGCGGAAGCTCGCCCTCTCACCTCCTAACACCCTCGCTCAGTCGCCTGCAAGCCCTCGCCCACAGCCGCGGAAGCTCGCCCACACACTGCCGCACACCTCGTCGCATCCTCGCCCACACATCTCGGACGCTCGCCCGCGCCAGCCACCTCGCCCTGCCTGCACGCTCGCCCTCTCACCTCCTCGCCGTTCTCACCCTCGCCCAAGCGCCTGCCCGCACGCTCGCCTAGCCTCGCCGCATCGCACACCCTCGCCCACAACAGCACATGTAAAAAAAAAAATCGTGTTGCGAAATATTAATGGCTTGATAGCTTTTTTTTGTTGTTCGATTGTTTTCATCAGACCTGGTTGGGTACGGGTTTTCCCAAGAATATCGTATACTTTACAGAAAAAATTTTGTACCAAAAAATGAATATCGAGTTTGCATAGTTTTGTTGGACTATTTAACAACCATTTCAGTTTCAATTAACGTGTATTTTATGACAAAAACTTGTGTGAGACAGTCTCACGAGTCGTATTTGTGAGACGAATCTCTTATTTGGATCATCCATGAAAAAACATTACTTTTAATGCTAAAAGTATTATTTTTTATTGTGAATATCGGTAGAGTTGACAAGTCTCACAGATTAAGATCTGTAAAACGATCTCACATGAGACTCACTCGTATTTTATATATGCTGTTATTAGTAATGAGAAAACTGATTATTATTTTAAAAAACAGAGTTCTGAAAATAATATTATTTTGATGAAAAATTGGACACTTTTGTGATTATTTGTTAACACATTATATCATTATTGTAAAAGTATTTATCGACTAATCACGATGTACTAAATTTGTTAAAAAAAAAAGCAACAAAATTGTAAAATTATTTTATTAATTAATTTTATGAGATAAATATTCAACTCAAATAATATTAAAAAATATAATTTTTCGTAGAATCGTCTCGCAAAAATTCTATTTACGAATACACAGCTGTTAGACAAAGTTTTCGGTTTAGAGCTTGTCTCTGTCTTCCCCAACCAACCTGAGATCTGCAATTAAATAATGGTTTCTTGAAATAAACTCCATTACAACAACAATGTCCTAAAGTTCACAGCTTTAAGAAACCAACAATCGGAACCCACAATGCACCACCACCCTCCCTCCGCCGCCGCCGCCGTACCCTCTCCATACATTCTTCTATCCACCACCCTTTTCTCCATTCTCCTAATCCTTTCCCTCATTACCATCCCCACACCTCCCCGACCCCCCTCCCGGCCCCACCCATCCCTCTTCCCCCGCCACCACCGCATCCTCTTCCACAACCCCTCGACTACCCCTCCGGCCCCCCCTTCACTCGCCTACTTCATATCCGGATCCGGCAACGACTCGGGCCGGCTTATTCGTCTTCTTCACTCCATTTATCATCCTAGGAATCACTATCTACTCCACCTTGACCGCTCTGCTGAGCAGTCCGAGCGTGAGGCTTTGGCAGTTGCGGTTAAATCTGTGTCGGTCTTTGTAGCTGCGCAGAATGTTCATGTGATTGGGAAGGCGGACTATGTGTTCGACAATGGGCCTTCTTATCTCTCGTCAACGCTTCACGGCGCCGCTGTCTTGCTTCGTGTTTCGGATACTTGGGATTGGTTCATTAATCTTGATGCTGATGATTATCCCCTTGTCACTCAAGATGGTAATTTTATCTGTGCATTTTTTGAGTGAACATGTTTGTGAATAGGAACTTGCTGATTGTATGTTGGTTTCATTTTGTGTGATTTAATTGTTGCCGATTCATGTGGATTTCTACATGCTGTGCTATTAATCTCAGAAAGTTTCTTGCACTTGATCTTATTGTGTATTTAGTGTTCATCCTGAAGTACCTGTAGAGCGATCAAATGCCTGAGTTGGCGTCTTGGAGAGTATCTCGATTGAAGTTTGTTTGTTTGTTGGATAATTGAGTTGTGAGGCGTTGGGTTCTTATAGGTTATGGAGTTCCTAAACTCTCAAAATGTTTGGTCTTGTTGTTGTTCTTTTAGTATCGAGTGTGAATACTCGATAAAATTTTGGTTGGCTCTGTAATTTTAGTATGCTTGTGCGCGGTTGTGAAAGTAATTCGAGTTGGCGATTGGTGCATTGGCTGTTAATTATCAACTTTTGACCTGTAAAAGTAGTTACTGAATTTTGTATGGTGGCAATAGTATAGTGAAGACAGAATGGAATACAATATACAATTTACATGATTTTATCACAAAATGGTTGCAAAAATTTCGTATAACTATGAATCACGACCAATTTTATCAAAGATTTTAAATATGTTGTTTTGTTTCTTACATTAGCTTTATCTACATTTGTATGTGAACTTGTACATCACATATGTGAGGATAAAGTGGTTGTGATTTTGTTGTGTAATTGATGTGGACATAGCTTCAAATATCCATACTCTCTTCTATATTTTTAAACCTTTATGTTAGTCCATTATTGTGTGTGTTCGGGTGTTTTTGTTGATTGGAATTTTAGTATTACAACAGTTGCAGGATGTGGGAAAATTGTGAGGATAGTTGGAGGTAGTATTTATTCTGTTCGGGTTGGTTCATTCATCCGAATAACACTCGAGAGGCAGTTTTAAATATATTCCATGTTTATGTGTCTTCGTTATTGAATTTAATTGAGTTTTCTTGATTCCTGCTACCATAACGCTTTGTGTGTAATTCGAGTATTGAGTACATTGGTGTCATCTGTCATGTTCTAGCATTTGCTAAGTTTGCTTGGGGTTTGGTTAATCATAGTTGCTAAGTTTGCTATGAGTTTGGTTAACTTTGATTCATTTAGTAATCTACATAATTTGTTGGTAAATAACATTGTGTATATCAGTGAAAAGGATATTGTCTTTGAAATGATGTGCAAATTCGAGTTTTCTGTTATTTTAGATTTTTTATTTTGATCCCTTCAAATGTTTATGTACTCGTTATTTTACTCAATAGTCTATCCGGCATGGGCTACATGAGTTCAACTGTTTGTTTAAATTTTGTTAATGTGATGTGTCAACAACAATGCTATATGATAGTCGCTACTTGAATGATTCCTCGGACAGGGGCTTTGAAGTGCCTGCACTAATCAGACTTTTCAGTGTTTATTGTGTACACTCAAGTTTTTGTACACTTAAGTTTGTCACAAGTAATGTTATTGTAGGTATTTGGATAAACTTCCACTTTGAATGACAAGGAAATATTCATTTTTGCAGATCTTTTGCATATCTTGTCCTATCTGCCTCGAGATCTTAATTTTGTGAATCACACGAGCTACATTGGCTGGAGAGAGTATGGAATCTCACCTTTGATCACTGAATCACATTCTTTTATGCTAACCAAGCTGACTATTATAAAGTTTGTTTGCAGATCACGCAAATTGAAACCAATCGTTGTTGACACTGCGCTCTTTCTCGAGGGGAACAGTGAGATGTTTTATGCCACTCAAAAGAGAGAGCTCCCGGATACATTCCGTTTATTCACAGGTTGGCGCTTAAATACAGTTATATTTGTTTCATGTTGAACGAACTTCTAGTTCTTGTGCTCGGGTTATGATTTCTTTTAATATTTGTTATTTTAATATTATTTGAACTACTATTTTATCTTCAGGTATTTCACAAATATAACTACATTTTGGGATTACGAACTCTATATAGTTGAAGGGTATTTTTAATTTTGCACATGAATGGTCCAAAATTCGAGCTCGACAATGCTAAAAAAATAAAGCTTACATTGTTCAAGCTCGTCACTCCAAAGCTCAAGTCTGTGTTTATCGGAGATTACTCGAATTAAACTCGAGCTTGAAAATCATAGCTCTCTCAAGGTCGAACACATAATTATTTATTTTCATGTGGTGCTCGAATATGACTTGGCTCAACCTTAAACCTAGGGAAGGAAAGGATGTTTTCATTTCTTATATCTTGAGGAAGAAATTTCTGTGAATGCTGTATGTTATTATATGTCATGAAATATGCTTCTCATTTTGGTAATTATTTTTCTGGATGTTCCATTTGTGTTTTGAAATTCCAAGGACGTAAGGAGACAGTAGTCGTGTAACGTATATTATCCTTTCGCTTACAGGTTCATTTTCGACTATTTTAAGTCGGAAATTTCTCGAGTTCTGCATCATGGGTACAGATAACCTACCCAGAACACTACTAATGTACCTGTCTAATACACCCGCATCAAATACCGTTTACTTCCCAACAGTTGCATGCAATTCCCACCAATTCAATCGAAAAACAATCAACCACAGCTTTCATTACGCCTACCTCGACTCTAGGCACGAGCTCGACTTTCTTAACTCGAGCAACTTCAATGATCTGATCCAGAGTGGAGCAGCCTTCGCATCGCCATTCAGAGAAAACGACCCCATTCTTGACCAGATCGACCATGAAATCCTGCTGCGAAATCCGGGTAAACCTGTTCCTGGTGGATGGTGTTTAGGTAATTCGGTTGAAGATAAATGTGACGTATGGGGAGACTCTGATGTTTTGAAGCCTGGTGTGGGTGCTAAGAGGCTCGAAAGACGTCTTGTTGAGATCCTATCGAATGAAACGGCCCGATCCAATCGATGTGTAGACGAATGACTCTTGTTGATTCACCCTTTTTTCCTGGACGAGGATCTATGGGAAGGAAGACGAGGGAGCGAAGAGACAAGGAACAGGAGACATGAATTGTTTTCAAATCTTTGTTGTATTAATTCTTTGTTGTCAATATCTTCAGACCTCTTCATTTCCTTAACTTGGTCTAGTAATAACTCTCAGAATAGGGGAATATTTCACTCTACCTCATGGATCACTGCCCCTATGAGAAGATCAAAGGTCCAGTTTTAACCACACATATGCGGGGTTTTCCAAATTCTTTAAAATCAACGGTCCAGATCCTGTGGGGACAGGTAGCATCGACATAACCCAGAATAGCACAACATTTCTTGCAGTTCAGAAATTTAAAAGTAGCGGGATGCAACCGAACCAAATCGAGCTTGAATATTGTCTAATCCGAGTTTCAATATTCAAATTTTACATGAATACTGTTCAAATCGCTTGAACTCGAGTTCGACTCTAAAAAAGTGTAGAGTTTGAATGACATATGAAACATAAAAATAAAATAAAATTCATACAATAATGCTAAATTAATAATGAAAATTGTTATAATTCAATTTATGTGCTATAATTTCTTTAAAAATGATTTGAATGTGGATCAAACACCATATTGAATAAATCCTTAATACTCATTTACAAATTAAATGGAAAATTTAGACTTTGAATTAAATTACATAAACCCAATGTTTGACAAAATATCTTTAAATTTTCAAATAATAATAATATTTGTTTCAAGTGTGGTAATCACGTCAGAGACAAAATAATTATTACAAATGGAAAATGTTGGATCCGTCTTGATTTTGTTCGGACAGTTTCGATTAAAGTGCGACACATGTTATATGTGCACTAATAAATTGATTCGATTTGGGGTTGTGTTAGATTTGTGTTGGCTAGATAATGATTAAATTCTATGAAATTTGATACACACGACGATTCTATATATTGATTTTTTTTTTTTTTGCCCCCGATACGTGCATATAAAATAAATAATTTTGTGTTTGGTATTTTTTTAAAAAAATAGAAATCATATTAAAATTAAAATTGATTATGTATAATTATATTTTATAATGTATTTTTAAATAAAAATTTATGTTGTTTTACAATATTTTTTTGGATGAGGACTTATATGGTTATTTAAGCTTGGATAGGGACGTCAGTTCGTCCGGATTTTACCGATCCCGTATTGGACCCGTCCTGTTTAGGCATACCAAGCGGGTGATGAGGTGGGTCTCGGATCCAATTTTTCAGATCCGTCCGGGTATGACCGGTCTTATATATGTGCATATAAATACTATAAGGTTTTAGTTTTATTAATGTTCATTCGAGGATGTCAATATTTTTTCTTTGAAAATTAATAACTCTTTTTTTAAGTAATTCATTATGTCGTGAAGAAATTTATTTATTATTATTAAGTGTGGTCGAAGAAATACATTATTTTTCTATTATGTTATATTTAGAGGCTTGTTTGTTTTATAATTCAATCATATGAGAAGAAAATTGTTGTTTTCGTTTTTAAAAAATCGGATCTCACGAGTCTAACCGGCCTCATTTTGTATTCGGGGTGGGTCAGGTCCGAATAATACTTAACCGGAGTGAGACGAGTATTAAGTCAAAGTTTTCTTCATAGAACGGATATTGGGTCTAAACATATCCGCTTCACACTCACCTCGTTACATCTCTGAGCTTGGATAAGATTTGACTCAATTTTGTAGCTAATAAAATTTACAATAATTTATTTTTTAAAAAATATTATTAAAAAATAGGGAAGGGTATTATTTGTATTCCATAAAATTTGTATAATGACAGAAAGAGTTAATAGTATAACGGGCTCATGTTTAATAATATTCATTTATTCATAATATTTTGTAATATAATTATCGTATAATTAGCTCTAATTATTTTGATCATCTCAAGAATTGTGTTATTGTTATTATTTTTTAAAGCCCAACTAAATCGAGATTGAAACACTAGGAATCATATCTTTCGATTCCGATTCCGATTCCGATTCCGATTCCGATTCCACCTCTCATCGGTTCGGAACCGTCGGATCTAGAAACGATATGTTAGTTCTTTCCCAACCTAGGAATCATATCTTAGGAGTTCACTCTTGATTTTATTTATATTTTGTTTTTGTTTTTGTTTCTATTTCATCAATTAAGGTTGTAGTTTAAATAAAAATAGAGATAATGTGGTAGTTATAAAAATTGCTAGGGGTGATATTTGGAGGTCATATGGCAGTTCCAATAGATGTCTCAATTTTAATATAGTATAGATATTTCGTGATGATAATGTCCTCTATTTGTAAGAAAATTCCCAAAATTCACTAATCTGATTATAAAAATAAAGACAAAAGCTTGGGTGAGACGGTCTCACGGGTCGTATTTGTGAGACAGATCTCTTATTTTGGTCATCCATGAAAAATCATTACTTTTTATGCTAAGAGTATAAATTTTTATTGTGAATATAGGTAGGGTTGATCCGTCTCACAAATTAAGATCCGTATGACGGTCTCACATGAGACTCACTCAAAAATAAAACAATTTTTTTGAAGTAAAATCTTAAATTTGTAATTATCCAGGCAAATGATCATTCAAGAGTAAGTAGATAGGATGATATTACATGGTATTCGATGTAGGAACTAGGAACTGTTATGCCTCGGGCCCAAGCCCTCATAAGTTCGAGTGTACACAATAGGTCTCAATAACAACTATTTTGTATATGTTTTTATTATATGAAAATGATGAAAACGATTATTCCAAGTTGCTAAAGTTTTTTCGATCATTTATAAACCAATTTAAAGATTTATTTTCTAACTCGTATGGGACAATGGATACCGCGGTACTCATCGAACGAGACGTCACGCGTCTTGACCCAACTAAAATGAGTGCAAAATTCATAATTTTCTCAGGGAAAGGGAAACTATACACAACTTGTTGTCTTGGATTTTATTGTCTCGTGGCTCTTGTTTAATTTGAGAAACATGCATAGATAAGAATCTCAAATCAAGAAAAGCACCATTTAGTGGCAAATTCATGTATATTACATGGTCTGAATCTATCTTCTACCAGTCAAGGTCTTCTTGGAATTATACGAAGGAATGGGTCAATGGGATTTTTTTTTTTAGTTTTTGTTCTGTGGTTCTTCTTCGAGTTATTTTCAATCACATAAATCAATTGGTCAATTTTTTTGTTAAAGAAATTAAAGGAGTGAGCTCAAGTTGTTTTTTTCGTTAAAGAAATGGTTTTCGGTGTATACAATATTTTAATTAAACAAAAATAATTATTGCTTTATCTAGGTATACTATTTTTTAAACTTGAGGACTTGATAAATAAGTTTTGCTCGTCAAGCTGGTTTCATCAATTTTTTTTTTTTTTTTTTTGAAAATAAGCCTAATAAAATATCCCAAAAAAATAAATTCACGGCAGTGGCGGAGCCAGGAATCCGATTCTATCCGGGCTAGAATTTTAAATTCTAAAATTCTTTAATATTTTAAATTGATCTATCCGGGCTAGTATCAAATTTATCCAAAATTATAAAAAAAAATTACATATAAAATGCTGTGATTAGATACATTGATGGTGTTTTGACAAAGATGAAATACATTGAAGTAAATGATTAGAAAACTTATAATACATTTTTTTTTTAAAAAAGAAAAAACAAAACAAAACAAAAAAGTTAGAAGACATACAAATTTGATGCATGTGACTCTTTATTGAACTTTTGAACCAACTTTTTCTTTTGCAAGCAAACATAAATTTTTTTCTTTAAATGCAAAACGTTATCTTTTAACTACCCATTTATTTAACTTTCCTCCAAATTATATATCTGAACCAATAATGTCTGATGGGACATAAACAAATAAATCGAACAATTTATTAAATTAAATACAAAGTTCATTGTCCATATAAGTACATTCGTCGATTTAGTAAAAATTATAGCCGATAGCAACCATATAATTCAACCTTACCCATATTCGACACTAAGGTAATACCTTAGCATAAAAAATGATTACTTTTCAATGGGTGGACCCAATAAGAGATCCGTCTCCAAAATAATCCCGTGAGACCGTCTCACACAAGGTTTTTTGTCATCTTTTAAGCTTAAAACCGAACATCACATTTTTGAGTACTCGCATAATAAAACAATAGACAATTATCGTACTCCTATAACTGTCAAATTTGAAAGATCTCAAAGATATTTTAACGAAGAAGGAAGAACACCAACTAGATATAGAAAAAAGCAGGCCTTGTGAAAGCCTTACAAATATTTTTGACAAATAAATGTGACTGTGATATATATAATTTATTGTTCCAAATACCACATTAAATATATCTAAGACTCGAAGAAAATAAAGCAAAAAAAAAAAAAAAAAAAAACCACCGTCACAAGTAATTAACGTAATTCAATGTTTAACCTAACTCACGTACAAAGACCATGGATAAAATTTATTATGTAAATAAAGAAGATTTCAAACAAATGATTAATTAAGAACAAAAATACGACCATGTCATAAAATATGATCAAAATTCTAACATTGACTGTATTAAAATGACAAACGAAGAATAAATAAATAGTTATATGCGCGTATTAGATCTACTTGTTTTTGACTAAAAGGGTCAACTTTTTGCAGGTTTGACATATATATTGCTTCATTGGCAACGCTAATTTTCAAGTTTCGAGTATTATTATTTTTGCGACTTTCTATTTTATTTCCAACCTAACATGTAAGGTCCAATTTATTCAATGAGCAGGTATTTTGTGAGATACTTTCACGAATCTTTATATGTGAGATGGGTCAACCCAACTGATATTCACAATAAAAAATAATACTCTTAACATAAAAAAGTAATATTATTTTCATGGATGACTCAAGTAAGAGATATATCTCACAAATAAAACCAGTTAATCGTCTCACACAAGTTTTGTCATATCCAAATTATTTTTTGAGTAGATTTGAATAATCCAAATTAAACATGTTTCTTTACTTATTTTTTCTATGGATGAGATTATTGAGATGCAATCATTTCTCCCACTATGTTTTTAAAAATTAATCATTTCTCCTACTATGTTTTTAAAATTAACTACATGATTATCATAAATTATATTTTTGGCAAAAACTTGGGTGAGACGGTCTCACGGGCCGTATTTGTGAGACGGATCTCTGATTTGAGTCACCCATGAAAAATTATTACTTTTTATGCTAAGGTAAAACATTAATTGCTCAGCTCCAACTATGTAAAATTTGCCTGATATTTTAATGCTTGTTACGTTAGTATGACGAGTGAAAGGAAATATGGTTGGTTAATATAAAAAAAGTTTAAGATACAATTTTTTTTTTATCTTGGTTTTGTCCTAAAAAGTAAATAATAATCCATATATTTATATATATATATATTGATAAAGAATAATAATATGTAGAAATATACAATGAAAATATATAAAAGTTCTACTTTAGTGGCAGCATATGATTGTTCAAAATAACAATTTGTTAAATATGAACTCTATATCAATTGAAAATTCTTGAAAAAATAATGATATAAAAAGAAATAATTAATGACAAATAATTTTTTACCGAAAAATATTGAAATAAAATGAAAAAAGAAAATGATTATTTTTGCACGCTAATTTTCTAATTTTAGGTTTTAGTTCATTAAGTTTTCAAAATTTTATATTAGTACATTAACTTTAATTTTCGACTGTTTTGGTCTAATTGTTGACGTAACATCTGAGAAGTCACCAATTACGTCAGCAATTTTCAATGCGACGTAATGTTTTTTGGTGTTATGTCAGTATTTTCTAGTACCACATTATCATTTTTTGACTGCACATCAACGATTTGTCTAAAATAGTCGAAAATTAAAAGTTAGTATACCAAAATCATACTTTAAAATTTTAATGGACTAAAATTCAAAATTAAACAAGTTAGTTGAAACAAAAAACTTATTTTCGATTAAAACTTCTAGAAAACTAATAATCATCTCAGATTATAAAATACCCATTTTTTGATAAATTAATTTAATTCAACATAAAAATAGAAAATATCACAATTTTCTTTCCTTATCAAAACAATAGAATTCAATATATTATAGAAATATTTAAATAATCATGCTAGAAAATTGGAATATATTGATGCTAGGGTGCTTCTACGAGCTTGAAATAATAGTTGATTTTTTCATGATTGTCGTCTGGTTGATCGGTTGTAAGTCAATTAGGACTTTTCATATTGATCGACCGAATGTGTTAGGAGTATCAGCTGAGAATATGATATCGACTAACATGAAATGACAAGATTGTATAAATCAAATTAAGTCTCTAGTAAAAAACTTTCGAAGAATATGAGACGTAAAAAAAGTTGTTTTTTAAATTTCCGGAAACAAATTTGTGTATTCATTCATCTGCTTTTACAAAATCATTCCTTAAAAACACTCCTTTTATCACTTTACATCTTTTGGTATCAGTTTGACCAAAATATTCACAACATCAATTCGAGTTGATTCTAAGCAATTTTAAGGAGTCCCAAACTTAGCATAACACTAATCATCAATATGTGAAATTTATTTAAACATAAATAGCAAAATTTAAGGTAGATATTTAATATAGTAATAATATATGATACCCTAAACAATAAGTAACTCGTAATTCAGTTTAACACATCTTTACTTCTTAAAAATGTAAATTTAAAATAATCACAAAACCTACTAGGAGACGGTTTCATATGTCAGTTATATGAGACAGATTTCCAATCCAACCCAACTCACGAAAAAAAATTACTTTTATGTCATATTATTACTTTTCATTGCTTATATAGATATTGTGGATAGAGTTATATGTTAATACTTTAGTAAACCCAATATATTTTTATAGATTATAAAATCAAATATTATGAATTATTTGTACATATTTAAAAAAATTATATTATCCTCTCATGAAAGAGTAAGGAATCGTGTTGTTGGGGGATGCAGCCAGTCGGCCGCAACTAGTTGGGTCCATTTCTCTTATATTAATGCACAAATGAAAGTTCTTGTCATCATGATATGACAAATCACATGTGATTAATTATTATTTATAAATTATTTGATTTTTTAAATTAAATTTTTTTGTTGAGAATCTTTGGATAAGATTAATCAAATAAAATAATCTTGCTATAATTGATAGTTACTTGTATAAAGCAACTTAAAGTGATGCAATTATTTTCCACATTTATGTAAAAAATATAATTTTGAAAAAATAAAGTAAAAAATGATAGTATTGCATATATATATATATATATATATATATATATATATATATATATATATATATATATATATAGTGTGAATAAATATAAGAATAAAATCATCTACCCTACTTTATATACTCTTTCAGAAATGATTACTTTTTTAAAAAAAATTATTCGAGTTTAAGAAATAAAATATTTTTAAAATAAGTATTTAATGTACTATTTAATCTTGGATTTATCATGAATTAGATACTTAACCATTTAAGATTAATAATTTGAAGGGATTGATTTTGCGAATAAAATTCATACCGACCTCGAGTAACTTGAGAAATACTCGAGTAAAACTTGAGTTCAAGTGATATTTTTCCGTGCTTTACTTGGAATGATAATTTTAGTCATATAAGTTTGTATATTTTGTGTTTTAATTTAATGTTTTATTTTATGCAATAATTTATATATTTTTTAGTGTTAATATTTTTTTCCGAAACTATTAAATCTGTCAGATATTATTTATTTGACACTGATGATCTCATATATGACTCATATGACAAAAATAAAATATATTATACCCATTAAAATCTATCTTAGAAAAATTAAAGAGAAACACATTTTTTCCTCTCATTTTAAAATATAGATAGTCAATTTTATGTTTCTCTTTTTGGTTTTTTTAGATTTATTTTAATGTGTGTAATATAGATTTATTCTTGCTATATAAGTTAGTTCAGAGATAATCACTGCCAAATAAAGTATATTTTGATAATTTATTGGCTTATGGCGAAAAAATTAAACGACCAATAAAAAAATTCAAGTTACTATATGAAAAACAAATATTACCAAGTTACACAATTAATATTCAAAATAGATCAACTTTTGAGACTAGAATTACAATTTTTCCCTAGAAGTTGCAAAGACATGAGCATTGGAGCTATTTCATGATGAGATTCGAGGAAGATGAGAATTTATTTCATGACATAGGAACCTACAACTACTACCCTTTTGTAAGCACTGATTAAAACTTCGGACTAGCGCAATAGTATTCAATTCACGTTAGTCAAGTAAACAACACTAGAAAAACTCTGTGTGACAAGCTCACTCATAAAAATATTGGTATGAAGAATCGAACTTTCAACCATGATCATGTTAAGGGGGTATTGCCAATAATATAAATTCTGAGGCTTGAGCTTAATTTTTTTATGACTTACAACCTATAATCATTATTTTTCGGTATATATTGGGTAAATTTTTGGTAACGCAATAGCTTGCAAACTACATTAATTAGATAAACCACATTGGGAAAACCTTATGTGACAAACTCGTCCACAAAACGTTGTAGAGGGAATCGAGCTCCTGATATTTAACAAAACATTCACTTGCTCCACCAACTTGAACATCCTTTTAGGGACATGTTTTTGCTTAATAAGTTAAATATTTTAACCATAGAACAACTTAAACATCATATTTCGATCGTTACGTTGGATTAAAGGTGGGATTTTAGGCTTATGGGCTTTCCATGTGAGTGAATGAAAATTTGGAAAGGTGGGTTTGTCCCACATTGGAAAAAATAAAGTGGTATAGATAAGTTTATATTGTGTTACACTTTATGAAGGTGTAACAATGATGGGTCAAGAGGCTCTCTCTCGCGCACACAGGCGCATGGGGGTTTTGCAAATCATTGGCCCGATTTGCAGTGGAAAAAAGGATTGACTTGTGTGCAAGCGTACGAGCGCGACTTGGGCGCGTCAAATGTCGGACCGCTCAAGGCAAAAATCGCTTAGCAGTCTATGCCATCTTTTGTTATTTTTTTCAGTTCAGACCTTTCACATGCCCTTGAGACCTTTCGCGCATAACTGTTGGTGCTTCATCTCCCCAACTGTTGGTGCTTCATCTACCATCTTTAAGGCATATTTAAGGAAACCTGCGGCCTTTCATATGGATGGTATTGACATGTATAATAAATAGGGGATGTGCCTAGCCTAGAAACAGAGACCGAAAAATCCACTTTCTGCTAATGCTACAGTACTTCTGTTATGCTACAGTACTTCTGCTACTGGTTCTGCTATAGTACTAGCACTTCTGTTCTGTTACTGGTTCTGCTACAGTACTTCTGCTTGTTCTGCTGCAGTACTACTTCTGCTGCTACAGTACTGCTTCTGCTTGTTCTGCTTCTGCTCTGTTCACTGATAAAGTTCAGGTACTGATTTTGTTCGCTAGCATAGTGTTTCGTGCTGCAACTCTGCTGGTTTGCCCATTGTATCCTGGGAAACAGACGTCCGCTGAATCCTTGGAGCACATACCGGAGGGGGCGAATCTATTTTAAGGAAACTGTACAAGCTACAGGCATCGGTTTGATTTACTTAAACATTGTACTACTCTTTTGATTAACTACACTGATTTGCTAGTTTTACACATAAATATCTGTTCTAGTTTTCCATATATTTTGAACAACAAACTTAAAACAGATTTTACTCATTACGTGAAAAGTTCAGTTCAGATATGGCTACTGAATCCAGCGTGCAAAGGGAAACTGGTCATGTTGTCCCTACTGTGCCTGCTCAAGTTGTCTCACGTGCTGCTGCGGTTACTGTAGTGACCCGTTCCAGAATCACCTACTAATGAAGAACTAAGCATGCAATTAACTTAATTAAAAACAATCAGAAATAAAGGCGGAAAACTGTCACCAAAAGATAGTTATACAACCCAATCGAAAATCCAGGACAACTAAACTAAAAGGAAATATACTGTACAACCATATCGAATAGAAATAGTACTGAAAACTAAACCAACCAGCTACTCACGTCCTCCTCCTCCTCCTCCTGAGCTGTCCAACCTGAGGCCTGCCCCGTGGGAATGGGGTGTCCAAGATAAACAAAACCGAGGACGTGAGCGATAAGAACGCCCAGTACAAAAGCATGAGTATACAAACCTATATGAAATGCACATGCTATGATATGATACCAGGGTAGTCAAGAAATAGGAGTCACAAAGGATCTCAAAATGCTCAGTCTAGAGGCGCCAAGTGGATAGTGCCGCGCGGTACTCCTCTGGGTCACTGCATCCACTACAAGAACAGACGTGGACCTAAAATGTCCCGGATCACCGAAGCCCTCCGGACCCGTCGGCCACTGTGTACTCTCGGTGTCCATGCGTCCACAAGACAAGACAGGGCTGAGCGGCCCCACAAGATATAGCTTATCTCGAAAGAGATACAGCTCAACAGTAAAGGCTATCTCGAAGGAGATACGACTCAACATGAAATGCAACATGCATCATAAAACGTGACATAATAGCATGCATCATATGACATATATCAATGCACCACATAATCATGCAACACATATAGGAATGTATACTCGACCAGGATATCTCGGATAGTACTTTCGTACCTCAAACCAGCAGATCCTAACAATCAGTCCTAGACTCCCGCCTGCGTCCGCAGTCAGCCCACTGGTGCCGCTAGCTCCAAACTAGAGCACAGCTCCGCTACAACACTAGTAGCTCCCCGCTAGTGCCCGAACCTCGGAAAAAGACTAGAAACCTGTCAGAAACGACTGAAATGCTCTGGGACTCTCTGAAATGGCGAGTCACAAATGAAGCCTCGCGCCTCTATTTATAGCCAATGTTCGGACGCTCCGATCCACTTCGGAAGCTCCGATCTGGTACACTTCGGACGATCCGAACCCACTTCGGACGATCCGAACCCTGCATGTCTTCCACGAGTACAGCCACCTGTCCCGGACGATCCGAGTCTTGATCGGACGATCCGAACCCTTCCACGTGTCCAGACACCTGGCTCGGACGATCCGAACCCTGATCGGACGATCCGAACCCTTCCACGTGTCCAGAACCCTTCCACGTGTCCAGCCACCTGTCTCGGACGGTCCGAACCCACTTCGGATGATCCGAACCCTCTTCGGACGATCCGAACCTGGTTCGGTCTTTCCGATCCCACCGAAATATAATTAATCCAATAATTAACTCAAATTAGGAATCGGGCTACATTCTCCCCCCCTTAAAAAGATTTCGTCCTCGAAATCAGGTTTATAGGATGAACAAAAACTGAAATAACAACATTGTTATTACATCTCAATTGTTGTTGAATACAACTGATATTTCGATTATAACTGAAAACACAACATATACAAAGCATAACTCAAAAGAGCTCTGGATGCTCCGAACGCATACGACTCTCTAGCTCCCAAGTGGCTTCTTCAGTGCCTCTGCGCTGCCACTGAACTAAGACAAGAGGAATGATCTTATTCCGCAACACCTTGTCTTTGCGATCGAGAATCCGCACTGGTCGTTCCACGTAAGACAAATCCGAATTTAGTTGAACTTCAGAGGGATGCAAGATGTGAGACTCATCTGCTACGTATCGTCTCAACAAAGATACGTGGAACACATCATGAATACTTGATAGGTACGGCGGCAATGCAAGTCTGTAAGCCAAATCTCCCACGCTTTCCAATATTTCAAATGGACCAATAAATCTCGGAGACAGCTTACCCTTGAGACCAAATCTCAAAATCCTGCGAAAAGGCGAAACTCGGAGAAACACTTTCTCACCTGGCTGAAAATAAAGAGGTCGCCGCTTGGTGTTCGCATAACTAGCCTGTCGATCCTGAGCGATCTTAATCCGTTTCTTGATTATTGCAACCTTATCAATAGCCTGCTGGACTAACTCCGGTCCCTCAACATGTCGTTCCCCAACTTCGTCCCAGAATAATGGAGTACGACAACGTCGCCCATACAACGCCTCAAATGGTGCCATACCAATACTACGATGATAGCTGTTGTTGTATGCGAACTCAATCAAAGGCAAATGATCCTGCCAAGCGGTTCCGAAATCCATCACACAAGCTCGCATCATATCCTCAAGTGTACGGATAGTCCTCTCCGTCTGACCGTCGGTCTCTGGATGATAAGCTGTACTTAAACTTAGGGACGTACCCAATACCGCCTGGAAACTACCCCAAAATCGTGAGGTAAAACGAGGATCTCTGTCACTGACAATACTAACTGGCACCCCATGCAGACGTAAAATCTCTTGAATATACAAGCGAGCCATACGATCGAAAGTGAAATCACGGTTATATGGCAGAAAATGAGCAGACTTGGTGAGTCGATCCACCACTACCCAAATAGCATCACTATTCCTCGAAGACAATGGTAAGTGAGTAATGAAATCCATCGCGATATGCTCCCACTTCCATTCGGGAATAGGTAAGTTCAACAATAATCCTCCCGGTCTACGGTGCTCTGCCTTAACCTGCTGACAAACAAGACACTTGGAAACAAACTGATAAACGCTGCGCTTCATCCCTTTCCACCAAAATCGTGTCCTCAAATCTTTATACATCTTGTTGCTTCCTGGATGGACACTCAACTTGCTTCGATGAGCCTGAGCCAAGATCTCTTCCCTCAAAGTATCATCCTCTGGTACCACAACCCGATTAGACAAACACAGAAGACCATTAGACTGATAATGGAAATTGCTATCTCCACCAGCCAACCGAGCTAATCTCTGAGTCTTGAGATCAGACATCTGAGCATCTCGAATCCGAGCGAACAAAGCTGGCTCAGATAGAATGGTAGCAACACGAATGCTCTCCATACCTTTCCGATGTTTGAAATTAAATCCCAATGAACAACAATCCTGGATAGTACTAATCATAGCACTGGTCTGTAGTGCAGAGGCTCTCACCTTGCGACTAAGAGCATCGGCTGTGAGATTCGCAGAACCTGGATGGTATTTGATCTCGCAGTCATAATCTTTAAGTAGATCCATCCAACGACGTTGTCTCATGTTCAACTCAGCCTGAGTGAACAGATACTTCAGACTCTTATGATCAGTAAAAATTTCAAACTTAACTCCGTACAAGTAATGACGCCAGATTTTCAGCGCGAACACAATAGCAGCTAATTCTAGATCATGAATAGGGTACTTCTCCTCGTGAGGTTTTAACTGCCTGGATGCGTAAGCGATCACATGATCATTCTGCGTCAACACACACCCTAAGCCTTGAAAAGAGGCATCGGTGTAAACACTGAAACCATCAGATCCTGACGGTAACGCCAAAACAGGTGCAGAAGTCAGAAGTCGACGAAGCTCTCTGAAACTATCTTCGCACTCAGATGACCACTCAAATGGAACATCCTTCCGAGTAAGTTGCGTCAATGGTCTAGCTACCTGAGAGAAATTCACAATGAAGCGACGATAATACCCTGCCAGACCTAGAAAACTACGGATCTCAGCCACCGTCGTAGGACGTGACCAATTCAGCACTGCTTCGATCTTGCTGGGATCCACAGAAATTCCTTCCTTGGAAATCACATGACCAAGGAATACTACACGATCAATCCAGAACTCGCACTTACTCAGCTTAGCATACAATTGCTTCTCGCGAAGAATCTGCAACACAATCCTCAAGTGCTGGATATGCTCTTCCACACTGTGTGAATAAATCAAGATATCATCGATGAAAACCACAACAAACTGATCTAGAAAATCCCGAAAGACTCGATTCATCAAATCCATGAACACTGCTGGCGCATTCGTCAATCCAAATGGCATAACTAGAAACTCGTAATGCCCATATCGAGTACGAAATGCAGTCTTGGAAATATCATCATCTCTAACTCTCATCTGATGATAACCCGATCGCAAGTCAATCTTGGAGTAAACAGAGGTACCCTGAAGCTGATCGAACAAATCATCGATACGAGGTAATGGATACTTGTTTTTGATCGTCACACGATTCAGCTGGCGATAATCAATGCACAATCGAATAGATCCATCTTTCTTCTTGACAAACAAGACTGGAGCTCCCCAAGGTGAAACACTCGGGCGAATATAACCTTTATCAAGAAGATCCTGCAATTGCTGCTTCAATTCTCTCATCTCTGACGGAGCAAGACGATAGGGGGCACGAGAAATCGGTGCAGTCCCTGGCATTAACTCAATGCCAAATTCCACCTCTCTAACCGGAGGAAAACCAGGAATCTCATCTAGGAAAACATCAGGAAATTCACAAACCACTGGAATATCCTCTATACCAACACTACCTGTGGATGAATCAATCGCATAGATGAGGTAGCCTTCCCCGCCCGACTCTAAAGCACGACAGGCTTTCAGAGCAGATACCACTGGCATCGGAGGTCGCGCTCCCTCACCATAGAAGAACCAACTAGAGCTCTCAGTCGTACGAAACTGAACAAGCTTCTGGTAACAATCCACGGTAGCTCGGTATGTAGTCAATAGGTCTATACCTAGAATACAATCAAAATCTTCCATCTCCAGGATCATAAGATTCGCAATCAATTCGTTACCCTCAAAATCTAAGGGACAACCCATCACTAGACGCCTCGCTAACACCGAACGACCCATCGGGGTAGAAACGGAAAGAATGACGTCTAGAGAAACATACGGTAACTTATGACGCTTAACAAATCGTGCAGAAATGAATGAATGTGATGCTCTGGTATCAATAAGAACAAAAGCAGGAATACCGCATAAACGAAAAGTACCTGCTATGACTCTCTCTGTCTCATCTGCAGCCTGATCCTGGTTCAGCGCAAAAACCTGACCTTGGGCACGAGGTCGAAGATTTGAACTACCCACTGCCTTACCCTGCGTCCTCTGCTGAACAGTCGTCTGAGATCCGGAACCAGATCCTGCTCCACCTCGCAACTGAGGACAATTCTTCTTGAGATGACCCATCTCTCCGCACTGAAAACAAGCTCCCGCGGCTGATCGGCATTGCTCCGATGGATGATTCTTCCCACAATGTACACAAGAAACCTTCTTCTTACCAAAGCGGAAAACACCGCTAGACCGTGATCCAGATCCAGAAGAAGAAGAACCAGATTTCTTGAAAGACTGAGATCGAGGGCTCAAAGTACTCGGAGGTCTAGAGGAAAGAATAGCCCTACCACGCTGGAGACTGATCTCTGCCTGGCGACACCGGTTCACTAACCCATCATACGAAGTAGGATTATCACAGACAGTGACTCGATCAAAAATCTCCTGGTTAAGACCCTGGAGAAAATGGTCATACTTGGCCTCAGAACTGCCACTGATATGAGGGGCAAAGGGTAACAACTCGAAGAACTTCTGCTGATATTCATCAACAGACATACTCCCCTGCTTAAGATTCAGGAGCTCAATCGTCTTTGCCTGGCGAAGGGCTGGAGGAAAATACAGCTGCATGAAAGCTGCACGGAAGTCGGCCCAAGTCACCCTACCCTGGGACTGGACTATCGGCGCAGAAGTCGATCGCCACCACTTGCGCGCACGGCCCTCGAGAAGAAAACCAAGGGTCTCCATCTGCTGCTCCTCGGTGCACTGGAATGCACGGAAACAACTCTCCATGCGCTCTAACCAATCCTCAGCATCATCGGGAGTCTCACCGCCGACTAAAGGCTTAGGCCCCATCTGAATGAAACGGTGCAAATCAAAACGCCTAGGACCATCCCGACGATGACGATGTTCACGATGACGCCTACGATCGTCCTGGTCACCCCAACGACCTACACTTCCCTGACTACTCTCATCACCAAAGTGGTCAGCCATCGCTACAAGATAGAATGGGGAAAAATGGTAAAATGGTCAACGAAAATCCCAAAACAGAATCTATATCCCAAAATCGTAAGCATGCTCTGATACCATAAATGTAGTGACCCGTTCCAGAATCACCTACTAATGAAGAACTAAGCATGCAATTAACTTAATTAAAAACAATCAGAAATAAAGGCGGAAAATTGTCACCAAAAGATAGTTATACAACCCAATCGAAAATCCAGGACAACTAAACTAAAAGGAAATATACTGTACAACCATATCGAATAGAAATAGTACTGAAAACTAAACCAACCAGCTACTCACGTCCTCCTCCTCCTCCTCCTGAGCTGTCCAACCTGAGGCCTGCCCCGTGGGAATGGGGTGTCCAAGATAAACAAAACCGAGGACGTGAGCGATAAGAACGCCCAGTACAAAAGCATGAGTATACAAACCTATATGAAATGCACATGCTATGATATGATACCAGGGTAGTCAAGAAATAGGAGTCACAAAGGATCTCAAAATGCTCAGTCTAGAGGCGCCAAGTGGATAGTGCCGCGCGGTACTCCTCTGGGTCACTGCATCCACTACAAGAACAGACGTGGACCTAAAATGTCCCGGATCACCGAAGCCCTCCGGACCCGTCGGCCACTGTGTACTCTCGGTGTCCATGCGTCCACAAGACAAGACAGGGCTGAGCGGCCCCACAAGATATAGCTTATCTCGAAAGAGATACAGCTCAACAGTAAAGGCTATCTCGAAGGAGATACGGCTCAACATGAAATGCAACATGCATCATAAAACGTGACATAATAGCATGCATCATATGACATATATCAATGCACCACATAATCATGCAACACATATAGGAATGTATACTCGACCAGGATATCTCGGATAGTACTTTCGTACCTCAAACCAGCAGATCCTAACAATCAGTCCTAGACTCCCGCCTGCGTCCGCAGTCAGCTCACTGGTGCCGCTAGCTCCAAACTAGAGCACAGCTCCGCTACAACACTAGTAGCTCCCCGCTAGTGCCCGAACCTCGGAAAAAGACTAGAAACCTGTCAGAAACGACTGAAATGCTCTGGGACTCTCTGAAATGGCGAGTCACAAATGAAGCCTCGCGCCTCTATTTATAGCCAATGTTCGGACGCTCCGATCCACTTCGGAAGCTCCGATCTGGTACACTTCGGACGATCCGAACCCACTTCGGACGATCCGAACCCTGCATGTCTTCCACGAGTACAGCCACCTGTCCCGGACGATCCGAGTCTTGATCGGACGATCCGAACCCTTCCACGTGTCCAAACACCTGGCTCGGACGATCCGAACCCTGATCGGACGATCCGAACCCTTCCACGTGTCCAGAACCCTTCCACGTGTCCAGCCACCTGTCTCGGACGGTCCGAACCCACTTCGGATGATCCGAACCCTCTTCGGACGATCCGAACCTGGTTCGGTCTTTCCGATCCCACCGAAATATAATTAATCCAATAATTAACTCAAATTAGGAATCGGGTTACTACAGTTACTGTCCCTACCAGCCACGGTGAAAAGACTGAGAAGTTCACTGGTGTGGATTTCAAGAGGTGGCAGCAGAAAATGTTGTTTTACTTGACAACACTGAACCTGGCTAGATTCCTATTCGAGGATGCTCCTAACCTGAAAGAGGGTGAGGGAAATGTTGAATCCGTCAGTGCACTAGAGGCTTGGAATCATTATGATTTCCTATGCCAAAATTATGTGCTGAATGGATTGGCAGACTCACTGTACAATGTGTACTGCGAAAAGAAGACAGCCAAAGAGCTATGAGAATCTCTTGACAGAATGTACATAACGGAGGATGTCGGGGCCAAGAAGTTTCTTGTAGGCCGCTTTCTGGATTTTAAAATGGTGGATTCTAAGCCGGTTATCAGTCAAGTTCAAGAAATCCAAGTGATTCTTCACGAGATTCACGCCGAGAGGATGACGTTGAGCGAATCTTTCCAAGTGGCTGCTATAGTTGAGAAGCTACCACCAGTCTGGAAAGATTTCAAATACTACTTGAAACACAAACGAAAGGAGATGAACGTTGAAGAGCTCATTGTTAGGCTTCGCATCGATGAAGACAACAAGAGTTCGGAAAGACGATTGTTTTCTCCTGTTGCCACTAAGGCAAATGTTGTCGAGCATGGCCAAAGCTCGAAAAAGAGAAACTTCTCTCCCTTCAACAAGAAGTTGAACCTCAGACCCAAAGGAGGTGTTTCAACGAAGAAGTTCTCTGGAAAATGCTATAACTGTGATGGCATAGGTCCAAGGCATCTGAATGTAAGAAGCCAAAGAGAAATCGAGAAGTGAATATGGTGGAGAACATATCTCAAGAGGTTTCGAACATGAATCTCTGTGCTGTAATATCATAAGTTAATCTGGTGGGTTCTAACCCAAGGGAGTGGTGGATCGACACTGGTGCCACTCGCCATGTTTGCTCCGACAAGGAGATGTTTGCTACTCTTGAGGAATCTATGAATGGTGAAAAGTTATTCATGGGAAATTCCGCCACTTCCGAGATCAAGGGTCAAGGTAAAGTTGTCCTAAAGATGATATCTGGAAAAGAACTGACTTTGAACAATGTGTTATATGTGCCTGACATCTGAAAGAACTTGGTGTCAGGGTCGCTTCTTAACAAGCATGGTTTCTGCATTGTATTCGAGTCAGATAAGGTGATTTTGTCGAAAAGTGGAATGTTTGTTGGCAAATGTTATGTTTGTAATGAGTTATTCAAACTCAATGTTATGGCTGTTGAGCCTGTGATGAATAAAGTTCATACTTTTGCTTACTTGCTTGAGTCTTCTTGTTTATGGCATGGTATACTTGGACACGTTAGTTAAGATACAATACGTAGACTAATTAACGTGAAAAGCATTCCTGCATTCCATATTGAGAAACAACACAAATGTGAAACTTGTGTTGAGGCAAAACTAACGAGATCATATTTTCGAACTATTGAAAGAAATAGTGAACCACTTGATCTAATTCACAGTGATATATATCTAAAAAGTGTGCAAACTCGTGGTGGAAATAAATATTTCATCACTTTTGTTGACGATAGCACAAAATTCTGTTATGTGTATATCCTCAAAAGTAAGGATGAAGCTATTGACAAATTTGTCCAATATAAGAGTGAAGTTGAAAAAAAACTTAGCAAGAAAATTAAGATGCTAAGAAGTGATCGTGGAGGTGAATATGAATCGCCATTTGCTGAGTTTTATGCTCAACACGATATCAAACATGAAAGAACTGCACCTTATTCTCCTCAGCAAAATGGCATTGCAGAGAGAAAGAATCGCACATTGAAAGAATTGATGAATGCGTTGTTATTAAGTTCTGGTTTACCACAGAACATGTGGGGGGAATCTGTTCTAACAGCAAAGTACCTTTTAAATAAGGTGCCCCGAAAGAAGTAAGATAAAAGTCCATATGAGTTAGGGAAAGGTAGAAGTCCTTCCTACCAATATCTGCGAGTGTGGAGGTGTCTTGCCAAAGTAACAGTACCCACTCCAAAAAAAGTTAAGATATGACCAAAAACTGTTGATTGCATTTTCATTGGATATGCTCAAAACAGTAGCGCTTATCGTTTCTTTTATACGAATCTCAAATACCTGATATTTACAAGAATAAGATAATGGAATCAAGAAATGCTTCGTTCTTTGAACACATGTTTCCATACATATCTAAGGAAGAATCAAGTTCATCAAAAAGATTGTATGAGACAATTGATAAAGAACAAGAGCTTGATCAAGATATTGAACCTAGACGTAGTAAGAGAGCTAGGACTGAGAAATCCTTTGGTCCGGATTTCATCACTTTCATGATGGAAAGGGAACCTCAAAGCTTCAAGGAAGCAATGAGTTCATCTGATGAACCTCTATGGAAAGAGGCTATCAATTCCGAAATGGAATCCATTTTACAAACCATATGTGGGAATTAGTAAATCTTCCTCCGGAAGCAAACCACTAGGTTGTAAATAGATTTTCAAAAAGAAAATGAAATCAGATGGAACCATAGATAAGTATAAAGCCAGATTGGTAATTAAAGGTTTCCTATCAACGTGAAGGGCTTGATTACTTTGACACATATTCTCCTGTATCGAGAATAACCTCTATTCGTGTGATACTTGCGATTGCCGCCTTGCGGAATCTTGAACTACACCAAATGGACGTAAAGATAGCTTTTCTAAATGGAGATTTAGAAGAGGAAATTTACATGGAACAACCTGAGGGATTTTCTACGACTGAGCAAGAAAAAATGGTTTGTAAACTGGTGAAGTCTCTGTATGGCTTAAAACAAGCATCAAAACAATGGCACGAAAAATTTGATAAAGCCATGTTGGAAAATGGATTTAAATTCAGTGATTGTGACAAATGTGTACATAAAAAACACTGAAAATGGATATGTCATTTTATGTCTTTACGTAGATGACATACTTATCATTGGTAGTAATGATAAGATGATCAAATCCACCAAGAAGTTATTGAACTCAAGATTTGACATGAAAGATTTGGGCTTAGCCGATGTAATCTTTGGAATTAAAATTCATAGAATATCAGAAGGGTTAGTCCTAAGTCACATTATGTTGACAAAATACTTGAGAAGTTCAATAATGATGACTCTGCGTTTGCTACAACCCCGATAGATAACAGTCAATATCTATCAAAGAATCGAGGTGAAAGTATGTCTCAATTAGAATATTCTTGAGTCATTGGAAGTCTAATGTACTTAATGAGTTGTACAAGACCAGACATAGCTTATGCAGTAAGCAAATTGAGTAGATTCATGAGTAATCCAGGAGTTGAACACTGCAAAGCAATTATCAGATTGCTAAGATACTTAAGGTATACTCATGATCATGAACTGCACTATACCAGATATCATGCTGTTATTGAGGGATACAGCGATGCAAATTGGATATCTGATATAAAAGACTCAAAATCTACAAGTGGATTTATATTCACTTTAGGAGGTGCAGCAATTACGTGGAAATCTTCTAAACAAACTGTAATAGCCAGATTCACAATGGAATCTGAGTTTATAGCTCTTGACAAGTGTGCTGAAGAGGCTGAATGGCTGCGTCACTTCTTAGAAGATGTTCCAGTATGGGAAAAACCAGTGCCGGCTATAAGCATACATTGTGATAGCCAATCTGCGATTGCTAGGGCACAAAATAAAATGTATAATGGTAAGTCTAGGCATATACGTCGTATACATAATACCATTAGAAAACTACTCTGAACTGGAGTTATCTCTGTTAACTATGTAATGTCAAAGAATAATATAGCGGATCCGCTGACCAAAGGGTTAAACAGAGAGTTAGTTGCGAAATCGTCAAGGGAAATGAGGCTCAAGCCTACAGAATAAATTAGTGTGAAGGAAAACCCAACTTACGCTGACTGGAGATCCCAAGAACTAGGTTCAATGGGACAACCTAATCGCACTAATTTGGAGAAGCACTGTGGGGGTTATCCATAGTCCATTCCTATTATGAAACAGTGAATGTTGATAAGCTTACGATTTTTAATGATTCTGATAAGAAGCAATATAGAATCACCTATGTGAGAGAGAAGTGGGGCCGCTTCGAATGAATTATAAGGCTCAATTCTAGACATTCTTGCAGAACTAGGCGTGTGTTCATGGCCAAAAAGAACACAATCATGACAACTTAATAGTATCAGAGAGATTCTTGTGTGAAGTATATCACAATTCACACAAACGGATGTACAGTTCAAAGACATCACGTCTACTGTCAAGAATTAATATGCTTTCACAAAGGAAGGTTCAAAGGGTAACACCTACTTATCCTATGTAAGACTCAACTGTCGAACTTTATCAGTGGAATCCTTTCGTATAACTTTAAATTCCCATTCATGTGGGGGATTGTTGGATTAAAAGTGAGCTTTTAGGCCTATGTGCTTTCCGTGTGAGTGAATGAAAATTTGGAAAGGTGGGTTTGTCCCACATTGGAAAAAATGAAGTGATATAGATAAGTTTATATTGTGTACACACTTTATGGAGGTGTAACAATGATTGGTCAAGAGGCTCTCTCTCGCGCACAAAGGCGCATGGGGGTTTTGCAAATCATTGGCCCGATTTGCAGTGGAAAAAAAGCTTGACTTGTGTGCAAGCGTACGAGTGCGATCTGAGCGCGTCGAATGTCGGACCGATCAAGGCAAAAATGAATTGGTCAGCCTTTTTTAAAAAAACAAAACAAAAAATTTTGTGTGGTTGTGGGCGTGCCACGTAGACAGGCGCCAGGGGCGGATTTAGTGTAGGGCGAACGGGGGCCACGACCCCCCTAAAAAATTTTAAAAAATTTTTTAGCGACGGTTGTGACGGAAATCGTCGCAAAATGCGCGACGGTTTTATCAACAACCGTCGCTATATGGCGGCCACAGCCCCCCAAATATTTTAAAAAAAATTTTAGCGACGGTTATATAGAAACTGTTGCGGTTTAGCGACGGTTTTACAAAACCGTCGCAAATTCCGCGACGGTTTATTGTAACCGTCGTCATATTGCGACGGTTTTCTAGAAAACCGTCGCAAAGGTGGCCCCCTCAATGCCAAAATCCTAGATCCGCCCCTGACAGGCGCCCACAGGTGTGTGTGTAAATTGCGAGCCAAATGTGTGAGTGAGTCTTTAAACGTGGCAATATGTGGCAAGATGTTGAGTTATGACTATCTAATATTTGGAATTATTTGTTGACTTAAAATGCTGGTCAATTCAAGAAGACAAGATGATATAAAAAGTGGATTCACTCGACAAGTAAAGGATGCGCATCAGAAAATCTCATCCAATATCTCCAGAAATACAACTCTCTCGGTGAAGATTCAAGATTGATTACATCGATTCAAGAGTGTGTGTGTGTATATATATATATATATATATATATATATATGCTTATAAAGGAAAGATATATATACAAGAGTGATTCAATCTGTCTTGAGTTTGTACAGCTGGTAATTGGAACTCATTTCAATGAAATCGTTCTTCCTCCTGTAGATGTAGATGTAGATGATATTGATCGAACCACGTAATTCTCTTGTTCTTGAATTCGTACTTTTAATTTCTTCAGATTAGATGTCTTAATATGTGATTGCATATGAATTCCACATCTGCGCATGTACTTTAATTCTTCAACAAACGGTTTAATTCTGTCTATATTTACTGTATAAATGATATGCATCATTCTAATGTGTACAAATAAAAACTGAAATTATTATATTCAAAAAAGTACAACAATTTCGTGGGAACTTACCTACCAATTAATATATTAAATCCAAAAATATTTAGTGGGGATGATCCTAATCTCCACAAAAAATGAATAATTGAGGTTGACATGAATTTAAGTGGTTGGGTACAAAAAAAAATTATTTGGGTCCACTTTTATATTATATATATAATATTAAATTGACATTAATAATAAAAAAATTAGGCAATATTGGTAGGTTTCGGCAAGAAAAATGCGCTTAGCATTCTAGGTAGAAACGTGTCGCAATCTTTACGTTTTGTCTCTGGATAGTATTTACGCTCTAATTTTTTTTTTAATTATATTAATGAGCTATTGGACATACAAGTTGTGTGTGTGATGTATTGATTATATGAATTAGTATTTATTGTTTTTGTCTCCCAAATTTTTATGTAGTTATTATAATAATTATAAAATTAGATATGACACAAGATTTAATACGATGATTTTTCTATAATTATGAAATATGAAAATTTAATAACATTATGTAATACTAAATTAAATGTGAATAAAGAGTAGTCAAATAAATAAAATTTAATGTGTTCTTTTAAGAGTCAATTCAAGAACAAATTTATATATCCAAGTTGAATGATAATTTTTAAATTAAAAATAATGCAACACCAAAATTTAGCTAAATATTGAGATATATCCTTTTTAATAGTATATATCCGTGTTTCCAAAACCAGGTAATACCGGATCATTCGATTCGATCGAAAACCTATCACTGTTTCGATTAGATCATATTTAAAAATCATTTTAACAGCCAAAACCAGTCGAACAGGTTCACTATTTTTTTAGAATTTAGTTGTTTTTTATATTTAAAATCTTAAATTTTATTTTTAAAAATATATATGATTATTTGAATTTTGAACTTTATTAAAAATATTATTTTAATAGTTGTTGGGTTAAGCGTATATGAATGAGAGTAGTACTGGAATGAGTAACTTTTTGGGAAGTTCTCATGCATCAAGCTGCTGACGTTGCCCCGCTTGATCTGGTTGGCTTAGTGAGTCGTAAAAGAGTGACATCGTAACTTAACGGATAATATTGTCCCCGCTAAGAACATGATCGACGGTAGAGAAAAGGTAAGCCTAATCTCTAAGGGATATGAGACAACACTAACAGATAAACACGTAGCTCCCCGGACTCATGGGTCTAGCCCGACCCATTAGCATTCAAGTAGTTGCACTCTCCGCTTCCATAAGTATAAGGAAATAAAGTTGCGCATTGGCAAACAGCTATAGCTTTTGGCCTAGTGGTAAGCGCATGAACCTAACAATTAACCACCGCTACTCTGAATCCATCGTATTATTGATTATCAACATCACTCAAAATCTTATCTCAAACTTAAATTGCACACACATAAAAATTCTATCAGATAATTAAAGTATCACTTTGTACACTTTTGTTCTCACTTATCTTTTGATTATACAAGCTTTATTGCATTGTGAGAATAAGAAAAATGTTTATGAACAGATTAAGCTGTTTGAATAGTTACTAGGAGTTTCATCCCAATCGAGTTGATGAACCGCATTGAAGTGGATTTGTATGAAAGTTGTGCCAATCATCTGGTGGAATTCTTCTGGAAACGAATAAAAGGAGACTTATAAGCTTAGTTTTCGTACTTACATAAACAAATTGTCATCGCTATTTACTTTCAATCATTTACTTATCTAATCCGACTATATCTATGTATATCTTATTAACTTTGTATATTGAGTTGTTTACGCATTTATCTGTTAGTTGCTCTATGAACACAGTTTGATTGGAGAATTCACTTAAGCTACTCACGTGGCTTAAGTTTGTAAAAATTATATCAATATTTTTAAAGCTTTTATTTAACCATTCCCATTTAAACAAATTTTTTATCCGAACAATATGTTGTTGTTTAGATTATAAATTTTGGTAAATATTTTTTTAATATTTATATAAAAATATTTATTTTCGTAATTTAAAATATATTATTTATTATATTATAATATTATTTAGATAATATAACAGTGTTCCGGTCCGATCGGTTAGACCTTTATTTTAAGATAGACGTGTTCGATAAGGGGTACAACTATTAAAACATTGGTATAGATACATATAAATATCTAATATACACACACACATATATATACATACATATATGTATATATATATATATTTGTGTGTGTGTGTATATATATGTTTATGTATATATATATATATATATATATATATATATATATATATATATATATATATATATATATATATAAACATATATATATTTATATATATGTGTGCGTATATATATGTTTATGTACATATATGTATATATATAAACATATATATATTTATATATATGTGTGCGTATATATATGTTTATACATATACACACACACACACACACACACACACACACACACATATATATATATATATATATATCTTAATTAAAGTATTAGGATAATTAAATGTTAACGTATAACTAATATATATATATATATATATATCTTGTATAAATATAGCATACGATAATGTATAAATATTATAACTTTAATATATAAGTGATTAGATTAGATGAAAGTTAGTTATACGTTAACATTTAATTATCCTAATACTTTAATTTTTTAAGGGAATCCATCAAACTAACAGATAATTTAGGAAAAAGAGAGGATATAATTGTTCTAGCAAGAACGATTATATACTGATATTAATTAATTATTAATAGGTAGTAATGCTTAATAAAAAAATAACTATTAATATATTTTTATTATATCGTGATTATTCCCATGAATTATGAGGAGGATCCTCCTTAATTCCTTATTATTTGCTAGGCAAAAATTTGTGTGAGACGATCACACAAGTCATATTTTATGAGACGGATATCTTATTTGGGTCATCAATGAAAAATTATTTTTTTTATGCTAAGAGTATTAATTTTTATTGTGAATATGGGTAGTGTTGACTCGTATCACAAGAGACCTACTTTATTTGTTATAGAAGTTCTAACACAAACTTTATAGAAAATTTGAATGATATATACGGGAGAATTATGGATTTTCAGGAGATTTTTTTAGGATATATTAATTTTCCATTTTATATTAAATTATTCTATTTATGTGACGGATACTTTAGAATTTGTTCACATATTATTTTTGCGAATGACATTTTTTTCTATGACAATAGAACCTACTATTGTTACCATTTTATGTGCACTAACTAGGTAATTCTATGGAATGACAAAGTACCATGTAAACAAAATTAACTACATAAACTGTATTGGACAAATCTTGTTCGACATGTTTTTCCGAAAGTATTGAGGATATTATTTATTTTATATTAGAATTACTTGAAAATCATATCATCATTCATTTGGTAATCACATAAAAAACATGTGGAAAAAGAATCTCTATATAAAAGTAGTTTAATGTGTGTGTTAGAAAGATAGGCACTCTTTTCAAAATAGATAGATTACCACATTATATTTCAAATATATAAAATAATTTTTAATAAATACCTTTTAGTTTTTTATGTAAAAATTTAAAATGAATTGCATCTTACCCTTACAACCTTGCTCTACCATGCTAGCATTAAAGTAAAAATTTAAACCTAAAATCTACATAGAATCAGTAATTTGTTTATCATTAGAAATCAGGGTATTTTTGTCGGGAACAAAAAATATCCCTACTAGAAGAGCGATTGAAGTATGCTATATCCGGTTATGCACAATTTAAAAAGTTTAAAGTTATAATACAAAAATCATTGATATCTGATATATAAATTTTTGATCATATAATGTGATTGTTTTGCATGAAATTGTGACACTTGATCTTATAATATTTTTATTTGTTCATCTCACTATATAAAGTTGTAATTTTTTTTATTGAAATAAGCATGATGCTTGCATGATATACTCTTAATTTAAGAAAAAGAAAATTAATTATACAGAAAAGACTAAATATGGGAAAAAAAACTAAATAATACAAATGCCAAGTCAACTGTGGAAAAAAGGTACTAAATAAAGACAAAAAACGACATCGTTGCGTGCGTACATCACTTGACTATCCCTATCCAAGAAAATGTCCACAAATATTCTTGAGAAGGAGAGTAAAAAAAAAAATTTATATTAAATTATTAAATATAATAAATTATTAAAAATGGGCAAAATGAAAATGGACTTTCCATCTCTCCTTCTGAGCCTAAAAAGTTGCCTTTTCCAAAGCACTCCAAATTTAAAAAGATCCCACTTTTCATGGGGAGAAGGTTGGGAAGAGCTTGAGATTGAGTTTAAAGCAAAATCTTGATGATAGCTATGTACATATTTTCCAAGAACCACACACAAAAAAGGTGAAAAATAATTTTTTTTAAACAAGAAATCAATATCTCAATACGATATGTGTGGAGAGAGGGAAGATTGTGGAAGCATCATGGTCGGCCATTAGAGCTTCATTGAAAGGACTAGCAAATGTGCCTTCCATTTCTTGAGAAGTTTTTTCGCTGTTTTTTGTCCATCTGAAGATGGTCCCTTTTGCTACTTTGCTCCATCAGCTAAAAGACAATAGCCTTTGTGTTGTTTTGTGCTGTTCTTTTGCTTTCTAAGCAACACAAGTCCAAAACCTATAAAATATAATATATAGCTATTTGATTCATTCCATTTGGATACTGGGATTTTCTTTCATTCTTGTATCTTATGAATCGCTTCTTTTTTCATTAATCTCAAATCTTGGATGTGGTTGAATTCCCACCACTCTGGGCAAAGGGTTGAATTTTGGGTTTCTTGATTAGAGTTCAAGTTTTCATTTTTGTGTATTATTTATGATTTTCATGCCTTTTGCTCTCTCTTTATCTCAAGGCATCACTTGAATATTGGTGGATTTTGATTTCAAATTTTAATGTAAAGGTATGGGCAGATTCAGCCTGTTGGTTTTTTTTCCCTTTCTAAATTTATATATTAATTTAGGCAGCGCCTCTTATGTTGATTATTATTTATTACATGCAGAGGTTCCCATTCGGTGGACTGTGTATCAGAACTGCTTTTGGCTGCCTTTTAGAGGATCAGTTCATGACTTTAATCTCATTTTTTTGGCCCCCTTTTCGAGGTTTCTGTAAATGTCCTTTGCGAGTTGTTTTCAAGAATTTGAGGTTCCAGCATCTCTGATTAAGATTGACAGATTTTGGTTCCACTTTTGAATCTTGGTGGTGATCTTTTTGTCTAAGTGGTGACTTTTGGCCAACAAAAGATTGGCACAATGTCTACAGTGTTTGGGTTCAGAAAAGGTGTTTTTGGGATTTTGATAGCAATTTTAATGTTCCCAATGATGCTTTTTTGTTGGTCTGAGGCGTTGAGTGCGGATGGAATTTATCTCCTAGAGTTCAAGAAAGTCGTTATTGACGCCCATAATTTTCTTTGGAATTGGAATCCCAATGATCAGATGCCTTGCAAATGGATAGGTGTGAAATGTTCTTTGGATTATGAACAGGTTGTGTTGTCCCTTGATTTGAGCTCGCTGAATCTTTCGGGAACGTTGAGTTCTAGTATTGGTAGTCTGGCTTTCCTAACTTATCTTGATCTTTCTCATAACGGGTTCGAGGGGAGCATCCCGAAGGAGATTGGGAATTTATCAAGATTGGAAACTCTTTATTTGAACGACAATCATTTTAGTGGGGGAATTCCTGTAGAATTGGGTAATCTCTCTTCTTTGCAAGATTTGAATTTATGCAATAACAAGATCTCCGGTCCTATTCCGGAAGAGTTCGGGAAGTTAACTTCTCTAATTCAGTTTGTTGCGTACACGAATAGTATCTCCGGCTCGATACCGGCATCTTTTGGTAAGTTGAGGAACTTGAAAACATTTCGAGCAGGGCAGAATGAGCTTTCTGGAAATCTACCAGTGGAAATAGGCAGTTGTAGTAGCCTGGAAACTCTTGGTCTTGCACAGAATCTATTAGATGGTAACTTACCGAAAGAGCTTGGTATGCTGACGAACTTGATTGATCTCATCCTTTGGGACAATCCATTTTCCGGATCTATACCAGGTGAGCTCGGGAATTGTACGAGTCTTGAGACTCTTGCTTTATACCAGACAAATCTGGTTGGAGGGATTCCTGCTGAACTCGGGAAACTCAGGTTTCTGAAGAGGTTATACTTGTACAGAAATGGATTAAACGGAACCATTCCCAAAGAAATCGGCAATCTTAGTTACTTGTTAGAAATTGATTTCTCGGAGAACTATTTGTCTGGTGAAATTCCTACTGAATTGACACGAATAAAGGGCTTACGCTTGCTGTACTTGTTCCAGAACGGGCTATCGGGAGTTATACCAACAGAACTCAGTAGCTTGATGAACTTGACGAAGCTAGACTTGTCGATAAACCGCCTAACTGGCCCTATTCCATTTGGCCTTCTGTATCTCCCTCAGATGCTTCAGTTGCAACTTTTTGACAATAATTTGAGCGGTACTATACCTCAAGGCCTTGGTCTTTATAGTCGACTTTGGGTAGTTGATTTTTCTGATAATAACTTAACCGGTAGAATTCCTCCTTATATATGTCAGCATTCTAACTTGATATTGCTGAATCTTGAGTCTAATAATCTGTATGGAAGCATTCCAGCCGGTATCTCGAATTGCCTTTCGTTGGTACAGCTGAGACTAGGTGGTAATAGGTTGACTGGGAGGTTTCCTTCAGGATTATGCAGATTGACCAATCTATCGGCAATTGAATTGGGTCGAAATAATTTCAGTGGCACGATACCTCAAGAGATCGGGACGTGCCAGAAGTTGCAAAGGCTTGATCTTTCGAGAAATTACTTTACATCCGAGTTGCCAAAGGAGATAGGGAATCTTTCGGAGCTTGCGGCTTTCAACATTTCGTCATGCCTTTTCTCGGGGCAGATACCACTAGAAATCATGAATTGCAAAGCCCTTCAAAGGCTCGATCTTAGTGGCAATGGTTTTCTTGGGCCTATACCGAAGGAACTGGGAAGTCTTTCTCTGCTTGAACGGCTTATTATTTCTGACAATTTTTTCTCTGGAGATATACCAGGTGCATTAGGTAATCTCACTCATTTGACTGAACTGCAGATGGGTGGAAATTTATTATCGGGTTCGATACCGAAGGAGTTGGGTAATCTTTCTGGCTTGCAGATAGCCATGAATCTTAGTTTTAATAAGTTGTCCGGAGCAATACCACCTCAGATTGGAAACCTTATCTTGCTAGAATACCTTCTGCTCAATAATAATGAGTTAAGTGGTGAGATTCCAAGCACATTTGGAAATCTTTCAAGTTTACTTGGTTGCAACCTCTCGTTCAACAAATTATCGGGTCCGTTGCCTAATGTACCGTTGTTTCAGAACATGAGCATCGGTAGCTTCATTGGAAACAAAGGGCTATGCGGCGGGCTTCTCGGTAATTGCACAAATATGGACACAACTCCTCGACCCAAACAAAATGCCGACTCTTCTCGAGGAAAGGTAGTATCTATTGTTGCTGCTGTGATAGGTGGAGTTTCACTTGTTCTAATCGTAGTAATTTTATACATCATGAAACAACATCCGGTTGATGTAGTTGCTTCTTCCCAAGATAACGACGTTTCATCCGAAGATTCCGATATATACTTCCCTCCAAAAGAAGGGTTCACTTTTCACGATCTAGTTGAGGCCACAAATAATTTTCACGACTCTTTTGTGATCGGTAGGGGAGCGGCTGGTACTGTGTATAAGGCCGTGTTGCAATCTAGCCAAACGATTGCCGTGAAGAAATTAGCATCGAATCGAGAGGGAAACAACATTGATAGCACGTTTCAAGCTGAGATTCTAACTCTCGGAAAGATCAGGCATCGTAATATAGTGAAACTATTTGGTTTTTGCTATCACCAAAATTCGAATCTTCTTATATACGAGTATATGGCGAGAGGTAGCTTGGGGGAATTGCTTCACCGGACAACTTGTGATCTTGACTGGCCAACACGGTTCTCCATTGCTCTCGGAGCTGCCGAAGGGCTTGCTTATTTGCATCATGACTGCAGGCCTAGGATAATTCACCGTGATATAAAGTCGAACAATATACTGCTCGATGAAAAGTTTGAAGCTCATGTTGGCGATTTTGGTCTGGCTAAGGTGATTGATATGCCCCAGTCCAAGTCCATGTCGGCAGTTGCTGGATCATATGGTTATATTGCCCCTGGTCAGCATCTTGTTCCCTTTCGAATGATGATTTTTCGAGTTTCGGATCATACTTGTCAAATTTTTGGCAATTAAAACTCCAGTCGTGATAAGTTAAATTGCCCTGCTCCATCTTCTTTTCTCTGCCTTTACTCTCTGTCATAGTTATTAGAGGTTATTAGAGGCATATGCATGTTTAAAGCGTAGCCAGAAGACGCTGGGCGGAACGATTTAGGGGAATGGATCTCGAGGCAGTGTACACTTAGTGTGATCTTGAGATTTTAATAACTGTGTTTGACACTATTCAAATACCCTTTATGATTAGTTTAGCTCATTAAAATCCAATCTCGTGTTGAACTAATTCATTTCAAACACTTAAAAGTTTTACATTTTTCTTTGCAGAGTATGCATACACTATGAAAGTTACAGAAAAATGCGACATATACAGCTATGGTGTGGTACTTCTGGAGTTGTTAACCGGAAAGACACCGGTACAACCCCTCGAAGAAGGAGGTAATCTCGTCGCACATTCACGGAACTTCATCAGGGAACATTCTCTCTCGTCTGAGATATTCGACAGTCGTTTGAATTTGAAAGACGAAACTAGTGCTAACCACATGATCACAGTATTGAAGATCGCTCTCCTCTGCACACGCACGCAACCGTTAGATCGACCATCCATGCGAGAGGTCGTGATTATGCTGATGGAATCTAATGAGCAAGAAGGTAGCGTGGTTTCGCCTCCGGATTACGAGGTCTAGCGACAAGCTATGGTGTAAGCACAAACTTTTTTTTTTTGGTTTTTCTTAATTCTGATGAACTTTTTTTACAGTAGGTTCTTGCTCATATCACTCATACCCATTGCCTATTTGTTGCGGCAGGATTTAGTTGTACATTTTGTTAGAGAATTATTGAGTTTGTACTTGTAGTATGTAACCTAATCTGCATTAAAACTACATACAACGGTGTTATATTCTCCTATAACGAACTGTTGTAATGTAATTCAAGCAGTTTTCCAAGAACAAGGAAGCAACAAACAAAAGAGCTAAGCATGGAAAAAAAACTGCTGTTTATGGTGGGAAAATATATATTTTTGGTCCCGTAATTTTCACGTTTTTTATTTTTGGTTATGTTATGGTTGATTCACGGTATTAGTATATTAACTTGCTCATTTTCTCAATTTTAGTCATTTTTTAACATAATGTCGACGTTAAATCGGACACGTCGACAATGTCTGTTGGGACTTTCATCATTTTTAGGCGTTAAGTCAGCACTTCGATTAAATGATATTAGTATTAAAAAATTATGAATTAATGGATTAAGACCATAAATTGACTGATAAAAGCACTCAGATTAAATGAGATTAGTGTTAAAAAGTTGTGAATTGATGGATTATGACCATAAATTGACTGATAACATGACAAAAAAATGAAAAAACAAAATATGCAAATTTACGACTAGATGTATTTTTCAAGGTGAGTTATATATACCTTTAATACTGTTTGTAATAATTACCTAAAACATCCGGCTAACTTTGAAAATTAAATATACATCCCAAATGTTTGTATCGATCTTATATTTACAATTATTAATTTTAAAAATTACATATATTTGTCTATTAGGGGTATTCGAATTGGTAGAGTAAATGAGTGTTTTGTCAACGACTAGGAAATTGATTTCTCTTACCAATATTTTTTCGGACCAACTTGTTACAAAAGACTTGCCTAATGTAATTTATCTGACTAAATGATTTGCAGACTATTGTTAGTCCTAACCGTATTCCAATTCACATAGAAAAATAACGGTTTCACATTATAAAAAATTAACACCACCACACACACACACACATATATATATATATATAGTTTATATCTATCATCTTTTATGAAGTCAATTGATCGTAATTATATACATCATCAATGGGTGGTCCGTGTCAAAGATGTGCAGGTATATCCTAATATAATATATATATATATCAGTATATCCCACACGTGTCCTTTTGCATATGAGTGTATATTGTGAGAGAATAATATGTGTAAGGTGTAATGCTTGACAGATAGAGCAGTATAACACCAAGTAGTTAAAATAGTTAATATTTGTGTTTTGATCAAAATTAGGGTTATGCTAAATGTTACAATATTTGAGACAACATTCAGCGGAATATTAAAGATTGTAACACAAATTGACTTTAACAAAATAGATGGACAAGATTAAATATGCACAAGTATAAATACTTGTGATGTGCCTCAGGACAAAAATTAATCACTAGAAAATCATAACGTTTACAAAAACCTATCACTAGTGATCTTCACAAAAATCAATTTTCTCAACACTTTGAGAAAACAAATGCTTTCCAAAAAACAAACAACCAAAATAAAAATTATTCAAGAAAGCAAAATATCGATGCCAAAAGTTTGAGGCAACGAAACACAATCTTTAGCCAACACTTTCACGCGTGTTGTCTGAACTGTCCTCAACAATCACGGCAGCACGCTACATAGCAGCAACAACGTTGGTAAATTTTTCTATAAAATTCCAGGAAGTGCGAAAGTGAGTGTATGATTGATCGAGCAGCCGCGTGATCAATGTCCTCCTTTTTCTTATTTATAAACTTCTTCTCACCTAGAGTTTATCTCCATAAGATAACATATTCAACAAGGAAAGTGAAATATTGATCCTTTATCAAGATAACATTTACATAATTATCTCATCATCAATAAAGACAAAATTTTATAAAATATTATATATGACCAAATCAATAAGGAAAATATAATATTAAAGAAATCATTTAATTTAAGAAATTATATTAATTAAATTAAGAGATAATATTTCCCTTCAATATGTATGCAATTTTCATAGTTGGAGGGAATAATTGTAAGATTGATATAATCTGGGGAGGTACATATAATTTTAAAATTAATTGTATTTTTTTGTGATTATCGTAAATCTCAATAAAGATATATGTAATTAATTTTTTTTTATAAATGCAAAATCTATATATTTATTTGTGTACTTTGGGATGAGAGTATAGTATGACACAGATTTCAATGATAGGAAGATTCATCCACACTCCACGTATTATGATAAATGCTTGATAGTAATTGTACTCCAATTTCTTATATTATCATTTTAAGACCGCTTGGTACGTATGATGAAATAATTAAATGATTATTAATTTGATTGATATATAATTGATAAGAGATGATATGTAATATTGTGTAATTAATTATTTTATGTGTGGTAGAATTTTTATTTGTAGAATAAATTTTGTTTTGATCAAAATACCCTGGAGTAATCAATCAAATTCTCACAAAGCACAAAAAATACCTTGGACATCAAAATCTAACAATTGAATTTCACACCACAAAATACCCTATTCTTTCCAAAGCACAGAACAATATCTTCTTCCAGGTGTTTTTACTAAAATGTATTCCACGTCGATTTTTCTTCTTTTACAGTGATTCCAAGGAAAGGAAGCCCGAAAACACCATGCACTAATCAACGACGACTTGTGATTATGATTGTCTATGAGTATTTTTGCATCTGCAAATACTGCAAATTTGTTTTTGTTTTGAAGTTTTACACAGATCACACAACTACTTAGATCTGAAGATGTATTGTAATTTGTGAGAGAATGCTAGTTGTTGTAAGTAATTTTATTGTGAGAATCTTCTGATTTATTTTTTTGTAAAGAGAAGAAATCATAGATCTGTTCGGAAGCTGTCGTGCAAAACCATTTGAAGAAAACATCGGAACTTAGGAATAAGATTTTCTGTCGGCAATGAAGATAGAGATTGTGAAAGAGAAGCTAGATTTAGCAATTGTGAATTTTTTTTATTTAAAATAAAGGGACAATTTCGTATTTTGCTACCAATAATCCTTGGTACGGGGAGGGATTGCTATAATATGTGGCAGAGTCGTGGACTTCTTTTCCAATATGAACATTAGAAATAATATGTCACTTCTTTTCCAATATGAACATTACTTATCATAATGACAGGCAATGTCCTTTAAATCAAGTCAAACAGGGACTAGAAAATCTATATAGCCTTAATCAACCCTACCAAACAAGCCCTTATTTTACAAGTTGATAAAATTTTATATGATAAATGCAATAAGCCTGAAGAAATTTAGGAATGTTTAATTGGGATGGAAAGACATGTTTTTGCTTTAATTTATATATTATCTTTAATAATGAAAATTATTTTAATTTCTATAATGAAAAAGGAGTGGTATTACATTAATTCATAATGATATTCGCTTATTCTTATTTTTATTCAACAAATTTATAGGAAATTGTTAAAAAAAAATATGGCGATAAGATGGATTATGTAGATAAATAGTGGAATGAAAATATTGGAGATGTTTGATTAATTTGTCATCTAATTTGTAGAATTTTACAAGTATTAATTTAGGAAATATATTTCTTATTTATCTTGTTGATTGATTAATTTTTTTTAATTATAATCATACTAATATGTACAAGTACCAAATGTTCTAATTCGATTCGGCAGTGGAGAGGAGTTTTGTATAACGTGATAATACTGAAGTATTACAGTCGAAATTTTTGGAGAAGGTTATGATTAGGGGTGGTGAAAAACTACCGGATATTTGGTATAGTGTACTTATCGTACCACAGATATCGCTCATACCAAAGTTAATGGTATAACGTAAATTTCAAAAAAATTCGGCATTTCAGTAAATATCGAAATACTGAAAACCAAAATACTGCAAACCAAAATACTGAAAAATTCATATATTTTAAAAATTATAATATAATGTCAATTTTGGTATCGTATGCTATTCAAAAAAAAATTTGGTATGACATTCAAAAACTTTCGGTATTTCGATGTAATAACACCAATTTTTTTAAAAAATTTGGTATAGAAGGTATTATATCGACATCATACCGAAATTATTGTATACCAATTCTTTTTGGTAAAACGGTATGTAATTTATGTCGTACCGAAATTTCGGTATTCATTTTTGGGTACGGTATACGATATTCTTTGAAAACCCAGATATAACGTATCGAACCAGACCTATTTATCATGGCCTAAAAATAAAAATATATACATATTATTTACACTTCACATTCTTGTAAGGTTGAACTTCGAACTAATAATGTTCATGTATCGTGCTAGACTGGACAAAATTTATCATCTTAGACTCACATTTGTCTAGACACGATTGAGTATTTACCTCAGAAGAGTTGCATTCATTGTTGCCAAACCCTAGTCCATTTCTATAATCAGTTAATTTTTTAAATCGTGAATCTTCTCAATGGAGGTAGAAGACTTGTTCGAAGAATTAACTATAAATGTCAACTGTTTATTTTCATTAATAGTTTTTTGGAACACTCTTCGTGTGTCATCATTTCAACTGCTAGAAGATTTATTTTTTACTTTCAAACCATCAAATTCCTTTCTATGCGAACAACTATAGTTGTTTGACTTATCTGTTAGTTTTTTTTTCTGCCTTAGCTTCATCAATAATTGTGAGATTCTTTTAAACTCATCCATCATATCATGCAGTATTGTGACAAAATCCTATCGTATGAATTCATATGAGACAAAATTAAATATCATGTCGTCAACAGTTTCAAACTCATTATTTGAAGTCTCCGGCTCAACATTTTTTCATGAGACATTGGACCTTCTCGTCATTAATTTCACTCGAGGAGATATCTGAACTAGATTGATCTGAGTCTGAGTCGACCCATTTTCTCTTTCTTTCCTAATCAACTAGATCTTTTTGATACTTATTTTTCTTGTGGGATCTTCTATAATCTTTGGATCATCTATTTTCTAAAGTCTCCTGATCATCTTTCTTTGGCATGTTGCAATATGCAATAAAATGGCATTGCTTTCTCCAATGAAATCAATCTTGATTATCACCCGCTTAGTTCATTTTACGATAAGAATTGAATTTAGATTGATTTTATTAAAAAAAATTCCCACAAGTAAGGACATAGTCTAGTTGCTTATCTGGTCAGTAGATTTTCTGCTGGAACATCATTCGTTAGTAGTTGGAATTGGGGTTTTAGAAATTAGAGCTTTAGTTTGTTGCGAACTGGATGACTCTTCTTCTGTTCGGATTCTTAGTTCAAACTCATAGGCTTTAAGATCAGCGAACAAGTCGTGCAGCTCATGTTTGTTGAGATCCTTGGACTTCTCATAGCCACTATCTTTATATCTCATTCTCGGGCAATACTCTCATAACCTTCAAAACAATTTTGTAGTTAGATTATTCTTTACCAACAGATGCTAGTTCAATAAAAATACTAATAAAATATTAATCAAACTCATTAAGAGTCTTGTTGGGATTCATTTTGTCATTATCGAATTTCTGGATTGCAACATTTAGCTAGTTTTCTTTGGTTTGATCGTTGCCCTTGCAGAGTTGGGTCAGCTTCTCCTATACTTATTTGGCAGTTGAGTATGTCTTGATCTTGTCGAACATGTTTTTGTCGAGAGTTTTGTATAAAGTGTCTTAGGCTACATTATCAAGGTTGGATTTCTTTTTGTCTTCAGTTATCCATTCAGACGAGTGCTTTTCTACCATATGTGAATCACCATCAGATATTGCTACAGTTGTATTCGCTTTCAAGATCTTCATTGGACTGTTATTGATCACATACCACATGTAAACATCTTGAGCCGCTAAATGTGCATGCATGCGTATTTTTCAGTCATCATAGTCTTCTTTATAAAACATTGAATCTTATTAAATGGTGTCATTTAAAAATATGTATTTGTCAGAGTGGAGAAAACCCTCTTTGATACCATTTGCTGGGATCAGATTAGAGTTTAGACCTAGGGTGGACAAATTATAAAATAAATTTCGAAACTTTGAGATGTTCTTAATATATTTTAGTATGTTAAAAAATATTCTTGAACAGCTGGCTTTGCTGGACTATTAAAATTAAAAAGTGTGAAAACGGTCTGGCTTGACTTGTGATAAAATATATGTAAGGAAGTTGACAATAAACAACTTTAAACTAATATGAAAGAATATAAAGTGTAGATTGAAATGAGACAAATGATTTATGGACGTTCGAAGATAACACTTCTATGTCGTCCTTTCTTCTACTCAGGAAAGTTTTCACTAAAAGACTTTGATTTTACGTCTTATAACAATTTATTTCAGTTAGGGCTTATAATTGCTTAAATCGACACTCTTAGTGATCACTTTAAACAAAACATGACATTTAAGAACCCTCGGTTCATTATAAAACAATACAAACTAGGATTGTTCAAACTTCGGATAAAACCGAAAATCCAAACCGAAAAAACCGAATATCGAACCGAATCGAATGCCGAATTTTGTAATTCGGATATAAATATTAAAACCGAAGTTTATTTAGTTCGATTTCAGATTATATATGTCAAAATCGAAAAAATCAAAATTTCATTAAATTAATATTTTTTTGTATTTTTATTTATATTATATATTTATGATATTTAGTGAATGAAAAACCATTTTGAATAATTTTTAGTTGATTGTTGTTTATTTAATTAATTTAAACCTTATATTAAAATATTTTACTAAGAAAACACGTAGAAAGTTAACATATTATATTTTACAATATATTTATAGCATTAACTTAATAATTATACCAAAATCGAAATAACCGACCGAAATAACCAAATTGTTTTGGTAGAAAACGAACCGAACCGAAGAAAAATGATTCGGATATCGGATTATATATCTCGGAAACCGAAAACCGAAAAAATTGAAATAAAAAACCGAAAACCGAATCGAACCGACCGATGAACACCCCTAATACAAATAACCCAACGGTTAGCTTTACGACTTGAGTTAGTAATGTAACTCATATTGATCTTTGAAAATTTGATATATTCTAAAAGACAAGTGCTATGTGAGCATCTTGAGATATGAAAGATTAAGAGTGCTCGAAGATCTTAGAAGTTTGCAAGCTTGAGAAATAATCACTCAGTTCAGTATAGCTTCTTTTCTTTGAAGTCTGCATATATATAGTTGAAAAACTCCTATGATCAGGATTTGATTTTTAAGGATCATCTGTACTTATTCTCGACAAAATAGACTTTTCACAAACATCATCACACAATGTAACAAATTTCATTTAATGTCCTTTTGATTTTTCCTTCTCTAGATCCAGTAGCCTCTGAAAAGTTAATTGACTTAAGACATATTCGAAAACGTTCTATCATTTGTAATTTGTCGATATTGTTACATCATACTTTATCAGAAACGACTTTACTTGTAGTATCCTTTGAATTTAGTTACATCTCACCGTTTGCACTACGGTTAGAGTTAAACGGTTTGAACATGTGTATTGCATATAGAACTTTGATTCGGTAAAAACATCTTGATCTTGAAACCGTTCGATGATGTTTGTCTTTCAATAGAGTACTAAAAATATTCCCACATTTAGTTTATCTTATCTTACTTGTGCTTTTCATTTCGATTTTTTTTTTTTTTACTTTAATTTGTTATTTGGTAAGTTTAACGAAGACGTGATTGGATTGACTTATCATAAACTATATGGGCCAGTACTCTCGACCTACCTCATATAATCACATCTCAATTTTTTAAAAAATAAATTTTTCAATAAGAAAAACGAATTCCAAAATTTAAATGAAGCAACTTTTAATTTATATTAGGAAACATTAAATTAGGAAAAAAAAAATATAGACAATCTCCAACAACTTAACGTTATATATATTCAATATATTTTCGACAGTCAACCAGATATATATCTACCATATATAATTGCGTAGATAATTCCAAACCATCAATTTTCATCCTTATATATACTTTAATTCACTCTCAAAAATATATTGAAACCATGGAATTTATGAAAAAAAGCTCATCCTTCCTTCTCTTGTTAATTTTAATGTTCCTCCCTTCATATTATTCGGAAATTATTCCGATCACTATAAAAATCGCCAACCAAATGGGGAAACCATTAAACGTTTCTTGTAGACAAGACGACATCGACGTCGGACACTATACTTTGGAACCGGCTCGGGTTTGGATTTACAAAGATATGGTGAACACAGACGTGGGCACGGGTCAGTTCGAGTGCGATCTGAATGCAGCAAGGAGGCATGGTCGTTTTTTTTTGTTCGATTTGTTTAGGGATTTGCAACATTGTTCTTTTGCTAAGTTGTGCTATTGGGGAGTTAGATTCGATGGATTATACTTGTTCTATGATCATCAGTTTAATTTGGTCATTCGTTGGCCCGCGTAATATGTTTTGTAGTTGTTTGTGGAGCGACGGGTCGATCGATTTCCAATTTATTGATAATTTTTTGTATACCGATTAAGTCATTTACAATAGTTTATGTATCAATTTATTAATAGTTCGTGTAGCAAAATAAATTGGCAAAAACTTGTGTGAGACTGTCTCACGGGTCGTATTTATGAGACGGATCTCTTATTTGTGTCACCTATGAAAAAGTATTACTTTTTATGCTAAGAATATTACTTTCTATTGTGAATATGAGTAAGGTTGACCCGTCTCACAGATTATGATCTGTGAGACGGTCTCAGATGATACTCACTCACATAAATTTTACTTGTTTGGATTCAGAAGAATTTGAATAACTAAATATGATTTTATAGATTTGTAATAATAATAATCCGTATCGGCTTGTGTACCTTTTATTTTTTGTGATTTGTTTCTAAAAATAAAACAAAATACCACATACATTCTAAATATATAGATTATTTTTCACACATATTAAGTAACTTTAATTATAACTTGTTATTTTTTATAGAATTGTAATAATATAGTAATCCGTATCGGCTTGTGTGCCTTTTATTTTTTGTGATTTGTTTCTACAAAAAGTTTAAAAAAGGCATAATTGTGTAGATTGTTATAGAAAAGATATTATAGATGATTATTTATATTGTTACCTATTCAAGTTCTGTAAATCTACTCTATAAATAGAGGTCTCCAATGATGAATAAAGTACACAAAAAATCATTCTCTCTTCTCTATATTCTCTACTATTCACAACACGTTATCAGTACGAGTGCTCTTCAAGGTAAAATTTATAAATAATTTATTCTTATTCTTGTATGAATGCTCTTGAAGAAGCACAATATTTAGATTTAATATTGATGCTCCCGAAGTAGCACAAATTATAGATTTATATTGATGCTCCTGAAGAATCACAACTTTTAATTTTATGTTGATGCTCCTGAAGTAGCACAACACGACTTTATGTTGAAGATATTGATAGATCTATGAATAAAATATTAATGAATAAGATTTATCAATATTCCCGAAGAATCTTGATCTAAAATCATAAAGATCTATCAATATCTATGAATAATATTGATATAAAATATAATGTTATCGTATTCCTGAAGAATTTAGATAACTATCATATGTTTCGACAATATTCTTGAAGAATATTGATTATAAATGTATTGTTGTTTAAGATTTATATTATTTGGATTTTGATGATTTAACTAGTCGCTAAAATTTTGTGTGAATACTAGTATTTACTAGTTTTATGATAATTTTTGAGTCAATCACAATACTATATTTGATATCAATTAGACCCAAAAAAAAAAAAAAATTATTTAATTGGCTTTAATTTATGGTACAAAATTTTAATGTTTCAACTTAGATAAAGGATCAACATTTTAGAAGCATTTTGAAATGATAAATTAATCGACATTATAGAATAAAAATAAAAGGAGTTTTAGATTTTCGATTGAGGATCCGAAAATATTTTTTTATTGTGTTTGAATGGATAAATTTGATTTTGATTAACGATTTTTGAATTGATGATTTTATCTTAGAACGATTTAATAGATTGATTTCAAGTTATCTCATCTTCTATGTATTTTAAATCCATCCCCGATGCTATTGAAATTATTTAAATTTGTATAAAGTTCATTTGAAATTTACTTGGATTTTTTATATCTAAACAAATTATTGGTATTTGAAATCCTTGAACTGTGAAATTCTAGGTGTGGGAGTAATTTTTTTTAAGACATAAATTTTCTTATAATTTCTTTAAGTCCAAAGTGTTGGATTTTTTTTCCTTTTCAAGAAATATATGGCTTGTTTACGAAGTTGGGCAGGATTCTGTCATATTTGTTTTACGTATTTAGAATAATTGTGCGTAAAAGAGTTTTATTTTCTTTAGTTTATAATGCTACAATTTGTAATTAGTGCAATTTGTAATAGATACATAAATTATTAATTGAGCACATCTCAATGTACACCTGCATCGATGTTAGTTTAACAAATAGAATAACAAAATTTCAAAATTGCATAGTAAAAGTAGTAACATGCATAATTTGTTATAATATTTATTTTCAATAATAGTAATGCAATTTTACTCTATTTATGTCATGATTCTAATTATATAATTTTTTCTTTTTTTTAAGTTGCAATGGCGAACATCACCAAACTTGAATTTGAAGCACTTGACTTGACTGGAAAAAATTATTTATCATGGATTTTAGATGCCGAGGTCCACCTTATCTCTATGAATTTAGGAGATACAATAAAAGATTTTAAGTCCGTAAGTGACTATAACTCTGCATTATTCAAGACTAGTTCTACACTGATACTTTGTGGAGAGAAAGTCACTGATCAAGACATGTTAGAAAAAACATTCTCCATTTTTCATGCATCAAACGTGCTCCTGCAGCAGCAATATCGTGAACGTGGATTTCAAAGGTACTCTGAACTCATCTCATGCTTACTAGTTGCTGAACAAAACAATGAGCTGCTCATGAAAAACCACCAAATGCGCCCAACTGGATCCACACCATTTCCTGAAGCAAATGGAACTACATTTCCTGAAGAATATGAAATTGCATTTCCTGAAGTGAATGCTAATTCCACTAAAAATCATGACAATGAAAGTGGACGTGGACGTGGACGTGGACGTGGGCGTGGGCGTGGACGTGGCCAAAGAAGATACTATCAGCAACAAAATGGAAAGAAACATAAAACAAGCCACCAGCAGTGGGATTCCAATAATGAAGAAGCAAAGGAGAAGAGTTCCAAAGTATATGAAGAAAAATGTTATAGATGTGGAATGGAAGGGCATTGGTCTCGTACCTGTCGTACGGAAAAACATCTTGTGGATCTATACCAAAAATCAATCAAGGAAAATGGAAAAATGGAGATAAATTTTGTGGACAATGATGATCCAATTGATATAACTCACTTGGACGTCTCTGATTTCTTTGCTGATCCAGATGGAAATATAGATAATTTGATTGGTGGTGGTGTGTTAGAAAATAATAAGTAATTACTTTCATTGGTCTTGTTCCTACTTTGAATTTCTATTGTTTATTAGGTTATCGTGGTCTCGTTTTTATTTTGATGTTCCATGTTTAGGATTTGTCATGGAGGTTTATTTTGTTATTCGATAAATGTTTTCATTATTCAATAAAATATTTCATTTGAAAGCTTTACACATTATTTATTGAATTTAGCTTATTGAATTATATTTTTATTTTAGATTAACGATGGAATGTCAGGATGAATGCTTAGTGGATAGTGGTACAACACATACCATTCTTCAAAATAAAAGGTATTTTTTGGAGTTAACATTAGCTGAAAATAATGTTACAACAATATCGGGTGCATAAAAAATTATTGAAGGTTATGGAAAGGCAAAAATTATTTTACCAAATAATACAAGCCTATATATTGAAAATGCCCTATATGCAAGCAAATCCAGTAGAAATTTGCTTAGCTTTAAAGACATCCGCCGAAATGGATACCATATTGAAACATTAAATGAAAATAATTTCGAATACCTTTGCATAACATCTATTATATCTGGCCAGAAGCAGATAAAAGAAAAATTATGTGCACTCCCTTCTGGAATGTATTTTACAACAATAAAAACAGTCGAAGCAAACATTGTCACAAACCAGAAGTTTGTTGACCAACAGAGCTTCAAATTATGGCATGATCGACTTGGTCACCCTGGGGCAACAATGATGCGCAGAATAATAATTAACTCACATGGACACCCTCTAAAGAACCAGAAGATTCTTTTACACAATGATGATCCATGTGTAGCTTGTTCACAAGGCAAACTAATTATAAGACCTTCCCCTACAAAGATTGATGTTGAAATCCCAACCTTCTTGGAGAGAATTCATGGGGATATTTGTGGGCCTATACACCCACCATGTGGACCATTTCGATACTTCATAGTATTGATTGATGCGTCTACTAGATGGTCACATGTCAGTTTACTTTCAACTCGAAATATAGCTTTTGCTAGATTACTTGCGCAAATTATTAAATTACGAGCTCAATTCCCAGATCACTCAATCAAGACAATTCGTCTTGATAATTTTATGTTATACTCGTCGATATATATCGTAATAAAAATCACAATTAATTCCAAACTTTAAAATTCTTACGACAATAATAAATCTGATTTTGATTTCCAACTATTTGTTAGGATGCAATAATTTGTATGCAATATTTTGATATTTGAAAACATATAAAATGTTTTAACTATGCTTACTAAAAAGCAGTAGAAAAAGTAAGAAAATGCGATAAATAAAAATGCACGAATTTATTTATGGATGTTCGGAGACTAACAACTTTTATGTCACTACTTCTTCCACATGGAATGATTCATTAGAAAACTTTGATTTATACAACTATTTGTACGAAATCATTTTGAGTTAGAACTTTACCATTGCCTAATCAAAACTCCTAGCACACTCTTGATTGTAGGCCGCAACCTCACAATCTGTATAATGTTTAATGTCTTTTATGTTAATACTACAAACACAATTTTTAATGTCTTTGTGTATAGGATATCATTCAACTAAACTTTGAATTTCATCTCTCTTGTATATGTGAGAGATTGTGTGTGCCAGAAAATTAGTCTATTACAATGTATATACTCTCAGATATATCTTCACACACAAGGGAAAAAGTAATCACTAAGCACTACAAGAAAATTGCCTTTCAAATGCATCTTCCCTTCTTTCGCTTGCTCTCATTTTAACTAATTTATTCATGTAGACTGTTCATACTTTGAATTATCTTCAAGAGCTTATATTTGATCTTCAAGATGTTCTGTATATATATGTATATATATATATATATACGTATATATATATATATATGTGTGTGTGTGTGTGTGTGTGTGTGTGTTAGAACAAGAATATGACCATTGAAAAAAGTTCTATACTATTTCTGACATTGTAACGATCATACATGACTTTTTGATATGTTGCGGGTGCGGACCAGTTCCAGGAGCAAAACGGTTGAATGAATGAAATGGTCGGATGAACAAACTGGATGAATTAACAAAACGTTTGAGTGGATGATCAAAACGGCTGAATGAAACATGGTCTGGTCTGCTGAGTAGCTCTTGCTTCATTGATTTTGGGGCAAAGTGGTAAACATGAACATTGCAGTCTTTTTCTTAACTTTCCACAAAATCAAGAATCACTCAATTTAGAGTTCATATGGGAGAGATATTCTAGAAATAATGAACTATTTACACACTTAAACTCTTTCTGCAACCTGAGCAAAACCAGCAACTTTATCGTGTAAAATCCGAATTCAAGGAGGTTTGGTCAGTCGGATGTTTCGATCGCCATTTCGCCTCGCGATAACATCCGAATTCACTCAACCAGCCCACAATATGATTTTCTGATAATCGAGTTGGATTCCAACCGTTTTTTGCCGCAAGTCATTTGGATTACTGGTATATGAGATATCATCGAAATATTTGACATCTCCAGATTTTCAGCTTGACTTCATTAAAATTCAGTTTGTCAAATATTTCAACTTAACATCTTGCAAATACACACTCGAGTAAAAATATTAAAAAAAGTTCTTGTGTTGGGTTGTCATAAATAACAAGTTGATGCATGGAAAAGATTCTGGATAGCAAAAATTGTCCCAATAGCGACAAAAATCAAAACATGACAATTAGATTTATTATATTGTTTAAAATATTTGAATCACACGATTATCACAAATAATTTTTTTTATAAATTCAGTTATAATTTTTATAGAATTGACAAATATTCGATTCTACGTAGTGTTGCCTCCCTTCAATCCATGCCCATATATATTGTATTCTCCAAGTTCCTCCTCATGCTACTATTGTAGGTTGAGTTTTAGTCCTGTTACAACTTTGCTTTTGTTGATTACTAGTTTTTCTTGTCAAAACGTTGACAGTCAGCATGAGAACTTTTTACTTTTTAGTGTCGATCAACACTCCAACGAAATATAACTAAAAATCAATAAAATGAAAAATCCGAACTTTGCCAAGTTAGAGTGGACGATTTTCCCTAAATAAAATCAAACAGTACTGGTGACTATCACGTTTCCGGTCTAGACCCCATGAGTGCACAAAGGTAAGCATATGAGTCCTTTATAGGTCATTGCAAAGTATTTCAAATGTCCATTTTATTACATGGACAGGATTATTACATGGACTCGTAATTAAATTATACGAAACAAACTTAGGATATACTTATAATATATATACTAAACATGACAAATACAACCATAGTATTACAAAACATGACATTTCATGATGGCCACTTGTTTCATGTATGTGAACCAATGAAACAATGCCCACAAAACAAAGTTTCATTCATATATGCATGAAAAACCTAATCAAACATCCCATTTATGGACCATGCAAGATGCAACATATGACTACAACACATTATATATAAAACCCTAGTAAAACATCAGATTTATTCATGGTCGAATTCCACCACCACCGATGCCGCCAGCTCCGCCACCGACGCCGCCAGTGGAACCAGCAACTCCGCCTACGCCACCGAGTCCACCTGGAACAGTTCCACCCACCCCTCCAATCCCACCGAGCACGGGAATGAACCCAACGAAGCCAGCCCAGCCGCCGACTCCGCCGAATGTGATGAAGTTTTTCCGATCCTCGACGCCGTTACTGGCCGGAGAAGCTGCTGAAATAGCCATATTCTGTGTGTTTTCAGTGGGGGCTAAGGCGTTATCTGGTATATTTCTTGCTGTTGCTTGCACCAGCAAGAAAGAAAGGGTAAAAATAACACACAACTTTCCCATTATTCCTTGCTCTCTCTCTCTCTCGCACAATAGAAAAACACACTGATCGATAACTTGTTGAAGAGGTGAAGCACGACAATGAATCCTATTTATGGGCAGATCTTTGAGGTCTCAGACGGTGGACAGCTGTGAAAATCCAAGAAAGTGGAGTAAATGTTGCTGTTAAATATTTGACTGTAACAATCTTGGAATTGAGAAAATTTCTGTCTGAGATGGGGACATACTTCGGTGAATCGAAAGAAATATGATTTTTAATGGTAGAATTTAATGTTCAATTATGAAAAAGACAGATTATATTGTTTTTCATCTTTTTTAAAAAAAAAATTCTAGCATGCTACGGTGTAATGCAATTCAATGCCATGCAATGCATGCAAACTGTGTTGCTTACACTTGTTCTGCTGGTTGATGGAACAGTGGAATATTATTACTCTTTGTTTCTACGAAAATAACTTGGGAGACTCCGAATTTGTTTATTTAGTCACGTTTTTATCTATTCTAAATAACATTTAAATCTGATTACAATTAAAAAAAATTCCAAATGAATACGAATCATCCCTTCTAGCTCCCTCTTGAATTGGTTTAACTTTCCGGAATCATTTTTTGGTTTCAGAAAGAAAAACAAATGAGTAGGTCTCTTGTGATATAGTCTCACGAATCTTTATCTGTGAGACAGGTCAACCCTACCAATATTCACAATAAAAAGTAATACATTTAACATAAAAAGTATTATTTTTTCATGGATGACCCAAATAAGATCGAGATCCGTCTCACACGAGTTTTTGTCAAATTAAATATAATAGTTTTGTGGAAAGTATAATTTTATTCAGTTTTATAACAGAACAATAAACTCGTACCACAATTTAAGTTAACAATTTTCGCATTCGTACATAATCAAATCAATGATTGGATAAATGTTATACAAGTTAAAATATTATATGTGTAAGAAATGTTTTATAAACCTGCGGGACAAAGTGAGATACACATGGAAATCATCTTTTGAACTTATAGGTTTCAACTGTCGACGAGCTTGCTCTAAAAATGACTGGTTTAAGTACCCAAACCCGAAGTCGATTGAAAATAAAGTATATTTGAATTTATTTATAATGATTTAAAATAGACACTTGCATAACATTCTATACAACAAAAAAAACCGAAATTAAAAACCAAATCCAAATGAGTGAGCTTAGTAATTCAAATCATTTTTTGGTATAATTAGGTCTTAATATTATTATTTAGTTATTTGGGCTTCCATATTTTTGGCATGTATGGATCACTTTATGGAAAATTCAATGGGCTTGAGTATTATATGGTGTTGGGTAGAAAATAACACATAAATATAAATTAAAACTATAATTATGTATATTATTGAATTTAAAAATTATACCTTATAAAAAATAATATAAATTATTCAATTTAATTAAATGAAGTAATAGGTAGATAATTGCCGAAGTAGACGCACGTGAAATAATAAGGTACCATTTTACTTTGCATTATCACCGAAGTCGTATCCAAGAAATTAGCGAAGTCTTTGGCCGGAATTAGACCAATGACGAAGTAAAACAACGTCTTCTACATCGTTGATTTCGTAAAGTGCAGAAGTAATATCTTATATGTAACTGCATAGTTTATATAGAATGACGAAGTAAATGTATTGTATAACTTCACATGTTTTGTATTTTTGTGAAGTAATTGATGCGAACAATTTGGGTATGTATTATGGAACTAAATTAGCGACGGTTTCCAATTAGCGACGTTTTGGGAAAAATAGATTGTCGCTAATTCGCGACGGTTTTAGTAGAACCCGTCGCTACTTAGCGACGGGTTTAAACCAAATCTGTCGCTAATTATCGACAGTTATATTAAAAATTGTCGCAAATTAGCGACGGTATAAGAATCAACCGTCGCTAAATAACGACGGTCTCACATAAAACCGTCGCTAATTATATTATTTTTTTAAAAAAACATGTTTTAAAATTTTTAATTATTTCTGCATATTTTTAAATAATATCCTGAAAACATGTTAATATATCATATTTGTAAACAATCTATAAACAATTAAATTACGATAAAATATGCTAACAACAAAATTAAATTTAAGATTATAAATTAAAAATTGAAACTAAAAAATATACAATAAACAGAAATTTAAATCGCTCCAGAGAGAAAAATGGACGACAAAGATGTGAAGTGATGCGAGAATAAACCAAAGAGTCGGGGTATTCAGCAATTAGCGACGGTTTGATTTTAGTTGTCGCTAATTAGCGACTGTTACTCAACCGTCGCCGATTCCTCTAACGACAGATGTTTTCAAACCGTTGCCAATAGCGACGGAGTTTATTTAACTGTCGCTAATAGCGACGGTTTTAAAACTGTCGCCGATATATTTAGCGACGGATGTCCGACGGCTCTATTAAACCGGCTCTATTTGATCTTTTGTTTCTTCACAATTTAAATTTAATGATGAAGTAAAAAATTTAAAAGACTTCATTTTTTTGTGTTGTAGTGAAGTAATTAATATAGACTAGTAAAAGATGCACATGCATTGCATGTGCTATTATTATTTTTAATTTGATTAAATAATACTAAATAACTAACACGAAATTATTTTCGATTTAAAAAAGTTGTTCGATTTAAAAGGGAAGTTTTGTTTTGATTTTTTATATTTAAAATATGAAGTGACTTGAAAAGGGTTTTAGTAGAGTAAGAAGAGTAATTATGGAATTAAGTATTTCGGTGTCCTCAAAAGTAGTTATTTTAAGACTCTCACACTTAATATAATAGTATAGATAACGACTTCACAATTATTGAATTGTGGTGAAGTAAATTTTTTCTTTAAATTCGACACAATTTTAATATGAGGAGTTATTTTATATTTTATTACTTCATCATTTTAGAAAAAATAATTAAAATTATAGTTCATTTTTTACTTCACTAAATATAAATTTCAACCTTTTTTTAATTTTTCACTTCATCAAAACTACTCTGTCGAAGTAAAATGTTACAAAAAATTAGAAGCGGAGCCCGTATTTTTTAAATTATAAAGTAAAAAATAATGTATTACTTCACTGATGTTATTACCGAAGTTGATTGATATATACTACTTCGTAATTAATAATCGCCGAAGTAACGAGTGGCGAAGTAAAATCCATAAATTCTACTAGTGAAAAGCTAGCTCAAGGGGGGAGGATTGTCCAAGCCAATATATGCAACTCCCAGGTTATTTATCCTACCGATGTGGGACAATTAACACACCCCTCTCAAGTCCAGGAATGAACATCTGGAGCGTGAAGTTTACAAATGACCCAATTATGGGCAAACGGGTGGTCCAACACATAACAGTGGAACCTGAGCTCTGATACCATGTTAAGAATGGAACTTGGACCTAACTCAACCCCAAAAGCTAGCTCAAGGGGGGAGGATTGCCCAAAACCATATATACAACTCTCAGGTATTAAATACCACCGATGTGGTCGAAGGCTTGGGCTGAACACTAGTCGTCTGTATCCATATTTTGTCCATTCCTCCAAATAAGTATATATTTTTATGCTTCTAACATTTTCTTACCATGTAATTCTAACAGACCCAAAAAGTGGAAATTGCCGCAAGTTGAGCAAGAACATCAATTTAATTATTAAAATAACTTTTTTTAAAAATATTATAATAAATTTTCAAAAAACAAAAAACATAGCCAGAGGATGAATTTAATGATTAAATTCAATTTTTAAAAAATATTATTAATAGATTTTCAAAAAACAAAAAACAAAAAACAAAAACAAATCGAGACCGAGTGGTTTAACATCAACATGCACTCTTCACTTTGTGTTTGAAAAATTGCGGTTCTCGTCATTTATGTTTGTCTTTTTATAATTTTGACTGTTAGAATATTCGTTGATTGATCACGTTATCAGCACACACAAGAATGTAACTCTTTTGGCACAACTCACGCAAACACGAGAGATTACGTGGTTCGGTCAATCGTCCTACGTCCACGGGAGGAACAAACCAAATATTATTCACCACACTTGAGTGTACAAGATACAAGAGTTCTTCCTATCCGAGCAAAAGTATTTTTCCTATCACTCAAGAACATACACTCTCTTCTTCCTTTGCTACACTCGTGTATTCCTTTTTGGTTTCTCAGAGCTAGAATTGATTTCCTTGCATGCTGTGAAATTCCCTTATCCACATATATGTGTAGCCTCTGCCTGTTAGTTTCCGAACAGATCTTGAGCTGGCCAACCGTTCCCAACTGTCTTCTAACTTCCGGTAGTTGCACGCACACACACCTACAATCCACTTCTTTAGTGTTTTGGTGACACATGCATCCATCAATCTTCCCAAAACAAGATTTCCTGGTTGCTCCTCCTCAATCCCCACGAAAGGAAGATTATCTTCTTTCTGTCAAGTTTACCAAGTCTAGGCATTTCCTAAACTTGGTTTGAGGTAAAGCTTTAGTTAGCATATCTGCTGGATTATTGTCTGTAGATATCTTCTGGACTCCAAAATTTCCCTTTGAGATTATATCTCTCACAAAATGTAGCTTGACATCGATGTGCTTACATCTTTCATGAAACACTTGATGTTTCGTGAGATATATAGTACTTTGACTATCACAGTTCACCACTATCTGCTCTTGCTCCATACCGAATTCTTCCACTATTCCTTTGAGCCAAATTGCTTCCTTTATAGATTCTGTAAGGGCTATATATTCTGCTTCTGTGGTTGACAAGGCAATCACTGATGGTAGTGAGGCTTTCCAACTTATGGCAGTCCCAAAGAAGGTGAAGACGTAACCTGTTAATGACTTCCTTGTGTCTAGGTTCCCAGCATAATCTGAGTCTACGAAACCTTCCAGTTGCTGGTTTACTCTTTCTTGTTTTCGGAACACTAGACCTAGTTCAAGAGTTCCCTTCAAATATCTCAAGATCCACTTCAGTCATTCCCAATGCATTTGCCCTGGATTAGCCATAAACCTCGATATTAGGCTTATTGCATATGAAAGATCTGGTCGGGTTCACACCATTCCATACATTACACATCCCACACCATTTGGATAGGGCACACTCCTCATTATCCTTTTTTCTTCTTCATTTTCAGGAGATTGATCCATGGATAACTTGAAGTGTTGTCTTATTGGTGTAGAGACTTGTTTGGACTCATGCATCCTAAACCTTTCTAGGACCTTTCTGATGTCACTTGCTTGATTGAGGAACAAGGTTTTCTCTCTTATGTTTCTGATTATCTCCATGCCCAGAATTCTTTTGGCTTCCCCCAATTCCTTCATATCGAATTCAGTGTTCAAGAGCTTCTTGAGGACTTGAAGTTCTTTAGTGTTGGTGCTTGCTATTAGCATGTCATCAACGTATAGTAATAGGAAGGTAGTGACTTTATTGCTTGTCTTTTTCATGTAGACACAGCTGTCAAAAGAGCTTCTGATGAAATTTATTCTTGTCATAAACTCATCAAATCTTTTGTACCACTGTCGAGGACTTTGTTTTATTTTAGGCCATAGAGTGATTTTCTTAACAAACAAACCTTATTCTTGTCCTTTGTTTCAATAAAACCTTGGGGTTGATCCATAAATATGGTTTCCTCAAGATCACCATGAAGGAAGGCAGTTTTTACATCAAGTTGCTCTAGTTCAAGATCACATTGTGCCACTAGTGCCAACAGCAATCTTATAGACGTATGTTTGACAACTGGTGAGAAGATCTCATTGAAATCCACCCCTTCGACTTGAGTGAAACCTTTGGCAACTAATCTCGTCTTGAACTTTGGTCTTCTGTCTTCCGTGTTAGCTTCCTTGATTTTGTATACCCACTTGGATCCCACCACTTTATGTCCCAATGGTTTATCTACCAGCTGCCAAGTTTCATTTTTTATTAGAGAGTCGATTTCTTCATTCATGGCCCTCAACCATTCGTGCTTGAATTTTCCTCTTACAGCTTCATGGTAGTTGGAAGGTTTGTGTAGATTCACATTTTCAGCTGTAACTAGTGCATAAGATACCAGGTCAGCTTGTCCATACCTTTGTGGTGGTCTTATGATTCTCCTCTCTCTGTCTCTTGTAAGCATGTATGTGCTGGTGTCCTCATCACAGTGTATTCCCAAATCAGATTCCTCAATTTCAGTACTGTCATTAGGTGTAGCTCCTTCACTTTTATCTGAAGGTTCTTTTTGATCCTTCGCCTCAAATTGTGAGCTGGGATTTGGACTAAAGTTTCTCTTAGGAATGTCTTGCATTTGTTCACATCCCACTTTTGATTCTTCAAAAGTGATATCCCTGGTATTAAAACATCTTGGTCCAGTAGCGTCAAGATTCCACACTTTGTATCCTTTAATACCATCGGGGTATCCAATGAAGATGCACCTTAAGGCCCTTGGTTCAAGTTTATCTTGTTTTATGCGGGCATAGGCAAGGCAGCCAAAAACTCTTAAGTTTGAATAATCTGATGGGGATCCACTCCAAATTTCCATTGGAGTTCTGTAATTCAATGCTGTAGAAGGGCATCTATTGATCAAGTATGCTACTGTTGCTACAGCTTCCCCCCAAAAAGATTTTGGTAGCTTTGCATTTAGTAGCATACATCTGACTCTTTCAAGCAAGGTGTGATTCATCCTTTCGGCTGTCCCATTTTGCTGTGGTCTACCCGGGACTGTCCTATGTCTCGTAATTCCCTTAAGCTTGCATAGTTGGTTGAACTGATCTGACAGATACTCAAGGCCATTATCGGTCCTTAGATGTTTCAGCCTTTTGTTCAGTCTGGTTTCCATCAATTGCAGCCACTCTTTGAATTTTTCATAGGCTTCACCTTTGGATTTCAAAATATATACCCAAAGTCTTCTCGAATAGTCATCTATGATGCTCATAAAGTACCTTCCTCCTCCATGTGTTGACGTTCTTGCAGGCCCCCAGAGATCTGAGTGTGCATACTCAAAAAGGGAACCTTTTTGGATTTACCAAGTATGCAGTATTCACATGATTCTAAACTTTGGATTGAGTCACCACAGAGAAGATTTTGTTTATATAGCTCAGTCAATCCTTTTAAACCCACATGACCAAGTCTCATATGCCATAATTTTGTTGCATCTTCACTCCTATGGACGGCTGATGAAGATCCTATCACTGTATTTGCTTGTAGAATGTATAATGAATTTTTCCTGACTGCTTTCATCACTACAAGTTGTTTACTTGAGACTTTAATAGTTCCTGCATCAGATTTGAAGGAGTATCCTTGTGATTCGAGAGTTCCCAAAGATATTAGGTTTCTCTTGAGTTCTGGTACAAATATGACTTTATGTAAAAGTCTGAACACCCCATCATACATTCTCAATCTTATGGACCCAATTCCTTTTACCTGGCATGACTTATTATTTCGCAAGAGAACAAGGCCTTCCTCTGAGTCACTAAGGTGTTCAAACCACGATTTTGTGGGGCACATATGGAATGAACAACCGGAATCTAAAATACATTCATTCTCTGACTCTTGATTAGTGACAACAAGTGCTTCAGCTTCTTCATACTTATCCAATACTACTGTTGCCTCTCCGTCCCCGTTGGTTTCTCATGTGGTCTGTACTTTCTTTCAGGGCAGTTCCTCTTGAAGTGTCCTTCTTTATGACAATGAAAACACTTGTATTTTGTTTGGCTTTTCGGTCTCGATCTGCCCTTTAGATTAGGCTTGTGGTTTCTTCTTTCTGGTCTTCCCCGAACATAGAGTCCTTCACCTTGGATTTCTTCATTTTGGAGTTTCCTTTGAAGTTCCTTGGCGTTTAGTGCAGCCTGAACTTCTACAAGTGTAATGGATGATTCTCTTCCATACAACATTGTATCCTTGAAATTCTCGAAGTTCTTCGGCAGGGAATTCAACAAAATCAAAGCCTTGTCTTCATCTTCTAACTTTAGTTCAAGGTTTTCGAGATCATCAAGAATCTTTGTAAACTCATCAATTTGGTCTCCAAGATTCTTGTCGTCCATAATCTTGAAGGAGTAGAGTCTTTGTTTCATATACAAGCGGTTGGCCAAGGAATTTGTCATGTATAACTTTTCAAGTTTCAACCACATAGCAGAAGCAGTCCTTTCTTTGGCCACTTCTCTCAGTGGTTTATCTCCAAGACACAATATTATAGCACTCTGGGCTTTAGCAATGATATTGTCACACCCTTACTCTATACTTAGCATAATTACCATAATCAAAATAAGGTTTGAATGATATAACTATATTATGAATCAAATCAAACAAGGGGCATCACTTTGACGGTTTGTAAAAATTTTGGCATGATATCCCTATATTTTGTATAAGCCCAAACCAAGCAACAACATTCATATATACATAGACACAAACTCAACTCAAGCAACAACATCAACCCATATATATATAATCGTATTCTTACACACAAACCTATTATGTACCATCATACCTCTAGACATAAACATTGTAAAACTTGTTTCAAACCCTGACATTCAATTCATTATAATGCATATGCGGAAGCTATACAATAAGAAGCCCGGTTCTTGTCGAGGTGAGGCACGTCACTAGCATCCATTGGCGAACCGGCATCCTACGCATCTTCACTACCTGATCCTGTAATACATGAGCTACGTGAGTTTATAAACTCAATAAGTTGGCACTTGTACGTATCATCATGCATCGAAGGAACATACATATCAAGTCGTGATCAACAATGAATCTTAAAAACATGTCATACCGTAGCATATATTCAATGTTCATTTTTGTACTTGAGCCTCATTAGTTGACCTGTACTATCGTGCTTGCTTTATTATATAGCTACTACTGTGTTGGACGTCAGGGAGCAACCTTTGGCATCCCCACGCCCCATGAACATATATTGGCCAATAGCTTTGGTGGACTTAAAACCACCCATGATGTCAACAAGCTCTATATCATGTAAATCAATCATTTTCTTTTCATGTTCATGTTCTTGTTCATGACATAGCACCCATCATCAATATTCATGAGTTCCTTACATATTTAATACATAACAATGGAATATGGTGCTATGTTTTCATCAATAAACATACTAACAATGTACATATATCAATAGACAATGAGATGCATTTGAAATTCATAATATTACTCATGTATTACTTCAAGAACATGCCAACTTACAGTCCAAGCTTAAGAACACTGGTTTGAGACGGTGTTTCACGCTCCTATACTGTCAAATATACCAATAATTCAGTCACTATTGTATAAACTAGCTGAAAATCACTCCTATACATGTAGGATAACTAAAAAGGAAGAAAACTTACACCTCTATGATGTTCTAGTGATGTAGAACTAAGATTTATCTTCAAAATGTTGAAGGAAAGGAAGAAGGGAGCTTTGGGAGGAAGTTTTCTTGATTTATTTCGTGTTTTGCTGAAGAATAAAGGAAGGAAGCTGATGGAAATGGTTTAGAAAGTCGATACTTATCTTTTTATACAGCAGGTTCGCTAGGGCGGACGCTTTTTACCGCTAGAGCGAGTAAATCTCGGTCCTACACATTTTTTGTTTCTGCACAGGTTCGCTAGGGCGGACACTTTTGACCGCTAGGGCGAGCAAGTTTCGGCCCTATACATTTTATTTCCGCACAGGCTCGCTAGGGCGGACATTTTTGACCGCTAGGGCGAGCCAGTTTCGGCTCTGCACACTGAGGCATCAGAAATCGCTCCAGAAACGGCTCTTCCCTTCATAATCTGGAAATGTTGTAAACTACAAAGTTGTAGCCCTATGTCTTGGCTTTAAGCTCCCCAAATTTCAGGTCATTTGGAGGTCTGAGTAAAAGGTTATGCCCATTCTCCTAACATGTGTCAATGAAGGAATGACGGTAAACATGACACACTTCGAGGCGCTTTTGGCTTGTCTTCCACAATGATTTGGACAAAACTCAAAACTTGAAAGTTGTAGCATTATATCTTAGCTTTCTAATGGTTATGGCCTCACTCAATTTGGATCAATATTCAATTCATTATGCTAAGACCCGTACGAACTACCATATTTACATCTCATTTCCCTCAACTTCCATTACACTATTTCTATGTACACATCTTACTATCACTATTTTGACATATATTCATTCTCAATACACCATGAACAATATAAGAGTCTTGTTCAATCTCAATATTGATACTTCATTCATCACGTGAAATCTAATGAGGTAATTAACTACAAACTAAACGACATAAACACGTTATAATCATTTGTACGAGTAACCGGGCATTACAGATATCATCACCTACGATGGCTGACATTTCTTCTTTCTTTTTCAAGGCTTCATTCAGCCCTTGCTGCACGAGAACGACTTGCATCTTGATTCTCCACAGTGAGAAATCATTCTTTCCGGTGAACTTTTCTACATCAAACTTCATGGATCCCATTTTGCGAAAATTTTGATTCGTGGTTTCGATTCCCACAGACGGCGCCACTTGTTAGAATATTCACTGATTGATCACGTTATCAGCACACACAAGAATGTAACTCTTTTGGCACAACTCACGCAAACACGAGAGATTACGTGGTTCGGTCATCGACCTACGTCCACGAGAGGAACAAACCAAATATTATTCACCACACTTGAGTGTACAAGATACAAGAGTTCTTCCTATCCGAGCAAAAGTATTTTTCCTATCACTCAAGAACATACACTCTCTTCTTCTTTTGCTACACTTGTGTATTTTTTTTTGGTTTCTCAGAGCTAGAATTGATTTCCTTGCATGCTGTGAAATTCCCTTATCCACATATACGTGTAGCCTCTGCCAGTTAGTTTCCGAACAGATCTTGAGCTGGCCAACCGTTCCCAACTGTCTTCTAACTTCCGGTAGTTGCACACACACACACCTACAATCCACTTCTTAGTGTTTTGGTGACACATGCATCCATCATTTGACCTTCTATATTACCCAAAAAAAAAAAAATCTTAATCACGTATCTTTGAATTTGTGGCAATTTAGTCTTTTTTATGAATGTCACAGCACATACGTGAGCGTCTATTAGAGTAACGCACAAAAACAGCTAATTAAAACTGAAATAACTTGACAGATTAACAAAACATAAAAATAAAATTACATATCTCATTTACTTTTTATGTTATCTAATTAATTAATTACTTAACTAACAAATAGGAATGTGGATACTATGTTTTGGACAAATACGTCACGACAATAAAGTAGTACGTAGTTCGACCATATTAAATGACCTTAGTCTTAATTAAATGTGACAGCTGCGATTTGAAATAGATACACAACATATAACATGGCCTATGCATGTGGCTATCCGATTAATCCATTTAAGGGATGGCCCCAAAAATGTTTTTACATTGAATACCAAATAAAATATTAAAAATGGGTGGGTCACATGCTCTATGGACACCAATAATATCACATGCAAAGATGTATCTTCTACTAGCATTTTTCCCATTTATTACATTAAAATATCAAAATCAATTCGAGGACAGTCGTGTTTATACTGATAAAAAAATATATTATAAAACGTAGGAAATTGAATATTTGTAGATTTGTCAAAATCTATAGCTGATGGTGACGAAACAACTCAAATATTTTAAACTATACTATTGTTCAGGCGCTGCATTTTGATCTCTTTTTTTTCCCATATGAATTTGTCAAGAAAAATCTAAGTTATGTTCTAACTTATCAATATTTACATTTTTATGTCATAGCATAAATTGTGTCATGTGTATCCAAATCTTAGGTTCTTACATAAAATTAAACCCTTTATCTTAAGGTTAGGTAAGGTGTCAATATATTCATGTGACAAGTTTTAGTATATATATATATTAGTTTTAATATGCTACACACCTATCGTGTACATCTATATGAGCACCGATTAGGTGTCACTCACTCATTGGATGCACAATTTTTCTATATTTCATCACATTCAATGGGTGAGTGACACCTCACATAGGTGCGCACGGTAGGTGTGAAGCATATCAAAATTTTATATATATATATATATATATATACCAAAAGCTATAGCCAGTAGTAATGGTGGAACTCAAATCTTTTAAACCGCACAGCAGCTCAAGCACCACGGTTCGATTGCTCTACCAAGCAAGGACAATTATTGCACCCAACAATCTCTCTCCCAATAATTGCACTCCTTGCAATCAATGGGAATCGAACCCGTGACTTTAGCTCTGATACCAATTGTAGGACCGAGCGCTTGCTGCTTTACCAAAAGCTATAGCTAGTAGTAATGGTGCAACTCAAATCTTTTAAACCGCACAGCAGCTCAAGCACTACGGTTCGATTGCTCTACCAAACAAGGACAATTATTGCACCCAATAATATAAATATATATATATATATGCTTGGAAATCATTTGAAAATTGAATATTTTATTTAACAATTTATGACTAATTTTAACGTGGGAATACATATTTTTTTTAGGAAAAAAAAGGTATATTTTCGAGATACTTCCCAAGGAAAAATTTCAATGTGTCACTCTCAATAAGTCATGTACAAAAAACTTAGCAATTTGCGAGTTACTTTTTTTAGGAAAATATATTATTTCATCAATTATCATAAATGCCATAAAGTAGATAATGAAAATTTCTTTCATATTCATTTTTTGGATCATATAATTTAATGAAAGCAACTCCGGCAACTGAAGCAGCGGAGGTCGCTGTACTCGATTTAAATTTGTTCCACTTTTTGTCTTTAATTATCTTTTGACATGTTTTAATCAACACAATATTATATATAAATAATAAATCTTATCCATTAAACAAGGAAAAAACTCATTTTCGTCCCTCTTGTTTAAACCTTTTTTCGATTCAGTTCTTCTGTTTTGTGTATTAAAATCGTCCCTAATATTTGAAAAACTGACTTAAATACATTCCTGACCTAATAAAGGGAACATAAGGTCAGAGATATATTCGAGCAAATTCATCAAACCTTGGAAAAGGTTTAGGTATAAGGAGAAAGGAAAAAAACGAAAGAATGAAGCGGGAAAATGTCAAAACTAATGGGAGAGGGTATTTGATGTGAGATGACACTCACTTATTGGATGTGATGAAGCATGTCAAAATTTTACGTCCAATAGGTAAATGACACCTCAATAGTGAGTACGGTAGATTGACAACATATCAAAATTGTGTAAATATATATATGTGTGTGTGAAAATTTTGTATTTATTCTTTATTATATTATATGGGTTGTGCAGAGTAATATCTTGAATCATAAATTTTAGAAATGACAACTTATTGACGTTTTCGATAAAATTTTTGTGGAAAAGTATTTTAACAATATTTTCGGTAATATTATTTTACCTATCACCCAAAAAAATATTATATACAATACAACTTATTTGTATGCATATGATCACTGGTTTTTCAAGGATGATTCTCAGTTTTTCAATTTAAATAGCAAAAGATTGCTTTCATAGACAAAAGATAAAGGAAAAATAAAAACATTAGAAGAAAATTAAGATGGACATAAACCTTACCATCCTAAGATATTCTATCACAAAAGTTTCGACTCAACTTTCACATTTCACACACTATTTATAGGTTGTATGTATGATTCAAGGACTGTAAAAGAAACAAATCACAAAATCATATAATTTCTATAGAAATCTTGAACAACGCAACGCTTCCGCTTCCGCTTCCATAGCACGCAGATTTTCTTCCAACCGGACAGGCCGAGGTCGTGGAAGAATGGTTACACTTGAATGCAAAAGACAATGATCTCGAGAACTGTTGCCCTTTCGCGAAATGTTCATTTACCGATTCGAATAATGGATGATACACAAACAATAGGATATGAAATATGGGGATACAAGGTACTTCTTAGAAGTAGTAAAAATGGAATATCATAAAAGAAAACGGAAAATAGCTAGAGCTGTTAGCACTGGCGGCCTGAACGGCAGGCGAGGGCACCAGCACCATATGTAATAGATCCAACCATGGAGGAAGATTTAGCCCCTAAGCTTGAAGCCCTAGCATAGCTGGCATGAGCTCCAGCCCCAGCTCCAGAGGGTGTAAAAAAAGCTCCATTGAGCAAAAGGTCACCCTCCGATCTCCAGTTCCATCCCTTCCATCTACCCTTGGGTGTGTCGACCCGTTTTGTCACCTGAAAATAATGATCGAGCAGATGAGTTTCTTTACTAATAGCACGGTTTGTTTAATTTGTAACATCAGAACAGTTTTTGTACCTCTTTCGCAAAAGGGTTGACCGGGGCGAGGTATCGGTTCCCTTGGCTGTTGATGGTAGGATTTGCACTTCCGCCGATGGCGTACATCTCCCAATGAGTGTAGTCATTGTTCACCACATGGAAGTATCCATGTCTGCACCTGAAGTTTCAATAAATTTCAAGAAATTTGAGTGATCATATGCCTGCATAAGTCATAATACTCACACGAAAGAATTCGAGTATAAATTCACCTAGGCATTCTCTGGATAAGGCCTTCCCCGAAATGATTATACGCGATCGTTGCCTGCATTTGCTTGTCTCTCATATAAGAATCACTATGACCCAACAAAATCACCTGTTTCAGCGACATAAAACAAATAATGTCTCGTTTAGTACCAAAAAACAGAAGCAAATGTATAACAAGGCAACAGACAATACATATACCTCATTATGGTGGGTGAAATAGTTGTTCGAAATGGTAATAGAAGTGGATCCCATAACAGCATCAACAAGCCCGTCAGCGCAGTTGGAGAGCGAATTGTGATCAACCCAGATGTGACTGGAGCCAAAGATTGAAATCGCATCGCCATCCGCCATAGTCCTCCATCCATAATGCGAAGGGGAGCTCCTCACCATGGCGTTCCCAGTCGGCCTACAGTCGTGGATATGGAGGCCGTGGATGATGACATTCGTGACAAACTGGATTGTAATGCACCCTCCATTTGCAATATGCACGTTTACCCCACGACCATCGATCGTCTTGAAACTATTCATGATGAGTTCTTGCTTCAATGTTATGACCATGTCGCGCTTGAATATGATCCACAGAGGCTCATCCTGTATAACAGCATGGCGTAGAGTGCCCGGTCTAGGGTTTACGGGGTTATCGTCACCAGGGTCTGTTACCACATAGAATTCTCCATCACGACCACCTATCGCATTTCGCCCAAAACCAATCCCACAGTCCGCGAGTCGCTTGCGGTTCAACTGCCACTTGTTGTCGCAACGCCAGCAGTCATCGATGGGGTTGCCCGTCACGCATGAGAAATATCCTAGTTTCCTCCTCATCGTACTGTTATGCGTTGCCCTAACACATTCAAAATATTTGATAGCATTAACATTCACTCAATGTTCTCCTTCACCAGAAAATGTCGAGATCGTGCCGAAATTTTTTTACATATTCAACACCACGTCGACAATTTGATTAAACTAGCCCAAAATTAAAAAAATTCAATGCATTAAAACTAAAATTTGACAATTTAGTGAATAATTACAACCCAAAATGAGACGAGTTAATAGACCAAAACCGTTATTTTCTCTCTTCTTTTCAACATTATCCCGGTCAAACTATAAAATTCACCTATATTATTAGTTTTTTTCTAATGGAGATTTATAATTAGATCTCGAACCCAAAATCTTATCCAACATTTAAAACTTTGATGTCGGACAAATCATCATTTTTATATTATTAGTTTAGCAAAGAAGACAGGAGTAAGATTGGAGGCACTTGATTTGTCGTGGATTAGGCATACATGGATGATGCAATCACATGACCATACCTACATCTCATGCATGACAGCGTGTCATGATAACCTCACTTTCCCACCAATCACAACTTAAAGCTTTCACATTCCTTTGCTAACTTTTTGTTGGATCACACACATGATAGAATCAAATAAAAAAGCTAAAATAATGGTTACATTAATATCTTATTATTATTTTTTAATTTTATTTTAGGTAGAGATTTCCATTTATGATCCAACATTAGTAAATTTATAATAAATATAAAGTAAGTTTTTTGTTAGACGATCTCACGAATCTTTATCTGTTAAACGGGTCAATCCTACTGATATTCACACTACAAAGTAATATTACTTTTAGCATAAAAAGTAATATCTTTCATGGATGAACCAAATAAGAGATCCGTCTCACAAAAATACGACCTGTGAGACCGTCTCACACAAATTTTTGTCATAAGTATAGTAGAATCTATATTTTGAACAAAAAGGGAAATGGGGTGAGAAAGGGTAAATTTAAATATTTCAGAAAATTATATATAAATTTTTAAGAGTTTGAACTCATCTATGATATATCCTAGCTCCGTCCCTGATTTTACATCGCGTGTTATAAATAAATCGATTATAACGCTATAAGGACTAGGAAATAAGAATTTGATTGAAACATATTTTCGATTTCGATCCTAGCTAATCTATATCATTTATTGAGAATTTTTCTAAAAAATTCTCCTAATCAAACTATAAAGTCTATAACCCTAAAAACAATATAAATAAATATTAAATTAAATATATGAAAAATATATATTGTAACCAATTTAAAACACATATATACACACAAAAATGTGCCAAAAAATATTATTATTATTATTATTTTTATTTATAATTAAATAGCGCAAAACACGGATCTAAGGTGATAGGCATGTGCATTAACTCGACAATGGAACGTATACGGGACCTTACAATGACCCGCATGATTCAATTGTCATTAATATGACAGAAATAATGTTATTTATGTTAATTTCAAGATATTTTTATTATATGCTTAAGAAAATACTGGAAACAATTATAAGATATACTATGTGATGTCAGTAATATATTTTTATTTTATATAAGTAACATGAACCCAAACAAAAATTAATTTTTAATTTAATGATGATAAAGGAACGTTACTTAAATTAAATTTAATGCAACTAAAATATTTGATATCTGAAAAGATATATAAAAAAATTTAATATCTTTTTTTAGTTGAGCGAAAAGTTTGATATAATTGACTCTCGAACTTGAAACATTGTCTCAGATTTAAGATATGTCAGATCAATTATAAATCATCGGCGAAAATTTTAATTTTTTTTACTCGACGAAAAAAGTTATTTAAATTTGGTATGCTAATAAATGCACAAAATGGGGAAATTCAAGAATTCTTTAAATAAGTAAAAGTACCCCACATTTCAACAGATCTCGCAACTTCTTCTGGGTCATCCATTGCATGTTCATTCAAAGCTTCCTCATCCAAACTGAAAAATTCGTATTGCAAAATCAATATTTGATAAATTCACCGACTGATGTGTATATATATATATATATATGTATATATATACATACATATATATATATATATATATATATATATATGTTTAACACAACATAACAAAAATAGGCAGATAATGTACTAGAGGGCATATTCGCATGGAAATCTACCCCATGCACTAGAGATTCAAAAGGCCAAGAATTTTCGATATGACGCAGAAATACACTCCCGAAATAACATAAACAAAGTTAAAAAACGATATACATAAGATCTGTTATCGCGACAATCAGGGACGGAGCCACAGTACTTTTCACCCGGGCTGGTCCAACAAAATTTTAAAAAATTTATATGTAAATTTTGGATAAATTTGATATTAGCCCGAGCAGATCAATTTTAAATATTAAAAGATTTTAGAGTTTAAAATTCTAATCTGGATATAATCGGATTCTTGACTCCGCCACTGACGACAATGCTCGTACGTGCATATTTACATTACTCCGAAAATTCTTCTCCATTTGTCACAAGACCACCTTTTTAACTTTAAGTAATGTTCTAGGTTTCAATATTGTAATTAAATGAGGTTTTTTTTTTTGTGATTGATGAAAAATAAATAATTGGTTTACTTTTTGATTTTAAACAATTTAATTTAAAAGGATGAGAAAGTTGAGGTGAGCTAATTATTTACTATAGCAGGATTTATTTTATTTTATTTGGAAGATATAAAAATTTATTTTTCTTTAAAAAATTCAATTAATCAGAAAAGCACCTCCGAAATAAATGTGGGAAGGTGTTGTTTGTAATTTCACATGGGGTGTTCTACAAAATTAAACACATCACATAGCCAACCACCTCAGGGGAGGGGAGGGGCTGATTGCCCGCCCATATATATATATCTATATATATTATATAGATATATATATATATATACATACACCGATGACCGATAGATACAATCTTCCCAACTGTTGAAAACTAATGACTTCTTTTGGACATTATCCATGTGAAATTTCCAATGTACCCATACCCTTTTTATCATGAATAGATACAATTTCAGGTAGTATCAATAATATTTTGAAGTTGAAATATGAACGAACCGATATCATGTAATGAAGTTACCGTGAGTTTTAAGTTTGGTGGAAGAATTCTAAATAATATTTCAAATTTGTGATATAAAAACATAGAATTTAAAAAGACTGTCGATTTTATTGGATTGGATCATCTGCTGTGTTAAAAACACAGCAGCAGGTGCCGAGCTGATCATCTTGTGGATTTTATATATAATGTCAAATAAATTTAAAATTTGTTGATGAAACGAGATATCAGTCGATCATCTTGTGTAAGAAATGAAATATCAGTCGATCATCTGGTGAGATGTGTTTTCAACGCAGCAGAGGATCCGAATCTCGGTTTTACAAAGAGGAATTCGCACAATGGTTGTGCGATCGCAATTTGGCCATGAGTAGCATCAAGGGTGGTTTCGGAATTTAAACTAATGTGTCAAAGGTGAATTTATCAGCACATACGCAACAAACGGTTTAGATTTGACGTGACGTCGCGTCTCAACGGCCAGGATTGACTTGGTCAAACAGAAGAACCATAATTCAACGAGATCCAACGAGTGAAGTTCGATGTGTGTGAAAGACAGAAACCTCGACGGTGGAGATTTTAAGAGAATTTACTGACCTTGCCGCCATTGTTGAGGCTGTGGAGCTCTGAAGCTCCCCGTTTTCCTCAGAACTGCACTCATAAATGTAAATTCAAGCATTTCAGAGAAAATGCAGGTAACTTCTCAACTTAATCCGATGAAAAATCCGTGAAACTTGAACAAAATCGCTCAAATAAAAAAAACCACATAAATGTGACATAATTTCGCGGAATTCCGGTGGTAACTTGGAGAAATCGAGAAAAATAATATATTTCTTGCGAAAACATACCTCAATATCGGGACACTAGCCATAGCTCCGGCGAGTAACCCGAGAAGAAGTAGAGAACACAGGCATCTCCTGGAAGACCACATTGCTGAAACGACACCGTTTATGTTGCTGTGTGTGTGTGTGTGTGTTAACTGTGTGAATGGAGCAGAGATGCGGAGAGGAGGAAGATGAAGAGCGACGCCAATGTTAACGGCTCCAACGCTTTTATAGACTGCGAGTGAGGCTCAGCAGACGTTAGATTTAACGGCCGTTAAGTAACTGTCTAGTACATTTATTATCCGTCGGTTAACAGTGTTTCCATCAAGTAATATTGGCAAATACCAACATTTTGTAAAATACAGGATTTCTAAGCTGTACGCACATTTACTTTATTTGTACGGATATTAATATGTTTGATATATAAAAAAATTTAATAGATTTTTTTGTGAGACGTTTTCACGAGTATTTTTTGTGAGACAGATCAACTAAATCATGTTTACAATAAAAAAAAGTTAATATTTTTGGTATGATAAGTAATTTTTATGTGACTCAAATAAGATATATGTCTCACAAAATTAACCAGTGAAATCGTTTCATGAGAGTTTATGTGATAAAAAATATAGGATTATATCTATTAATCTTTTTATCGAGATTTTGGCTTTTTTGAATTTTTACAAAAACAGGGGATGCAAATTATCTGGACAAAAACTTGTGTGAGACGGTCTCACGGGTCGTATTTTGTGAGACGGATCTCTTATTTGAGTCATCAATGAAAAAGTATTACTTTTTATGCTAAGAGTATTATTTTTTATTGTGAATATATGAGATAAAGATTCGTGAGACCGTCTTACTATAGACCCACTAAATTATCCAAAGAAAAGTGAGTTACCTTCTTCAACCCAATGGTTAGCTTCTTTATTTATATTATCTATATTCAATGCAGCGTTTTACATGTTTTATAATTATTATGTTGATGAACAATATATGCATTTAAATAAATTTAAAATATTTTATTTTAAAAATTAAAAGACAAAATAGAGGTTCCAAAAAGCCCACCTTCCACCGTTGAAGTAATATTTTCGACAAAAAAGTAATATTTTCGACGTGAATGATTAATCGACGCATTTGAAATTTTAGGGAGGAAAGTAAATGAGTTGAAAGAATAGAGACAATGTATTATCTTTTTTTTTTTAATGAAAGTTTTAGTATTCCTCTTTTTTCCTAATGAAAGTTCCGACAAGACTTCGCGTCATTTGGAATGTCTAATTTTTGTTGTAAATGTTTCCGCTAATTTTCGCGCTAAATGCTAGTAAATCATGTCCTAATGTTGTATTTAAGTAAGTTTCAGGTTTTTCGCTGAATCAATCGCCACATCAATATTTTTCGACACATAATTATTTTTTAATGTCACGACAGCACTATGATGAAAATAAAATCCGAAAAAGTTTCAAATTAGTAGATTAGACAATAAATTGACTGACAATCGGACAATAAAACATACAAACTACATGACAAATAATGTAATTTTCCTCGTGAATTTGCATCTTACAACACTCTTAAATGATATACGTATATATCTAAATGTAAATCAGTGAGGTGATATATATATATATATATATATATATATATATATATATATATATATATATATATATATATATATATATATATATATATATATATATATATATATATATATATATATATATATATATATTATAATTTTCTAGAAAGCAAATTAGTGAATCATTAATTGAATTAGAGTTTTATATATTTTCTTATGAATATTCATTGTTCCAAACCTCTATTGAGGCTCCCCTCACCGACACGTGGGGTTGTATTAAAGTAGATAATTCTAAAAAAAATTTATATTTTGTCGACCCAAATCTAAAAAGTTATATATATATATATATATATATATATATATATATATATATATATATATATATATATATATATATATATATATATATACCTACCGTGCACATCTATATGAGCACCGAATTTATATTAACAACCCAAGCTGGAAATTATGAAGAGATCCGAATTTAATGCAGGCGTATTTGTATAGACTTATCCTATATTGTAATTAATTAATTTATAATTTAATATATTATTAGTTTCTTCTTTTGGTGGAAAATGTCGCTTACGCCATAAATTGAGGGAAAAATATTTAAATATTTTTTTTAATTCAGATTGAATTTAGAGATATGGGAATTACTTGAATTGCTCCAAAATTAAATTTTAATGTTTGGAGTATGGTTCCAGATACTGATGTCTTATTCGAGTTCTCATATATAGCAAGAAGTGAGAAAAAAATTAATTTTATGTAGCTCCACGAAAATAAAAAAATATATATATAGTTTTTATTATTATATTTCACTTAAAAATATAAAATTTATGCAAAAAATTAAGGGAAAAAAAAATAGGGCAAAAACTTGTGTGAAACGGTCTCACTGGTTGTATTTTATGAGACATATCTCTTATTTGGTTATCCATAAAAAAGTATTACTTTTTATGCTAAGAGTATTACTTTTATTGTGAATATCGATAGTGTTGATTCGTCTCGCAGATAAAGATTTGTGAGACTATCTCACATGAGACTTACTCAAAAAGCAAACAGTTGTTCATATCTGTTCGTCTCTAACTCTATTAATTTTAGCCGAACAAGATGCTTATTTTTTCGGACAAGAGCATGACAAAGAACCACAATTCTAGGCTAATGTCAAGTCTAAATATTGGATCAAATTTTTGGAAACAATGATAGAAAAGAATAAATTAATTTAATTTAAGAAATCAAAATATTAAAGTATAAGATATGAAGCGGTGACATAATTTTGATGTAATATAATATAGTAAAATTTGAAAATAATATATGAGAAAATCAAAATCATCGTGATCAGAAGAACATTGAAATTTGAAATAAGTTATTTATTTTATCAGCAACTTTTTTCGAAAGTATTTCTCAAAATTTTTGATATTGAGTACATAGGTGTAGATCTTTTTCTGTGTTTAATTGAGTGTTGTTCAATCTTCTGCCTCATCATTAATTATTTTTTAAATGATCGGTGCATTTATTTTTTGGGAAAAAAATATTTGGTGAGATTTTTGGCAAAAACTTGTGTGAGACGGTCTCACGGGTCGTATTTGTCAGACCGATCTCTTATTTGGGTCATCCATGAAAAAAATATTTCTTTTTATACTAAGAATATTACTTTTTATTGTGAATATGGATAGGGTTGACCAGTCTCACAGATTAAGATCCGTGAGACTATCTCACATGAGACCTAATCGAGATTATTTTGAGCCAATATTTAAGATTATATTTTGTTTGGATCGATAGAGTGAATACACATCTCACAAAATTTTCTTTTTAATATAAATAGATGTTATCTCAACAGATGTTAGCAGCTGAAGTCGTATCTCAACCTTCAAAGTTCAATAGACAACTTAAATAACAATGCGGAATGAGTCATCGACTACTTCGTGAACCAAGTGACAATTAGCAAACGTATATAGGTAGAGTGATAAAGTAAAGTGTACGTAACATAACGTAAATCACGCAAGATTTGTTATTGGAAATTTTTAAGATCGGATCCTTATACGTCTCTCCTTCTTATATTTAAGAAAGTTTCTCATTAAAAGATTTTTTTTTACAATTTTCGTAAACATTCATTTGAGTAGGACTTACATACAGCCTATTGAAAGTCTTACGAAATTCTGATAATAAAAATAAGTAAGATTTCTCTTTACAGAAGAAATAGAAGAATATATTAAACACCAAACAAGTCAGATTTACAGGGGGCTTATATACAATTTTCTCGTCATCTATCTAAAATTTTTATTTACGAATATTTTTTTTTTTTGCAATTTTATAAAAAAAAAGATGGGGCAAAAGCTCCGCTTGCTAACGGCCCAATACAAATATACTATTAATATTACAAATATTATGCCTATACAAAAAAATAATATTATGTTTTTTTTAAAATAGATTTAACCTATTTTTTATATCAAAAATCGAATCCGAAATATTATAACTGATATTTTCGAGAATTAAAACCGAATTTTTAAATTAACGGAACGAATTTTGTTCATCCCCACTCGTGACTCCATCTTAAGATTCAATTAGGTCCCAAAAGGCAAAAAGAAACAAGTAAAAAGATTCAAAATGGATCATATACCTTGAACATAGGTTTTTCAATTGGCAAAAACTTGTGTGAGACGTCTTACTGGTCGTATTTTATGAGACGTATCTCTTATTTGGGTCATCCATGAAAAAATATTACTTTTTATTGTGAATATCGGTAGGGTTGACCTATGTCACAGATAAAGATTTGTGCGACCGTCTCACAAGAGACCTAAATCAAAACGAGTTGTGAGACTGAATTTAATAAATTAGTACATACAATGTGATTTTTGAAGCATTAAAAACACCATTAATTCTAAGGCAAAAACTTGTGTGAGACGGTCTCACGGATCGAATTTGTGAGACGGATCTCTTATTTGGGTCATCCATGAAAAATTATAATTTTTTATGCTAAGAGTATTACTTTTTATTGTGACCGTGAGACGGTCTCATATGAGACCCACTAATTCTAATGGCCACTTAAAATTTAAATCCCATCCTTTCTATTAATATGGAGAGAATCTTGAAATTAATATAATATGCACCCTTGGACTCCACCAAATTCTAACAAATTAATTCCCCATTTTTAACCATATAGAACCCGGAAAATATTTTCACCAAACAATTAAATTTGGTGATAAATTCGTAAACATAATCCCAACAAATCAACTAAAAGCTTGCTTCTCCAACTCTTGCGAGCTAACAAATGTGCCATGAAACCCGTATGGCACTCTAGCAGGTAGCTTAACCGATGCTATCTCTTTCATGTTTGAAGCTTTCAAAACGACCAACTCCGACGTCTCTTTCTCCTCGTCCCTCACGAAATTCATGAGAAACCCTTCGTCCTCCTCGTCCTCGTCCTCGTCGCTAGGCACGAAACATGGCTCGCCCCCGAATATTTTGTCCAAGTACATGTACTTTGTTACATGTCCCGTGGTCAAGTCGACCTTAGCCATACCACTACTTTTTGGCCATGGATCAGTTATAGCCAAATATACATATCTGTCTTTCATACCTAATCTTCTCTTGTTCACTTGTCCACCTTCTAAGTTTATCCCTGATACAATGACCCTTCTGGTCGACTTGCATGTTTTCAAATTTAAACGAATTTCGGTTAGTTCGGTTACTATCGGGTCATCGGTACTAGTAAACATCGCGCCTACCGGCGTCATGCATGAGTTGATAACGACGACGATTTTATCTTTGTTTCCATCTAGTTCCTCCCATGCATTCCACATATGGAAGCAAAAGCAATTTGGGACATCGATCCATTGAATCTCGGATTCATTTTTAGCATTCTTGGGTAAAATACCAAGTCGGCTTATTTTCTTCGGGTCGTGGACCACGGGCGATCTGTCTCGAATCATCTCGGATAACTTGAATACCACTTGATGATCCGGTAAGACAATGTAACTCTCCGTGATGGCAAAGTCATGTATCATCGTTGACTGTTGGATGGAAATTGCTATCTCACTTGACTTATTGCCGCATGGATCGAATTTGAAGAATCGAAGGTGAGGCTTGGAAAGTACATTGTAACTCAAAGTGAATAATTCCCCCGTGACAGGGTCCACCTTAGGATGAGCAATCATGGAATCCTTTAATTGTCCGTTGAAATCGTATCGTTTAATCGTCTCAAGATCGCCGTGGTCCGTAACACGGATCTGGTAGGGGAGATCGTCCTCGGACATGGCTAAGAGCCGGCCATTGAAGTAGATTAAGCTAACATTAGCTACACCGATTCCACGAGCCGTGTCGATCAATCCAACCATTGCCCGAAAGCCGAAAAGGGCGAGCCGAGCCAAGCCCGAGTGTCCATGCAACTCACCGATTGGCTTAGGAAAAACCGATCTTCCCAACTCGACTTCTTGCACCAACCTATTTGTTCTAGTGAACGGCAAGCATAGGTGGCTTGGTTTTCCCCCACCAAGGAGACTACATGAACCATGCCATCACCGTCGAAAAGGTGGTGGCCACTGGTTGGAGGGAACAACGGGTTGCCACCATTTCTAACGTAGACTCCTCTTAGGGTTTTAGGAATGGTGCCGACAACCTCGAGATCATTGCGAACCGGGAACTCTCGAACCGGTGCGAAATTCCCTTCGAGCTGAACAGCCGGATCAACCATCCGGTTCAACCGGCGTTTCTTTTCCATCTTCATTACGACCGATCTCTCCACCATGTTAAGCACGGAGTTGAGAAGCTTTTGAATTAGGGTTAAGTTAGGAGGTTGTAAAGAATCCGGTGGAAACATGGACAACCTCGGAGACGACGGTGGCATAGGTGATGGAAGTGGTGGTTCTTTTTGCAATGTATCTTCAGATGGATTGCTTAGGGCTTGGCACATGAATGAAGAGGACACACATACCATTTCTTTAGTGGATTTAGGGTTTAGTAATGGAGATTTCATATTGGTTTTTAAGGGTATTGGGATGAAGTAAAGATGGTGGGAGAGTGAGATTTGCATGTCAATTTGATGGTGGAAGAAGAAGAATTCTTGAAGGAAGACAGAAACAATAATAATATTACAATCAAATCTTCAAAAATTAAGGATGTTGTGTGTCTTGAGACAATGGGCAAAGGTTTATGCTTTATAGGGGTAAAAAAGGCAGAATGGGGCAGCCATGGCTCGAGTGTATGCTATGTCTAGGAGACAAGTGTAATTGGGGATTATTTATATTAAATTAAATGGGGTGAAAATATTTAAAATATTATGAAATTAGCAATCTCAAACTTAAAAAGATTCAAATTTTGAAGAAAAAAAAAATTTACTTTAAATAATGTTAAACGTACAACCGATATATCGTTACAGCTATATTTACAATTATTATATCACGAGATTTTACTGTAATATCGTAAGATTATGTATTCAATATATAGTGAGATTTTGATAAATTGAATTTTTTGTATTGTACATGTAACATCAGTCATTAAATTTTAAATTTAAATTGAGAAAATCGTCCGTCTGTAAAATTCATAAGGCGACAAGCCAAATTTTAGGGCAAGATAATGAAGTCAAAAATGTTTTAATCCCCTTAAATAAAAGCTCAACCGCCATGCAATTAATTGGTGGAAACATGCCAAGGTAAATGGCAGGAAATGAATGCATATATTGCTACTTTATAATAAGGTTGCCACCAACATGTTAGGTAAAAGATGCTTTGAAAATCACATTAAATTCTCTATTTTATGTTTAGTTCGATTTTAGCAAAAAATTGTATTTTTAGTCATATATATTTGTCTTTTTACGATTTTGCTCGTTTATGTTATCGAATTTCAGTCTTAATTCGTTATATTTTGGGTTTTTGCAATTTTACTCATTTTTCCGATGTGGCTTTGATGTTGTGGTAATGTGGTTTCGACATGAAATTAAGTGGGGTATATTCAATCTAGATATTTAATGAATTTTATGAAATTTTTTGAATGATTGACTTTCGTGGATTTGACTGATTTTTTTATTTATTTCATAAAATCTTACAGATTTGTAAATAGAAATTCGTCAATGCTCGTAGACTTTTTGCAAAAAATTTATAGATATTTGTAAACTTTTTCATATGTATATGCATTTGTACCTTTAATTTTTATTTTTTTTATGATTTCTTTGAACTAATAATTATTTTACGTAAATAAAATCTTTACTTTGAAATAAAGCCTTTATATATGCTGGTGTAAAAACAATTCAAAACATTATTTATTATTGTATAAATATAATTGTTAAATAAAAATATGATAGCTCATGGACTAACTGAAAATACTAGAAAATAAAAAAAAATCAATTTTTAATCATATTAAAAAAATTAAAAAATTATTTTTTATTCAAAATTTAATGATAAATTTAAATTTAATTTATTAAAAAATCATTATTACTTTCAATTTTAGGCCAAAAACCAAAATTATATGAAGATGAAAATAGATAATTAATTAGTTTATATATAGAGGGATTACTCAACGTTATATCTGCAGTATTTCTTTATTTATGATGTGATCAAATGTTAGTTTTTGAATCATTAATATACATGTCAACTAAAATGTGAGGGACTCACGTTATCTAATAATATTGAAATAGGATGAGAAACACACTATCAATGTAGCATAGACTAACCCCATATAAAGATATTTTTTGAAGATGAGAGAGAGTGAGATAGAGAGGAAAAGATGGAAAGAGAAAAATACATCCAATTCTTTTGATTGGACAAAAAATATTTGTTGATAAATTATAGGTGTATTTTAAGCTCTATTGTTTATATGTTAATGAATTTCATGAAGTTATTAAAATTTTACTGACATTTTGAACATTTCTAGACTTTAGTAGAGTTTTTAAAAGTTAAGGTTGAATATCACCTAACTTTTTAAACTCTACAAAAGTCTATTTCGAATACAGCCTGATTTTCTTCAGAGCGTTTATGGAAGACAGGGCTCGAGTGAAAGAATACCTCAATACTTATGAGAAGGCGTCTGGGCAACTCATAAACTATGAAAGTCAGCCTTATCATGTAGCCCAAATACCAACACGATGCTGAGGGAGACTCTGAAAAAATTCTAACTATTCCAGTGGTACAATGTCATGATTTGTATTTGGGCCTCCCAACGGTGTCCATGAGAAGTAAAAAGCTTCAATTTCGATATCTGGTAGAAAAAGTGGCGAAGCGTATTCAAGGGTGGGGAAATAGGTGGTTCTCTACAGGTGGCAAAGAGGTTCTTATTAAGTCAGTGTTGCAAGAAATTCCATCCTATGCGATGTCATGTTTTAAAATTCCTGCTCTTGTTTGTGATGAGATTGAAAATGCTTGTGCAAGCTTCTGGTGGGGGGTGGAAAATGGCAAACGGAAGATGCATTGGCGTACCTGGAACTTCCTCTGCCAACCTAAACAGAGGGGCGGACTGGGCTTCCGAAAACTGGTTGAATTTAACCGCTCGCTACTCGCCAAACAGTTGTGGCGCCTCATTCAATACCCGGACTCCCTGGCTAGCCGAGTCCTTAAGGGCAGATATTTCGATATGGGCCAATGTTGGAAGCAGGTCTGGGGAGTAATCCCTCATATATATGGAGATAATTGTTATGGAGCAAAGAGCTCCTTACCAGTGGGCTGATTTGGAGAGTTGGAGATGGGCGTTCAATTAATATTTTTACAGATAAATGGATACCAAGTATTCAGTCTACGATTGGGCCCTCGAGGGAATCTTGGGATCGCGAGGTAACAGTGAATACCTTAATCAAGGATGGCGCCTGGGATGCTGAACTAATATGTGCCAGTTTTAATCCGTATGTTGCTGGTGAAATACTCAAAGTCCCACTTCCTCGTTCTAATTTGCGTGATTCGCTTTTCTGGCGTTTTGATCCTAAAGGTAAGTACTCAGTGCGAGATGGTTGTCGACTGCAACGTGGATTATTCTCAGTGCCGGAGCACCAATCGATGCCACCTAACGAAAAATGGTGGGCATTTCTCTGGAGTCTCTCGCTGCCGCCCAAGATCAGACATTTCTGGTGGAATATCACCCATGATTGCATCGCTACCAATTTGAATTTGGCTATACATCATGTGCCGGTTAATGAAGCCTGTGATCTATGCAAGTTCTCTTATGATTCCACGTGCCACTCTTTATTTTACTGTGCTTATATCAAACACCTCTGGAAGAACACATCATTTGCGTTCCTGCTGAGAGCTGTGCAGTGGGATTGCACTATGGATCTCTGTTTGTGGATGAAAGAACAACTAACTAAAGAGGAATTTGAGAATTTTGCTATGCATGCTTGGGCTATCTAGAAAGTTAAACAAAACTTTATGCAGAAGGGGCTCGATTACTATGGATGTGGACTGGAGCTTAACCTTCCTTGCCGACTATCGTAAAGCAAAAGAATCAGGAAACCTATGCACGAAGAACGCGAGGGGGAAACCGGAGAAGTCTTGGACACCGCCGAGAGCTAGTACATTAAAACTTAACATCGATGCAGCGGTCAACAACCAACTAAGCCACTACTGCGTAGGGGGAGTTGTGCGGGACAAGCAAGGCCGGTTGTTGATGGCTTTTGGCAAGCAAATTAACCAGCCAATTTCTGTTGTTCATGGGGAACTTTTGGCAATTAGGGAGGGTGTTAGTCTCCTATAAGAACTGAATTTTGAAGATGTGCAGGTGGCATCTGACTCTCTTTTGGCAGTGCAAGCAGTCACTATCGACTTAGAGAACCATAGTTACACTGGAGCTTGTGCAGCAGAGATTATACCCATGTTGAAGCAGCCAGTTGTTTCAGAGATTGTGCATGTTCGTAGAGAGGCTAATAGAGTAGCTCATACTATTGCTCATTTTGCTTTTTCTTCCCCTTCATCCTTTGTATGGGTGAATGGCGAATTTCCATCTTGGTTGAGTAGGCTTGTAATGGATGATCTATAGTAATAAAAATTGCGAGCTTTCTTGTCAAAAAAAAAAAACAAGTTCAACGAGTATATATGCATCTTAATTATAAGGGGAATATAAAACTTTGATGAGTAGGTATCTTGTGAGACGGTCTCACGAATCTTTATCTGTGAGACGGGTCAATCTTACTGATATTCACAATAAAAAGTAAAACTTTAGCATAAAAAGTAATAATTTTTCATGAATGACCCAAATAAGATATTTGTCTCACAAAATACGATTGGGTGACCATCTCACGCAAGTTTTTGTCAATTTTGGATTTTTTGGGATTCAGTCATCTAACTAATCAAATTATGGTCAATATATAGTATGTTTACCTATTTGCTATTTTAGTCATTTTTACATCAGATTATTTAATTTGAGCAGAAATTGATGAGTAGGCGGTCGAGCAGGGTATTTTATTTTTTAACCTCGGTCAACTATTTTTTTAAGAAAATGATATAATTCATATACACTTGAGCAGGTCATTTTCTTAAAAAAAGAGTTGACCGAGGTTATTTAGCCAATTACCCGGTCGAGCTTGGTGACGTGGACATCAAATTTTGTCTTCATGGCTATTTTTAGCCACCTTTAATGACACGTAACGTTACACATTAGCTACTTAATTTTATTTTTATTTTAAAAAGACAAAAAAAAAATTAATATGACATAATAAATTAAATGCGTCACTCAAGGTGCATGGCTAAAAATTGACATGAAGATGAAATCTTCGAATTTGATGTGTCACCAGTCAACAATTTCCAGTTAAATTAATTAATCCGAATCTTTATAGTAGGTCTCTTGTGAGAAGTCTCACGAATCTTTATCTGTGAGACGGGTCAACTTTACCGATATTAACAATAAAAATTAATACTCTTAGCAAAAAGACTCAAATAAAATATCGTTCTCACAAAATACGACCCGTGAGACCGTCTCACATAAGTTTTTGCCTATAATTTATATGGTTAATTTATTTTATTTTATTTTACTTGATAAAGTTGGATTTCAAGAATTAGTTTAAAATTATAAGTATAAAAATAATTTAGAGTTTGTTACGAGGAATGTGAAATTAATTTCACTTGCAAGGAAATTTCATTTGGCAATTTTTTACTCAAAGGATGCACAAGTACGGACATCATCCGGAGAAAGATGCACTTTGTGATACTCCGTCCTATCATAATCCCGAAACAGGAAAGGCGATTTGCCGGTCGTCTTTGGTGGATCGCGAAATTGCCAACCAAACTCACTTATTTTACGTGACAGACGGCCTAATCAGTTTTAACAGCTTTAATTGTCATATTAGACAGGTCGAGCCTCCATTTTGACGGATCGAAAAATTGTCAACTCAACCATCTATTTTATTGGTTGGACAAGCTGAGCCTTTTTTGATAGCTCTAATAATTCGTTGTGGTGACTAAATTGTTGTGAAAAAGTAAAAATTTATGGTAAAAAGTAAAAATCTCAAACTCTCAAAATTTACCAAACTACACACTTTATAATATTTTTCTCTCTACTCAATTGTGATTTTCTTCACAAATGAGAGATCTATTTATAGAGTTTCATTACACATAATCCAAAAATAAAATACATCATTACCTACATCATCACACACAAATTTCTAACTTTACAACTCTTATTTTCAACATTCAAATATTCAACTATTACTTTTTCCATATTAAAATATATTATTTCAACACTCCCCCTTGTGATGATGATCATGATACGATGATGTATTCATTACGTGTTTTTGTACTGCCTCGTTAAAAACCTTACTAGGAAAAACCCATTGGGATAAAAACCATAGTAAGGGAAAAAGAGTGCAGTCACGTAAACTCCCCCTCATGTTGACACGAACAATTCTTCACAAATTTCGTAGATTGCGCATCCCAATATTATATATGTGCTTTCTGAATATTGAGGTAGGAAGTGCCTTTGTGAAGAGATCTGATGAGTTTTCACTTGATTGAATGTGACGAACATCAATACATTTATTCTTCTCAAGCTCCTTGGTGAATGCGAAGAACTTAGGAGGAATATGTTTAGTTCTGTCGCTTTTTATGTATCCTTCTTTCATTTGAGCAACACATGCAGCATTATCTTCATATAGTATCACAGGCTTCTCGTCGAATGATAATCCGCATGAGATTTGGATATGTTGGGTCATTGATTTTAACCACACGCATTCACGACTTGCTTCATGTAGTGCAATAATCTCGGCATGATTTGATGAAGTTGTTACGAGCGTTTGTTTCTGTGAACGCCAAGATATTGCAGTGCCTCCACGAGTAAATACATATCCAGTTTGGGAACGTGCCTTGTGTGGATCAGATAAGTATCCAGCATCAGCATAACCAATTATACTTGGATTAGCATCTTTTGAATACAAAAGTCCCAAGTCTGTCGTTTCTCGTAGATAACGGAATATATGTTTAATTCCGTTCCAGTGTCTCTTTGTTGGATATGAGCTAAATCTTGCCAACAGATTCACGGCAAAAGATATATCAGGCCTTGTACAATTTGTAAGGTACATAAGGGCACCGATGGCACTTAGATATGGTACTTCTAGACCAAGAATATCTTCATCATCTTCACATGGACGGAATGGATCTTTTTCTATGTTTAATGATCTAACAACCATTGGAGTACTTAAAGGATTTGCTTTATCCATATTAAAACGTTTAAGGATCTTTTCTGTATAATTTGTCTGGCGAACAAACATTCCACATTCTTTTTGTTCAATTTGTAAACCCAGACAATACTTGGTTTTTCCAAGATCCTTCATTTCAAATTCTTCCTTCAAGTATGACACAACTTCTTGAATTTCCTTATTCGTTCCAATGATGTTTAAATCATCAACATATACAGCAATAATTACGCATCCGGATGTTGTTTTCTTAATGAAAACACAAGGGCATATTGAATTATTTACATATCCCTTTTTCATCAAGTGATCACTTAGTCGATTATACCACATTCGACCTGATTCCTTTAACCCATATAATGATCTTTGTAATTTCACAGAATAACATTCCCTGGGTTTTGAACTTTGTGCTTCAGGCATCTTAAATCCTTCAGGGATTTTCATATATATATTACTATCAACTGATCCATATAAGTAAGCTGTAACAACATCCATAAGACGCATTTCTAAATTTTCAGATACCGCCAAGCTAATCAAATACCGAAACGTAATTGCATCCATCACAGGAGAATACGTTTCTTCATAATCAATTCCAGGCCTTTGAGAAAAACCCTGTGCAACAAGTCGAGCTTTATATCTTACTATTTCATTTTTCTCATTTCGCTTTCGAATAAAAACCCATTTGTATCCAACAGGTTTTAAACCTTCAGGTGTAAGGACTATAGGTCCAAAAACATTACGTTTATTTAGCGAATCCAATTCAACCTGGATGGCTTCTTTCCATTTTATCCAGTCCTGCCGATTTTTACATTCACCAAAAGATTTTGGTTCATGATCTTCATTATCATTTATGATGTCGATTGCCACTTTATAAGAAAATATATCATCAATTTCATCTATATCTTTTCGGTTCCATATTTTTCCAGTATTAATGTAATTGATAGAGATTTCATGATTCTCGTCAGTTTGTGGTTCTGACAGAACATTTTCATCATCATGTGTTTCTTCAGGAACAACATTCTCTATTTTGTGATCATCATGTTTCTCTATGAATTTTCTTTTTCGAGGATTTTTATCCTTGAAACCGACTGGCCTTCCACGCTTCAGGCGTTTAATGACATCATGAGTATCTTCCATTTGTTTCTTTGGAATTTCAATTCGAGCAGGGGCATTTGCAGCATGTATATATGATTTAGTTACCCCTTTTGTGTCTGCAAATGCATCTGGTATTTGATTTGCTATTCTTTGTAAGTGTACAATTTGTTGTACATCTTTTTCACATTGTTTTGTTCTTGGATCCAGATGTAACAATGATGATACATACCATGTAATTTCTTTTTCGGTATGTTTTTGTTCTCCCCCTAACATTGGGAAGATTTCCTCATTAAAATGACAATCAGCAAAACGTGCTGTGAACACATCTCCTGTCTGAGGTTCAAGATATCGAATGATTGATGGACTATCATAACCGATATAAATTCCAACCTTTCTTTGAGATCCCATTTTCTTTCGTTGTGGTGGTGCAATAGGCACATACACCATACATCCAAAAATTCTCAGATGAGAAATGTCTGGTTCTTTACCAAATGCAAGCTGCAATGGAGAGTATTTATGATATGCACTTGGTCTGATGCGAATTAATGAAGCAACGTGTAAAATTGCATGTCCCCATATAGAAATAGAGAGCTTTGTTTTCATAATCATTGGTCTAGCAATCATTTGCAGACGTTTAATCAATGATTCAGCCAATCCATTATGTGTATGTACATGAGCAACAGGATGCTCAACAATGATTCCCATAGACATACAATAATCATTGAAAGTCTGGGAAGTAAATTCACCAGCATTATCAAGTCTAATTTTCTTGATTGTATAATCGGGAAATTGATTCCTCAATTTTATTATTTGAGCAAGTAATCTTGCAAATGCAACATTTCGAGTTGACAATAAACATACATGTGACCATCTGCTAGAGGCATCAATCAATACCATAAAGTATCTGAATGGTCCACATGGTGGATGGATTGGTCCACAAATATCACCCTGAATACGTTCAAGAAACATTGGTGATTCAGTTTGGATTTTGACTGGTGATGGTCTTATAATAAGTTTTCCAAGAGAACATGCTTTACATTGAAACTTATTATTCTGAAAGATCTTCTGGTCTTTCAGTGGATGACCATGTGTATTTTCTATAATTCTTCGCATCATTGTTGAACCAGGATGTCCCAATCGATCATGCCAATTGGTTAATATCGAGGAATTATCAACTACCAAGTTTGATTCAATGGGACTTATATGTGTATAATGCAATCCAGTAGGGAGCATTGATAGTTTTTCAATCACATATTTCTTTCCTGATTTATATGTGATAAGACACATATATTTCTCATTCCCTTCATTCATTGTTTGAGTATCATACCCATGGGAATATATATCATTAAAACTCAACAAATTTCTTTTCGATTGTGGTGAATATAAAGCATCATTGATCAAAAATTTTGTACCATTAGGTAACAAAAATTGTGCTTTACCACATCCTTTAATCAAGTATACAGGACCTGATATTGTGTTCACCGTTGTTTTTGTTGGTTTTAGTTCCAAGAAATATCTTTTATCTCGGAGGATAGTGTGCGTTGTACCACTATCGGGTATGCAAGCTTCAGCTTTGCTCATAGCATTTTCCATATTTGAACTTCAAAAAAATATGCAATGAAATAAAATTACTGACAATACATATATAAATATAACACATATCATAATTGTACAATAAAACATTATTATATGAATACATGAAAAACAAATTATTGTACATTTATATTCTATCACTATATTGTTCATTTTCAGAAAAATCATTGAGAAAATCTGCAGCATCAAAATTGTTCATTTCTATCCCACCAACATGTTGATCATTTCCAGAGAAATCATTCATAAAATCACCAGCATCAAGATGAGTTGAATCACTCAAACGGTCACTGCGTTCAGTGAAGTTGGTCTCCTTTTCTTTCTCCTTTAATGATTCTTTATAAAGTTTACAAAGGTGCTCAGGGGCTCGACAAACTTTGGACCAATGTCCTGGAGTACCACATCTGTAACAAGAACTTTCATATCTTTTTGAGTGATTCTCATTAACACTTGTATTCTCATGATGTCTTTTCTGTGGATGGTTTGGGACGCTCTTTTGAGATGAGTTATAACTATCTCTATTATTTTCAAAACCACGGCCGCGTCCACGACCACGACCAATTCCACGTCCACGTCCACGTCCACGACCTCGACCTCGACCTCGACCAAAACCTTGTCTTTGAAATTGATTTTGGTTTCCAGGTATAAATTCATTTTTACTTACAGCATTTACTTCTGGAAATGCTGTTGATCCAGTGGGTCGGGACTGATGATTTCTCATTAATAGCTCGTTGTTCTTTTCCGCCACAAGAAGACAGGCGATGAGCTCAGAATATCTCGCAAATCCACGTACTCTATATTGTTGCTGTAGAGTAATATTTGATGCATGAAATGTGGAAAATGTTTTTTCAAGCATCTCAGATTATGTGACCTCATGTCCACAAAATTTTAATTGCGAGATTATTCTATACATCGCCGAATTGTAATCACTGACTTTTTTAAAATCTTGGAATCTCAGTGTGTTCCATTCATCCCGGGCGGTCGGAAGTATAACTTCCCTTATATGTTCAAATCTTTCTTTTAATCCCTTCCACAAAGCCATGGGATTTTTTTCAGTCAGATATTCACATTTCAATCCATCGTCGAGATGTCGACGCAAAAATATCATGGCTCTTGCCTTTTCTTGTGACGTGCATATGCCATTTTCTTTAATGGTCTCGCTTAGATCCAATGACTCAAGATGCATTTCTACATCTAGAGTCCATGGCATATAATTCTTTCCCGTGATGTCGAGCGCAATAAATTCGAGCTTTGTTAAATTTGACATGGTGGTACTAAAAAAAATTACGATGCATTTTATTAGTTAATAAATATTGCAATACAAAGTAACGGATAAACAACAAGTACAAGTATTTGTAAAAATAAAGAAAACGCACGAGGAGGATATTCTCCGATAAATACAAGACTCGTGAGTATGATAACCAAAATAATTAAAAATATCCTTGAAAAAGCCATCTTCTTTTTTCTTCGAAAAATTTGATGATGAATAATTTTTAGAGGAGAAGAGAAAGTTGGAGTGATTGAATGTGTTTGTGAGATGATATTTATAGGGCAAAAACTAACCGTTTGTTACCGTTTATGACCATTGGTGTACAAAAAATAAATGTATGTATTTGTATAATTTTATGGTAATAATATGATGTATATAATAGTAGACATGTTTAAATAATTATGTATATCATATCATAATATTATAATGAGTGTCATAATTTATTTTGTTTAAAAACTTTATAGGCTTTTATACTTGTCGTATCCCTTACCGGGAGTGTGGGATGTCGTCTTAACATCCTCCCAGGATTTATAACAAGTTTATGAAAAATTTATTTTTATTATTTCTAATAATAACATTATATTGTATATTAAATAAATACAGTAAAATAAATAACAGTAAAATAAGTATTATTACTTTTGTTACCTTTTTCTTCTGTTTGGAGCTTGGAAAAGTATGTAGGACTTTTAGAGCTTCGTGCTGATAACGTGTTGTGAAAAAGTAAAAAATTATGGTAAAAAGTAAAAATCTCAAACTCTCAAAATTTACCAAACTACACACTTTATAATATTTTTCTCTCTACTCAATTGTGATTTTCTTCACAAATGAGAGATCTATTTATAGAGTTTCATTACACATAATCCAAAAATAAAATACATCATTACCTACATCATCACACACAAATTTCTAACTTTACAACTCTTATTTTCAACATTCAAATATTCAACTATTACTTTTTCCATATTAAAATATATTATTTCAACATAAATTAATTTATCATAATATCAAAACAGATTATATCAATCGGGCTGGCCCACCCACCGTAGAAAATAGAAGACTTGGAATACGATTTCAATTACCCCTTTGAAAGTGGTTTAAAACATGCAGGCCCATTTGGGTTGCGGTCCGGTCCGGCCGTCCCGGCCCATAATTCATTACCATTAGGTACACACGAAGATATCCTCAAAAATATTTCACTTCGTATTTGAAATTTCGAAGTCAAGCCAAATTCAAATGTAAGCGAATTCGAGCCTAATTTACCATTGTTTATAAATCAGGATAGGGATGTAATCGAGCAGAGTCGAGTCGAGCCGAGCCGAACTCTTGAATGTTTGAGCTTGGTTCGTTTGTAATCGAGCCGAGCTCGAGCTTTATTTAACGAATATATGCATGGTCATGTCTTTATGAGCTTATTCAAGCATTTATCGAGCTTAAACAAACTTAATAAATATGAATTATACATTTAAAGTTTCATTAAATTAATTAAAAAATAAATTATATATTTAAAGAAAATATATTATTCTTATTAAATTTTGTAAATTTATTATAATAAATAAATTTAATAAATTTTTCTATATATTTCATGAATAATATGCAAAATCAATAAATCCAATATCAAAACTATTACTTTTTCATCTAAAAGATTACTCATGAACTTACCAACGAACATGTTCACGAACTAACGACTCGAATACTGTAAAACTTGAGTTTAGTTTGTTTATCTTAACGAACCTCATTAAATTAGCTCAAACGAGCTTTTATCGAATCGAGCTTCGAATAGCTCACAAACGATTTGATTCGCTTACATCTTTAGCTCAGGAAATTTGAATTTTATTAATATATAATATTATATGTTAAATAAATATATTTAAATTACTTATTTTCGAAATCAATTAATTCGAACAAAGATTATTTAAATAATCAAAAGCTCAAATCAAATATACTTATTTAAACACAAACTTTAGTCTTAATTTTTCCATATTCGACTTGATTTGGTTAACTTACACACTGGTCTAAACCAAACAACCAAGAATTCAAAGAACCTCCACACCTCCATCATTGAGAGATAACATTAGAATATTTGTGTTCTTTATCAGTATATATGAAAGGAATTTCTTGTTCTTAGATGGAAGCTACATAAAAATTTCAGTTTTTTTAACCGGCAACTTCGGCCTGCTTCCCTGGAGAAACACGAAATATTATTAGGCTAGAACCAGTTCGAGGGAACCAGGCCAAACTTAACCAGCTGCGTACTTCCCGTGCCAGAAACGCCTAGAGAGCCGTCAGGACGGAGCTATAGGCATAACATAAATTTCGAATATTGCACTTTATCTCGCTAAACGATGAACACAGGAAGCACACTTAAGCAGCAAAATAGAAGATAGAATACATAGGTGTAATGGATAATACGAAAATCGATGGCATTTATGCTTGACTTCTTCAATAAAAACTCAGCATCATACACTCATTACTCGTACATCTCGGTATTTCTCAAGTCAGAAAGTATATTAGTTTCCAATTTTTTTCCTAAACACTGGTGTCATTAATCGGAATGTCGGAAAGCTAAAGATTGGCACTGCATACCTCATTCTGGGTCCGGGGAGCCACCAGGAACCAGCTGCGTTAGGCAAAAAGATTGTTAGCTTTGGCCCGAAAAATTCTTTCATAGGCAATACAAAATAAACTGAGCTGATCCGAGCCATTGAGACGATAGCTTCATTATACTTACTATGGCAATGTTGTTTCCATTTAGCAAGATTTGATCAAGTTTTGTGATTCTACGTCCTTCAGCAGTTATCTCACTGTAGAAAAACACAAAGAGCTTAAAATATGGTAGACATACATGCAAAAGTAAACGTAGTAAACTGTACAAAGGTCAAAGCTCCGAAAAGCAGAATGAACATCAGGAAAAAATCAATATAAGTAACTCTATTTGAAGTTGATATACCTCAGAAAATATTAATCTTTATTTGTGGCTAAAGACTGGAAATTTGCAGGTTAAGATACCTCAAGCCAAGTTTTCATAAAGCAGGGAATATCATTCACAAATAGTATGTCAGTAAAGTCACCCCTAAGCAAACTCTGACTCTCTACTACATTAGTTTATGTTTGACAACTTTGCTCAATAGGGTGAGAGTTTCTTCTTTTTTTTTAATCAGTATTAAGGTGAGTTTTTTTCTTTTTGGACACGATCGATGTTGCGAAAATGGAAATGTCTGCAGGTACAAATAAAGGCTAAAATGATAGCTTGCAACTCATGATATCAAATGTTAAGGACATATATATTATTATGAATTTTACTATGGTGGGCCCAGGGCCCTAAACCAATGCAGTTCAAGTGATGCAAGCCCAAGCCCTTGAAAGAATCTAGTTATGGGGAAGGGAACAAAACGTGAGGGGAGGGTAATTAGGAATCATTCTGTTATTTTGTTGTTCGAGAAAATACTAGCCTAGGGTAGGGAAGAGGAGTCTTCCTCTTTTACAGAGTTTATCTCAGTGTTTATTTCAGCTTTATCCTTGGGACCAGGAGCCATTATTTATGCCGATAGAGTTGCTTTGGCCTTAGGACTAGGAGCCACAATAGTTCTCATGGTCATTGTAGATTATTATGTGAACCCAGAGAAGTTACGCAAGGGTACCTTTGCTAAAATCTTTATTTTCAAAGCCATATATATTGGAGCAAGACTGTATGATATTTCAAGGTATATAGTTGAGGTATTGGAGTTGATAGTTGAGGTATTGTCCTTAAATAAGGAAGATGGGTATCAAGTTAAATCCAGTTGGATACGTTGCAAGTTGAAAATTGGAGTACAGCCAATAATTTTGACTTTGTCCCAATTGGTAACCAAGGTTGTAAATGGCGGGAGGCGGTGGCGGGGCGGTCACCGTAGGGCCGCCTAAGCGGTGCCCAGGCGGTGCCTAGGCGGTTGAATTTTTTAAAATAATTTTTTATCGATAATCATATATAATCATTCAATATAATCACAAATAGTCATCATTTTTTATGTAAGATGTGGAATTAAATAATTTTTAAGCACAAAGAAGTTTCATACAATATAATATCATCTACATAATGTGCAAATAAATATATACATGCAAATCCATCATTAGAACATGTACTAAAATAAACATAAATAATCTTCCAAATCATCTACATATGCACCATCTACTACATCTACATATGCAGGTGGCGGGTGACAGACAGTGTGTGGTGGGCTTAGTGGTTGAGACATGAGAATGAAAACCAAAAGTAAAAAAAAAATGTTGGGTGTGCTAGGGTTTTAAAATTTAAAATTCGTTGGCTTTGACTAGGTTTTTGAAATTGTTGACTACAACTTAAAAATCTTGACCGCCTGTCTTGGCCGACTCGCCCGCCTGCTCACCGCTTCGACCCGCCTCCCCAACGCCGTATAGATTTGGCCGCCTAAAACACCCGCCTCAAGCGTAGGCGGTGCGGTCGAAGGCCGCCTACCGCCTAGGCGGTGCCTAGGCGGCCGCCTCAACCGCCATTTAGAACACTGTTGGTAACTTGGTTCATCTTGGCCTTCCAATTAGACAAAGAAATATTGGAGATCTTCCACAAATTCTGTCACGTTTTGGGGAGTTTGGGAGCTGGTCTGATAACTCACAAGTTCACTGAACTGTTTTGTGGTTTCGCTAATGATAGTGAGATTTTGCATCTTGTTAAGACGGGTTCAGTGTCGAAATTTTGGATTGGGGTTTATTTTTTGGCGGATAAGAGCAATAGCACTAAATATTATTTGGAAGGAAATTTAAAGCATGGTAACATCAGTGGCTGTTTTTACAAGAAAGCTAATGACAACAACTGGGATATGACAAATTATGTGAATAAGAATTGGAAGCATGTAGAACATCAACTGCAGCCCTTGGGTGTAATTACTCTGAATAAGTTAGTGTCAAGCTATCAAGCGGTAGACCAGCGTAAACAGTATGAAGTTGCCATTACCAATGCCATTGTCTATGAGGAGAAAGTGGATAAAGATTTTGGAAGTGGTTACCGTTTGGGTCACGTTAATAGTAACATCATAGACAAGCTAAAAGGGCATGTAATGCTATCGGCTAGAGGAAGTTATGACATGTACCCATTGATGACTACAGATCTGGTGCAAAGGGATGGGGTTACATGTTTTGGAAGTCTCTGAAGTTTTTCACTGACAGAAAAATCTTGAGGATGCAGCATATTAGAGTTGACATTACTACTATTAACTTCATTTTGGTTGGGACTGTGTGGGCCAAGTTGTTGGATATGTGTTACTCTATCAGTGCTCCAACAAATCAATGACAGGTAAGATACGACCAAGGTGGAGCAAAAGAATTGGCCGCTTCCAATTCTTAGCCTTGAGGACAAGGCTGTTCTTAAGGAGGGGAGAATTGCTATGGACATAAATATTATTATGGATTCTACTATGGTGGGCCCAGGGCCCTAACCTATGCAGTTCCAGTGATGCAAGCCCAAGCCCTTGGAAGAATCTAGCTATGGAGAAGGGAATAAAACGTGAAGGGAATTAGGAATCATTATGTTATTTTGTTGTTCAAGAAAATACTAGCCTAGCTCAGGGAAGAGGAGCCTTCCTCTTTTACAGAGTTTATCTCCGGGTTTATTTCAGCTTTATAATAATTTTCTTCATCAATTATTGTATATAAATTATGGTTGCAAGATCAAACCTGAAAACTACTATAATGAAATAAATCCCTTAGCATAACAGCAGCATCATCATCATAGCACATTCCCGCTAATTGTGAGGTCGACTACATGGATATTAGTTCTCCAAACTAAGTGACTTTCCCAAATGTCATCTCTTAAACAAATATCTAAAATTTCCTTCTTATTTACTTTTATCCAAAATTTTAATGGTTTACTCCTCCTTCAACTCCTTCCAATAACCTGTCAATCTAAGATATACCGGATCGGGGCCGTGATTGATCACCTCCTCACATGATCAAACAATATTAGACGTCTATCTCCAATCTCAATCTTATCCTCTATGAGCTACACCAAAATAGCTCATAATTCTATCCTTGTGCGTTTTGCCACACATATATCTTAACAAACGCATTTCTGCTACCGTCATCTTATGCATATGTAGTCATGTAGTGGTCAACACTCCGAGCCATAAAGCATGTCGACCAATAGTTTTATAACATTTTTCTTTCAATCTCACAGACATCCTTCTATCGCATATGACTCTTGATGTCATCCTCAATTTCATCTACCTGCTTTAATCATATGGTCTATATCCTCTCTAATGCCCTCGGTCTTTTGGATAACAGATCCTAAGTAGCGAAAAATTTCACTCTGGGACTTTTGGACCTTCAATCTCAACTGGGCTACACATTTGTCTAGATTCAGGACCAAAATTACAAGCTAAATATTTCGTTTTTGAGCGACTAGTTCTAAAAAACTATCAAGAGCTTCACGTCATCTATCTAATTTTTTTATTTACACCTTCTTTAGCTTCGTCTACAAGATAATATCATCTGCAAACTAAAAATCCCTTGGCATAGCATACATACAATATTTCAAGGCAAATTATAGAAGCTAAAAATATCTTTTGTTTGGTTCGTACTATTCATTAACATATACGGCCCACAACAAATCTAAAGACCAAATGTAGGGCATAACCAAATAAAATTCAATATAATAAGAGCATATTTTTGTGAATCAACTTTTGGTAAGAATAACATACACACAAAATTTCAAGGCAAACTGTTTGTATCAGGACCTTTGGAAAAAAGTCCATCTCAAAAGATTAAGGATAAAAATATAAATACTAATGAAGCATACGCAAAATCAAATAAAACTGTCCTCAAATGCAACAATCATCGTCAATCAGGCCTTAATCATCCACGATTGACTAAATTTACTGCACATAACATAATTCTCCCAAGACCCTTTAACAAAAAAGTGATCAAATGTAGTTTTACCAACAAGAGAGCTAAACTCACAGAGGCAAAAAGAAGGGTTTTGTACAAGTCACCACTAAAAAAGAGAGCAAATATTTCTTGTTTGCATGTGTCAACTAGCGATTTGAACCAAAGTGATTAAAAGCACACAAGTCCTAGCATGGATCAGGTGCTCGCCTCGGCGTGAAAACATAGCTTTGGCGAGTTTATGTAACCTTTGAAGTGCGGCTTAGATGTTGTGATAATCTAAACAAAGTGCAAGATAATAGTAATTCATTTTTGGATATAAACTAATAATAATTCATTTTACTGCCGTTTAATAGTTTATAAAGTAAACACAAGATTATTTGTAATGATATTCTATTCAGATAGATTGTACCACATAACCCCTTAGGATACTTGACTTCAATAAAGTAAGTGTCTTGTACTCCCCCTTATGCTTGGATTGAATGAAAACTATGCACCTTAATGTGTCTTCTGCTTCCAATAACTATACTTTAGACTGCGCGAGTCGTGAACAATCTTTACATTAACTGATTGTTCATATCGAGTAAACAAACATTGATGCGTTCATTTGATCCCAAAACCAATGACACTGCTCTAGCAATAAGCAAACAACAACACTCCAAAAAAAAGTCATCACTTTCGCCGCACATAAATGCAAGAACACCACCAATATGCAATGAAGAAAAAAAATCAAATTTCTTAAGAAATTTTATGAAAACTTCAAGTCTTGCATCTACTTAAATCTTGGGATGCCCCTGAAAATAATTTTGACTCCATAAATTCATCCATTCATAAACAAATAAAAAGCATGAGCACATCAAAAAGAGAGGCATTAGAGAAACCAATTTTGTTAGTCAGAAACTTACTACTCAGTTACATCTTCCAACACCATATTAACATAGACATCAAAACCTCGGAGAGTACCCACCAACTCTTTGTCTCCCTTCATTATAACCCAGATTTTCGACCCAATGCAACGGTCAATCAGCTCTGCAGGACACAAAACACACGAGAAACAAAAAACCCATCAAAATTCTCAGGTAAACCGATTGAACCCAGAAATTTTCTTCAACAAATTTTCAGTGTAAGAGGTAAATTTAACCAACCCCTCCCCCTCCTCACGGTTAAGTACTAGAGGGATTGAAATGCAGAAAATAGAATGCCTATGTTACCAGATGGAAGAAGCTGCGATGGATTGTTTGACGACATTGAGAAGAGCTGGAAATGTAGAGGGCTTCAGTCTAGGGTTTTAGCTGGACGATGTACAGAGAAGGAACTCTGAAGTGTTCGCTTCTCTTCGAAACAAGGGCGGGTGTGCCCACAAAATTTGACCTTGGCACGATATTAAAACTTTTGATATCAAAATAAGATTATAATATATTGAAAACGTATAAATAAAGATAAATATATATTTTCATATTTATAAATAAAATATAAAGAGCAGCTCTTGTAAGACGATCTCGTGAATCTTTATCTGTGAGGCAAATCCATCCTACCGACATTCATAATAAAAAGTAATACAATTGGCATAAAAAGTAATATTTTTTCATGATTGACCTAAATAAGTGATTCGTCTCACAAAATACGACCCGTAAAATCGTCTCACACAAATTTTTGCCAAATATAAATTTAAATATCGTTTGATTCGTAAAATGTGAAAATGAAAGATGAGATTATATATAGAAAAGTAAGAATAACATAATTATTTTTGAGTGGGTCTCATGTGAGATCGTCTCACGGATCTTAATCTGTGAGACGTGTCAACCCTACTCATATTCACAAGAAAATGTAATACTCTTAGAATAAAAAGTAATATTTTTTTATGGATGACCCAAATAAGATACTCGTCTCACAAATACGACCCGTGAGACTGTCTCACACAAGTTTTTGCCATTATTTTTAACTCTGATTATTATAAAACTTGAATCAAAAGTTTGACGACGCAAGGATGTTGAATCTCATCGTTCGTAGCAAATTGTAGCTTACTAAAATATGTTTGTTATTATAGATTTTAATTAAATGAAGATAAAAATAAAAAATTTAAGAGTAATTTTGGTTTATCAAAAATTACAACATAGCTCCAAAAATACTTAATCTAGATATCTCTTCTATATTATAATATAATATAGTATAAATAAATAATATAAATACATCGTAAAAAGAATAAAAGGTAAAAGTCTATAAGAATTTTTTTTAGAAAAGAGGAAATAAATTTTGTAAATTTTCAAGGATCAAAAGATATCTACTCACATTTTGTAAAATCTGAAATATATCGAATGGCATAGATGCCAAAATGTGTTAAAAAAATATTCATTCACACTTTTCTCTTAATATCATGTCGTTTTGTAAATTGTAATATTACTTTTATGATACGGTCTCACAGATCTTTTTTCGTGAGACGAACCAACAGTACTCATATTTACAATATAAAAAAAAAATTGACGTAAAAAGTAATTTCTGATTATAAACATGGGTAGAGTTGATCCTGTCTCACGAAAAAATATTTGTGAGAATATCTCACAAGAGTTATTATCATATATAAGAAATTTTTAGTTTAAGCTTTCTTATTTATTTTTAATTCATTCTATATAAAAACATGCAAGCAAAATTTTTCATTTCTTTTGAATGCAGATATTTTTCATTTTGTGTGAAGAAAATATGAACACATGCAACGGGTCTATATTGGACTGAACAGTGAATGGACAGGTCCAAACTTCATTGGGTTCCGTTACAGACCTGTAAAAACATAAGGCCCATTAACCAGCCCAATTAAGGCTGAACTCAAAACAAATATTTATTTATATTTATTTTTTTTCCGACAAAATCCTTGTACAGTTGAATTAAAATGAATTTAACCAAACCTTTATTTCATAACATTCATGTGTTAGCTGACTCAACAGTTGGACAGATCAAGTAGTAACTGATCCTTGTATCATGGACAAGGTCATGTAGGAAGCTGGAAACAATCCCTTGGAAGCATATTGTATCTGATATAAGTCGAGTGAGTCAATCGCCTCATGCTCAGGTCTAAGACGAGACTCAAAAATAAATTTTGTTACAAAATATTGCATTTTTTGGGTTATCTCCTCCCCAGCTCTCAAGTCTCTCGTCTTTCCCCTATATCGATATCAGTTAGTCATGAAATATCGCTCTTTAAATTTTCAACTTGTGTATTTCAATTCTTATTATTGATTCAGTCATGTGTTTATGTCATTCAAGGACTTCCCTCCCTACTCCAAGTCAATTCGTTAAAAAAAAAAAAAAAATTAGATGCATCAGACCGAAAATATTCGAACCCATCACAATCGAATCGAGACCTACTTCACTTGTTTAGAAGTTAGGTTCACAATTTTGTTTCACTTTGGTATGTGCTTGTGTTTGACACGTCCATACAAAAATTTAGAACAGTAAACATCTCGTACTTTGGTGGGTCTCCGAGATTTTTTCGATAACCTATGTTGTGTTGAAGGGATATCTATCTAATCTGATTGATTGCGTAAAGCCCGCTCTATTATAATAGAGTTAGTTAGTTGATGTGATCGCGCTGAAATGGGTGAATCGAGTAAAGAGCTCCAACGGATCAAATCAACAATTTATAATGTTTGGGAATTTTGAGTGAAGATAATGGCTGTGATAGCACCTGCAAACAATGAAAAGAACTCGTGAATGGACGTCAGAGGGGTGTTCCGACGTAGCCACTCTGATGCTAAAGTCTAGGTTGAGGATGAATACAAGCAATATTTGAGAGAAAATATGTGTAATGCTTAGAGTTTAAAGATTTCAGCATCCTTAAATAACATTAATACCTGCTATTTATAGTAGAAAATGGAGTAGGTACCTCGATTTCAGTGTCCACCTACTAAGTATGGCAAGTCGGTTGCCCATACTCTAGCTTCTGATGGCTTCTAGGACGCTCCAAGCCCAAGTTGTTCTCACAGATTAGACTCCATGTATCAATCATACTCAAGTGTGGTGCAATTCTCGAGGTGGCCCGGACAGTCGGTTACCCGGATACTTGTATGAGAGCCCGGGCTATGATGACTGCCCAGGAAGAGGAGAAGTGCCTCAGAAGCTGGCTTCTGATCTAGGCTATCCAATTGATATCTCGGGTCAATGATGACCCAGGGCCCTTACAGGAGTATCATCAGTGATTCCGGCTTAGTGAGTCCATTCACTGATTCTTAAACATCAGTCGGTTCAGTTCATTTTAAAAATAAAAAATAACCAACTAACGTGAAGATTGGACCACAATCAAACTATCAACATTCAATTAGCCATCACACAATATCATTGCAACTCTCTCAAAAGTACAAGAAGTCGATTTTTACAACCTAAGATTGTCCATTGGCTGTGTTAGTTGAGCTCCAAGGGTTGGTTGTTCCTGCAAAAAAAAGGGTTCAAACAAAACTCAATAAATGCCACATTGTTGAGGTCTACTGTCGGTTCTTTTTTTTGACAAAGAATAAGTAGCAAACATAATAGACCCAAGTACAACCACCGGCGGGTGGGTACGACTGTTTCCTCAATTTTTTATTTTTATTGATTAAAGACTTAAAAATATTTATATTTTTCATTTTCCCTTCTAATATTTCTTATTATCCTCCACTTCTATTTTCTGACTCCGTCCCTAGCTAGATACTGTATGTATTAACATCTGACGAAAAAATTTACCATGTGTCACTCTTGATTTGAGAACTATACCAATTTTTTTACCGTCGTTGCAAATTTCCATTTTGATTAAATGAAATATAATAAAAGAGAATTACATGAATATACATGCATGCACGATGAAAAAAATATTATTATGTCGGAAATTTAAATACGAGAAACTCGAATAAATTAGGAAAAAAATATATATTTACACTCCATGGAAGGAAAATATGCATTTGCGCCTCTAGGAACCTATTCAGTGGCAGAGTCATCACATGTATTAGCCAAATATTTTTTTTAAAAAAAAAGTTGTTTGTAAATTTGTATAATTTTGGATTAATATGATATTAGTCCCGGATAGATCAATTTAAAATATTAAAATATTCTAGATTTTAAAATTCTAGTCCGAACATAGTCATATTCCAGGGTCCGCCACGGAACCTATTGATAATTCTCCATCACATGTAGCTAGCTTAAATAAGTAATGAAGAGATGGTATAAAATAGCTTGGGTCCATCTAATATTTAGGCATAATATATGAACACCAACCAAACTCTTGGATTTCTTGTGATTTTGGATTATTTTCACGAAGTTTTATTAATGTTTATTGGATCACAATTTTAATGTTATACACACACACACACACACATATATATATAGTGTTTCTTGGATGAAAATTTAAATTTTAAGATGAATGCAAGCATCTGAAAATTTTATTACCTTATTGTGCATGTAAAAATTTTGATTAATTCGATGTTGGGTTGTACAAAATTAGCGTTATTTTCTGTTTAACTATTACCAATTTCTGTTGTGAAAAAATAAAAATTTATGGTAAAAAGTAAAAATCTCAAACTCTCAAAATTTACCAAACTACACACTTTATAATATTTTTCTCTCTACTCAATTGTGATTTTCTTCACAAATGAGAGATCTATTTATAGAGTTTCATTACACATAATCCAAAAATAAAATACATCATTACCTACATCATCACACACAAATTTCTAACTTTACAACTCTTATTTTCAACATTCAAATATTCAACTATTACTTTTTCATATTAAAATATATTATTTCAACACTCCCCCTTGTGATGATGATCATGATACGATGATGTCTTCATTACGTGTTTTGTACTGCCTCGTTAAAAACCTTACTAGGAAAAACCCATTGGGATAAAAACCATAGTAAGGGAAAAAGAGTGCAGTCACGTGAACTCCCCCTCATGTTGACACGAACAACTCTTCACAAATTTCGTAGATTGCGCATCCCAATATTATATATGTGCTTTCTGAATATTGACGTAGGTAGTGCCTTTGTGAAGAGATCTGATGAGTTTTCACTTGATTGAATGTGACGAACATCAATACATTTATTCTTCTCAAGCTCCTTGGTGAATGCGAAGAACTTAGGAGGAATATGTTTAGTTCTGTCGCTTTTTATGTATCCTTCTTTCATTTGAGCAACACATGCAGCATTATCTTCATATAGTATCACAGGCTTCTCATCAAATGATAATCCGCATGAAATTTGGATATGTTGGGTCATTGATTTTAACCACACACATTCACGACTTGCTTCATGTAGTGCAATAATCTCGGCATGATTTGATGAAGTTGTTACGAGCGTTTGTTTCTGTGAACGCCAAGATATTGCAGTGCCTCCACGAGTAAATACATATCCAGTTTGGGAACGTGCCTTGTGTGGATCAGATAAGTATCCAGCATCGGCATAACCAATTATACTTGGATTAGCATCTTTTGAATACAAAAGTCCCAAGTCTGTCGTTCCTCGTAGATAACGGAATATATGTTTAATTCCGTTCCAGTGTCTCTTTGTTGGATATGAGCTAAATCTTGCCAACAGATTCACGACAAAAGATATATCAGGCCTTGTACAATTTGTAAGGTACATAAGGGCACCGATGGCACTTAGATATGGTACTTCTGGACCAAGAATATCTTCATCATCTTCACATGGACGGAATGGATCCTTTTCTATGTTTAATGATCTAACAACCATTGGAGTACTTAAAGGATTTGCTTTATCCATATTAAAACGTTTAAGGATCTTTTCTGTATAATTTGTCTGGTGAACAAACATTCCACATTCTTTTTGTTCAATTTGTAAACCCAGACAATACTTGGTTTTTCCAAGATCCTTCATTTCAAATTCTTCCTTCAAGTATGACACAACTTCTTGAATTTCCTTATTCGTTCCAATGATGTTTAAATCATCAACATATACAGCAATAATTACGCATCCGGATGTTGTTTTCTTAATAAAAACACAAGGGCATATTGAATTATTTACATATCCCTTTTTCATCAAGTGATCACTTAGTCGACTATACCACATTCGACCTGATTGCTTTAACCCATATAATGATCTTTGTAATTTCACAGAATAACATTCCTTGGGTTTTGAACTTTGTGCTTCAGGCATCTTAAATCCTTCAGGGATTTTCATATATATATTACTATCAACTGATCCATATAAGTAAGCTGTAACAACATCCATAAGACGCATTTCTAAATTTTCAGATACCGCCAAGCTAATCAAATACCGAAACGTAATTGCATCCATCACAGGAGAATACGTTTCTTCATAATCAATTCCAGGCCTTTGAGAAAAACCATGTGCAACAAGTCGAGCTTTATATCTTACTATTTCATTTTTCTCATTTCGCTTTCGAATAAAAACTCATTTGTATCCAACAGGTTTTACACCTTCAGGTGTAAGGACTATAGGTCCAAAAACATTACGTTTATTTAGCGAATCCAATTCGACCTGGATGGCTTCTTTCCATTTTATCCAGTCCTGCCGATTTTTACATTCACCAAAAGATTTTGGTTCATGATCTTCATTATCATTTATGATGTCGATTGCCACATTATAAGAAAATATATCATCAATTTCATCTATATCTTTTCGGTTCCATATTTTTCCAGTATTAATGTAATTGATAGAGATTTCATGATTCTCGTCAGTTTGTGGTTCTGACAGAACATTTTCATCATCATGTGTTTCTTCAGGAACAATATTCTCTATTTTGTGATCATCATGTTTCTCTATGAATTTTCTTTTTCGAGGATTTTTATCCTTGGAACCGACTAGCCTTCCACGCTTCAGGCGTTTAATGACATCATGAGTATCTTCCATTTGTTTCTTTGGAATTTCAATTCGAGTAGGGGCATTTGCAGCATGTATATATGATTTAGTTACCCCTTTTGTGTCTGCAAATGCATCTGGTATTTGATTTGCTATTCTTTGCAAGTGTACAATTTGTTGTACATCTTTTTCACATTGTTTTGTTCTTGGATCCAGATGTAACAATGATGATACATACCATGTAATTTCTTTTTCGGTATGTTTTTGTTCTCCCCCTAACATTGGGAAGATTTCCTCATTAAAATGACAATCAGCAAAACCTGTTGTGAACACATCTCCTGTCTGAGGTTCAAGATATCGAATGATTGATGGACTATCATAACCGATATAAATTCCAACCTTTCTTTGAGGTCCCATTTTCTTTCGTTGTGGTGGTGCAATAGGCACATACATCATACATCCAAAAATTCTCAGATGAGAAATGTCTGGTTTTTTACCAAATGCAAGCTGCAATGGGGAGTATTTATGATATGCACTTGGTCTGATGCGAATTAATGAAGCAGCGTGTAAAATTGCATGTCCCCATATAGAAATAGGGAGCTTTGTTTTCATAATCATTGGTCTAGCAATCATTTGCAGACGTTTAATCAATGATTCAGCCAATCCATTCTGTGTATGTACATGAGCAACAGGATGCTCAACAATGATTCCCATAGACATACAATAATCATTGAAAGTCTGGGAAGTAAATTCACCAACATTATCAAGTCTAATTTTCTTGATTGTATAATCGGGAAATTGATTCCTCAATTTTATTATTTGAGCAAGTAATCTTGCAAATGCAACATTTCGAGTTGACAATAAACATACATGTGACCATCTACTGGAGGTATCAATCAATACCATAAAGTATTTGAATGGTCCACATGGTGGATGGATTGGTCCACAAATATCACCCTGAATACGTTCAAGAAACATTGGTGATTCAGTTTGGATTTTGACTGGTGATGGTCTTATAATAAGTTTTCCAAGAGAACATGCTTTACATTGAAACTTATTATTCTGAAAGATCTTCTGGTCTTTCAGTGGATGACCATGTGTATTTTCTATAATTCTTCGCATCATTGTTGAACCAGGATGTCCCAATCGATCATGCCAATTGGTTAATATCGAGGAATTATCAACTACCATGTTTGATTCAATGGGACTTATATGTGTATAATGCAATCCAGTAGGGAGCATTGATAGTTTTTCAATAACATATTTCTTTCCTGATTTATATGTGATAAGACACATATATTTCACATTCCCTTCATTCATTGTTTGAGTATCATACCCATGGGAATATATATCATTAAAACTCAACAAATTTCTTTTCGATTGTGGTGAATATAAAGCATCATTGATCAAAAATTTTGTACCATTAGGTAACAAAAATTGTGCTTTACCACATCCTTTAATCAAGTCTACAGGACCTAATATTGTGTTCACCGTCGTTTTTGTTGGTTTTCGTTCCAAGAAATATCTTTTATCTCGGAGGATAGTGTGCGTTGTACCACTATCGGGTATGCAAACTTCAGCTTTGCTCATAGCATTTTCCATATTTGAACTTCAAAAAAATATGCAATGAAATAAAATTACTGACAATACATATATAAATATAACACATATCATAATTGTACAATAAAACATTATTATATGAATACATGAAAAACAAATTATTGTACATTTATATTCTACCACTATATTGTTCATTTTCAGAAAAATCATTGAGAAAATCTGCAGCATCAAAATTGTTCATTTCTATCCCACCAACATGTTGATCATTTCCAGAGAAATCATTCATAAAATCACCAGAATCAAGATGAGTTGAATCACTCAAACGGTCACTGCGTTCAGTGAAGTTGGTCTCCTTTTCTTTCCCCTTTAATGATTCTTTATAAAGTTTACAAAGGTGTTAAGGGGCTCGACCAACTTTGGACCAATGTCCTGGAGTACCACATCTGTAACAAGAACTTTCATATCTTTTTGAGTGATTCTCATTAACACTTGTATTCTCATGATGTCTTTTCTGTGGATGGTTTGGGACGCTCTTTTGAGATGAGTTATAATTATCTCTATTATTTTCAAAACCACGGCCGCGTCCACGACCACGACCAATTCCACGTCCACGTCCACGTCCACGTCCACGTCCACGACCAAAACCTTGTCTTTGAAATTGATTTTGGTTTCCAGGTATAAATTCATTTTTACTTACAGCATTTACTTCTGGAAATGCTGTTGATCCAGTGGGTCGGGACTGATGATTTCTCATTAATAGCTCGTTGTTCTTTTCCGCCACAAGAAGACAGGCGATGAGCTCAGAATATCTCGCAAATCCACGTACTCTATATTGTTGCTGTAGAGTAATATTTGATGCATGAAACGTGGAAATGTTTTTTCAAGCATCTCAGATTCTGTGACCTCATGTCCACAAAATTTTAATTGCGAGATTATTCTATACATCGCCGAATTGTAATCACTGACTTTTTTAAAATCTTGGAATCTCAGTGTGTTCCATTCATCCCGGGCGGTCGGAAGTATAACTTCCCTTATATGTTCAAATCTTTCTTTTAATCCCTTCCACAAAGCCATGTGATTTTTTTCAGTCAGATATTCACATTTCAATCCATCGTCGAGATGTCGACGCAAAAATATCATGGCTCTTGCCTTTTCTTGTGACGTGCATATGTCATTTTCTTTAATGGTCTCGCTTAGACCCAATGACTCAAGATGCATTTCTACATCTAGAGTCCATGGCATATAATTCTTTCCCGTGATGTCGAGCGCAATAAATTCGAGCTTTGTTAAATTTGACATGGTGGTACTAAAAAAAAATTACGATGCATTTTATTAGTTAATAAATATTGCAATACAAAGTAATAGATAAACAACAAGTACAAGTATTTGTAAAAATAAAGAAAACGCACGAGGAGGATATTCTCCGATAAATACAAGACTCGTGAGTATGATAACCAAAATAATTAAAAATATCCTTGAGAAAGCCATCTTCTTTTTTCTTCGAAAAATTTGATGATGAATAATTTTTAGAGAAGAAGAGAAAGTTGGAGTGATTGAATGTGTTTGTGAGATGATATTTATAGGGCAAAAACTAGCCGTTTGTTACCGTTTATGACCGTTGGTGTACAAAAAATAAATGTATGTATTTGTATAATTTTATGGTAATAATATGATGTATATAATATTAGACATGTTTAAATAATTATGTATATCATATCATAATATTATAATGAGTGTCATAATTTATTTTGTTTAAAAACCTTATAGGTTTTATACTTGTCGTATCCCTTACAGGGAGTGTGGGATGTCGTCTTAACATCCTCCCAGGATTTATAACAAGTTTATGAAAAATTTATTTTTATTATTTCTAATAATAACATTATATTGTATATTAAATAAATACAGTAAAATAAATATTATTACTTTTTGTTTAAAAACCTTATAGGCTTTTATACTTGTCGTATCCCTTATCGGGAGTGTGGGATGTCGTCTTAACATCCTCCCAGGATTTATAACAAGTTTATGAAAAATTTATTTTTATTATTTCTAATAATAACATTATATTGTATATTAAATAAATACACAATAAATAAATAACAGTAAAATAAATATTATTACTTTTGTTACCTTTTTCTTCTGTTTGGAGCTTGGAATAGTATGTAAGACTTTTAGAGCTTCGTGCTGATAACGTGTTGTGAAAAAGTAAAAATTTATGGTAAAAAGTAAAAATCTCAAACTCTCAAAATTTACCAAACTACACACTTTATAATATTTTTCTCTCTACTCAATTGTGATTTTCTTCACAAATGAGAGATCTATTTATAGAGTTTCATTACACATAATCCAAAAATAAAATACATCATTACCTACATCATCACACACAAATTTCTAACTTTACAATTCTTATTTTCAACATTCAAATATTCAACTATTACTTTTTTCATATTAAAATATATTATTTCAACAATTTCAAATTTTTTTTAAGAAGGACTTTTAAGATTTTATTTAGGGTAGTTGGGTGAGTGAAAAAATAGACAAGTGGATGTGTTTGAGGGACACGTTAACATGTCCCAATGTGCATACGTGGCCGTACCATTTTACGTTCATGCAACCTAAATTTCTTTAGGAGGGTCTATTCCATTTTGTGAAGATATATAAAAAAAATGTTTTTGAAATTTTTATATTATGATATGTAATATGACAAAAACTTGTGTCAGACGATCTCACAGATCACATTTTATGAGACGGATCTGTATTTGGATAATCCATGAAAAAATATTACTTTTTATGCTAAGAGTATTACTTTTTATTGTGCATATGAGCAGGGTTGACCCGTCTCACGGGTTGAGATCCGTGAGACGGTCTCACACGAAACCTAGTCATGTAATATAGAAGAGAAGTTATATGATGGGTTGCCTGAAAATTATATAATATCTTAGCAAAGTTGTACATTTTTGGCTGAGGCTAGAAGGAATTGTTAAAATGGAACTCTTTTGTTGTGATAAATAATCTTAAAGTTCAGTTTATGAAAAATAAATTAATTAAAATATATAAATATATAAGAATGTTATATTCCATCAATAACAAGTCAATAAATATTTAAAATAATTACAAAAATACTCTCGTCTAGCTGTTTTATAAACATAAATATTTATCAAATTTATGTAATCAAATTTTCTGACAATTTATCAATCAGTAATTATAACAATCAATTTTTTCATATAAAAAAATTACTTTACTCGCAAACTCTTATTGATTTCACATAATATTACTCAAGTACTAAAATAAAATAACATTTTGATGGTATGCAAAACTATCAAAATTAATAACATCTCAACTTCCAAAAGATGACTAAACTACAAAAATTATAGATAAAAATTAAGAGATTTTAAATATAAAGTGAACTAATCATGAAAATCATTTTTAAAAAAAATCACATAAAAAGTTAAATATACAATAATAATAATAATAATAATAATAATAATAATAATAATAATAATAATAATAAAACCCTCTTCTAGGTCGGGCCGTGATACGACCGCCTACCTAGCCTGACAGCAGTTCTAGTTTTGTATTTTAGTGATTGTCTGAAAAAAAAAAAAAAAAAAAAAAATATATATATATATATATATATATATATATATATATATTAAATTGTCGATTTCAGAATGAAATGATAACAATTAAAATTTTAAATAAAATAAAATCAAACTGGCTTCTCCAAGTTTTGGCTTGTACGAGCAGTTGATCGAAAATGCTTTGTAAACCAAGATTTGATCGACTTTTAGTGAAATCAGATTTCCATTTTCATACTTTATTTGACGTATTATCTTTTGAACGATACATAATTTTTGTATTATATCACGTATTATTTTTTGAACGATACAGAGACAGATGACGTAAATATGATCGAGACCGATTAATTGTATCGATCTCTCATAATTGTGACTAAGATTATTGATACCAACTGAATCGGTCGCTAATCGATCTCTATTTTGTAATAGAGATCGATTCCGTGTTTTTCTTGTCATATATGACATAATTTGTAATTTCTACACTCATTAATATGTCTTAGTACACATGAATTTAATTATAAAAAAATAGTAAACTTGGTCCTAAAAATTGACGCCAATTAGTCAAATTTCAGTCTTATTTTTCCATGACTTTGCTTCTTAATCAATTTAGCTACATGATAATAATATTTTATATCACGTTAGTATTTTTGAGAAAAAAAAATAATTTACGAAAAAGTTAGAATTAAAAATACGAATGCATAATTATTTTGGACTTATTTTTTGGAATTTTCACTTTAAAAAAATTAAAATAAATTTGAAAAATCACTTCGCTTACCTACGTCCAACGGGGCTACTATGTACGCAAAACAATTGTCTGTATCACATTTCACCACATCAATGCTATATATGACACTTGTATGCAATATATATATATATATATATATATATATATATATATATATATATATATATATATATATATATATATATATATATATATATATCAGAGATAATATATATATATCAGAGATAATATAAAAAATTCGTTCATTTATTAGCTATTAATTTGGTGCGATTTAATTATCATTTAATTTTCCAAGCATATTATATATAATATATAGCCATTAAATACAAGAGAGGTATACATTTATACACGTATACAAGTTGTAAATTTTAATAGTAGTAATTTGTAAAAATTTGATTTTTATCTAATAATTTTGATTTCTTCTTTATTTTTGGTATTTTTTTTTTGGGAATCTGTTAAAACCGACAAATATTATTTTTCGGTACCAACGTCATGATCTTACTCGGTTTATATAGCAAGAATAAAAACTATATTACACACATTAAAATCCATAAAAAAAATAAACTAAGAATAGTGTTACACTATTTCAAAATTGAAGGTAGAAATATCGTTGTTTTTATTTTATATTTTTGTTCAAATGGATTTTAATGTATGTAATAGCTTCTTTATCTCGCCAAATGAACTAAATAAGAGTGCATTTGTGTCAAATGAATAAAAGTCGGTCGATTATTTAGCGGTCATAGTAGAATTTTTAGTTTTTACTTCGTTACTGGTTCCTTCGACGATTATTAATTATGAAGTAGTATATATCAATCAACCAACTTTGGTAAAAACACCGGTCTTTGCAAATATCTATCGAGTCGTTCAGCTTCGTCCATGTTTTACCATTTTAGGCTTTTAGCTCCCGACTTTTTTTGGTTCAAAAAGGTAATAGTTGAAATTGTGACATAAATTTATGAATTTTGGATATCAATTACGTTAATTGGGTAAATTATTTATAACGTATCGTAAGATACGAAAATTAAACAATATTTATATGTATATATTGTTGAAGTTACAGCAAAAATGCACGAATTTAAGTACAAATTGAATCAAATTAGGTACGTAATTATAATTTTTTAGCTACAAACTGTTACATTATGTTGAGCCAATATAGGTACACGTTGAAATTGTAGAACAAATTAATGACCCATTTTAGGTAACAAATGAATTAAATTGAGTATGCAATAATTTTTGGATACGAAATTAGAACAATTAATAGTACAATCGATGAATTAATCTTAATTTATGTTTAGACTTAGGGACCGAATCACGGTTAAATTAATCTCATTATAATTCTTGAGTCCTTTTCTGATTTTCCGTTTGAAAACACATTTTTTTGGTGCACTGATTTGTCTCATTATTTTTTTAAATCAATAAAGTATTTAGTCTTGTTTTTACGAATTGTTTATATAACTCGAAAAATGCTGATATGATACTGGAAAATGATTATGTAAGCATGAAAAATGTTGATATATCCAACTTTGTGTAAGTAATTGATCGGATCCAAATAACAAAAAAATTTATGACAATGCACAAAAATTATCAGATCAATTCAAAAATGGAACAAGTTCGTTGAAAAAAAAAATTTTTTTCTAAATCAATAAGTATGTATTGTATATGAAAATTACTTCCCATACGTAAGTTCAAATCTTCTTAAGTAGGTTTCTTGTGAGATGATCTCACGAATCTTTATCTGTGAGACGGTGTACTCATTTTTCAAACACCATCAACAACAAAGCATTTTTCAAACACCATCATAAATTTATTAAGCATATTATATAAACTTATTAAGCATATTACAATAAGTGAACTTTCCACTTCTAATATGTAAAATGTGATGTAAAACCAAAAAACACGTATATGATATATTTAAAGTCTGATTCTTGAAATCTGCATTTTTGAAGCACTGAAGTTAATGAACAAATTTTTATGAAAATATGTTATGAACCTACCTAATACATGTTATTCTTGATTCTGACCTCACCACTTAAATGATAAAAATATAGAAATCAATATCAGTTAGCCATGAATTTCATAATTAACACTTGTTTAATCTGAAAATCGAAATATTTCTGTTTATACCCATTATCACTGCTATATTCGAGATTCCCATTGAAAAAACGATGTTAAAATATGAGAGAATTATTTTCTCCCGCTTACTGAGTCACGATCATATCAATCACCCGCTCAACTCCCTCTCAGATAAGAATCAAGAAGAGTTCAAAGAATGCTGAGGCTGGTCGACTAGATTCGATTAATCTTGTTGTTCAACAATATAATGTTAATCCACCGAATTTATTAAAACATCTCATTGTTTCTGTTAGGGGTGTTCAAACTTCGGATAAAACCGAAAAAACCGAAAATCCAAACCGAAAAAACCGAAACAATAAACCGAACCGGAAACCGAATTTTATAATTCGGATATAAATGTAAAACCGAAATTAATTGGTTCGGTTTCGGCAAACCGGAATTTAATTAATTATAATGTTATTTTTATTTTATATTATTTATTGAGATGATATTAGTGAATGAAGCATTATTTGAATAATACTTAGTTGATTGTTGTTTATGTAATTATTTGTACTTTATATTAAATATTTTACTAAGAAATCATTTAAAAAATAACATATTATATTTTATAATATATTTATATTATTAATTTAAATAATTGTATCAAAACCGAAATAACCGACCGAAATAACCGAACCATTTCGGTAGAAAACCGAACCGAACCGAAGAAAATGGTTCGGATATCGGATTATATATTGTAAAACCGAAAACCGAAATAAAAGTCGAAAACCGAACCGAGCGACGATGAACACCCCTAGTTTCTGTTATTGATTTGAACGTTCTCACTTCTAAAACTTATTATTTCAACTATATAATTTGTTAACAACACTAGTGTCACTTACCACCTCGAGTCTAAAACGCAACATGTATAGCATTACTTAGGCTAGAGGAGCGTAACCAACCAACCCTATCGGTTTTTTTAACCAAAAAATAAACAAAATAATAAAAATAATTAATTACTCTGTCACGTGCCAATCTGCCATCTAAGTTGTTGTAGTTTCTCCTCACACGTGATTCTCAGCTACCAGGCTATTGCATGCACCCTTATAAATACCACTTTTGCTCCCTCAAATTTCGGGAACTACCAAATTTCACTCCACCAGGTTGCTAATCCCTTAACCACCGCAACCTACCATTTTCCGGCGAACATGACGACTGTCGAGGCGATCCGTAGGGCGCAACGGGCGGAGGGTCCGGCCACGATTTTGGCCATCGGGACGGCGACTCCGGCGAATTGCGTCGATCAGAGCACGTATCCTGATTACTACTTTCGAATCACCGATAGTGAACACAAAACGGAGCTTAAAGAAAAGTTTAAGCGCATGTGTAAGATCATTTTTGGTTGTTATGTTCTTAATTAATTTATTAATTTCATGATTAATTGTTAATATAAGTTTGATTTTAGCTTGTTAGCTTTACATCGAATCGTTTTGGATAAAGAAAAACTTTTTATTTTTTAAAAAATTTATGCATATTTGGCTTTGGATTTCTGATTTAATTTATTGTAAAAAAGGTACAATTTTTACTATTATATTCGAGTATTAAAATTATTTAAGCAGTGAGATATAATTATGTCGAGATTTATATTTGGAGCACTCAGTGTGGCAAAAAACAAATATTTATATATTTCTGTGTAAATTTTTTAATTTTTGTATGTTATTATTATATGTTTAGATGGCTATAGTTTGTCATTTTTTCTGACGTTTTTCTATCAATCATCAATGTTATTGGATATGTATAAGTCGTGTTCAAATTTTATGACATATTATTTCTAACTGTCGGTTAATTAGTAGTCTTTTTTTTTGTTTTTATTAATTATAATATAATATAATATATTGTTAATAATATTGAACCAAGATCCTGACTCTGTTCTGATTGAGATGAGTATCTTGGAGAAAAAATGGGTACTTATTTTGAGGGAAAAATATTCATATGATTTCAAATTTAATGATATCGAGCAGTTGATTTTTTGTTTTTTTGATCCTATTTTTATGCTCCCCCTGGTCAAAAGAAGTTGAATATATTCAAACTCAATTTTATCTTCGGAAGAATTTTGGCCACGTAGAGTACCCAGGCCAAAAATAGAAGTTAGAAATTCTAACGAATTTTTGGTATCATATCGAAAAAATACTAAATTAATTGAATTTTAAAAATTTTGATGTGGTAAGGATACCTAATTTTTCGACAAAATAATGGTGTGATAATGATATATGCGAAATATGAAAAGTTTTGTATATGTATATTATCGGAACAATATATAAAAATTTAAAAATATATAATATTGTTAAACAATAAAATTACAAAATTAAAAAATATAAGATTTTTTTTGGTATAATAGATATGCTCGATATAAAATTTTTTTATATTGTAATTTTCGATGTGATATATTATATATATTTTCGGGATAAGTAATGGTATAATACCACCCTGACCAAAACGGTGCACATGGAATTTTCACGTGTCTTGAAAAAACAAGATTGCTTTTTTACTCGCCGTTTGACTCATGTAATACCCGACTTATTCTGAAATCACATGTCGCCATGAAATTTTCTCGAATTAATTTATTTACTGTCCTGTTTAACTGTATATTTGGTGATGAAATTTAAAGTTTTTAGGACAGAAAATATGATTTTTTATAATTAATCGTGCCGGCTATAGCTTACTGAATCTGATCTTTAAACTTCATTCTTGTTGAATATGTATGTATAAAATTTTCAGGTGAAAAATCGATGATCAAGAAGCGTTACATGCATGTAACAGAGGAATATTTGAAAGAGAACCCAAATCTCTGTGCGTACATGGCTCCGTCACTCGATGCTAGGCAAGATATAGCAGTGACGGAGGTGCCCAAGCTCGGAAAAGAAGCGGCGCAGAAAGCAATCAAGGAGTGGGGGCAGCCGAAATCCAAGATCACCCACCTGATCTTCTGCACCACCAGCGGCGTCGACATGCCCGGCGCCGACTACCAGGTCACCAAGCTCCTCGGTCTCCGCCCCTCCGTCAAGCGGTTCATGATGTATCAGCAGGGCTGCTTCGCTGGGGGAACCGTCATCCGAATGGCAAAAGACCTGGCGGAGAACAATGCTGGCGCTAGAGTCCTCGTCATTTGCTCCGAGATCACCGTCGTGACCTTCCGGGGGCCGAGTGACACTCACTTGGATAGCCTAGTTGGCCAAGCGTTGTTCGGAGATGGAGCAGCAGCGATGATCGTGGGCTCCGACCCGGTGTTGGCCGTTGAGCGGCCGCTTTACCAGATCATATCCGCTGCGCAGACGATTTTACCCGACAGCGAGGGTGCAATCGATGGCCACTTGCGTGAAGTGGGGTTAACTTTCCACCTTCTGAAAGATGTCCCGGGCTTGATTTCCAAGAACATCGAGAAGAGCTTGAGAGAGGCTTTCGATCCGTTGAGTATCGACGACTGGAACTCGATTTTTTGGATCGCCCATCCTGGCGGGCCGGCTATCTTGGATCAGGTCGAGGAGCGGCTAGGCCTCGATCCGCAGAAGCTTCGAGCCACCAGGCATGTGTTGAGCGAGTACGGGAACATGTCTAGTGCATGTGTGGTGTTCATTTTGGATGAGATGAGGAAGGCCTCGGCGAAGGAGGGGCTGAGCACGACCGGCGAGGGTCTCGACTGGGGCGTGCTATTCGGCTTCGGGCCGGGACTCACGGTGGAGACGGTGGTGTTACATAGTATGGCCACCAATTGATCATGTTATGTGAAGAAGTAAACCTTTTTCTTATGTATTTTCATAAATACAATAAAAAGTAATCGTTCCTTTCAAACTATTTACTTGTTATATATTTGGCAATATTGTTCCTGTATTAATTTGTGTGGGGATTAATTATTATTGTTATTATTATTATTATTTGGGTTTGTATTTAAGTTTATTTAGTAATTAAGTTGGTATCTTTTGAAATTATTTTTGATGTACTAGTAATAATAATAATAATAATAATAGGTGAAGTAAAATACTACTTATTTCTTTTTAAAGAGAGACAAATGTAATATGATATTTAATGTCCCTTTGTCTGCCATTCGTACCCAAAAAAAAAAACTTGTATGTACTTGAGAATTAACACGAAGATGAGACCGAGCTTGTACTTCAATGTTTACATCTTCTGTTGGATTAGTCGATTTTTTGGATTTAATCTTCATTCTTCGTGTGTGTTGTAATAAAAAAAATTATCACGAAGATCAAAAAATAAATTTTTTCTAAGTCATTTATATTTTACCAACACGGGATTTTGATTTATTATATTCTCGAAATTAGAGGATGTGGTCTATTATATTATTAAAATTGATTTTTAATCACATATCTGTCAAATTTATCGGTTTTAATAATCTGTTTTGTAATTTAGTTGTAGTTTCACGTGAGAGCTCGTGACATAAAGACACGTTGGTATCACATCAGTATGGAAAAAATGTATTAAAATTGCAAAGGAAAGTAATATATATATATATATATATATATATATATATATATATATATATATATATATATATATATATATATATTGTTTTGATATCCTGCACACCTATCGTACACATTTTTGTGAGCACCAATGAGGTGTCACTCACTCATTGGATGCGTAATTTTTATATATTTCATCACATCCAATGGGTGAGTGACACTTCATCGGTGCTCACAAAGGTGTGCACGGTAGGTGTGCAGAATATCAAAACTATATATATATATATATATATATATATATATATTAATTGTCTCACATCGGTTGGATAAATAATTTGGGAGTTGTATATGTGAGCTTGGACAATCTTCCCCTCTTAAGCTAGTTTTTGGGGTTGAGTTAAGCTCAAGTCCCAATCTTAACTTGGTATCAGAGCTTACGTTCAATCGTTATATGTTGACTGCCTATACAGGGACGAATCCAGGAATAAGAGTTGGGGTGGGCTTGAACTCAATATGATAAGTTATATATTATTAAAAAAAAAAGTACATTATATCGTTCAACGAAGTTGTGCCTTACGGGATTTTAAAACATAAAATTCATCAATAATAGAATTTACATCAATATGTTTAGCTAAATCTCGTTCAATATAGAGTGTCAAACAATCGGCAAGAAAGTCATCCTCCATTTTATTGCGAAGTGCCGTCTTCACATGCTTCATTGCTGAAAAAGCCCGTTCAATAGTGGCAGTAGACACAGATAATGTCAAAACAAGATGAATCAATCTAGTCAACATAACATAAACACTTGACCGTCCACTCTCGGTCAATTGCTGACACAACTCAACAAGTGTAGAAACCTTTAAATTCTGCATCACATCGAGTTTATAAATGTATCAATTCATACTTCAAAACAACAATTTCTTGATCTGTGAAATCTCCAGGATAAAACTTCTTCGCAAGCTTGCAAATATCATCACTGTTAAATGAGTCAAATGAATTTTTAGGATCTAAAGCTATACTAAGAGAAAGAAGTTTCACCGATGACTCATTGAACCGAGTATTTAACTCCATCAAAATGAAATCTATTGCTGCATTATAAACATCAAAGTGGTAATGATGTTCTATTGAATAAACCGTCGCTAATTAAAACCGTCGATTCACCTTTTTTTATTTTTTAATAATGTAGCGACGGTTTTAGCAATAACCGTCGCTAATAATTGCGACGGTTTTTGATAAAGCTGTCGCCGATCCACATCGGCGACAGGTTTACTAAAACCGTCGCAAAAGTAGCAACAGTTTTTGATAACCGTCGCTAAAACCGTCGCTAAATAAAAAAAAATGGGCTGGGCTACAGCCCAGTATAGCCCTAGCGTAGATCCGTCTCTGTGCCTATAGTCAGGCCACTCATTCTGCCCATAATTGGATTATTTGTAAACTCCACGCTCCATACGTTCATTACTGGGCATGAGAGGGGTGCGGTAATTGTCTCACATCGGTTGAAAATAACCTGAGAATTGTATATATAGGCTTGAACAATCCTCCCTTCAATTTCTTTAGCATCTAACGGGTAAGGCGAGAACCAACGATCAATTCAGAGACTCCCGTAATTTAGATAGAAGTCAGATGTCGCGTCCGCACTTTTACGAAAAATTAACGTCAGGCTATTAGATAAAATGTTCCATTCTAATTCCATGCATATTAATATTACAGTGTAACATCCTCGCACCTTGATTATGCTTTTTTCTAATGAATATATATGCAACAGTAAAGTATTGGACTGATTAATTTTACGATAATATTTATAACATATTACTTTATGTCATAAATTTTTATTTTAAAAATCATACATTAAATCTATATGAATTTAATGAATGTGATGTTTAAAATTAATTAAAATATTATTAAAAATGTTTTGGGGCCAATGTTTGAACATGTGAATGGCAGAGGTAACGTGGCCAGATAACAATCTTTCGACTCAACAAACTTCTCATTCTCGAAGCCATCGACTATTTTTGGAGGTGGCCAAAAACATGTCATCGCTATATGTCTTGTCTACTTTACTATAACTAATTTATAAGATTAATTTTATGTATGTATAACTGAAAAATATATTAATAAGTTGAAATAAAATATTTGGATTGGATATGATGTTTTATCGTGATCATCAATTACAATTTTCGATAAAACTATAATCACATTTAATTTAGAATATATAGTTGATGATAATGACATAACTTTTTTAGAAGATGGTTTTATCTACCATTAGAAGATTTGCTCCGCTTGATGCTCATACAAGTCGTTGCAAACAAAGTTGAACTTATTGTATGTATTTACGTCTTATTTCTCGAGTTGTACGAGTGCTTACATTCTTTTGTGCTCATTTTATTCAATTTTTTATAACGTGAGAACTTGCAGTTATTATTTTTTAGTGTGTACTTGATAAACTTCTGATACCGTGTGACAAACTCGAACAAGAAGGTGTTGGTTGAAAGAATAGAAATCCTGATTATTTGTCAAACAATCACGTACTTCATCTGCTCGAACTATTATTCTTCAGTGTGTACTTGATAAACCTCTAATACCGTGTGACAAATTCGAACAAAAAGGTGTTGGTTGAAAGAATCGAAATCCTGATTATTTGTCAAACAATCATGTACTTCATAGGCTCGAACTATTATTTTTCAGTGTGTACTTGATAAACTTCTGATACCGTGTGACAAACTCGAACAATAAAGTGTTGGTTGAAAGAATCGAAATACTGACTATTTGTCAAACAATCACATACTTCATCTGTTCGATCTATTTCTCGAGATTATTTTATTCACATTATATTATGCTGCTTATGTGGCAAGTTATTTTTTTTTTAAAAAAAATTATATGTGATGAGCCTATACTCTACTAAATTAAATAAATATGACTTGCCAAAGAAGTTAAAATATTCCTACCCATTTATGAAAAACGACATAAGAGCCCGAATAATTTTTTTCAAAATAAAAAATAAAAAAACAACCACACATTAATTAAAAGATTGTTGGCCCATCATATCCAATTTATCAAGGCCCAATCAAAAATAAAATTCACAGCCCAAACTTTTGGCCCATTTTCCATTTAACAGATTAGAATAGGACTCCACCATTCCATAAGCTTCGATACAATATCGACGTGGTGGTTCATATTAGAAGGATTGAGTCAACAATGGAATTTTTTAAAGGGTGCATTTGGTTTTGTATGGAATTATTCAAATCATGTTTTTTTAATTACATGGTAATTGTTTGTGGAGTAGGTCTCTTGTGATACGGTCTCACGAATCTTTATCTGTGAGACATGTCAACCCTACTGATATTCACAATAAAAGTAACACTCTTAGCATAAAAAGTAATAATTTTTCAAAGATAACCCTAATAAGATATCCGTCTCACAAAATACGATCCGTGAGACCGTCTCACACAAATTTTTGCTTTTTTTTGTATTCGAAAGTCTGTAATCGAAACATAACGCTCGATATATCCTACAATTTAAAAAGACCAGAGTAACATCATTACCACGAATTTTAACTTTTAGTTATACGATAAATATTTGATCTTATAATTGATAGCATAATTAAGAAGATATCCTCCATAATTAGATAATTATGTCACAACCCCGTATTTGATAATTAGATATATTCATCTATTTATTAGTAATTTCAATTTTTTTTTACTAATTTTCTACCACCTTTTTTCTCAACTATCTCCGTCAACTAGAATGCAATGCCCAATCTCATGAGCACATTTAATTAATTAGTTGCTTTAGTGTTTTAATTACTTTGAAGATTTATTTGATTTTGGTGCTCTACTTTTAAACCTACTTGTATCATTCCCAAATGCATAAATTTGTAATTTTGCTTGTGAATATTAACAAGTTTTTGAGATAATAAACTAAATGAGTCGTATCCTCCTTTTAAAGGAATCGCTTCTTCAATTGTTTTAATAATATAAGAGTAGAGGTTTTCCTTTGTAATGGACACACCGAAAAACAACTACTCTCTTTCTGAATAAAAGGTTTAATATTTCGAAGATTTCTCTCAAGCTTTGCTTTGTCAAACTTCTGCAAGATTATGTAAGTTTTAGTTTATGTCTTATAATTATATTTATGCTCCACCCTTCGATTATATTATGCCATCTGCAAATTATGGATAAATTGATGAATATCATCTAATTGGAATTTAATCCACCATGAATGTTTTCTTTGAGAATTCTCATAAATAAGAATTGTATCACATGCCATGATATAATCATGATAATTAAACATATTTGGCATTGCCTGAAAAGTGTTTAATTGTCTGGCTTGTCCGAGAGGTAAACCCCAATTAGCCGCTGTGATAATTTTCTTTATAATCATTTTAGAGAATGCAAAATCGCGATTGCGATCCATATGTTGGATTTCAACTGAGCCAGTTTCGACTAGAATAGTTTCAAAATAATCACGAGTTTTTCTTCCCAATATGGGTTGTAAATCTTTAATTAAATAGCTTTGAGCTATATGAATTGGAGATAGACCTTTTAGATCTTTGTCAACAGGACATCAATGAAGACATCCTGAAATTAGATAAGGATATTTTAATTCCTCTTTTGATCCCTTTAAGGTAAATATAGCATTATTATAATAATGAATGTCATATGCAGTTGGATCATCTGCGAATTCTTTAATGGGATCAAATTTCTCTTCATCTGTAGTAGCCATATTAGGCTGCTGAACATTAGCACCTCTTTTAAAAGGTGGCTTATTCATAGGCTTTTTTCCTGTTGCTGGTCTCTTTAGAACCGTTTTCCAAGGTTGCTCCCTGCAAAAATTCTCTGGTTAGAAAATCTGGTAAAGAATTCGATTTTCCAGAGATATGTTCAATATCAAAATCAAAACATGTTAATATAGCTTGCCATCTAGCAAATATTTGTTTAGATGCTATTACTTTAACATCTTTTAAAAGAATATCTTTAGCAGATTTGCAATCAACTCTTAATAAAAATTTCTTATTTAAAAGATCACTTTCAAATTTTGTAATACATTTAACAATTGAAAGAATTTCTTTCTTTATTGTAGAATAATTCTTTTGAGTATTATTCCAAGTACCAGAAGTATATCTCACAAGAATTTCTTTAGATGTATTATCTAATTTTTGTTTAAGTATTCCTCCATATCCAATATCAGAGGCATCTGTTTCAACTATTTTGAATGCTTCTGGATTAGCAATAGATAAACAAGGGAGTTCTTTAACTCTTTCTTTTATTTTTTGTATTGCTAAAGTATGACTATAAGTCTATGGTTGAGGATTTTTCTTCAACCTTTGAAATAATAATTTACAATCTTGAGCGAGATCTTTATAAAAATCTCCTATATAATTAAGACTTCCAAGAAATCTTTGTAATTGATTTACATCAGTGATTTTATCAGGAAATTTTTCAGCAAAAACAATTGCTCTTTCAATAGGAATTATTATTCCATTTTCAATATAATGTCCTAAGAATTTTATCTTAGTTTGAAAAAGTTTTACTTTTTTCTGATTTACTGCCAAACCAGCTGTTTTAGTAACTTGAATAAATATATTTAAATGTTTAAAATGTTGATCAATATTATCAGAATATATAAGGACATCATCTATATAGACAATAATATAGTCTATATATGAATTATAAATTTCATTCATTATATTTTGGAATTCTATTGGAGCATTTTTTAATCCAAATGGCATTACATTCCATTCGTAATGGCCAAATGGTACAGTAAAAGCTGTTTTATATTTATCTTCTTCTTTTAGAAGAATTTGATAAAATCCCGATTTTAAATCAAAAGAAGAGAAAACTTTTCCTTTAAATAATCTATTTAGTAAATCTCTTTTATTTGGTAATGGATGCTTTATCCATTTTAATGCTTTATTAAGCGGTTTATAATTGATAACAAGTCTTGGAGCTCCTCTTTCAATTTCGGCTGCATTTTCAACATAGAAAGCTGGACAACTCCAAGGACTATTACTTGGTCTGATTAACTCTTTTTTAAGAAGACTATCAATTTCTTCTTTGCAATAATTTAAAAGTCTAAGCCCCATAGCTATAGGCCTTGCTTTTGTAGGAATTTTATCCTCATTAAAATCATCTGTATAAGGAAGACTGATCTGATGTTTTTTCCTATTCCAAAAGGCATTAGGAACATCAGCACATATCTCTTTGGATATATTTTCAGAAATAATTTTTATTTTTTCTTGAATTTTTTCAAAATTTAATTTTTCTTTAATATTTTTAAAATGAATTTCATCTTTTAATGAAGTAATAAAATTTTCTTTATTACACACTATTTTTTGTAAAATATTAATAGATTTTGAAACTGGTATTGTTGTGAATGGAAAAAATAAATCATTACCTTTAATGTTGGTATATAAACCCTTTTCATTAATTTTATTAATAGGAAACAACATTTGAAAAAATGGAGTTCCTAAAATCACAGGAGTAGATATATTTTTAATGAGAATAAAAGTTGTATTTAAACAAACTCCAGAATTACATATTGCCACATCAGACAATTTGTAATTAACTATAAGAGGTTGCTTATTAGCAGCTGTTATAAATTGAGTAGTCTTTTTATAATATTTGGAAGGAACAATTCCTTCACTGATACAATTTACATCAGCTCCCGTGTCTAATAATGCTTCAATAGTAATTTTAAATTTTTTATTAATAATTAATGTTACTTTTGAGTACCATTTTTGGGAAATAATCTGATCAATTTTATTGATCCATACCATTTGATTTATTTCATGATCATTATCATTTTTTGGTAAAATATCTTCTTCTTCTTCATCAGAAGTCGAATCTTTTTCCCAAGTGTTATTATTGATACTAAGAGTATTTGCTCTTTCTTTTAAATATTTTATTTCAGATTTTATCTGATCTATTTCTCCTTTTAATTCAGAAATAGTAGGCTCTCTTTCTTTTTGTTTAGCCTTTTCTAATATTTTGTTGTAAGAATATAATTCATGTTCTTGTACTGTATTTTGTACAAGTTTAGGAGGCTTATGATTTGCCATATTTAAATAATGTTCTATAGCTTTTCTTTTTTCTATAGGATCGTTAATTTGATCTATGAGATCTAAAATGAAAGTTTCTTCATTTGATATAACATTTATTTCTAATCCCATAAAATTTATGAGACAGGTGTCACAATCACAATTTGGATCACATATTTTATTTTCTGTTATTTCATTATCAGAATCATTATCTGAACTGCTATTAGAATATTCTGATAAGTCATCAATAATATTAATATAGAAATCTTTTTGTTTTGAATCTTCTTCTTTATTTAGAAGAACGTTTATCAATGATTCTTTTAAATCATTGTTTATATTGAGATTATTAATCTTTTTCTTGACATAACACTTATTAGCTTTATGTCCAATTTTTCCACATTTCCAGCATACTGGAACTTTAGAATCATTTTTTATAGGTTTTTTAAACCTTTTCTTAGAATATCTTTTAGATTTTTCTTTATCTTTTAAGTAATGTTTCTTTCTTTTAAAAGGAAATCGTTTCTTTTTCTTATCCCTTTTAGGATATTATATTGGTTGAAAGCCTATTTGCTCACAAAAATCACCAATAATATTTCTATTTTCTTCTTTTTGCATATCAAGTTGTCTTTTTAACTTGATATCATTACAAAGATTAATTCCTTCTGCAGTTATTTCTGCAGATAAATCTCCATAAGTAAAAATATTCCAATCTATAGAATTTGTTGGAGATTTAGATTTTAATCTATTTTTTACTCTTTCTGCAAAAAGTACCGGAAGTCCGGATATAAATTTTTCTTTCCAGAAATTTGCATTGCAATCATTTCTGGTTAAGACTTTGGTCATAAAAACATCTTTATACCATCTGAATTCAGATAATGTTGGGCATCTCAGATTCATTAATTGTTCTTGAGATCTATCTAATTGGAGTTCATTTGCTCCAATAAAATTAGATAAAATTGTATAAATAAGTGTATTTACAGCATCTGACTCTTCTCGTCCATTAAGATCAACTATAGAAGAGTTTAGAATTTTATTCTTTGCTTCTTTAGAAAGATAAAAATCCCACCAACCTTGAAGTTGGCCTGTGAAACCAGTAATAATGGCTTGAGCAATTTGCCTATCATTATTACCTTTTATCTTTGCTGCAGAAGAATATATTAACATTTGTTTAATAATAGTTTTAATCTGATATTCAGATTTTCCATCTATATTCCATTCAGTAATAGCTTCTCCATTAAACTGAACATAATCTTTTTTCTCTTCAATTTGAAGATCAACAGGTGTTGCCTTTTTATAAAAAGGTTTTACAATTGATACTTTATGCATTTTATTAATCTGCATTTCATCTTCTGACGAACTAGAAATATTATCTAGTTGTTCAGATTTGTTAATTACCGAAATAGAACCTTTTTCTTTAATATTGATTTTTTGTAATCGATCTATTAGACCTTCCATAAAATCATCATCCTTTTTAGAACTTAAAAGAAAATTTTCTTTTTTAAGATTAGGAGGAGGTTTTATCATCAAAGTTTTTGAACTTTCCCCACTAGAAATTCCTGGTTTAGACTTTGATAAAATTTCTTCAATTCTAGTAGTCTGATTTCTTATAGAATGTAAAGTAAGATTGGTAAAATTATTCTGTTGAATAATATGGTCAAAATTACCATGCCCTATTTCTGATTTTAGGGGTAGCATAAATTTCTTTATTACTTTTTTTAATTTGTAAAGTAGTAAAAGGATGATGAATATCAAAAGATTCTTCTCCAGTTTCATGAACATATAATTTATATGTTGATTCAAGAGTATTTATAAAAAACTCATCTTTAAAATTTGGAAATATTTTATTTCTTGCTGGAAAATATAAATTTTCCATCCATTTGAAAAAATCTAAATTTAATTTAGTTTCTTCAATCCATTCTAAATATCTTGGAACATATAATGTTTGTTGTCTAGAATTTAAACAACTTAAAAACCATTTTTTCTTATTAATATTTTTAATCTTATCTAAACTTTTTTGAATAGAGTTATTATTAATAACCATAACATTATATCCCATATCAGAAAAAGTAGGGGAATCTGATTTTCTATTATTAACAGAATAACTTCGTTGAAATCGAGAAGTACTAGATTCGGGAATATCCACTTTATATTCTGGATGAGATACATTATCTTTAGTCTTTTGAAGACCAGATATACTAATTTTTTCAAAATCAGATATAGAAGAAGTAGAATTTCTACTTTCTTCAGGAAGTTTAATTCGTAGATGTCTTTGAGATGAGAATTTTTTTTCAACATCTCCATCAACATATTGAACTATACTTTCCAGTTTTCTAGATTCTTCTTTTAGAGAAGGGGCTATACTTTCCATTTTCCAGATTTCTGGCAAAGTAACTTGACTCCAATTAATTGTTTTAGGAATCATAATATTGCTTTTAGTAATATCAGTTATGAAAAGAGTAGTTACTCCTCTTTTTGAACTAATTTGATTAGTATTGATTCTAAAATTAGATATCGTTGAATTCATGACCTTGTAACAAATTCTATATAATAGAACAACATTTTCTGTTCCATCTATCATATCAAAACCTTCAGTTTTATATTTAAAGTGAGGGCTTTCATGATATTTGGATCAGAAAGAGAAATTGGAAAATTAGGAAAACAACTAAAATGTATTGGTCCTTCACATAATGAGGACTCTACTATTCCTAATAAGGAATCCTCGAATTTATTATGCCTTTGTCTCTTACCAAAATTAAAGCTGAAGTATTTAGGCCTAATCTGGTAAGAGGTTTTAAACCTACTTGTATCATTCCCAAATGCATAAATTTGTAATTTTGCTTGTGAATATTAACAAGTTTTTGAGATAATAAACTAAATGAGTCGTATCCTCCTTTTAAAGGAAACGCTTCTTCAATTGTTTTAATAATATAGTCGGATTTAAAATTAAATCCATTAGATCTATAGATCTTCATATTAGAAGATGCTGGTATTTTCCAGTTTTGAATATTTTTCTCGAAATTTTCAGAAATAATTAATTCTTTGTTCTTAGTATTACTATTTGAAGATTTATTCTTCGTAAAAGATCGTATTAATTTATCCATTCAAGAATATGGTAGATACTGTCAAGGCTTTACCCTGCCTTACCTTTTGGCTTTACAGGCCTTATGGAACCCGACTTAAGGATTTCTCCTAGGTATAACTACCTTCTTCCTTACAGAATAAAAGAATAAGATCGTAATAGAAGAATAACTTTTATTAATTTCTGAAGAATTTCTTCAATTACAATGGCTCTGATACCACTTACACAAGACTTTACAAGAGATTTAATCTCTAATCTTTAAATCTTCGACCTTAAGCAGCTAAATGTGAGCTTTGTTTCTCGTAAGCCTTTAAGGTAATTCTGGATCTTTCCAGATGAGGATGTGTAAACCACTGTTTATAAACATGATTGATTTCGGGGTCTTTTAATTGATTCTCAAGAACCTCAATTTGAGTTTTAATTAATTTAATTTTCTTTTTTAAAATTACAAGATAATTTGCAGATGGCATAATATAATCGAAGGGTGGATCATAAATATAATTATAAGACATAAACTAAAACTTACATAATCTTGCAGAAGTTTGACAAAGCAAAGCTTGAGAGAAATCTTCGAAATATTAAACTTTTTATTCAGAAAGAGAGTAGTTGTTTTTCGGTGTGTCCATTACAAAGGAAAACCTCTACTCTTATAGACTCCAAAAGCAAACAGTACCTCCACTATCGAAATACTTAAACCAATACAATTAAGACACGTACCCAATAAAATATAAAAATTACAGACTCAATAATACACACATATGACAAGAGACTTTTAGTCGGTAGTGGCATCCAGCTCAATCGGTGGTGGCATCCAACTTGCATCTACTGAATCATGCATTAAGTAATGCGAAAATATCACCATCATCATCATAGGGATCTTGTGCATCTTGATTTTTATCATCATTTTCTGCCATAGTAGTATCATCTTCCATTTTATCTTTTCCTTTTGAAGAGGTAGATGCTTGTGTAGATATATTTGATTTTTCACCAAATACTTCTGAAAACATAGAAGTAATGGTATCTTTGTCCAAATGTTGGAAAAGTTCTTTAAGTAAAGTGGTTTGAGTTGGGGTATCATGATTCATGTTTTTCATAGTTTCTCTAGCAGGTCCAAGAGCTATTACCCCTTGTCGATCATAGGCTTTACCTTCTCCAAAGAAGTCTTCTTTTCCCCACCATTTTATTAATATTTTTCTGATCAAAATGGTAGGGGCAAATTTGATTTCAAATTTTTCTTTTGGCAAATCCTGTAATCCATACTCCCATCTTATAATCCAGGGAACATTATAATTAATGGAGAATTGAATTATTGCGGTCATTCCGTCGAATTGTGGATTGGCTTGCTGAAACCACTTTACTTAAAGAACTTTTCCAACATTTGGACAAAGATACCATTACTTCTCAATAATCTAAAATTTTAAAAATATAAATACAAATATGATTGAATTTTAAAATATAAATAATGATACGATTGAAATATTTAAAAGGAAATACCAAATGAGGTGTATTCAATTAAGATTTTTGATGGCTTTTAATTATTTTTTTTAAATAATATATTTTTGTAGATTTAATAGATTTTTATTAACTTTTTACATAGTATCATATATTTACAAATAAATTTATTTTGATTCATACAAGCTTTATTTCAACATTTTTATAGACTTTTTTATATTTTTTATTTTATAAAATTCTAAATGTACTTAATTATAACATATTGTTATTTTTATTAATTTCTCATAACATACTTAGTTTGAAATAATTTTAAATTTATATTAATAAATAAATTTAATTATTTAAAAGTTAAGTCATTTAATCTATATAAATACATATACACACACATATATTTATCGTTGTGTGGATCATATTAATATATATATACATATATATATATATATAAATATATATGAAAAAAATATTATTTATCATTGCGTAGATATAAATTTTTTTTTATAAAAATATGATAGTTTACATATTAATTTAAATTATTAAAAATAATTAAAAAATTCAAATTTTAGTCAAAAAGTTTAAAAAATGTAATTTTATTCATTAAATTTTTTTTTATTACTTTTAATTCTATGAGCCCATAAAATTTTATGATTTTTTTATGTAGAATGTAATAATTTTATTAAAAATTCATAATTTTAATTTTAAACTTTATAGAGTTTCAAGATTAGAAGTAGGGCTGCAAACGAACCGAACATGTTCGCGAGTTTTTCGAGCCGGCTCGATAAATATTCGATTCGTATTCGAACTTATCGAATTTGAGCCGAACTCGAACACGTTCGAACTTTTTTTCTAGCCGAACTCGAGCCCAAATTATTTTGTTCGATAGTTCGCGAGCCTTAATATTTTATTAATATAATATAACTATATATATATATATATATATATATATATATATATATATATATATATATATATATATATATATATATATATATTTCGAATATTTCGAGCATTTCGAGCTTTCAAACCTTAATATCCGAGCAATAATTCGAATAGTTCACGAATATATTCGAATATTTCGAGCCGAACTCGAACTCGAACTTCATTTCGAGCCGAGATCGAGCCCAAATATTTGAAATTATCGAACTTCGAATCGAGCTCGAACTCGAATATACCTATTTCGAGCCGAATTCGAGCCTGACTTTTTTACTATTATTCGGCTCGAATCGGTTCGTTTGCACCCCAAATTAGAAGTCATAAAATAAAGAATTAAAATGTGATTTTTAAACAAAAAAATAAAAAATTTATTCTATCGTAAAATTTCTTCATAAAATATAGCTTAAAATTTTAAGTTTATTTTTTTACCATGCTTGCGAGCAAATTCAACTATTAAGAATTAAGCATCATTATTTTTTTATTATATTTTATTATTATTGACTAATACATTCATCGTATAAATCATACATTATAAATTACAAATCAATTCTAGAATTCAAAAGTTCCTATGATATTAAAATAAAAAATTATTAAATGAAAAAAATGATATTTCGAAAAGGAAAAAAGAAAATATATATAGAGATATGTTTTAAAAATTAGATAGAGTGATAGAGATAAACGAGAGGAGAGAAGAAGAGAAGAGAGGTGATGTGAAGTGACAGAATTTTGTGTATAAGTTATAAGTTGTAAAACTCCATCCAAATCTTTGAGTTCAACCAAAGATAGTTTTTGACAATTTATAGTTTTACCTTAGATTTTAATGTTGGTATGTTAATGAATTCAATAAAATTATTACAAGTCTATTAAAAATTTAAGTACTTCTAAACTTTTATAGAGTTTTTAAAATTCAATGTTAGATACTACTTGAATTTTTAAAACTTCATGAAAGTCTATTTTAAATAATGCTAGACTTCTACATAGTATGCAAAAGTCTTAATTGAATACCTTTAGACTTTTAAAATATGCAAAAAAAAGTAAAAATAATTAAATCTCATGCATTGAATTCACACCGCTGAAAAGATAAAATAAAATAAAATAAAATAATAAAGTTATATCTTGAGGGTATATAAGTGTCTCACTACTTTACGAATAAATTTCCTTTTGGATCTTGAAATATTTTAAATAAATTCATTTACACGTAAATTTATATTTTTCGATTATATTAAACACACAACATATGGAAATGCTAACATTATTATACACGGAAGACACAGAAAACTTGACTAAAATGCTATATTCACACTAATATGATCATTTATTTTATATATAGTGTGGATATAACATTTTATATATTGTTAGAAACAATTTTCCAGAATATAATTTTGTTTCGATCGAGATGTCGCTTTTCCTAAACAAATATTTTCCCACTATGTTGCTACTGAGTGATGACAATTTCCTTCTAGCAACTTCAAAACAAAGAACAAAATTTATAAACAATGTATCTTGTTGCGTATTTTCACTATCGTAAGTGTACAGTGTCAAGTTTTAGTACTGGTATGAGTACAAATATTGATCCCACGAAGAGTAATTATTTAAATTGTATATTAAGTACCATAATTGACATAATTCAACTTTATTTAGAAAATTCAAATAGATAGTTGATAATCAATTCAAAGCAAATAACGAATCCTATTAATTCTTAGCACGCAGTTAAAATTCATTGAGTAGATCAGTCTAGATAAATGATTTCATCTGGTCTCCCCGATGCTAAACTAAAATTAACTAACATATTATTAAATCGCATCATGTTTAATTCCCAAGAACTCGCAATTTTCTTATTCTTTTTTTCAAGTGATAAATAGGTATTACTTATTACAGATTTTAATATGTCTATTCAAAATCACATAACACGTAATAAACACAAACAAGGTTCTCTTATGGGTTCGTCAGAGTTATACGTCTTTTGCACGTTACAAACATCTGACGATGTGATTTCTCATGTTCTAATTTCAATCCCCTCTCTCGAGTGTTATATTTTAATTATTTGATCAATCGAATTATGGCCAGTAATTCAAAAGCATTAACGACAATAAATCACAAATAAACACTATGAATTAATTCAACGAAAATTCAAAATGTCAATAACATAGGTTCAACCAAGACTATGTCAATCTCTAGAAAATAAAATTAGTTCATACTCGAATCTAAATCAATACAAAACCTGTTTGTAATCATTAAAAACGTAAAAGTAAAGAACCAAATTAGAAACATGTTGAAGAGAGATGAAAGTGCGTCTCCGTGTCCGGATTAAGCGTCTTTGTCTCCGTTCTCCGCGCTCCGTCGTTGGCTCTAGCTTTTTTAGTCTCCTCTTTTCTAGTATGTCGGCTGTCTTCTTCTCTTTTTTTTTTTTGTTTTTCTTCCTTTTTAAAGCCCACGACGTAACCTACAGAATTTGGCATTCGCATCGCGCACATATGCACGCCCTTGCTCCGCGCATATGCGCACATCTTTCTGTGCGTTGGGCTCTCTCGCACACATATGCGTGCACCCGCTACTCGCATGTGCGCGAAGTCCTCTGTTTTGGTGCTTCTGGGATTCCCTCTTGCGCGCATATGCACAGGCCTTTCTGTTCTGCTTTGTCTTCGGTGTATCTCGCACGCATATGCGCGCCTCTGACTCGCGCATATGCGCAGGTCTTGCTGTCTTCAGAGAATGGCCATTTTCACAATTTTCTTCTAAGCTCCATTTTCGCTCTTTTTTTCGTCCATGTAGTAGCCTTACCTAGATTCCTCCAATCACACCAAAATTAACAAAGAACACATAATTCCGCCCAAGAAAATAACAATTTATATGATTTATAAAAATAATTTAAGTGCACAAAATGCACTTTATCATATCTGTAAAGTTTCCCAAAACATATTAGAGAAATTCGTACCATAATTCAAAAATGAAATTATATTTATAATGTTGAAACATCTTCCGTCAAAAGGATGTGACTTGTTTGCCAAAACATACGACTTTTCGAATAAACAGACACATTTTGTGAATAATCATTTCTTCATTCGAATCTTTTCTGAATAGACACCATTTCAATTCGAAATATTGCACTGGTTCATTCAAATTTATTATGGCACATCTTATCATTTAATCGCTAAAATACTAGTAATCAAAATAAAAAATATGAATTAATATTAATTAATCCTGATTAGTGCTCTATTGTCCAAATGCTTATCTCTGTCTGTTAATGCAAAGTTTGGTACACATTATAAGATAAACATGCTATATATAATATAAATATAAGTTAAGGATAAATAAGAAGTAGTATATTACATTTAATATTTGCTATGATTTTAATAGGAGTGATTAAATTTATATATTATATTGCAATGACAAAATTAACCTTATCATAATAAATTTTATAATTTCAAAGTTATTGCTTGAGTCATATTTCTTATCTGTTCATGCGCCAACAGTGCTTGCATGATTTATTTATTTTTACTTAATTTTATATATTATAATATATATATATATATATATATATATATATATATATATAAATTAAATGCTTTTAAAAAATTTAAATAAATAGATATCAAACAATCAAACCAAATTCATTTGTCGACAATAATATCATGAGTAGGTCTCATGTGAGACCGTCTCACGGATCTTAATCCGTGAGACGGGTCAACCCTACCCATATTCACAATAAAAAGTAATACTCTTAGCATAAAAAGTAATACTTATTCATGGATGACCCAAATAAGAGATCCGTCTCACAAATATGACCCGTGAGACCGTCTCACACAAGTTTTTGCCTAATATCATATATAAAAAACCAAAGTATGGAATGTAGTATGACAATCTATGAAAAAGCACAAGTGAAGGATCGATGGAAGCACAAGTGAAATGAGAGAAGATATGGCTTAGGATTTTTATAAATTGAGGGCAATTCAGTCATTTGTAGTGTATTTTATCATTAAATTAAAATTATCACACCTAATAGAAGAGATATTTTATTCTTATATAAAGTTATTTATTCAAGATCATGGGCTTTCTAAAAAGATACCAAACGTGAGATAAGGAGAATTATTTATCAATTTCTCTCTTATCCCGCGTACCAAACTATGCCTGATATCTATTTCACAAGATTTTTAAGTCTTTCAGCTGGTTAACAACTAAGTGTACTTTCCTTGATCTGGACATGTGATCAAGCAAAACTTGCACAGTAAAATCTCCAATAAAAATAAATAAAAATTCAGGCTCGAAATAATCGCAAGTGCACGATGTCAAGTTATAGTAAAACGTATAAGAGTACGAGTATCGATCCCACAGAGATTGATTAGACAAATTTACTTTAAATTAAATTCTTTAATTAATTAAAACGACAATTGAATTACTTATTAACTAAATTAATACTAAAACAATAAATTGAAACAAACACATTAAAAATAATATAAACTAAAATAATAAATAAGCGAGTGTTAGGATCTCGGTTCACCTACCCGTCGTTAATTTAATTGATTAATATCGACACTGATTTACGCTTTTGACAGAATTTCCTAAGCAATTAACATACTCTCTCGAGCTATGCTAAACTAATTCTACACGAAAGAATAATAAAATCTCTTTTATTATTTACTAACGGTGAATTGCATGTCGATCTATGAAATCCCTTAGTTTTCGCTCTACTGGACTATGACTACCAACGTGTATCCAACTTCATATCTCTATGTAAATTGTAGATCCACGGATTATGCTACTTGTTCATATCGCAAGTTATTCTCTCGAACTCACCCACAATATTAGATATTATTAAAGTTAGCTAGGCTTTAACAATTCAATGTAAAATAATAGCACAATCAAGAATGAATCAAAAGTCGAGAATTAAATAATCAAACAACGGTTCGGGGTCGGATCCCCTAAATCCTAACTACAATAAAAGAGTAAAGAGAAAACGCTGTTGAATTCTTGTTCCGGTTCCGTTGAGCTATCGCCTGCTACAGTGCTCTCCCTTCCAAATCGCGGCCCCCCTTTTCTCGTGTATTAGGTTAGGTGGTTTTATAGAGTCCATAAAATTTGGAAACAAATCTTCTCGGATTTCGTCGCTCGCTAGGGCGGCCACTTTTGACCGCTGGGGCGAGTGGTTCTCGAATAAAAATCCTTGGCCGCGTCTTTGGTCTCGCTGGGGCGGTCACTTTTGACCGCCCTAGCGAGAGGTTCGCGCAAATACTCCTCGGCTGGATTAAAATGCTCGCTGGGGCGGTCACTTTTGACCGCCCTAGCGAGACCTCTTCGATGCTATGCAAATAAAATCCCATTTTTTGGTCCACTTCCTACAAAACAACCACAAAATACACGAGATCAGCCAAATGCTAAATAATGCTAAATGAATGCTAAATTAAACTAAAACAAACTAATATGATGCATGAATGCGACTCAAAACTAACACTAAAAACACGTAAAAACGAGTCCTATCAACATGCCAGTTGAACAACCTAGAACATGTCTAATTGCGATAAATGTTCAAGTAGATGTGGTGAAATGTGCGCATATAGAATTTTCGAATAGAATAACTGGTAGAGAAACAATATTTGTCATTGTAGAACATACGTATATATCATTATTAGATATAACCGATGACGCTATGACATTTTTTCGAATAAGATAACTGGTAAAGAAACAATAGATGTCATTGTATAATATACCGTTAAAAATTTTCAAATTATCCCAATAACATTCGATTTCGAATTAATTTGAAATTTAATCTCCTTTTAATGAAAAAATCCGAAAATATTTTTTTTAAGAAAATGACATCTTTATCTAAATAATATTTTTACATATGTTATTGAAAATTCAGATTAAATTTATGAATATTACTCATTCAACCACGATTTTCTTTCCACTTTTTGTTCATAATTCTATATTCGAATTTACGTGTGTGTGTGCGTGTTTTTTTTTTTTTTTTTTTTTGCAGAATTAAAAAAAATAAAACAAAAACCACATAATATCAAAAAATTTCTATATTTCGATAATCGCCATTTTGTTTCTTTTTTTGTTTATATATTCACATGAAACCCTTTCACGATTCGAATTTTATTGTTTGATCACAAAAATTAAATTTGCTTGCCTGGTTAGTTTCGTTTCTTTGTTCCTTTCGTCATGCTTAGTAGTTACTACAAATTCTTTGCTTTGATTGTCTGGTTTCTAACACTAAAAGTGAGGGAACGATGATAATAATAATAATAATAATAATAATAATAATAATAATAATAATAATAATAATAATAATAAAAAACTGAATTTGTAAATATTGGGGGAGAATGGACATACCTTTCCCTCCTTCCAATCTTCTTTACAAGGATTCTGAAGGATAAATTCCTAGGAATTTATCCTTCTCTTTCAATCACTTTTTTTTTAGATAAAATTTGTGTGAGACGGTCTCACGGGTCGTATTTTGTGAGACGTATATTTTATTTGGGTCATCCATGAAAAAATATTACTTTTTATGTTAAGATTATTACTTTTTATGGTAAATATCGGGTCGCACAGATAAAGATTTATGAGATATGTTAAGAATATTACTTTTTATTGTAAATATCGGTAATGTTGACCGGTAGCACAGACAGATAAAGATTTGTGAGACCGTCTCACAAAAGACTTATTTTTTTTAATATAAAAAAAAATTATATTTAAATCATAATCATAAACATTTATTATATATACTAATATCATCACTCGCAATGCGTGTGAATAATATAAATATAATATAATTAGTATAATAATATTATGTGTACATATAAATAATATATTATTAATTTTCAAATAATTAGTTTAGTTATCTCAGAAACTTTCGATTTCTAAATTGTTTTTTGGAGAGAGTCGATACCCAAAATTTTCGTTAATTTTTTTTTTTTTTCCAAATTATCTCAGTAAAATTTGATTATGAATTAGTTTGAAATTTAACCTTCCTTTAGCGAAAAAATCCGAAAACATTTTTTTAGAAAGCGTATGTCTCATGTGAGACCGTCTCACGGATCACAATCTGTGAGACGAGTCAACTCTATTCATATTCACAATAAAAAGTAATACTCTTAGCATAAAAAGTAATATTTTTTCATGGATTATCCAAATAAAAATTCGTCTCACATAATATGTGAGCCCATCTCACACAAGTTTTTGCCTTTTAGAAAATAGCTTCTTTTATAAATATTACTTTGTGTTATTGAAAAGTCGGTTAAATTTCTGACTATTGCTCATTCCACCATGATTTTCTTTTCAACTTTTTTTACATGATTCTTTACTCGAATTTACGTGTTTTTTTTGTTGTTGCACATATATAAAGAATTCAAAAGTAAAAAAAAAATAGAGAATATCAAGAATTTTCCAAATTTTGATAATCACCATTTTGTTTTAGTTTTAGAAATTGATAATAATTAAAAGATAATAGTTCAAGTTATTCAACTGATCCAGAAATATCATGTTCACAATCAAAATGAATAATCATATGATCATTCAAATGAGATGTATAGAGTCAAAATCAAAAATATATCTTGCTTTTAATGCATCCATCTATATAAATTCACACGAAACCCTTTCAAGATTCGAATTTGTTGTTTAATCACAAAAATGAAAAATCTCTGCCCTTTTGCTTGCATGGTGGGTTTTGTTTCTTTGTTCCTTTCGTTATCTTTAGTAGTTACTACAAATTCTTTGCTTTTATTGTGAGATTTTTCAGCTTTGCACTTGCTCTCAGATTCCCCATTTATTGTGGAGATTTGGCTACTTTTTCTTCATTTTGTCTTTGGTGTAGAATTATTTGTTTCAGCGCACATGCATTTTCGTGCGTTACTCTGATATTGGATTGGATCACGAAGATCTCTACCTCTTCGTTTTGAATTTAATTTTTATTTTTTCAATTTTTATTTGTTCATGTATTGAGGGGTAGAGAGAGGAGGTGTGGTTCCAATTGGGGGCAGGAATCTTGTGTCACACAAGTTTCAACCTAGTAGAAGGTGAGTTATCTCGACCCTTTTGATGATTTTTTGACTTGGTTTTTGCTTGTTTGTTTGTCTGTCTTTTTAAGCTGTGATTGTGGTTTGTTTGTGTTTTTGCATCTGAGTTTGTTTGAATCACATTTGAATTTGAAGGGTTTTTTTGGCCTGATGGGATTATTTAATTTTGTGGCTGAATATGAAATATGTTATTTCTGGCTGTAGAATACCTTGATTTCAGGAGTTGATTCAGTCTGCGCTCGTTTGGTTTTTTTATTCTTCATTTATTCTTGGCTTGGGAGGGGTTCTTTCGACTGCTTTACTGGTTATTATTCTTCTGGATGCTTGAAATTGGCTTCTTGAAGGATATTTTATAGTTTGGGATTGACGCATGGCTGGTATTGATATATCCAAATATGCACATAGCCCTGTCCACAAGGCTGTCATTTTGAAGGATTATGGCGGCCTTAGGAAAATTATAGATAGCCTTCCCCATCTTTGCGACTCGTCTGAGGTTTGTACTGAAGCACAATCACTTTCGGAGGAAGCTAAGGCTGATGCCATATCTGCGGCAATTGATCGACGCGATGTTCCTAATCGAGATACACCACTTCATTTAGCTGTCAAATTTGCTGATGAGACTGCAACCGAGATGCTTATGCTTGCTGGGTCAGACTGGAGCTTGCAAAATGAGCAAGGGTGGAGTGCGTTGCAGGAAGCTATATGTAATAGAGAAGAAGCAATTGCAAAGATCATAGTTAGACTATACCAGCCATTAGCTTGGGCCAAATGGTGCAGAAGGTTGCCTCGGTTGATTGGGACGATGAGAAGGATGAGAGATTTTTACATGGAGATTACATTTCATTTCGAAAGTTCAATCATCCCTTTCATTTCGAGAATTGCACCTTCTGACACTTACAAGATTTGGAAAAGGGGTGAAAATTTGAGGGCAGATATGACTTTGGCTGGTTTTGATGGTTTCAGAATCCAACGTTCTGATCAGAGTGTTCTCTTTCTTGGTAATGGTTCGGCGGATGGAAAAGTCCCACCTGGGGCACTTTGCATGATTACACACAAAGATAAGGAGATTATGAATGCTTTCGAAGGTGTTGGTGCTCCAGCTACCGAGGCAGAAGTGAAACATGAAGTGACTGCAATGTCTCAGACAAATATATTCAAGCCTGGGATTGATGTGACTCAAGTTGTTCTTATACCTCAAAAAACATGGAAGCAACAGGAGAAAACAGAAATGGTTGGTCCATGGAAAGCCAAGGTTTATGATATGCATGATGTGATGGTGAGCATTAAATCAAGGAGGGTCCAAGGTGCTATGGCCGATGATGAACTCTTTAGTTCTTCCAATGAAAATGAAAGTGAGAGTGAACTTGATGATATTTTGACAGAGAAAGAGAGAAAGCAGCTTGAGGCTGCTCTTAAAATGGGCTCAACAGATATAAACATTGAAAACGGTGACGGTATTATTGTGCACCATCATAGTTTATATGAGCAAAGGGATGTACCTATTGAGGACATTAATGGTTGTGGGAATAGAGAAACCAAGCAAGAAAAGAAGGGTTGGTTTAGTGGTTGGAGAAGACGGGAAAATAAACAAGAAATCGAAAGAAAAATTACTTCACCAAGAAATTCATTGTGTGTTGAAGAGAAAACTAGTCTTTTTGAGGAATCTACTTCTATTAGACAGAGTAAACCAGTCAGGCACTCTCTGGAGGTGGTAGTGAAGAGGGATGAGATTCAGAGAAGAAGAGAATCTAAAGCTCAGTCATCAACAGATTCTGAAAGTTTAAACGGTCGCAAGGATGGTACTCGTGAGAATGAGTATAAGAGAGGTTTGAGGCCTATTTTATGGCTTTCTCCAGATTTTCCATTAAAAACTGAAGAACTCCTTCCCTTGCTCGACATCTTAGCAAACAAAGTTAAGGCCGTACGTCGATTACGAGAGTTACTCACCACAAAACTTCCCATGGGGACTTTCCCTGTTAAGGTGTGCCCCTTATGCTTACAGCTTATACTAAGCTCGTTAAAATGATATAATAACGTGCATGCTTTATTTTATCTTATATATCATGTTTGATCCGTGTGAATAAAGTCCCTTCTTCAGTACACATGTTTACCAAATTTTTGGTTTATATGATTGATCCTTTTCGATAAATTACCTTTTCTAGTATTTCACGATTGAATGTGAATAAAATATATTTTAAATTTTAGTTGAGAATCTGTGATCATCAATCACAATCTGCACACACTACATGTACATTGGCAATGAAGGGCCCTGTATGATATACTTGTACTTAAAAATTCTTGTAGAAGTGTTTGTGTTATATATTTTTTATGACTCAGTCATGTGAAATTTGAGACTACGTAAAATGTATCATGAAACATATTATCATTTAAAACATGAGATATGACCATTTATTCCAGTGTCAGATTATTTTGAGCACATAAGAAATCTGTCGGATTCTCTACCTCAGGAATTTGGAATTGTAAGATTTTCAGTAATTCGTTATAAATCTGTGATATTGATATTGTGATACTAAATTCTCAGTTTGTAACTCTAGTAACCTGGCTCTTAGATGCTGAATACATCATGATGGCTCATAATAAGAACTATTCAAGTGGTGGAAATGAGAGAAGAACCTTCTTTGTATGAGTTATAAAATTCCTAGAATTTGAGTGGCAGGTAAATATTAGGAAGCGTAATTCAAAACCAAGACGCAGAAGTTGAATGCTTGCAAATTAATTACGTTTTACTGGATTAAAATGATGGAATGCTTCTTCCTTTTGAACAATTTTCTCGAGGTTGGTGCAGTGAGAATGGAGAAGTTTGTGAATGGGTTGTAATATGAGCTATGATATGCACTAAAATGTTAAAAAATAAAAAGTAATGTTTATTTGTATTTTTAACCATGAGTTGTTTTTAACAACATTGGTAGGAAAGACCACGAGATCAAGAATAACTATTTTAAATGTTTTGTGCTAAGATGTTGTGGTAAATTCTTACATCTTTTGGTGTTAGCATTATGAAATACGACGATGCGCGCATTGAATAAAATATATGTAAAGAATTCGGATATGATATATAACTTTTGAGATGAAATCTTGTGAATAGATGCATTGTCAAGTTTTCCATTTTTGAAGCTACTAATTTGTGAACTTTCACTTGCTGCCCGGGCCTTCATCTGCCCCATTGTTACTTTCGAATATGACTTAATGACAACATCAACTGTCGTAGATACTTTCCCCGATCCCTTTTGCACATGATGAAGACATGTTTTTCCTTGTTTCAGGTTGCCATTCCAATCGTCCCTACGATCAGGGTGATGGTTACATTCAAAAAATTCGAAGAACTACAACCTTTAGACGAGTTCTCGACTCCCCCTTCAAGTCCCACAGGCGATGACAGAGAAAGTCCCAATGTGATCAAATCCTCGACTTCCTCCTGGTTCCAATGGATAAAATCCCCATACCAACGTGCCGGCTCTTCTGTCGGTTGCTCCAGCAACATAATCGAAAATACTCAAGACCCCTTCGCGATTCCTTCCGACTACACATGGATTACTGCTGAAGCCAAGAAGAAGATTATGCAGGAAAATGTCAAATCCAAGAAGTCCAAAACCCAATAGTATTCATGATGTGTTGAAATGTCGATAAGTTGATTATGCTAACTTTCATTCTGAGGACTACATTATCGTGTTCGAAATCATTTATCGTTTCAATTGTGATTCCTTGTAACACATATTTCGTGGATTAAATATTGTATTTCCATGGTATTATTATTTCGTTGTAAGTTTGTATTCATTTGTTGTTGTGTCTGCATTATGTAATAACAGTAGTTATTGTCTCGACCATATCGTCTGTAGTTTATTTCTTCATCGTATGGATCGATCTGTAATATTCGTGATAGTCGAATACACTCGAATAACATCATTACTATTAGGTATAACTTTTGATTTTATCAAAAATATTTGATTCTACGACGGGTATAAAAGTTTAAAATCAGACGTTCGATTCTCATATACATAAGAACAGTGGTTGAGTTTAAGTGAAGCACCGGAGTCTATTATCTAGTATAACCATTTTTGTATTTCTCTGGTACGATGATCAAAAGATGACATATGAGCTTTGGTATGATCCAACAAATATTACCACTTGTTTCTTCTATGCTTTAGTTATTGTATGATCTAGTAAAATTGAACAACATATATTAATTCTCTTACATATTCGATGAACACAAGGGTCACTCTACTTGCAGTGCAGTGACAAAAACCATCTCAAACGGGAAAATACTCGAGTTTGATCTAGGTGATAGTGAAAAAAACCCCACCTCGTGTAATAAAAAAAAATATTCGAGTAAAATATCCAACGATCGATCAAATGATAGTTTTGATAGATAGATCACTTGATTTTTATACTCTGGAACATAAGTTAATGTGAATTTGATAGGAATTTTGAGGTCCTACTTCACTAATTTAACAAGGCAGGGAATATATATATATATATATATATATATATATATATATATATATATATATATATATATATATATATATATATATATATATATATATATATATATACAAGTCAGTGGCTTGAGTGACGAGAGAGAGAGATCAACAGAATTCATTGAAACACAGGAAGCTTTTCTGAGAATTCCATCGATTAATCAAGAGTGTATATGCTCTGTACTGAGAGTGATATACAAGAGTGATCTGTGAGGGATTGATAGCTGAGTGTGTGTTCTCTTGTTATGTTTCTATCTTCGAATCCTTGTAATCAAACAAAGATAAATAAGATTACTTTTCCTTCTCCCGTGGATGTAGATCAATCTTGATCGAACCACGTAATTTCCGTATTCTTATTTTTGCTCTTAGATTCAGTTTCTTGATTGGTGTTTGCAACTCAGTGTTCATATAATCTTCATAGCTGTGTATGTTCGATTGATTGTTTACACAAGTGTCTGTCAATTTATTCACTACAATTGGTATCAGAGCACAGGTTGCTTGATCGACTGTGAATAGACAAAGATGACGACAAGAATTGATGTGGAGCGTTTCGATGGTAGGGGAGACTTTGGGATTTGGCGACGAAGGATTCATGCCATTCTTGTTCAACAGAAGGTGGCTAAGGCATTGGGTGGTTTTAAAAACCTCCCTGAATCTCTCTCAGAAGACCAGAAGAATGAACAAATGGAACTGGCCTTCAGCACATTAACCCTGCATCTTGATGATAAAGTTCTGAGAGAAGTCTCATCAGAGACGACTGCAGCCGATTTGTGGAAGAAACTAGAAGACCTGTATCTCACCAAATCCCTACAAGATCGTATCTACCTGAAGAGCAAATTGTTTGGATTCAAGATGAATGAAACTAAGACAACGACTGACAACATGGATGAGTTCAACAAGTTGTTACTTGACCTTGAAAATATTGGGATCAAGATTGATGATGAGGATAAAGCCATCATTCTTTTGAACTCTCTCCCAAGATCCTATTCCACTTTCGTTGAAACTCTAAAATATGCCAGAGACTCGCTCTCCTTGAATGATGTACAGAAGGCCTTAAGATCCAAAGAATCTGATGCACTTACTGAAAACAAATCCCTTCCAAGTGCAGACAGTCTTCTGGTGCGGGGAAGGCCCGAGTTCAGATTTGATAGAAGGAAATCTAGGAGCAAGTCTAGGAACAAGTCAAAGAATAGGATGTTCAAGGGCAAGTGCTTCCACTGCCACAAGGAGGGTCATTATAGAATAAACTGTCCAGAAAGAAAGAAGAGCCAAGAGAACTTCAAGCTCCATGGAGAAGTAGAAGTTGCCCAAGATGGTTATGAGAGTGCAGAAGTACTTTGTGTCTCAGATCAGAAAACTGATGAGGGTTGGGTAATGGACAGTGGTTGTTCTTATCACATGTGCCCACACAAGACCAGCTTTGAGTCATATCAAGAATTCAATGGAGGACATGTAATTCTTGGAAATAACAAGACCTGCAAGGTTGAAGGGATCGGCTCAATAAGACTCAAACTTTATAATGGCACTGAGATGGTACTAAATGATGTGAGACATGTTCCTGAATTAAAGAGAAATTTAATCTCTCTTGGAGCACTGGACATAATTGGATGTACTTTCAAATCTGAAAATGGAAAGCTCAAAGTGTCAAAAGGATCTCTTGTGGTGATGAAAGGAAATCTGATCAATGGACTTTATATACTCTCAGGAAATACCACTATCATGCCTACTGCCCTTATCACTAAATCCACTGAAAGCAAAAACCTATGGCACTTGAGGTTAGGCCACATAAGTGATCGAGGTCTACAAGAACTAAGTAGACAGGGACTTATAACAACTGCATGTGTGACAGCTCCTGAACTCTGTGAGGTGTGCATAAAAGGGAAAGCTACCAGGGTCAAGTTCACCAAAGCTGTTCACACAACCAATGCACCTCTTGAGTATGTGCATTCTGACCTGTGGGGGCCGTCTAAGGAACCATCAACAGGTGGAGCAAACTACTTTATGTCTCTAGTTGATGATTATTCCAGAAGAGTATGGGTGTATCCATTAAAACACAAAAGTGATGCTTTCGATAAGTTCAATCAATGGATAACCCTCCAAGAAAATCAAACTGGAAAGAAGTTGAAATTCCTAAGGACAGACAATGGATTGGAGTACTGTTCGAAGGAATTCAATCAGTTCTGTCAAGACAAAGGCATTATTAGACATCTAACAGTTCCTGGCACACCGCAACAAAATGGCTTGGCCGAAAGAATGAATAGAACACTATTGGAACGTGTAAGATGCATGCTCTTAACCTCAGGATTGTCAAATGCTTTCTGGGCAGAGGCAGTAGTTACAGCAAGCTACCTGATCAATAGGTCTCCATCTGTTCCACTTGGATTCATCACACCAATGGAGAAATGGACCGGAAAAACACCCTCATTGGACCATCTCAGACCTTTTGGATGCACTGTTTTTGCTCACATCAAGCAAGGAAAGCTGGAACCTAGAGCCATTAAGTGCATGTTCCTTGGGTATCCAGAAGGTGTTAAGGGATACAAAATAAGATGTATAGAGGCAGGAAGAGAAAGGACTTTCATTAGTAGAGATGTTACCTTTAAGGAGGAAGAATTTCCTGTCAAGATGAAACATGAACAGAATGTGTCAAGAGCTTGTAAAGAACCTGAGCTCAGTGTTACACCAGTTGAGGTGGAGCTGCCAATTTTCCCATCTGAGGTAAAGAATGAAGATCAGGAAAGTCAAGACCATCCTAATAAGCATGACTATCAACTGATTAGGGACAGGAAAAAGAGAGTTATCAAACCACCACAGAGATACGGACATGCAGACATGGTTTCCTTTGCCCTAACAGCAGCATCGAAAATCGAAGACAATGAACCTGCCTCATTGAGTGAAGCCATGAATTCTGCAGATAACACACACTGGATGAATGCCATGGAAGAAGAAGTGAAATCACTTGAAAAGAATGATACCTGGAAACTGGTCCCGACCCCAAAGGGACACAAGATCATTGGCTCTAAATGGATATTCAAGAAAAAGGAAGGTATTATAGGCGTGGAAAATCCTAGATACAAGGCTCGACTTGTTGCTAAAGGGTTTGCTCAAACTGAAGGTGTGGATTTTCATGAGATATTCTCACCAGTGGTTAAACACAAATCCATAAGGACCATTCTGTCGATTGTTGCTAAGGAAGATCTGGAATTAGATCAGCTGGACGTTAAAACAGCATTCCTACATGGTGAGTTGGATGAAAAGATCTACATGCAACAACCAGAATTGTTTGAAGTCAATGGTAAAGTTCCAATGGTGTGTGAACTTAAGAAATCCTTATACGGTTTAAAACAAGCTCCTAGGCAATGGTATAAGAAATTTGATGACTTCATGATGAGTCATAATTTCAGGAGAAGTGAATATGACTGGTGTGTGTATCATAAAAGGTTAACAAGTGGCAAGAATCTCTATTTACTCCTGTATGTCGATGACATGCTACTGGCCAGTGAAGACCGGAGTGAAATCTCAAAGTTGAAGGCAGAACTCAGTTCAAAGTTTGAGATGAAAGATCTTGGATCAGCAAGAAAAATCCTTGGCATGGAAATAAGTAGAAAGAGGTCAAGAAGACAACTCTTTCTCACTCAAGCAGGATATGTTCGAAAGGTCTTGGAAAAATTTAATATGCATAATGCTAAGTCAGTACAGAGCCCTATAGCTAATCATTTTAGACTCTCGACTGACCAAAGTCCCTGTACAGAAGAGGATATAACATACATGGAAAGCATACCATATTCCAGTGTGGTGGGCAGCTTAATGTATGCTATGATATGTACCAGACCTGACCTGGCTTATGCAATCAGTCTAGTTAGTAGATTCATGACCAATCCAGGAAAGGAACACTGGTCAGCTCTCAAGTGGATAATGAGATATGTGAAGGGATCGGAGAACATGGGATTGTCATTTACTGACAGCAGAAAACATGAAAACGAGCTGGTTATCGGCTATGTGGACTCAGATTATGCTGGGAGTATTGACACCAGAAAATCCTTGACAGGATATGTGTTCACGTTGAATGGAACAGCAGTAAGTTGGAAGGCTATGCTTCAACCGGTTGTGGCCCTATCCACAACAGAAGCGGAGTACATTGCTGTCACTGAAGGAGTAAAAGAAGGAATTTGGTTCCAAGGATTCTTGAGAGACTTAGGTTTCGATCAAAAATCAGTGCTCATACACTGTGACAATCAAAGCGCAGTACACTTGTCCAAACATCAAGTGTTCCATGAAAGGTCCAAGCACATCGATGTTAAGCTGCATTTTGTAAGGGAAGTGACCGAAACAGGGAAGATACAAGTGGTAAAGATAAATACACAAGATAACCCAGCAGACATGTTCACTAAGGTTCTTCCCATTCGTAAGCTGGATTATTGTATGGACCAGATCAAGTTAAAACGTGATATAGAACCTTAAGGCAAGACAGGAGGAGGAAGAGTAACTTATGTGAGAGAATTGACAACAAGGTGGAGAATTGTGAGGCAAAATTGTGTTAGTCAACTCTCTTGAGGTCAACACAACAACTTGATAAGACTTAAGAAGCTTGACAGCTGGAACCAGTGTTCGGTAATCAACAGAAAGTGGTTGATAACTGTCAAGAGGACCGAAAAGGAAAGGATATATACAAGTCAGTGGCTTGAGTGACGAGAGAGAGAGATCAGCAGAATTCATTGAAACACAGGAAGATTTTCTGAGAATTCCATCGATTAATCAAGAGTGTATATGCTCTGTACTGAGAGTGATATACAAGAGTGATCTGTGAGGGATTGATAGCTGAGTGTGTGTTCTCTTGTTATGTTTCTATCTTCGAATCCTTGTAATCAAACAAAGATAAATAAGATTACTTTTCCTTCTCCCGTGGATGTAGATCAATCTTGATCGAACCACGTAATTTCCGTATTCTTATTTTTGCTCTTAGATTCAGTTTCTTGATTGGTGTTTGCAACTCAGTGTTCATATAATCTTCATAGCTGTGTATGTTCGATTGATTGTTTACACAAGTGTCTGTCAATTTATTCACTACAATATATATATATATATATATACTCATACCTTCATCATTGAATTGCACACCTACAAGAGTTCCCTACACCTCCTAGTTCCCCATCGTCTGAAACACTGAAAATAAACATATGTGCAAAATTATCAAAACAGTATTATACGACAGCCTATACAGGGGCGGACTCAGGAATTTTTTTTTTCCAGAGAAGCAGAGTTTTACGCGAACAAATTTATTGATAAAAAATCCATGAGTCAAGCTATTATTCATATATTTTTATGATACATGAAATATTTTTAATATTTAATACATGTTTATATCAATGCATATTAGTTAAAAAAAAACCCCATTGTTCAAATAGTTAATAAAACTATAGAAATTAGATTGCACTTTGTCAAGTTAAATGCTAATCAATTTATGTTACAATAAAATTTATTTAATTGATGAGATGTAGACATGTAGTTATATTAGACCAATTAAATAATCTTATTTTTATTTATCATAAAAGTTATAAATAATTGTAGCTATATACTCGCCACACTACCTACTTGCTAAATTATAAATATTCTATATCTCCATTTAAATTTTCTCTAATCCACAAGAATAATAGTAATAATAATAATAATACCCAAATAGATAAGTATATATAGCTATATGGGTTGAAGATAGCACGGGCTAATAGCCCCCGCATATAAGTCTGACCTTTTTCAGTTATATAATTAGTCAAAATTTGGTTTCGATCCAATAATTTGGTTTTTTCATTCTACGAATTTAGTGAGATTTTCATCGAAATTTTTACACAATAATGTTGATATGATGCTGAAAAAGTCGCATTGCAGTAAATAATCACGTCAGTAATACATTAAAGATCAGATTAAATGCGAAAAATATCAAAATAATAGGATTAGTACTATAGGCTAAGCCTTATGATTTTTGGTTTCTTCTCTTTTAATTAAAAAGTTAGTAAATATGAATTAATTATTTTAATCATATATTTTATCCCTATAAAATAAAAATTAAATCTTCCTCATGATCCCTAGACTGATAATTTATTGAAAATATAAAATGTTAATCCAAAATTAATTATCTTATTTTCCCAACTCAATGTAACGCAAACACCACATGTCATGTAAACTGAATTAGCCAAACACAGAAAGTTTGAGAAAAAAAAAATGAAGATTAACATCGTGACACAAAGTCTGTGTATATTATCACTACAAGAAAAATGATTTCGATTTGGAAAATAAAAATAAAAATAAAGAGCCAACTTTCAAAATTTCTAAATTTTCGCGTATGAAATTTCGATTTTTTTTTCCCACCAATCAGTTTAATAAATTACTATTATGTTCATGAAATTAAATTAATACCCATTCTTTCCAAAATTAATTAAATTAGTTCTAAGACATAAAAAAAAATATATGAAGATTGTACATACCTAGGCTCAAATTCTTGAACATGAGCAATGTTTTTGCCATGAGCATCCGACCAGCTAACTCTCCTCATCTTTGGATTTACTATTTCATCAGAATTGTCAACCATTTTTGTTTTCTTGATATTACTTTTGAGAGGAGGAGCAAATGTTTCAACTTCTTCTACTCCATGTGAGACAATATTGCCTAATCTACTCCCAATGCAATTTGATTCTCCTCCATCTTTGGTAAAGAATTTTTTCGTGTCGTTGTAGTCGAGTTTGACTCTTTTCCTTTCCTCTTCTTGGGTGTCGGAGTTTCTTGATGCAACATAGCACGAGCACACTAGGGAGGTGCACTTGCCGTGCGCCGGCGTCGCCAGGACACAAGAATATTTAAAACTGAAAATCCTTATAACAGTAAACCCTGGTTTAACCTTGTTTGGTTGTAAACTTTGCCATGGAGATATTATAGAACTTGTATGGGTTGGTGAGATTGGGAGTGAAGTTTGTTAAGGAAATGTGTACTTCTAGTATGAATATATTTATACAACATGCATACCTTTGTTGTCTTGCTTCACAATTAAGATAGTGCGTTTAGGATTTTTGGTGCGGTGAAATGTTTCATTGTTTGACCTGAAAAGAAAGATGTAGGACCGAGTACTTATCTATCTAAAGTTACAGTGAAATAGCTGTCAGAAATGTTATCAAACGAAATATCTACCATTATACAAAAAGTTAAGACTAAAAATACTATTGCAATTCTCAACTTTACAATAACTCGAACACCATGTTTCAGTAACTGTGCCACATATCTAGTCACACACATGATTAACATGAATGATCGCGACTACTCGACAGAAGACATTCTCGAGCCTCATGCCTGCTTGATAGTTGAGCTGATTTTTGAATATTTGATCGAAAAAAATACCAACTATTGCAAAAGTTGACATTTTCAGTAGATGTGCACGTAATTTAGAATCAATGATAACTTAATTACAATCATAGATCATATCTGCATGCGTCCACTGTGGGTTGTTTTCTTTTCTTGTGGCTTTCTACTCATTACCACAATGGGACGACCAGCAAAAGAAACAATATAAAGAAACTGATATTAAACTGAGAGCATGCGATAAGGGCCCTTCTAATCATTATATATATATATATATGTGCAAAAACTTGTGCGAGACGGTCTTACGAGTCGTATTTTGTGAGACAGATGTCTTATTGGGGTCATCCATAAAAAATTATTACTTTTTATGCTAAGAGTATTACTTTTTATTGTGAATATCGGTAAGGTTGACCCGTCTCACAGATAAAGATTCGTGAGGTCGTATTATTTTGCTCGTAAATATTCTTTATTTTTCTTAACTTTGATATAATGAGCAAGACTAGCAGCTAGCCATGAATAAATAGTTAGCATATCTACTTAATATAATGAGTAAGACTAGTAGCTAGCCATACAAAAATAGTTAGCATAGCTTGAAAATAACTTTTTTGGTTTACCAACATGTCCAATTTTGGGTTTTAGTGCATCAAACATTGGTTTTAGTGCACCAACTTTTAATTTTCGACTATGGTTCAATTGTTGACGTTGTGCTGGACATGTCAGCATTTTTCGACGTTATATCAGTATTTTTGAATGTCACATCAGCAATCTGTCGAAATAGGACCAAGCACAATTTTTTTTTAACTGTATCATAACCGAATTTTGAATATTTAGTTGATCAAAGCTCAAAATAAAAAGTTAGCAAACAAAAACAATTCTCCCTACTTAAAAAGTCACTCATAAAAGCTTAAATTTGCAATCAAAATAATGTTTTTATTATAATTTGAGCTTATCTATATCGAGATAATACAATGTGAGTACAACAATATATCAATAAACAGATCCAATTTTGGATTTTAGTCTATTAACTTGTCAAACTTTGGTTTTAGTGCACTAACTTTTAATTTTCGACTATTATGATTTAATTAATGCTGATGTGGTGCTGCACATGTCAGCATTTTCCGGTGTTATATCAGTATTTTCTGGTGCCGTATCAGCAACCCATCGAAATAGGGCCAAACGTAAAAAAAAATATTATATCATAACCAAATTTCGAGTACTTAGTTGATCAAAATTCGAAATAAAAAGTTAGCCGACAAAAAAAATTCTCCCTACTTAAGTCGCTCATAAAAGCTTAAATTTGCAGTCGCAAAATAATGTTTTTTTTTTAATATTGTAATTTGAGCTTATCTATATAGAGAACACAATGTGGGTATCACAATATATCAATAAACAGATGCCTATAAAAATAATTTGTCGTTTTTTGTGTTATACATATACAATCAGCAAAAATTGGTCCACCCACTAGACAATTAATTAAGAGAGAAAATTATAATTTTAATCTGACGCTTAATTTTGTTTATTTACGATTTTGGTCATTTATGTTATCGAATTTAATTTTATACCATTGTTTTTATTTTTTAATGGTAACTTTATTCTTTTTCCGCATGGTATTGATGTGGCGCTGTTACGTCAATGTGTTTAGTGCTACATGAGCATTCCATAAAAAAGAAATACTAAATTTGTAAACAAACGACCATTATTTTTCTATAAAAGATACTTGACAAAGACTCAGTTTTGACAAAATACTCAATTTTGACAAAATAGCATATAAAAATCAAAAAGAGGTATGACAAAAAAAAAATTCACTAATTAATTCGAAGTAATAGGTTATCCATATTTTGAAGAAATCACATTCGATAACATAGGATGACAATGAGTAGGGTATGGGTCGGATTTGATACATTCATCCCCATACTCTTTATTAAATTCATCCTCATACCCATCCCCATACCCATCGGGTATTGAATTTCATCCACATCCCCATACCCATCGGATTACCGAATACTCGTACCCTATCCAAATACCCTATTATCATATACAATTGGATTTTTTCAAATTTAAATTGTTTCAACGAAGTTATGAATATTTAAAAAATTATTTAAATGAACAATAAGAAAAAATATTATTGATAAAATTTTTCAAAGTAAACTTTATAGAAAAAATAAAAAATAGTTTATATTAGTTGAACAAAAGTACGCAATTTAACAAAAATAAATTATTTTTCAATTTTTAAAGTCAAACATGGAATAAACTTACCGATGAAGAAGATGAGAAATTAATGAAAAATAAAAGAGCGATAAAATCTTGAAACGTAAAAGTGAAAGTGAAAGGGAATAGAAAAGAAAAAGTATCGATATATATAAAGAGAAAAGGAAAAAGTATCGATTTACTTTTGAGAAAATGAATCTTTAATATAAATAAATATAATTACTATACACACACACACACACACACACACACACACATATATATATATATATATATATATATATATTAATTTAAAAGGGTATTCAGGTCGAGCGTAGGTCGAATTATATCAAACCGCCTCCATACCCGAACCCGAAAATCCCCATACCCGATACCCAATTATTTAACCGAGTCTAAAAATTTCTTCTATACCTTCTTCTATTCGGGTCGGGTATCGTATCCTACAACGGGTTCGGAGGAAATTGCTATCCCTAGATACACATATTATCCAAAAAACGTGTAATTAAATTAATCAAGGGACAATCCATTGAAAATGCTCGTCGGATTTTCATGCAGTTGAGGAGGTATCGATCAAGCATATGTCTTGTTTATAAACATTTATATAGTATATTTTTTTGATTTATATATTGAAGGGAAATATATTTTCCTTATTTAATTGATACAATTTCTTATCTTAAATGATTTCCTTAATAATATATTTCCTTGTGGATTTGATTGAGTATAATATTTAATTATGGTTTTGCCTTTCTAGATAGTTAAGATTTTACTGTGATATAATATCTTCCTTGAATTTATTTTCCTATTGATAATATTATGTGCAATATTGGGTTTTACATTTCTAGATATTATCTTTGTGATAAATATCTTCAAGATATAATATTTATGATAATGATTTACATGATATGGTATTATTGATTTGTTTCTAATAGAATTCTTGTTTACCATGTCTTATAGATTTCTTTATGGAAGATAAATTTTAGGAGAGATGAAAGCTATATAGAAGAGGTGATCAACGTGATGTGACAGTGGGTGAATAGAGAGAAGATTGTAGAGAGAGAGACTAAGAGAAATTCATAGAGTTTTAGTGGAGGAGTTTTTCGTGGAAAGTTTTCGTGAAGAGTTTTCACGTGAGAAGATTTTCGTGGGAGTTCTTCGTGGTGGTCTTTTCTCTCGGTCAAATATTCACTCACATGTGCACGTTCAGAATTTCAGAGAAAACTTTATTCAAGAGACGTTGCTGTGCTGGTTTACGTGTTGCCCTGAATGTTGTCAACATCTATAGACAACATCCGTAACGATGTTGGCTGAAGATCGTGTTTAGCTGCTCGTGTTTTTAGGGATCTCGTTTTTGCTTTCTTATTCATGTTTTAATATTGTTGGTTGTTTTTAGAAAGCTTTATTTCCTCAACTTGTTGAGGAAATTGATTTTTGTCATAATCACTAGTATTAGATTTTTTGTAAACAATTGATTTTTCTAGTGATTAATTTTTGTCATAAGGCACCGCACAAGTATTTATACTTGTGCATATTTAATAGTGTCCATCTATTTGTTTCAAGTCAATTTGTGTTATAAAAGTTAATTTTCCGCTGCATGTAGATGTTGTCCGAGATGTTGTAACATCTGGCACAACATTTAATTCTGACAAAACACAAATTCTCCTTTTTACATCATATTCTGATATTCTCATTATTTATTAATATCTCTCGGACAAAATAATCCTTACAAGTGGTATCAGAGCCAACTCTTGATATACTAAGTGCTGATTCTGGTTTTTGTTTTGTTTTGACAGAAATATTTAATGGACACATCACTTGCAAACGGAGCACTTCGACCACCAGCTCCTAAACCTCCTGTCCAACAATAGTTTCGACCAAGGAATGAAGAAAAACGCTGGTTGCAAGTAAATCCTTCAGGTGTTGCCCTAGGTGTTGCCACTTCTGGCCGCAACATCTGCAAAAATTCAGTATGTTTGAACTCCACAACTTCTGGAAATTTGAGTGGAGATGATGGATCAGAGGCTGATTATGAAGAACTCACTCTTGAGGGTGTACAAACGCTTTATGAAGAGTTATTTGAAGATTGGACCAAAAGAAACAAGTTGAACTCAAGTCTTGTGAAGGAGAACACTGATCTAAAAGCCGTAGTTGCCAAACTTGAGGTAATTTTGAGCAAAAAAGATTTTGAACTTGGTAAGACCAAAGAAGAACTTCAAAAGGCAATTGAAACCTTGTCCAAGTTCAATTCAAGCACATCCAAGCTTGATTCCATACTTTTGATGGGAAGAGATGACAAAAAAGGCTTAGGCTTCAAAGACAGTGTACATGAAACTAATGAATCTTCAAAATCCACTGTTTTTGTGAAGGGAAAGACTGAAACACTCACACCATCACAGCTTATGCCTTCAATGAAAATCTCTCCACCAAAAAGACAACATACTACACATGTCCCTAAGAGAAGAAAACGAAGGTATGTATGTCATTATTGCTTTAAGCCTGGTCATATCAGGCCCTACTGTTTTAAACTCAGGGATGATCGCATGAATCAAAAGTCGAGTCAGATGTTGCCCCAAATGTTGTCCAACACTTTCCGCAACACCTCCCACCATCGATCTACAGTAAGAAAAATTTGGGTACCAAAGGTAAAAACTCACTGTAAAGTTGTCTATACTTCGTTGAAAACTAATACTGCAGGTCATTGGTACTTTGATAGTGGAAGCTCAAGCCACATGACGGGATTACGAGAATATCTCACCGATTATGTTGAGCAAAAATGTGGTAGAGTGACATATGGAGGGGGAGCTAAAGGAAAAATTGTTGGAAAGGGTACTTTGAATGTTGAAGGACTACCAAAGCTCTACAATGTGCTTCATGTTGAAGGATTAAATTCAAATTTGATAAGCATAAGCCAATTGTGTGATGATAATTTGCATGTCAAGTTTGATAAACATACTTGTGAAGTTTTTGATGAAACTAACTTGTGCATTATGACAGGTACAAGGTCTTCGGACAATTTTTACCAAATAGGTGAAGAACTTTCATGCAAACATGCAGAAGTTAGTAAACTCGACCTATGGCATCAAAAACTTGGACATGCTAGTTTCAAAACCCTGAAGAATTTGAGTAAGTACGATGCTGTACGAGGTATGCCTAACCTATCATTTAGTACACCATATCTTTGTGGAGACTGTCAAAAGGGTAAGAAAACTCGCGTGTCTCATCACATGTTGCCCCACTTTGGGACAACACGTTGCCTCGAATTGCTACACATGAATCTTATGGGTCCCGTGGAAGTGGAAAGTTTTGGAGGTAAGAAGTATTCATTTGTTTGTGTTGATGATTTCTCACAGTTTTCATGGATAAGTTTTATTAGGGAGAAATCAGACACTTTCAATGTCTTTAAAAAATTGGTCACAAGGATTACAAACATTCATAAATTGAAGGTGAGAAAGATAAGGACTGACCATGGTAAGGAATTTGAAAACTCCTCATTCTCATCTTTTTGTGACAAAAAAGGTATTTCACATGAATTTTAAGCTCCAAAGACACCACAACAAAATAGGATAGCCGAACGTAAGAATAGAACACTTCAAGAAATGGCAAGAGTGATGTTGAATTCAAAGTGTATTTCAAAGCATTTTTGGGCAGAAGCCCTTAACACCGCTTGCCACATTTCAAATAGGGTGTATTTGAGAAGTGGTTCGACTATGACATCGTATGAGATAATTATGGGAAAGAAGCCTAACCTTAAATATTTTCATGTTTTTGGTTGTGTGTGCTATGTTTTGAATGACAGGAATCAACTTGCAAAATTTGACTCAAAGAGTGATAAGTGTGTGTTTTTAGGATATGCCACTAATAGTCGAGCTTACCGCATGTTTAATTTACGAACTAGGACTATTATGGAATCCATTAATGTTGGTTTTGATGACTGTGCAGATTTGAAAAAGAAAACAGCTGCAAATAATGTGGAAGACCTACTGGAAATTCCAATCATAGTGAAAAATGCAGATGTTGCTCCAGATGTTGCTCCAGATGTTGCAACACCTAGCACAACACTTGACGCAGTCAATGAAGCTGAGAACGAAACGAATAACAATGATGACGCAGTAGATGATGGACATAATATTCCAAGTAAAATTCAGAAAAACCATCCATCATCTCAAATAATTGGAAGTATGCATGAAGGTGTCCAAACTCGAAAGAAAGAAAAAGTGGATTACCGAAAGATGGCTGGACTTATTTGCATGAGCTCCATATACTCAGAGCAAGCACCACATGTTTGGTATGACATATTGAGTAATATCTAATGGAAATTGGCTTCAAACGAGGTGAGGTAGACAAAACTCTTTTTATTCAAAAAGTCCAAAGGTGAGATTCTTATTTTTCAAGTCTGTGTTGTTGATATAATCTTTGGTTCCTCATCTCAAAAGCATGCTGATAAGTGCATGTCATCTACATTTGAAATGAGCACGGTTGGTTAATTAAGTTTCTTTCTTGGTTTAAAAATAAAACAAATGCATGATGACATCTTTTTGTGTCTCTTTCAACTGCTGAATCCGAATATGTAATAGCAAGAAGTGGTTGCACTTAAATTTTGTGGATGAACCAAATGGTAGAATATGTGCTTAAGAGTGAAACCTTAGTTGTGTACTGTGATAATTCTAGTGCAATCAATCTTTCAAAAATAAAATCCAGTGCAACACACTAGACCTAAACACATTGACATTAGACATCACTTTATTCGAAATTTAGTAGAAAAATTATTGATTCGGATGGAATTTGTTGATACAAATAACCAATTGACTGACATATTCACAAAAGCATTAGACTTTGAGAGATTCTCCAACCTTAGGAAATCTCTCAGCATGTGTTCTGTTTGATCATTCATAGATGTTGTCTCAGATGTTACAACATCTCGGACAACACCTAACCATGCATGTGCATTTTTAGGACTTAGACATACTACATTGCATTCATACTGTGATATGTTGTGTTGAAACTATGTAGCATAATTTTCTAATGCACTTACAATTCCTTGTTAACTTTTAAATCTTCACACCTATATATGTGAACTTTGTCAAAAAGAACTTGAAGATTGGTCACTTGACTCTAACCAATGTGACAAATCACCTAAGAAAAATTGAAAAGTAAAGTGACGGGTCTGTGATTAGAAGGAAAGATGGAAAAAGCTACCTAAAAGAGCCCAATGAAGGCTGTGCTTTTAGTGTGGGAGCTACCCCTTCTAAAATTAACAAAGAAATAGAAGAAAATGGAAAAAGCTACCTAGAGGAGTCCAATGAAGACTGTTCTTCTAGTGTGGGAGCTACCACTTCTAGGTTAAAAATGTTATTAAGTCGCTGAGTGTGAAGATAATCAAATTTGTTTTCTGCAATTGTGTGTGTTGTCAGGAGATGTTGCCAACATTTGTGACAACACTTCATCTGTGAACATATCTCATTTTTTTTCATGTTTCTATTTATGTTACATTCTGTTATTAGGCATAAATAGGTAATGCATAAACATAACATTGTGAATATTGTTGTGTCACGAGGACATGAGTACTTCAACAGAGAAAATTCGATGAAAATCCAGATTTTACTAAAAATTGAATATGTGTGGTTTCTGATGTTTTAGTGGTGTTAAATCGATGTGGGTTTCGATTCTGGAATTTTTTTTTAAATGATTCTTGACGCAATTATTCAGTAATTTTGGATAGTGATTACTCGTTAAAGCTGATCTTGTCTTCTCTAAGAACTTAGTTTGTGACTATCATCTGGCTATAGAGGTAGATGTCCATTCTAGACAAAAAAGGGGAGAAGATGCGACTCAAACTCAAGGGACTGTCAATTGAAATGATCAAATGATAACATCTATCTGATTCCCTTGCTTGATTTCTTTTTTATTCTGCTTTCCCTGATGTGTTTCTGTTTTAATGAACTGTTAATGATTTTTGCAGGTGTTGTCTCAGGTGTTGCCAACACCACGAACAACATCCGTACTAACCTGATTTTATTCAGGGGGATAAAAAATCTCATATTAAGGGGGAGTTATGTGGGGACCCGGGCTCTAATTCTTTTTCTTGGGATTAAATGGATTGCTATTAAAAACGTGGGTCAAATTTTTGCTTTTTACAATAAATCAAATGTAACTAAACAAACATAATTCTTAGTTTAACTTACAATATAAACATGAAGTACAAGTCTTGTTCTTACAACTAGTGTTCAATACCATCTATAAACAAACGGTAGTACAAGTCTAACAAAAGAACCACTAGTCCTCTGCTGCGCCCGAGATCACCACGCTATCACGATCATCTCTGTCTCGACCCAGATCCTGCCCCACCTGTTGTTATGCACACATACAGACATAACAACAGCCGGAAAACCGGTGAGAACAAATCCCAGTATAAACATGTAACATGCATATAAACAATCAAACATGAAACATGCTGATATGAATGTCATTCATATAAAATCATACAATGTGAATCTAATCATGTCTAGACTCGACTCGACTAGAACTCTAGGGATCCCGTTGTGAATAAGACGTCACTGGCTGTCACCTACCCTACCAATCGAGGTGCTGTACGTCTTATTCCTAGACTTCGGCCTGATATGTATCCGCGTCTACAATAGGGGCGGTGATCTTCCCCTAAGCTGAGATATCGCCGAACATCTAGTAGTCTGCCTGATCTCCAGACTGCCCTATCTTAATGCATGAATACAAAATCTGTAAACAAGCATAATGCAATGCTACACGATCTGTAAACAAAGCATAGCAAGATCTGCATACAAATTCTATAAACAAATCTATAAAAATCATAATCATATCAAGGTATGAACAATAAAACAAGTATGTGATTTTGGTTGGGAAACTCAAATGTGATCTCATTTGAGTCGTGATTCCCCAAACAAAACATGTACTATACCTTTCGTCGTAGAATCGCTGTCACGGTCGCCAATACGAATATCACCTTGTAGCTTGGAGTGAGAGGAGTCCAAATCTATACTTAGATTTTAGTTTGGATAAGAAAATCTTGCACTAATTAACTTTGAATTGAAAGAACCTTTCTTCTCCCTGGAATCTCTCTCTCTCTCGATTTTGCTTCTGAAATGGCAAGGAATAGAGGACAAATGGCTTGTTCTTTGATGTACACGTCTCGCGCATATGCGCGACATCACCCGCGCATATGCGCGAGACCTACTGGTCTCGGCCATGCAGAATTTAACACTTAGATTAATAAAAAAACGAACCAAACGCGAAATAAGGGAATGATTATTAAATAATCATTCCCTTATCATGGCTACCAAACATAGCCTAAAAATACATTTGAAATATATTGATTTGAAATTCATTCATCCAAATATAACTTTAATATTTTTGTACCAAACGTTGGCTTAAATTTGGGCACATAAACAAGAAAATGTGCATATGCGCCACTTTTCTCGCGCATATGCGCCATTGTTACTGGAGGTGTCGCGCATATGCGCCGCTTCTCTCCGCGCATATGCGCCAATGCTACTGTAGATGTCGCGCATATGCGCCACTCTTTCCGCGCATATGCGCCAACTGTTCTGTCCAAATTTTTAAGGTTTTATCCTCTTGTCCATGTATTTCTTATTCTCATCTCACTAAACACTCCTCATTATATATATATATACCTACGCATATATATTCCGAGTATTATGTCGATGAGAACTATTAATCTCGAGCCTTACATTTCTCCCCCTCTAAGAAATGATTTCGTCCTCGAAATCGTAGAAAATTACCAAACATACATGGCAAGTAATATAATCAATACTAAAACTTTACTTACATCATGTAAATAATTCAGGATGTTTCTGTCGCATATTCGCTTCTGTTTCCCAAGTCGCTTCTTCGATGCCATGACGACTCCATTGGACTTTCACTAACGGAATAGTCTTTGTCCTGAGCTTCTTTTCTTTCCGATCCAGAATTTGGATAGGTTGCTCGACATAGCTCAAGTTCTGATCAAGCTCAGCTACGTCAGGTTGAATGACATGAGAAACATCTGGCATATACTTACCCAACATCGATACATGAAAGACATCATGTATCCCAGATAGAGAAGGAGGAAGTGCAAGTCGATAAGCTCGATCGCCAATCTTCTCAAGAATCTCGTAAGGACCAATGTATCGAGGAGATAGTTTCCCGCGTTTGCCAAATCGAACAACGCCTCTGAATGGAGAAATCTTTAAGAATACTCTATCTCCCGCCTCAAATACTAATGGTCTACGTCTGATATTGGCATACTTTGCTTGTCGATCTTGTGCTGTCTTCATCCTCTTCTGAATGAGTTTCACCTTCTCTGTCATGTCACGAATCATATCTGGCCCAAGTTCTGGTACCTCTGAAACGTCATCCCAGTATAGCGGAGATCTGCACTTCTTGCCATACAAAGCTTCAAACGGTGCCATCTCAATACTCGTCTGATAGCTATTATTGTAAGAGAATTCGCAAAGAGGTAGGGACTCTTGCCAACCAATGTCAAAATCTAGCACGACGGCTCTCAACATATCCTCTAATGTCTGGATAGTCCGTTCTGACTAGGGGTGGGAAAAATACCGAAATTACCGAAAAATAATCATACCGTACCGACATTTTTTTAGGTATACCACATTTTTTCGGTATATCGAATTTTTTTTCGGTATCATTATGGTATTGGTGTGAATTTTTTCCATAGAAAAATTTCGGAATTTCGGTAACGGTACCGGTATGAATTTTTTGATATCGTTATTTTTGCTACGGTATACCGAAAATCCACCCCTAGTTCTGACTGTCCGTCTGTCTGAGGATGGTAAGCAGTACTCAGGTGTAATGTCGTACCTAAGGCCTGCTGTAGACTGTGCCAGAAGTGTGAAGTGAATCGTGGATCACGATCTGATACGATAGACTTCGGCACTCCATGCAATCTGACTACCTCTCGAATATAAATCTCCGCCATCTGATCCTGTCTATACGTCATTCTGTATGGGATGAAACATGCAGATTTGGTCAATCTGTCAATAATAACCCAAATCGCATCGCAGCCTCTGGATGATCGTGGTAACTTCGTCACAAAATCCATGGAAATGTGATCCCATTTCCATTCTGGAATGGCTAAACTTTGAAGTAATCCACCAGGCTTCTTCCTCTCGGCTTTCACCTGTTGGCAGTTCAAACACTTAGACACAAATTCGGCAATGTCCGACTTCATTTGCTTCCACCAGAACTGTGTCTTCAAGTCATTGTACATCTTTCTGCCACCCGGATGAATGCTGAACCGACTACAATGTGCCTCTGTCAGAATCTGCTGTCTCAAATCTGCAACATCTGGCACAACTAGACGGTTATTCACGTACAACACATGATCTCGTACCTGATATTCTGATACATGCCCTGATCCGACCATTTGGAATGATCTTTGCACATTCTGATCAGTTCTTTGTGCTTCCTTGATCCTCATAATCAAATTGGGCTCCACTTGGATCGTAAACAGTCGTAGTGGCTTACTATCTGTATCAAATTTTAATCCAGATGTACAGCAATTTTCAACTAACTTGTTAACACCTATCGTCGATAAGGACAAAGAACATACCTTACGACTCAAGGCATCTGCTGCTGCATTTGACTTCCCTGGATAATATTTGATTTCACAGTCAAAGTCTTTCAGAAGATCTAGCCATCTACGCTGCCTCATATTCAGTTCTGATTGAGAGAATAGATAATTTAGGCTCTTGTGATCGGAGAAGATCTCAAATTTCTCGCCGTAGAGATAATGACGCCAAATCTTTAATGCAAATACGATAGCCGCCAATTCCAGATCATGAATGGGGCATCGGATCTCGTGTGGCTTTAATTGTCTCGAGGCGTATGCGATCACATGGCCTCGCTGCATAAGAACACATCCCAAACCTCTATGAGAAGCATCACAATATACAACGAAATCACCCGTACCTGAAGGTATCGTCAGTACTGGAGCACTAGTCAGCCTTTTCTTCAATTCTAGAAAGCTAGACGCGAACTCCTCTGACCAAACAAATGGTGCATTCTTTTGCGTCAATTGAGTTATTGGCTTTGCAATACTGGAGAAATCCTTGATAAATCTTCTATAGTATCCGGCTAGGCCCATGAAACTGCGTATTTCTGGCACAGAAGTCGGTCTCGACCAACTGATCACAGCTTCCACTTTACTCGGATCTACAGAAATACCATCTCCAGAAATGATATGCCCCAAGAATACAACTCGATTCAACCAAAACTCACACTTTGACAATTTAGCATACAGTCGCTCGTTTCTCAACGTCTGCAAAACAATTCTGAGATGCTTTGCATGCTCATTTCTGTTCTTTGAATACACCAAAATATCATCGATGAAAACAATGACAAATTCATTCAGATATTTCTGAAACACTTGGTTCATCAAGCCCATAAATACCGCAGGAGCATTGGTTAAACCAAAAGGCATGACAATAAATTCGTAATGTCCATACCTAGTTCGAAATGCTGTCTTTGGTATATCTACATCTCGAACTCTGAGCTGATGATACCCAGAACGCAAATCAATCTTCGAATACACGGAGGATCCCTGCAACTGATCAAATAAATCATCAATCCTAGGCAAAGGATATTTATTCTTGATCGTTGCCTTGTTCAGTTGCCGGTAGTCTATACACAATCGCATCGAACCGTCTTTCTTTCGCACAAATAGTACCGGAGCGCCCCAAGGAGATACACTAGGTCTGATATATCCCTTGGCCAGAAGATCTTCTAACTGTGCTTTCAGTTCTTTGAGTTCGATGGGTGCCATCCTATACGGAGCTCTCAAAATAGGGACGGTACCTGGTGTAAGATCAATACTGAAATCTACTTCTCGAACCGGAGGTAATCCTGGGATTTCATCTGGAAAAATATCTGGAAATTCCCGCACTACTGGCAGATCTGCCAATGTCGGGCTCGACTTCTGCATATCTACAGCATAAATAAAGAAACCATCCGCTCCTTTCTGCAATAATCTGTTCATAGTAAGAGCCGAAATCAAGGGAATCCGAGATCTGGAACCCTTCCCGTAGAATTTCCACTCGTCTGTCATCTCGGGTCTGAATCTGACAATCTTGTGGAATCAATCCACGGTAGCTCTGTACTTTGTTAGCATGTCAATACCAACTATACAGTCAAAATCAGCTAGACCCAACACTATACAATCTAGGTCAATCTCATGCCCCTCAAACTGTAGAATGCAATGTCTAACCGTAGTTACAGATATCAATCCACTTCCCAACGGAGAATTAATAGACACAACATCTAGCAAAGATTCAACATGCAATGAATGCAGTAATGCAAATCGCTCCGAAATGAATGTATGCGATGCACCTGTATCTATCAAGATATAAGCAGGATAACCATAAAGAGAGCAGTTACCTGCTATAACATCGTCTGGTGCATCTTGTGCTTGCTCTTCGGTCAATGCAAACACTTGAGCCTGTTGCCTCGGAGGTTGACTCACCGTCTGACTACCTCGAGCTCTGGGTTGGGTCTGTGCTGGTGGAGGCTGAAAAGAGTGGACCGATGATGCCTGCCGCTCAAACTGAGGTACGGAACCGGATGCTCTTCCACTCTGGCCTTGCTGTACACCTCTCTGTGGACAGACTTTGGCAAAATGTCCCGGTTGCCTACAAATATTACATCGGCCTGTAACTCCTTGGCACTGTTCAGTCGCATGCCTACCTCCACAAGAATTACAGTAGACACCTGAAGTCCTTGAACCTTGATCAAAACCCGTCTGTCTTGATCCGCTGGAGCTTGACGAACTGCTCCCAGGTCGCTTAAACTGTTTCCCCTTCGCCTTCAGCTGTTCTTTGCGTCCACTACTACTACCACCACTTTCGAATCGAAGAGGAGGAACTTGGGATGGAGGTAGTGGCGGTCTCGGACTCGGTGCAACATAAGGAGCACTCCGTTGCCTAAGCAATCCTGCTTCATCTCCTTTGGCACGATTCAATGCATCCGAGAAATTATCGGGTCTCCCAGTATTGACCAACGTAAAGATATCTGGATTCAGGCCATTTATAAACTGATCTGCCATGGCCTCATCATTCCCTGAAACATGAGGTGTAAAACGAAGCAAAGAAGAGAATTTGGCAACGTATTCCTCAATGTTTAATTGCCCTTGCCTCAGATTGGCAAATTCAGCACCTTTGTCTTTACGGTAGGAGATAGGAAAGAACCTTAAATAGAACTCCGTCTTGAATCCCTTCCAAGTAATCTCGGTACCCCGCTGCTTTAAAGCTCTCTTAATGTTCAACCACCAATTCTTGGCTATATCTTGCAATTGATGGCCAATTAGCTTTATTCTCTTCTCGTCACTATACTCCAAAGAGTCGAATAACATTTCAATGTCCTCAAGCCAACTTTCGCACTCGATGGCATTCTCGGTACCTTTTAAGGTGGGAGGTCGAAAGGATTGGAATCGCTTCAGCAACGTCTCCATAGGGGTCGCTGTAACATCCATAGGATCTCCGGATGTGCTCCCCTGTTCTGGCGCTGCTGGTCGTAGAGGTACGGCTGCTCTTCTAGGTGGCATATCTAGTAATCCAAAGGATTAGTATACAATATATACAACTGTCTCAGCCATCCTCTAGTCAGTTACCTCTGATCTAGAATCAGTTCTGATTCAGTTTATCACATGCTGAAAGAAATCAAACACAAACAACATGTAATAGGAAAGCAATAATCATGCTAGCACATCATAAGCAAGGAAGAAGACTCGATCTACCCCGCTCATTCTATCCTATCTCAGTCTAAAGGAACTCTCTGCTCTGATACCACCTGTTGTGGGGACCCGGGCTCTAATTCTTTTTCTTGGGATTAAATGGATTGCTATTAAAAACGTGGGTCAAATTTTTGCTTTTTACAATAAATCAAATGTAACTAAACAAACATAATTCTTAGTTTAACTTACAATATAAACATGAAGTACAAGTCTTGTTCTTACAACTAGTGTTCAATACCATCTATAAACAAACGGTAGTACAAGTCTAACAAAAGAACCACTAGTCCTCTGCTGCGCCCGAGATCACCACGCTATCACGATCATCTCTGTCTCGACCCAGATCCTGCCCCACCTGTTGTTATGCACACATACAGACATAACAACAGCCGGAAAACCGGTGAGAACAAATCCCAGTATAAACATGTAACATGCATATAAACAATCAAACATGAAACATGCTGATATGAATGTCATTCATATAAAATCATACAATGTGAATCTAATCATGTCTAGACTCGACTCGACTAGAACTCTAGGGATCCCGTTGTGAATAAGACGTCACTGGCTGTCACCTACCCTACCAATCGAGGTGCTGTACGTCTTATTCCTAGACTTCGGCCTGATCTGTATCCGCGTCTACAATAGGGGCGGTGATCTTCCCCTAAGCTGAGATATCGCCGAACATCTAGTAGTCTGCCTGATCTCCAGACTGCCCTATCTTAATGCATGAATACAAAATCTGTAAACAAGCATAATGCAATGCTACACGATCTGTAAACAAAGCATAGCAAGATCTGCATACAAATTCTATAAACAAATCTATAACAATCATAATCATATCAAGGTATGAACAATAAAACAAGTATGTGATTTTGGTTGGGAAACTCAAATGTGATCTCATTTGAGTCGTGATTCCCCAAACAAAACATGTACTATACCTTTCGTCGTAGAATCGCTGTCACGGTCGCCAATACGAATATCACCTTGTAGCTTGGAGTGAGAGGAGTCCAAATCTATACTTAGATTTTAGTTTGGATAAGAAAATCTTGCACTAATTAACTTTGAATTGAAAGAACCTTTCTTCTCCCTGGAATCTCTCTCTCTCCCGATTTTGCTTCTGAAATGGCAAGGAATAGAGACAACTCTATATATATCTTGCATGGTTGAGGACAAATGGCTTGTTCTTTGATGTACACGTCTCGCGCATATGCGCGACATCACCCGCGCATATGCGCGAGACCTACTGGTCTCGGCCATGCAGAATTTAACACTTCGCGCATATGCGCCACTTTTCTCGCGCATATGCGCCATTGTTACTGGAGGTGTCGCGCATATGCGCCGCTTCTCTCCGCGCATATGCGCCAATGCTACTGTAGATGTCGCGCATATGCGCCACTCTTTCCGCGCATATGCGCCAACTGTTCTGTCCAAATTTTTAAGGTTTTCTCCTCTTGTCCATGTATTTCTTATTCTCATCTCACTAAACACTCCTCATTATATATATATACCTACGCATATATATTCCGAGTATTATGTCGATGAGAACTATTAATCTCGAGCCTTACAAGTTAACTGGAGATTAACTGAGAAATTGAGTTTGATTTGATTTTGTCTAGAAAGGCAAAAAGGGGGAGATTGAAGGGAAATATATTTTCCTTATTTAATTGATACAATTTCTTATCTTAAATGATTTCCTTAATAATATATTTCCTTGTGGATTTGATTGAGTATAATATTTAATTATGGTTTTGCCTTTATAGATAGTTAAGATTTTACTGTGATATAATATCTTCCTTGAATTTATTTTCCTATTGATAATATTATGTGCAATATTGGGTTTTACATTTCTAGATATTATCTTTGTGATAAATATCATCAAGATATAATATTTATGATAATGATTTACATGATATGGTATTATTGATTTGTTTCTAATAGAATTCTTGTTTACCATATCTTATAGATTTCTTTATGGAAGATAAATTTTAGGAGAGATGAAAGCTATATAGAAGAGGTGATCAACGTGATGTGACAGTGGGTGAATAGAGAGAAGATTGTAGAGAGAGAGACTAAGAGAAATTCATAGAGTTTTAGTGGAGGAGTTTTTCGTGGAAAGTTTTCGTGAAGAGTTTTCACGTGAGAAGATTTTCGTGGGAGTTCTTCGTGGTGGTCTTTTCTCTCGGTCAAATATTCACTCACATGTGCACGTTCAGAATTTCAGAGAAAACTTTATTCAAGAGACGTTGCTGTGCTGGTTTACGTGTTGCCCTGAATGTTGCCAACATCTACAGACAACATCCGTAACGATGTTGGCTGAAGATCGTGTTTAGCTGCTCGTGTTTTTAGGGATCTCGTTTTTGCTTTCTTATTCATGTTTTAATATTGTTGGTTGTTTTTAGAAAGCTTTATTTCCTCAACTTATTGAGGAAATTGATTTTTGTCATAATCACTAGTGTTAGATTTTTTGTAAACAATTGATTTTTCTAGTGATTAATTTTTGCCATAAGGCACCGCACCCGCACAAGTATTTATACTTGTGCATATTTAATAGTGTCCATCTATTTGTTTCAAGTCAATTTGTGTTATAAAAGTTAATTTTCCGCTGCATGTAGATGTTGTCCGAGATGTTGTAACATCTGGCACAACATTTAATTCTGACAAAACACAAATTCTCCTTTTTACATCATATTCTGATATTCTCATTATTTATTAATATCTGTCGGACAAAATAATACTTACATATATAATTCTATCTTATGTAATTAAGTTGAGGTAAAAAGACAAAACTATATAATAATTGCTAGATGTAATTAATATGTAACCATCAATTAAGAATAATAAATCGAATTTATATCTACGATAAGCGTAACTACGTTATTCCTATCACCATTTCCATTATTTTTTGTACTTGTAAAAAACAGAAACTTTTCAAAAAAATATCACTAAATTTCCACATAATCATAAAATTGGGTCATATTTATATATAATTGCAAGCTCGACACTTAGATATTAAGTTTCATGATGTTAAACTCAACCACCTGATTTAGCTAATCTACTAGGATAGATCAAAGTCAGTATTTTATGTTAAACTTTTTTAGTGTAACATTTTTTTTTGTGCACATCTAATTATCGAAAATCAATAAATCTCACGTCACGATACCCCGTGCATAAAATAATAGTACCGTAAGAAATTTTAGTTATAGTTAGCGTGCAGTACAATTATTCAACTCATAAATAAGAAATCCATGCACGTGTGCAAGTGACAAACCCCTAATTAATGTGGACAAGATCTTGTACACACAACTTACAACAATACCAAAATTTTCATCTTATGATCCTCATAGAGTTGAAAAGAAGCCACAATTTTTTCATCTTATGATCCTCACGGAGTTGAAAAGAGACCTGTTGGGTGCAATAATTGTCCTTGTTTGGTAGAGCGATCGAGCCATGGTGCTTGTACTGCTGTGCGGTTTAAAAGATTTGAGTTGCACCATTACCACTAGCTATAGCTTTTGGTAAAGCGGTAAGCACTCGGTCCTACAAGACCACAATATAATTATACTCATCTAATAGAACTATAGTAGTTTCTTGTAAAATTGTAACTATAAATTTTATATTATAGTGGAAACAACTTAAAGAGTTTATGTGAGGATTATCCAATGAATTTGTTTGACGAGCACATATGTGTACAAATATACTTACATGTGTGAGGATTAAATTTGAAAATAATGCAACATAAATAGGTGTGAGACCCCTCGCCTCCATGATATTGTAATCGCCAAGTAATGATGATTAATGAGTAATAATGGAGACTAAAAGCTGCATTATGTCATTTATTTGGTTGAATAATGTCTTTTAAGATGAAGTTAATGACCATGAATACGTGCCTTTAAGAGGAGGTTAATGTCCATGAATAAGTATCTTTAAAAGGAAGTTAATGACTATAAATAGGGACATTTCAGGTGAGATAAATGACCATGAATTGACTGACCCTTTACCTTACCATTGGAGGCCTATATATAGAGATCCACAACATGCAAGAAAATCACATCCAAATCACACCGAAATTTCAAGAAAGAGTGTTGCCAAGTTATCGAGTCAAAAATCTGTCAAATTCAAGTAACATAGGCTTTCCGCTTAGGCGATCGATTAGAGAAAATTCTAGCAATTTTTTCAAGTGTTTGGAGCATATTTATGTAAGTGAGCTTTCCGTTTTGATGGGAGATATATGTTTTAAAATCAACTAGCATATATGTATTATATGTTTTTAAAATATGATTTTTGAAATCTATATTTCTGAAACACTGGAACTTTGTGAACTAATGATATGAATATATATTTTTGAAAATTCCATATTCTTGATTCCTGGCCTCAGTGCTTAGATGATAGAACATATAAGGGACTGATATCAGTTAGCCATGAAATTCATAATTTAATCCGTGCATAATGATACATGTTTATTCTTGAAAAATAAGATTTTTTTTGTATATATATGCTATTATTGTTTTGTTGAAAAAAATAATTTTTAAAGACTGGGAGGAATTCTCTTGCTTATTGAGTGACGACCATATCACTCACCCGCTCTCAAATAAAAATAAAGACCAGTTAAAGGATGAAGAACAAACCCAATTATGGTGATGATAAGATAAGAGAAGAGCACAACCAATGTTTGAGTTTCATTTTCGTTATTAGTTTATTCAATTTGTATTCTTCCGTACCATAGTTAATGTTATACATTCCGTAGATGTGATATATTATGTGATTGTTTTGAAGTTGTAAAGATAATATTTATTCTGGTTTGAAAATTCTGTACTTCTGAGCCTTACTGTTTTGCAACTATGTGATTGTAAGATAACGTCGTTGTCATACGTCCCGATATCGAGGTGTGATAATAGGGGTTTATTTCATCCTACCTATGCGGGCATTGCCCCCATGATAGGATGGATGGTCAAGATTTGTCCATGCATATGTAGGACCCACTTTTTTTTTTTGAAATTGTATGTTTGGCAAGATCTTGGCCATCCATCCTCTCATGGAAGCAATGCCCACATGGGTAGGATCTCATTAACCGATAATAGGGATATAGTGAGCAAGCCAATGTCATTCTTATTAGAAGGCTAGCCAATTACGAACAAATTTAGAGATCACGGTGCTAATAAGTGTATTTTACTATTGTCACCCAATATGAAGCAATATTCTACATAAATTATATAGCAAACTCAAAGTCTTTTATGCGAAAATGTGTACATACATATATGGAATGCCAAAATAGGCATGCTTAATTCAATTTAGCTCTGCTCATGCATAACTTAAGCAAGACAAAAACTTATGTGAGACGGTCTCACATGTCGTATTTTGTGAGACAGATCTTTTATTTGGGTCATTCATGAAAAAATATTAATTTTTATGCTAATAATATTACTTTTTATTGTGAATAATCGGTAGGGTTGAGCCGTCTCACAGATATAATTTCGTGAGATCGTCTCATAAGAGACCAACTCCTTGAGCAAGATAACATTTTGTTCTTCTTCCTATACAAAAGCTCTACCAAAATTTATTGCTTGGGGTTGTGCGGGAAATAGAATTAAATTCTATATAAAATTTTATGTCAAAAAATAAAAATAAAAATTCATTATAAAAATATCCTCCTTTTTCTTTTTCCTTTTCTTTTTCTTCTTTTTATATAATGATCATTACTTTCTAAAGTAAAAGTGTTAAAAAGTACCATGCGCGTGTGCAATTGATTTAAAGTCGTGATTTGTACTCATAATAAGAAGATGGCAGATATAATTATGCTGTCTCTATTCTTGAAACTAATATTCCCACAATAGGTATCATAAAATTGACAACCATTTGCCAATTATGAATTATCGAAAATTCTTAAATTTTTCCTCACTTTGTAAAATTATTTAAATTTATGTCCTATAAATTTTAAAAACCATTCTATATATTAATATTAGGCTATATTGTGATTTTCGTCATATATCTTTTTCCTTATACAATTGTATTTTCAAAATTGAGTTTAATTTTGTATTTTCTATATTTTGGCAATTTCGAATATTTTTCATTGAAAGTGCTGATGTGAGGAATACATCAACATCAAGCCAGCGCTTCGTCGGTGACATATTAATACCACGTCGAGAAAAGAACCAAAATTACAAATTAAAAACACAAAGATAGCAGACTAAGACTGAAATTTGACAAAATAGATCTATGACAAAAATCAGAAATATGTCAACATACAAGGCCAAAATTATTAATTTTTCATAATATTATGGAGAAAATCTCCTGTAACATTTTTGTCTACAATCTGTATACCACCAATAGAAATTTATCACGTGTATTGCTTATAAATTTTTTTAAAAAAATTTATAACTCATTAATTATAATGAGTTACAAATTTTTTTTAAAAAATTTATAACTCATTAATTAAGAATGTTACAAAAAATGATATAAAAATTTATAACTCATTAATTAAGAATGTTACAAAAAATGATATAAAAATTTATAACTCATTAATTAAGAATGTTACAAAAAATGATATATTGGCGTAATATTTGAACAACATATCGAAAATTTTGTGTTTGATTTTATTTCATTCAACACAAACATTTTATATCTAGGCTTTTACAAAATTTGTTTTGGGCTAGACCCGACTCGAATTCATTAACCCGCAGTATTCTATAGCCCAATAACAACTGGAATTTGAAGTTGGGCTCAGCCCGTAGTGCGCACAGAATCTGAAAATGCAATTTTGACCCAACTTTTCGATTTCTGTTACTTGGATTCTCATTCTTCTGCTTCTTTCAAATCGATCGGTTCCCTAGAATGAACAGGTACGAAACTAATGTTTCTGTGATTTTTTCGATCAATTAGCTATTTGGTATGTCGAATTATTTGCTTCTAATTTTTTTTTTCCGGATTATATTATTTTGAATTTATGATTATCCATGTTGGGGTTGTATCAGATATTCAATGAAGTAAATTTGGTGAACCATGCTTAGTTTCAGGGATTATTCTTCACCGGTTCTTTTGAAATTTCAGGCTACATTTAAATGGTTTTTGATTTTTTTTTTGCTCCGAGTTTCTTTGATGCTGTGTTCTGCATTTTAAGATATTAATGGGTGACAAGAACTGGCGAAATTAGCTTCTTCTGGTGTAGAAAATGAAAGAGGTTGCTAGGGGTGTGCAACGGTCGGTTTGGTTTGGTTTTAATAAACTTCGGTTTGGTTTTTCGGTTTACGGTTTTTCGAATGCTTAATCCTAAACCAAACCATTTTAATTCGGTCCGGTTTGGTTCTTTTGTATTACGGTTTGGTTATTACGGTCGGTTATTACGGTTTATGTAATAAATTTAGTTATAAATGAAGTTGTATGCTATAAATTTTAAAAAAATATAATAAAAAACTACAATCAAATTTGTTTGATTATCTTACAAAAACAAAAATAAAGTAATAAAAAACAGACATAGCTATCATTCGTGTTACCAATTTGTCAAGTATCTCACAAACATCAAAATAATAAAAATTACAGCTATGACAATTATAAGCAATTTGGAATTTGGATATGTTGATAGTGAATAATTCCAACACTGGATTTATCAACTTCTGCAACAAAAATTCTCATGTATATGGAAATTAAATTATCAACCCATTATATGCATACTCCCGTTTTTTTTCATCACAATTAATGAGTCAATGACAAAAGGCATATTATCGAACAACATGTATGCATACTTGAATCTTGTCCAAACACCCACTTTTTCCCAACAGAGAAAACCCCATAAACCAGAAAATTAAAAATGGGAAAACCCATAATCACTCAATCTACGGTAAAAAAAAGTAAGAAAATAATTTTATCATAAACAAATACCATGCACAATATATAGATTAGAGAGCAGAGAACTACCAAAGCAACACATATTTCTTCTTCTCCAATCTACTTGTGTTGTTGGTTTATTGAAAAGAGAATGTGTGAAGCAAGGCACAAGCACAATAATTCAACAAAGGTTTGCGACTGTCCGGTTGAAATTTTGAATGTCAAAACCTAAATAAATAAATTAATTAATTATTTACTTAATTTTAAGTTTTATTTTTAATTTTTAAGTTGGGACATTTTTGGAGTACAATATAATAAAAAAAACAAATAATTCTCATATATTCGGTTTTTCGGTTATTTCGGTTTTTTTTTTAAAAAAAACCGAAAAACGAACCGGAAAACCGAAAATGCGTAATATAGAAACCGAAACCGGTCAAATAACCGAGAAAACCGAATTTTACGGTTCGGCCGGTTTTTTCGGTTTTAACCGAAATTTGAACACCCCTAGAGGTTGCGCCTGAATGTGAACTGTATTGGAGCCATGGTTTTGAGATGAAATTTGATATTGTTGTTACTTTAGAATGTATCTTGGTGCTTATGGAGCTGATTGTTTTTTCCCTTCTTGTTTGCTTGGCTTTTTTTATTAATTTAAATTGAAAACAATTTGTAGATCATAATCATAAATTTTAAGAGCGAAGATTTTGTTTTGTTTTCGATTAACCGATTTCCGTGGATGCAATATGAGTATACATTAAGTGTTTGTTTTTCAAATTTATCTCTTTGGGTCTTGTTTGTCTACCTATTCTTGTGTTTTAATGTCACAAATATGTTTTTCGGTTTTAGGAAACTTGGACCTTGAATATTCATTAAGTTGGGGACATTTTACAAAATAGTCCTTGTCAAATTTGAATAATAAAAATTACTTCCGTCTTACTAAAAACTTGTCATCATATGCTTAGGATCATGTCTATTTTTACAAATGGAGGTCATTATTTTAAAACTTATGCTTGACTAGGGCTCTTTGTGTCAATTCCCCTATTAAGTTGTCTCTCTCCATATGTTAGTGAATTTCAATTCCATATGATCATTGAAGTTACCAGACATTATGAGTATAAATAAACAAACTCGATGTTTGGATCTTTCTTGAATGTTTTCTATTTGGTGTTTGGACAAGGATAACTACATGCAGAGTGGCATTCAATACCCATGTCTTGAAATTTGCACAGAGAACTCTATGCAGCGGTGCAGGTGTAAAGTTGCCTGGTTCTGACAGTGATCAAGTTAGTCTCGTCTTTACTTTACCTTTCTCTATGATATTTTTTCAACTTCCAGTACTTTCAGACAGGAGGCGAGTCTTTGAATCATTTTTGGGTATTGCATTTTGTGATTCTTGCCATTACAATTGTTGTTCTCATTTTACGCTATAACTTTCAATATGTTTCCATGTAATTTCTCCTCCTCGAGCTTTAAGATTCATGGTTTTTTATATAACTGCTTATCATCTGATACTATTTTCTTGAATGAGATGATGAAACTCATTTTGTTAAGTCAATTTAAAGGTGCCTTTGAAGAGTGGAGGGTAAAATAATAACGGGATTCCTATTTTTCTTGATTCTTCATAAATATATTACTGTATGGTGCTTCATATTGTAAGTCAGAATTCTTTCTGATCAGTATTAAAATTAGAAAATAGAAATTCACAATATACAAAACGAGGGAAAGGATCAGAAAATCCTCGGGGACTAATGGCGAATTTTTTTGTTAGCAAATACCTTTGTTTAATTTTCTAGTTTTCAGTTATTAAACTATTTAGGAATACGGTAGCTTTTGTGAACATTGAGCAGTTCTACTTCCCCCTTTTCTTCTGAAGTGTTTTTCCTTCCTTAATTTTTTTTTTTTGCTCATCATGTTCTGATGTGCCTACTCGTGCTTGGGGACAATAGTAGACTTACCACTTACAAAGTTTCATTTTTTGGAGAACAATACTCCTTTAAAAATCTTTGGAGTTGGATGGAGCACCACTACTTTTTGGCGTAATGTAGATGTTTTATGTACTATGGATACCATTCTATACCGTTTCTCCAACTTCTGAAGTTTCCTACATAAATTAATTGGTGTTCTTCTTTGTTTTTGAGCCCTAACCTTTAACTTTTTTGGTTTTGTATACACTGATCACTTGCCATTAATTGTGAAGATTTGTTACTCCTTCAAAATAATTTTTAAGCTTTTATTTTTTCGGGTCTTCTTGTGTCTTAGGTTTCATCAGCATTAAATAGTGATGTGAATTCTCATAGGCTTTTTTACCCTATTTGAAGTGTTTTTTCACAAAAGTAACTCTTTAATTGTTGTCTATAACAAGGAGCTTGCAGACAAACAGAAATTTTCTAGAGATGATCGTGTGTATGATGTTGCTATTGTTGGAGGTGGCATGGTCGGCATGGCTCTGGCATGTTCTCTGGGTATGTGCCATTTTATTAATACTGCTGCAATCACAGGATTTGGGTTATTATTTTCTCATCATGTTAATCTTGCTGGTGTTTTGAGATTTTCTTATGGCCTTTAATGTTCACATACTGAACTTAGATGAAAAATCTTGATTTTTACTTTATTAAGTATTCAAGTATGACTTTTAGGCACCTTGTGTGGGGCTCACTGACATGCTATTATAAATAAGGAATTTAGTTTACCTGATTCGGGTCTATAAACTTGAATGACCTTTTTTTCCAAAATAAAAAGCATCAACACGATACATATACATTGACAAATAATGCCATGTACAATTCGTCTCATATGTTTGATAACACAATCTTATATAGAAATATCTCTCTAATAGCTACCATCACAAAATATAATCAAAAGTGTAGCTACATCTCAACCTAGCTCCACAAGTTGTCCTCTGTCTCCTTTAAATTTGACTCGAATGCATGTAAAATCAAAACTTAAGAAGGTGTGCTAAATACAGTAAACTCAAGTATAAAAGAGACAAAGTAGTTTAGTTAGCCATAAATCAAACGTAAAGCTTATGTCGTGGCAAAGAACACTCTTTGATAGCACTACCTCTTTAATAAATCCAACAACTAAATGAATATAAACCATCACCAGGATACAATTCGTGTCTTTAACTATGCATACCGAAATACGATACAAACACCTGTGATTGGAATACCAGTGGGCCTTAATGCTCATCAGCTTCTATTAACCTGAGGCCAGGAAATTTAGTTTACCATATCGCGGCTATAACTATCATCAACTAGTGGAATGCCACCGGGGCTGGGAAACCAAAGCTATTGGAATACCATAAAATCATAACTATAATATCTATTGGCCACGTGCTCCAACTTTCCAAACCTGTTTTTTGAGCTTTGACATTGGCAGTGTGCTCCAATTTCAAGTTAGAACTTTGCACTTGTCATGAAGCTATATATATTTTGTTAAAATGCATGTGCATTTGAAAAGGAGCTTAAAGTTATTTACTCTTCTTTATGTGACTTCCACTTTAAAAAATTGTGAAGTCTATACTTTGCAATTATGAAACCTTGTTGGTCGTTTATTTTATTCTTGAGACTGAAGACATCTTTATTTTACCATTTTTCCTCGCTGATCTCTGTTGCATATTGGAGAAGAATGATTTTATAAGTTTTGATGCATGCTTACCAATTTCATATTAAAAAGTAAATGTTTTATGTGCAGTTGAATCATATATGAATATCTTACACATTCTTGCAGCAAGCTCGCCATTGACGAAGCAACTACATATTGCTATAATTGATAGCAATCCTATTTTACTGAGTAAAGATTACATAGAGAAAGAGGATCCTCCAGATTCAAGGGTTAGTACAGTAACCCCGACAACTATAGAGTATTTCAAAGGTAATACTTCTCAATTCCTATATCTCTTGTATAATTTTGAAATCTAAGAGGAAGTGCAACAATTAACTTAGAAAATAAAAGCAACATCATGTAAGTGATAAGGAACTTGTTTGTTGTGATATATGCTACTAAGTCTCGGAAAGTTGAAGATATGCTGGGCGAAATGTTCCTCTAAATGCTACATAAAGAATCGGTAATTTACTTTGGCTTCAACCTGTTTATGTTAGTGGCACAATCTAATCTGAATGCATGATGATTAGTTTATTTTTAAGTGCATGTGATGTTTCGGTTTACTTTTACTTTTTTGGTTGTACCATCCTTTGGAAGCATATGATGGCGCATTTACTTGAAGCCTGTCTGTTTCTATGTTTGGCTGAATTTAAACTGTCACAAATATGTTAGGAAGATGGTGATCTGTCTTCTAAAAATCTGCAGATAAAACCAATATTACAATGTTTCTTTGTCTTGAAACCTACACTGGCATTTCTTGATTATCCAGGAGTAACTCCTTTCGAAGATTTATACCTGATTATTAAGTTACATCTGATTTCACCTTTGTATTCCTAGCGATGAATTAATGGTTTGTTAGGCAACATATTTGAGATTTCCTTTTTTTCGGTACGTTCACCCTTATGCAAACCAACACTTATGGTTTTTCCATTGAAACTCAATTTTGCATCAATTTCCTATGCTGCAAGTCATTGTTTCTTTGTTAGGTTAATATTTTATTTTGCGCTCCTCAAATTAAAAATAAACATCCATCTCAAAACTTTAATGACAGTGAGTCGTTGTATGGATTGATGATGTTATAACATCCAAAAATAAAAAACCAAACTGATGAGTAGGAGAAGCCTGGTGGGTCAGTATAAAGGGAAAACCTTCCATTTACACAGTTCTAGAGAATTTTGGCTCAGACTTATTTATTTTTCTTGGGTTATATATGGGAAGTTGTGGCAAGGTTTCTTAATGAACTATGCAAGTATGATATCTGTTCTTTTCAGATATTGGGGCCTGGCAATATATTGAACAGCATCGACATGCCTATTTTGATAAGATGCAGGTAATGGCATTGTCGATCTTATATGTTGTCCATATGATTGGTTTGATCTACTCCTTAATGTCTCACACCTCGCTCTTCGGGGCGTGGTAAGTTGATGCTATTATGCATGAATATATTGATTGAAAAACGGGTCTAGGAATTTAAATGGGGAATTGTCTTTTTTGGAAGTGGTTGAAGTTTGCATTTAAGAAAAATCACATAAAAGTTTATTTTCTTTCATATGTTGGGGTGTTAGCCCCTGTCAGCCTTGAGCATGCCGTGCTTAGGGAGCAGGATTATTGTTGCACCTTATATGATTCTGTCTACCCCTTGCTTTCTCTCGGCTTTTTTTCCTTGAAATGAAGCATTTACCTCCAACTTTGTAATTTCTGAAACATGGATTGATGACACTATCAATTCCGCTTAGCATATAAAACACACATGTCTAGTCCTCAAATATGACCTTTGTGAAGCACGTAGTTATTTCCAAATTCCATCTATCTACCTTTTTACTCCCATAAAAGGATCAGTTTCAATCTTTTTGTTAATTAGAAACCAAGGTTGTAAATGGCGGGAGGCGGTGGCGGGGCGGTCGGTGACCGCCTACCGCCTTGGCCGCCCAGGCGGTGCCTAGGCGGTTGGATTTTTTAAGTAATTTTTTATAGATAATCATGCAATATTATCATTTTTATGTAAAATGTGCAATTAAATAATGTTTAAGCACAAAATATAATATCATCTAGATAATGTGCAATTAATAAAGATTCATCATTATATTAATGTTATTATGCTAACGAAGTAATATATTTTTTTTAACAAAAAACGAAGTTTAAATTTTCAAAGTTTCAATCAATTATCCATCATTAGAACAAGTAGTATACTAAACATAACTAATCTTCCAAATCATGTACATATGCACCATCTACTTTATCCATTATCCTCTCATCATCGGACTCAATCAACATTTTCTTCATTCTCCTCCTCCGATGTTTCTAAATATTCATTAAGTTCTCTAATGGGGATGTTCCTTGCACTCCTCCTTGGATGTAGCACTTCATCCGCTCCCGAGGCCTCCACTACCATTCTCCAAGTAAGACCTTTAAATAGTCCTAATATTTAAAATTAGTTGACTTTGACTAGGTTTTTAAAATTGTTGACTAAGTTTTAAAAATTGTTGACTAGGTTTTTAAAATTGTTGACTACTGCCTCGCCCGCCTGCTCGCCGCCTCGCCCGCCTCGAGCGCCTGTTCGCCGCCTCGACCCGCCTCGACACCCCTCAACCCGCCTCGACCCCCGCCTCATGCATAAGCGGTGCGGTCGAGGGCCGCCTACCGCCTAGGCACCGCCTAGGCGGCCGCCTCGACCGTCATTTAGAACACTGTTAGAAACGCAAGATCTCATAAAGGACTCATATCGTTGGCCTTTCGTCGTCGATCTGTTGCCATTATAGAAACCTGAACCTGTGACACCCCAGTTGAGTGGTGTGGAACTTTCTGGCAGTAAGTAAAATGGCATATGCTAAGCATTCAAAATATGAAGTGTCAAACTTCAGGCACAACATTTGGTACTAATCAGAGGTTTCTGGTTGAAGTTTCTCATGAAATCAAACAGTGGCTTACATCCAGTTCTAACCAGCTATCATGTTTACCCTTTTGCACATGTGAAGTCTGGAGTCTTTCCTTTAATTGAGTCTCTTCCACATTTAGCATTTCTACTCTTCAATGCTCAAGCTAACAATATCCTTTTACATTTTAAACACCATTTCGCTTTGATTTTGTTAGAATGTGTTTGGATCAAAAAATTTCAATCCATGATTTCAAATTCTGTTCATCTCTATCTCGTTTCATTTGATCTTTTGTATTGATAATTGTAAATTTCAAATATATTCATCCAATATCAGTGTCGTCTGAAATCCCTGCCCGAATTTTTATCCCCAAATTAAATGTTTTCATCCAAACACAACCTTCAAGAATCATTGTAATATTTTATAACACAATTGTGCTATTGCACAGCATCCCTTCAGGATTATACACCTGCTTTGTGTGCCTTTTCTCTCTTCATTGGCTTGTGCTTGTTCATATGTATAATAACCATGCCTAGGTACTCTTAACACTTCGTCATTGCTAGAATAGAGTTCCTGTTTATTTTAGTACTATTCATGTCTGAACCTTTTTAGCTTCCACTTTTAGGTTTGGGATTATACTGGTCTAGCATATACAAGATACAATGCAAAGGATATAGAAAAATAAGTACTTGGGTGAGAGAAAATTCAGCAATGTGGAATATCAGTGTCATTTGAAATCCGTCCTTGAAATTTTTTCCAATATCAGTGTTGTTTGAAATCTCCTTGAATTTTTTCCCCAAATTAAATTTTTTCATCCAAACACAACCTTCAAGAATCATTATAAAATTTACCACGCAATTGTGCTATTGCACAGCATCTCTTTAGGATTGTACACCCGCTTTGTGTGCCTTCTCTCTCTCTTCTGATGTGCTTGTTCATATGAACAATAACCATGCCTAGGTCCTTTAACATTTCGTCATAGCTAGTTCCTGATTTTTTTAGTACTATTTATGTCTGAACCTTTTGAACTTCCACATATAGGTTTGGGATTATACTGGTCTCGCATATACAAGATACAATGCAAAGGATATCGACAAAGAAGTACTTGGGTGAGAGAAAATTCAGCAGCGTGGAACATCTCATAATCATAAAGTCAGTTCTCTTTCTTGCAAGTAACGAGTTTTGGCCTTTCATTCAGGTGTGTGGTGGAGAATAAAGTGCTTCACAAGTCTCTTTTATCATGCATACAGGTACTTAAATTTATGAAGTGTACTGAAAAATGTTTTAGCATAGTTATTAATCGTGCTAGACACACCAAGGATGTAGTTTTGAGAGAACAATATTTCTTATCATTTCTACAGGGTACAACTACAAGACAATAATTCTGCAAGTAAATGATGCAAACCAGTCACACTAAATTAGGGTTAACTCTTAGTTACCAAGTCTCCTATAAATAGAATTCCATAATTAGTATAATCAAATCCCTATAAATCCTCTCTTTTTATAAAAACCCTTAAATTTACTCTATAATTCTACAATGGCGATGAGGGGTATTGATGCCCCAAGGCAAAGGGTGCAAAGTCAGCGAGGTGCAAGGCACACAGCTTTGTTTGAATTTGATGGAGTTGTTTGATATAAAAGTTTTTCACCTTTTTGCTTCGCACCTTGAACCCCAACACCTCTGGCCACCTTGACCTTGTCCTTCAAAACTATGGTTTTGTTTGTTTGAACGAGTTTTTGAATTGTTTATCATATGAAACGGAAGGTTGTTCATCTACAACTATTTAATTGTGTTTGGATGGAAGCATTTCATTGTGGGTTGGATTTAGAAGAACAGATTTGAAATGATACCTTTAATTAAGCATCCAAATTAATCAGAACAGTCGCCAACCCCTTACAATCAAACACAGCTTTAATTAATTACTTAGTTCATATGGAAGTTTGGCATCATTTTCCATTTGACAATGTTGTTCTGGCAGAACTCAGACTTCCGGCAGAAGATATATCCTTTCAGGTTAAGTTCAATGAACTTACAACCAAACACTTCATCAAGTCCCTATGGATGTTCAGCAAAACTCGAACTGAGTGATGGCAGTAGCTTACGTGCTAAATTAGTGGTAACTTTCAATTTAATGTTATAGTACTGAACATCTGTTTTGGCTTAAGAACCTTTTTATTATTCTTTCTTGCACCAATCTTGCTTATGTCACAGGTTGGAGCGGATGGGTCAAAATCACGTGTTAGGGAGTTGGCGGGAATTGATACTACTGGATGGAAGTATTCTCAGAATGCCATTATATGTACTGTAGAGCATACCATAAAAAATGGGTGTGCTTGGCAACGATTTCTTCCCCATGGTCCAATTGCACTTCTACCCATCGGTGACAACTTCAGTAATATTGTTTGGACCATGACCCCGGAAGAGTCATTGGATCGGAAATCAATGCATGAGGGTGATTTTTTGAAAGAAGTAAATCGGGCCTTGGATGATGGCTACGGTCCACATCCCGAATCACAATTATTTGGTGGGAGAGACGTGGTTTCGTGGCTAACAGCAGATGCGACAACATCTGCCAATGATTGCTTCGAAGTGCCACCCAAAGCCTTAAAATTAGCCTCGGAAAGAATGGTGTTCCCATTGTCTTTGATGCATGCTAATTTCTACACTTCGAAACGTGTAGTTCTTATTGGTGATGCGGCACATACTGTCCATCCTTTGGCTGGTCAAGGAGTTAATATGGGATTTTCTGATGCATTTTCTCTTTCGAAAGTCATCGCAGAAGGCATAGCTGTGGGGTCTGATATCGGGGAGGTATGCTACAGGCCAAGCCCTGGGAAAATATATCACGTACATTGTCGCTAAAATTTTAGTGTACCCCATGAACGACAGTAACAATAGCTGTAATTATTCAGTTCTAATATGTTTCCACTGATACGCCTCGCAGAGTGTTTTGTATATTTTAATTTCGAGTATATTAAACCATTATTCAGTACCTTATCCTTGTTATTTTCATTCAGGTATCATTGCTTAGGAGATATGAGTCAGAAAGAAAACCTGCTAACTTGACAATGACAGCAATCCTAGATGGTTTCCAGAAGGCGTATTCTGTTGATTTTGGTCCATTAAACGTTCTAAGAGCTGCTGCATTATTTGGCGCTCATCATATTTCTCCATTGAAAAGAAACATCATCTCATATGCCTCAGGTGTCCATCAGTTTCCTCTTTTTTCGTGACTCTGTTGTTAAGTGAGCGAGTCCTTTGAAGGTAGCTTCTGCTTCAAAACAACTCATAGCTCGATTTCAGGTCAGTTAGTTCACCAGTTTGTCTTTATGAAACTCAATGTTTCCGGGTAGTAATTATGTTCATGCGTTCTTGGCTCTAGCTCGACCAGGATTACATGCCAAACAAGGTGATCCTATACAATATAGATTGTCAAACCCGCTGGGTGTTCTTCAACTATTTAACATAGAACCCGTGTGATTTGACTATTTATATCGGATAAGGGACATAGGGTACACCCTATCCGTTAGGGGCTAGCTGCATTTGGCGGCCGATGATAAATCCAAGTTGCATACAACCCCTCCGACTAAAATGGTTAATAAGTCAAGTCGCTTTATTTTTTAAAACACGCGTAAAACCCGGTATGCATGAATTTATGTCTACATACGCTTGAATTGAAGCTAGTTATGGTTGATTTTTATTTTCTTGCATATAGCTACAGTAACAGATGCAGTGGTTTTAAACTTGTGTTTTAAAAAATGAAGGATTTTAGTAGCGTATTAATATTGCTCAGGGGGTTATATGCAATTTCGATTTATCACAGGGCCAAATGCAATTAGCCTATCCTGTAGACTTAAGAATCTTCGATTACATTTCATCTAGTTAAATCAAAATATGATTAATATTATTAGTAGAATAAATGGGTATTTTGGAATTAATTATAAAAATTTGGCTAATTGAGCTTTTAAGTATTCATTGATTGTGTTAAAACTTATGAATCTTTCTATTTTATTGAAATATATAAAAAAATTGTTTGAACTTGTATATGTCAATCAGTTAATTAAATGATACAAATTGAAATCTTTGCGAAGATACCTTCAAGCCTTAATTAAGTTCAAGTAATCAGTTTGGCTTCTACTATTCTTTTGTTCCAGTCTGGATCCTGGTTTTCACTAAAAGATATCAAGTCACATACTTGATTAAATGTATAAATGAATTGAGCCGGCTCGCAAGTTTTGAGCTGGCTTGCGGGTTTTTTGAGATGACTTCGATAATTTTTTTTAATTTATCATGTTTTCGAGATTACCTCAATAATTCATGTCAATGCTAGTGAAATTGTGGTGCCATTTTCCAATTCTGCAAATCATTCAATTAAAAGAGGAGGAATATAATCACTCTAGCACAATATATTACTCACCATTTCAAATTCATTCAAAGTTAAAATATTACATTCTTTGATCAAACATTGTCCATATGAGAACATGTGAACTATGGCGCTCTGTTTACGGTCTTTAGGAATAACAAACTGATGATCTATATAGAGTTTAGGTCATTGGCGGGATCAAAAGAATTTCTTTTTTGTTGTGCAAGCAACGTATTTACGCGTGTGAATCAAATCTTCTACCTACAGACAATAACGGAATGAAATGCGAATGTTGAACAAGACGAAGCCTTGAAAAAATGAACAAAACAGAAGAAGTGTTGAAGTAAGATGTAGGGCTTGTCCTGTGTGACCGCAAAAATAAAAAATAATGAAAACTATGATTATTATAGCTCGAGATTTACGATGTTAAATTATTGATAATACCATATTTTAAAAGTCCTAATTGTATTTTGATTCATTGAAGACTTTTAGAGAGATATATTTTTTTATTGAGATATATGTTTTTTTTTAATTTCATAAAATATTTGATAGAATTTTTATATGTGCAAATATTTTTTATTAATTTATGTTTTTTTTAAAATGTTTATTAACAAACAATATTTTTTTTAAAAAATAAAAATTAAAAGGCCCGTTGCCCGGTCTAGCCTGAGATCAAGATAACGTACAATGAAATAAATGATTTTATTTAAGAATACTTGATGGAAAATAATGTGGCACAATATTATGTGGTGGCATAAATTTGACTACGAGTTATTCGCTAAAACATATTGTGTAGAAAAAGGAGTGCTCGCAAACAATCCAATATGGTTTCTTTATTCACAACAAAGGCTTCATTCCAAACTTAAAATTATATAGTTAATTGCATATACTATCGATGTCGATATTAGTAAAAATCTATTAATTTCCATGATTTCAAATCTTGAACACACTCATTAGTGTCCGTACATATCTTCACATATACGTGTGGTCAAGATTTTAAAACACAAGAAAATGGACATGTATAGTTTTCCGCAATCTCAATATTTCACACAACAGTTTATGAATTATCTCATAATTATATATACCTCTTGGTCATGACACAAAGAGGGATCGAACTACCTTGGTATGAGTCTCGTGCTGCATCTACTGTCTTTAACACCCCTCAAGCCACTCCGAATACTAATCCACATCCAAGATATGTGATGATTTCCACCGTGCTGCTATTCAAGCACAAATCGATCATGCTCTTGCCAAGATTCTTCAAGCCAAGGCTGATCTGGCATACTATGATAATCGCATTGCAGATTATAGGCTGACCTTGGAGGTGGCTGTCCATTCTGGAAAAAAAAAGGGAGATCAAACTGGAGCACAAATTGATGTGTTGGGTTCATGGTTTTCTCGTGTCCAAATCGCATCGGAAGTTTAAATTTTTTTTGTTTGATTTTGACAATCAAAATGTTTGGACACTCGTATGGTTTAAATTGAATAAACATACATATGATGTTTAGTAATATACATATAGTGAATTTTCACTTGGCTTTAAATACGCCATTATAAGTGGACATAGCTCTTGTTGTAAATCCTTACGTACGTTCTTCAAGTCTCATTTCTTCAATCTCTTAATGGCCGAAATTCTTGAGGGAATGTGGAGAAGTTTTTCGAAATTGTGAAGTTGTGGAGGCTAGATTTTCTAGTCTCCTACTTAAACCATGCCTTCATGACCTACTTTCCATAATATAAGACTTAGGTTCCATAATTAACTTTAATGAGTTTGATTAATTAATTGGACTAGTCTAACTAGTTTAATTAATTAATCAAAGTCCATTTAAAACTTTATTTATTTAATATGTTGGACTTATACTCCTACAAGCCCATCAAATATACCTCTCACTATATATTTAATTTAATATTTAATAAATTCAAGTTTTGAGTTTAATAAATTAAATTCTCAATTTTTATAAATTCAACTTCTTGAATTTATTATCTCTAAATTTTAAATATTATAAATTCAAAGAGTTGAATTTATTCTTTCAAAATATAATTATCATAAACTCAACTCTTTGAAATTACTATATCATAAGAAAGGGCAGGCTATTAATAAAGAATCGATTCCAAACCACAATGCTAGCAGATGAAAAAGACCAGCTTTTCTTTTCTCCAGCACTCCCGTACAGTAACAGGAGTCAAGAAGGACGAAGAAACCTTTGTGGCCCACCATTTGTTAAACCCCTTTTCTCGGGCTAAAGGGGTTCTTCTTTAGACTCCGAGGCTTGAGTTTGATCATAGTTCTTCTAGGACAGGGGTCCCCTCGCGTAGTACGGAAGTAAAGTTTAAGTTATGGTATTCATAGAATAGAACAAGAAAGTAGCTCCAAAAACTTGCCCGCGTGTACAGAAAGTCTTCCTCTGTATAATAAAAATTTAGCACTCTCGACTGGACTAATAAATGAAACTATAACTCAACAATCAAATGAAAGGTCGTGACCAACATTTAACCTAGCCGAAATTGATCAATGGACAGATCTCCACAAAAATAAGAAATAAATTAAAGTAAAGTATTAGTGTCTCATAAGGAACAATTGAAATTCCCTTCTCAAATAGGCAAAATCGAATTCGAAACCAACAACAATTTATACACCCAAAGATATGATGTATGTGAATAAATTCCTCTCCTCTCTTCGATATTTGAAAGAACTCTAACTTAAATCATCCGTGCCAACGAGAAAGCTCAGTTGAGAAGGAAGGCACGAAGAGTTTCCATGATGTGTCGATGTTTTCGTTCAGCACGCCCATGAAAAAGGCAATTAGGCCAAATTAGATTGAAGGGAAGGTACATGAATAGGGTCCCCAAAATAACAAGAGATATGAAAAAAGCAGGTCCGATTACGCCTATTCCTAATCCTAAATGGAATGGAACGAAGTAGGGGATCCATATGTAAACATAGACTCTTTGAATTTATTTTCTCAATGGGAATAAAATGATCCAGTGCTTGTATGATCCTCAATAGTTCAGGGATACAGCTAGCCGTGGGTTCACAAATCATTGTGATTCATGATATTCTTCTTTATTCGGGTTTACCCTAATTTACCCCATTTCATGCACCAACATTTTATCATAAGAATGTAAGAAATCATTTTCTGATAAAACCCATCGAATCATGATAAGAGCGTCTAGTAACATAGCTCCATGTTTCCATAGGTATCACTGATAGTGCATGCAAGAACCAATCGGTTATGATTAATGTATATTACGGTCCCTTCATCTCATATATCTCGATTGAATCTGCAACCAATGGTTCATCGATGGTTGCATATCAGATTCGATAGCTATGTGATACAATCATGAAATATTCATAGTGTCATCGCATGCACAACTAGAGAACTCATTCTCTAATGTACATCTCATACCCTGGCCAGAGATTTCATGTACTATTATTTTGTTAGATCGCATAGGATATCCACACCCGTAGGTGAGCGGTGAATTCCCTGCTACAATTCACTGGCTCCTACACATTTCGTAATTGAACCCAACCTCGCCACCTTCTGACCCTCGCCGAGTCGGTAAATGAGTCAAAGCACAATCTTAGTATGTAGAGCCTCAATGTTGTCACGAGTCGTAAAGACTAATCATATGCAATCACAACCACAGACTTTTCTTCTCGATGAATGATAACCACTTGGAAAGTTCAAGGAAGGGTTGTTCGGTAAAATCATCGTATAATTACTCATCTGCATGATTGGAGATCTCTATGCCCTTACCATGAAACACGGTACACAACATCACAGATGCTAGTCTCAAGTTCAAATGAACTATATCCTTAATTTTTAGGCGGCTGAATTGACTAGTAACAAATTTAGAATAGACAGTGTTTACAAATAAGTTTCAAGATCGAATTACGATTCATTTATATTAAAGTATAATTGAAGACTTTATCTATACTAATGCATGAGTATACAGATAAAGTAAAATAAAACCATAAAAGTTAAATTATATTAAAATAAATTAAAGATTGTTTATTACATTTAAGTCAATAAATTTCCTAGCCAACCGTTGGCTTGCAGGGCATTTGCTCTAACATGATGGAGCTGGTCCGTCTGGAACATGAGAAGGAGATGACAATGAAGTGCCTGGCACTAATCAGTGATTATGTTTTTTGGTGTTTGTTTGTTTTTTTTCCTGGTGATTAGTTGTGTCTGTTATTCCTTTTTTTGTACGCTATTTTTTTTGGTACTTTGTTTTAATGGTCTGATCTCTTGCCCTATCTCAAAGTTATATATTTATTGAATGTCTGTTTCTCTCATGTGTTGTCTTATGTGTTGCTAACATTTCGCACGATCTAATTTAGGGAGAGACATGTTATCACATTTAGAGCGAGAAGGATTCTCATATACAGGTGGAGAAAATTGTGTTTGTTCTAATTTTGTTCAGAAAGACAAAAATAAAAAGATTGAAAGAAAAAATAATTTTGGATCCCAAGATATATTTTATTCCTTAAATTTAATTTCTTTATTGATAAGATTATGTGAAATATTGACTTAAGAGTTTTGCCCTTCTAGATATTATATGTATGATAAATATTTTTATGATATGATATTATTGATTTAAAAAAAGCTTGTTTCTAATAAAACTCTTAATTTTCATATCTTTTAGATTTCATTTTGAAGATAAACCCTAGGAGATGAGGCACCTATAAATAAGAGAAGCAAGCCAAGGAAAAGATCTTCTTCAATTATTGGTGCTTCGATTATTTGGTCTTGGATTATTGCTCTCGTGGCTTTTGACTCTTCGCTTGGAAGTTTTCGTGGCTGCTTATTGTTACACTTTTTCACGTCGTGATTTTCAGATAAAAATTATTCATAATTGTGATTTTGAAGAGTGATGTTTCACGTGTTGCCGTGATTGTTTGAGATATCTGCAGATAACACACGTGAAAGTGTTGGTTGAAGATCACATTTTGTTGCTTCAGTTTTTGGCTTCACGTTTTTGCTTTTTTGAAGACGTTTTATTGTTGGTAGTTGGTTTAGAAAGCAGTTTATTTTCTCAACATGTTGATAATATTGATTTTCATTAAAATTAATAGTGTTTGGTTATTGTAAACTGAAAGTTGATTTCTAGTAATTATTTTACCCTAAGGCATCGACCATGAGTTATTTTAATTGTGTGAAGGATCGTTTGCAGAGCACCTTGAGGTGCTTCAAACAAAATATTCTCTAAGAGCTGCAATAACTCGTGTTCTAAGAATGTATACACCGATGAATTAGATCGAGTTTGGTATAGAACCAAGCGGAAAACACTCGAAATAATCTTTCGTTAAGAAACACTGATATATTTGTATATCTTATGTGACTGATTAACCAAATGACCATATTAGTTTTTGCATTCATTAGTTCAGTTATGGTGAAAACTGAACCAACGGATGCTCTAACTGGTTAAATCAGTTTGAGAACAATAGTTAAACAGTTAAATACACAAGATATGTTTATGGATGTATGGAGACTTCAAATGCTCCTACGTCACCCCTTCTACCACCTCGAGTAGGATACGTTAGAAGACTTTGATCGATACAAATACTTGTACAAACCCACCTAGCTTAGGACTTACCCACTGCCTAACTGAACTCCTAGACTAGACAGAAGGCAGCATCTTCCATTCAACACTTCTTTAACGTCTATGTGAGGAAGATTATATACAAAAGTTTAACGTCTTTGTGCAAGACTCTATTTTGGGTGATGAAGTGTGTGAGTGTGTGTGAGAACTGATTTCTGAAAACTACCCGAAAGTGTTCTCACACACTGAGAGAAATATGCTTCTAATATAAAGCTGATAACATGTTTAAGTGTTTCCTCGACTGGGCTGAACGCTTCTCTCTTAAGCTGATATGACTTTGAAGCGTGTCCTTTTCTTTTCTCTCTTGTGTTGTATATTTCTTAACCGATCTTCACCCTCCACTTATAGGCGCGAAGTTTGATCGTACAGTGAGATATAATTATTGTATCTGTTGCATTTTGAATATGTTCTTAGAAATTTGTCTTGTTCTTTCTGGAACACTTTTTCTTTAAGCTCTGATACAACGTCCATTATTGTCCTTTGACTGAATAATTGTTTTGTACCTTTGTGCACAGCTGGATTCCAATTATATCAGCTTGTCTTGATCTGCAACTGATTGCTCCTAACTGATGTCCTGAACTGGTCAGTTGAACTAGTCTTTAGTTGGGCTGGTGAAATCAGTTGACTTGTCAGTTGAACTGATTTCACTCTTGTTCAGTTGAACTGGTCTGTTAGGCTCTTCATCAGTTGAACACTTCTTCGGCTGGTCAGGCTTCTGAGGTTCTCCTGCTGAATCACCAATCACCTGAAAATTTAGTTGAACTCATTTACAATACATCAATTGAACTAGTTCAGTTTGGGTGATCAGTTGATGCTTTCAGTTGGCGTCTTCAACAGCTTCAGTTTTGGCTCGTAACTGATTATTTCAGTTTCAACTATCTGCACACTTAGGTAGATTATTAAAAACAAACAAACAAGTTTTGTTAACATTAAATTAAGATTGCAGACATGAAATATTCCAACATTGTGTGTTATAATATTTCGCTGCGTATTGTCACTATGTATTATAATATTTTGGACAACATTTAAATCTGACACGCACAACCGTTCGTACTTTTTACATTTTATGTTAAACAAAATATACCCCATACCCCACAGTTTTAAACTTATGTTTTCAATAATGAAGGATTTTATTAGCTTATTAATATTGTTCAGGGGTTATATGCAATTAGGATTTATCACAGGGCCTAATGCAATTAACCTATCCTGTAGACTTAAGAATCTTCGATTACATTAATTCATATAGTTAAATCAAAATATGATTAATATTATTCGTAGAATAAGTTAATGGGTATTTTGGAATTAAGTGTAAAAATTTGGGTAATTAAGTTTTTAGTAATTTGGGTTTGAAAAATAAATGTTTTAAACAGACTCAAATGCTAAATAGTTTGCATTTAAAAAAAATATTTTCTTTCTGGAAAATTTCTCTTAACATTTTTAAATAACGTTAGGCTTGACAAACTGATGATCTATCCGGAGCATAGGTAATCGGTGGGGTCGAAAGAATTTCTTTGCTGTTGTGAAAACAAAGTATTTATGTGTGGGAATCGAATCTTCTATCGACATAGTAAACCTCCGGAACTATATGTGATGAAAAATGCGAGTGATTGGGCAAGATGAAACCTGGAAAGAATGAACAAAACGTAGGGCATTTCCTGTGACTTCAGAGGTTAAAAAATAGAGAAAATTACGATGATTAGAGCTCGATGTTTATAATGATAAATTATTTATAATACTATATTTCAGAAGTCCTTGTGGTTTGATTCATTGAAAACTTTTGGAAATAAACTTTTTTTTATGGAGATATATGTTTTTTTTTAAGAAAATATTTGATAGAATTTTTATAATAGCAAAATTTCTTTTATTAATTTATATTTTTTATTTTTTAAAATGTTTATTAACAAATAATATTTTTTTTAAAAAAAATAAAAATTTAAAGGCCCGTGGCCAGGTCTAGCCTGGGATCTAGAGACGTACAATGAAATAAATGATTTTATATAAAAATACTTGATGGAAAATAATATATTTTAATATGGAAAAAATAATAGTTGACTATTTGAATGTTGAAAATAAGAGTTGTAAAGTTAGAAATTTGTGTGTGATGATGTAGGTAATGATGTATTTTATTTTTGGATTATGTGTAATGAAACTCTATAAATAGATCTCTCATTTGTGAAGAAAATCACAATTGAGTAGAGAGAAAAATATTATAAAGTGTGTAGTTTGGTAAATTTTGAGAGTTTGAGATTTTTACTTTTTACCATAAATTTTTACTTTTTCACAACACGTTATCAGCACGAAGCTCTAAAAGTCCTACATACTTTTCCAAGCTCCAAACAGAAGAAAAAGGTAACAAAAATAATTATATTTATTTTACTGTTATTTATTTATTGTGTATTTATTTAATATACAATATAATGTTATTATTAGAAATAATAAAAATAAATTTTTCATAAACTTGTTATAAATCCTGGGAGGATGTTAAGACGACATCCCACACTCCCGGTAAGGGATACGACAAGTATAAAAGCCTATAAGATTTTTAAACAAAATAAATTATGACACTCATTATAATATTATGATATGATATACATAATTATTTAAACATGTCTAATATTATATACATCATATTATTACCATAAAATTATACAAATACATACATTTATTTTTTGTACACCAACGGTCATAAACGGTAACAAACGGCTAGTTTTTGCCCTATAAATATCATCTCACAAACACATTCAATCACTCCAACTTTCTCTTCTTCTCTAAAAATTATTCATCATCAAATTTTTCGAAGAAAAAAGAATATGGCTTTCTCAAGGATATTTTTAATTATTTTGGTTATCATACTCACGAGTCTTGTATTTATCGGAGAATATCCTCCTCGTGCGTTTTCTTTATTTTTACAAATACTTGTACTTGTTGTTTATCCGTTACTTTGTATTGCAATATTTATTAACTAATAAAATGCATCGTAATTTTTTTTAGTACCACCATGTCAAATTTAACAAAGCTCGAATTTATTGCGCTCGACATCACGGGAAAGAATTATATGCCATGGACTCTAGATGTAGAAATGCATCTTGAGTCATTGGGTCTAAGCGAGACCATTAAAGAAAATGGCATATGCACGTCACAAGAAAAGACAAGAGCCATGATATTTTTGCGTCGACATCTCGACGATGGATTGAAATGTGAATATCTGACTGAAAAAAATCCCATGGCTTTGTGGAAGGGATTAAAAGAAAGATTTGAACATATAAGGGAAGTTATACTTCCGACCGCCCGGGATGAATGGAATACACTGAGATTCCAAGATTTTAAAAAAGTCAGTGATTACAATTCGGCGATGTATAGAATAATCTCGCAATTAAAATTTTGTGGACATGAGGTCACAGAATCTGAGATGCTTGAAAAAACATTTTCCACATTTCATGCATCAAATATTACTCTACAGCAACAATATAGAGTACGTGGATTTGCGAGATATTCTGAGCTCATCGCCTGTCTTCTTGTGGCGGAAAAGAACAATGAGCTATTAATGAGAAATCATCAGTCCCGACCCACTGGATCAACAGCATTTCCCGAAGTAAATGCTGTAAGTAAAAATGAATTTATACCTGGAAACCAAAATCAATTTCAAAGACAAGGTTTTGGTCGAGGTCGAGGTCGAGGTCGTGGACGTGGACGTGGACGTGGACGTGGAATTGGTCGTGGTCGTGGACGCGGTCGTGGTTTTGAAAATAATAGAGATAGTATAACTCATCTCAAAAGAGCGTCCCAAACCATCCACAGAAAAGACATCATGAGAATACAAGTATTAATGAGAATCACTCAAAAAGATATGAAAGTTCTTGTTACAGATGTGGTACTCCAGGACATTGGTCCAAAGTTTGTCGAGCCCCTGAGCATCTTTGTAAACTTTATAAAGAATCATTAAAGGGGAAAGAAAAGGAGACCAACTTCACTGAACGCAGTGACCGGTTGAGTGATTCAACTCATTTTGATGCTGGTGATTTTATGAATGATTTCTCTGGAAATGATCAACATGTTGGTGGGATAGAAATGAACAATTTTGATGCTACAGATTTTCTCAATGATTTCTCTGAAAATGAACAATTTAATGGTAGAATATAAATGTACAATAATTGATTTTTCATGTATTCATGTAATAATGTTTTATTGTATAATTATGATATGTGTTATATTTACATATGTATTTTCAATAATTTTATTCCATTGCATATTTTTTTGAAGTTCAAATATGAAAAATGCTATGAGCAAAGCTGAAGTTTGCATACCCGATAGTGGTACAACGCACACTATCCTCCGAGATAAAAGATATTTCTTGGAACTAAAACCAACAAAAACAACGGTGAATACAATATCAGGTCCTGTAGACTTGATTAAAGGATGTGGTAAAGCACAATTTTTGTTACCTAATGGTACAAAATTTTTGATCAATGATGCTTTATATTCACCACAATCGAAAAGAAATTTGTTGAGTTTTAATGATATATATTCCCATGGGTATGATACTCAAACAATGAATGAAGGGAATGAGAAATATGTGTCTTATCACATATAAATCAGGAAAGAAATATGTGATTGAAAAACTACCAATGCTCCCTACTGGATTGCATTATACACATATAAGTCCCATTGAATCAAACATGGTAGTTGATAATTCTTCGATATTAACCAATTGGCATGATCGATTGGGACATCCTGGTTCAACAATGATGCGAAGAATTATAGAAAATACACATGGTCATCCACTGAAAGACCAGAAGATCTTTCAGAATAATAAGTTTCAATGTAAAGCATGTTCTCTTGGAAAACTTATTATAAGACCATCACCAGTCAAAATCCAAACTGAATCACCAATGTTTCTTGAACGTATTCAGGGTGATATTTGTGGACCAATCCATCCACCATGTGGACCATTCAGATACTTTATGGTATTGATTGATGCCTCCAGCAGATGGTCACATGTATGTTTATTGTCAACTCGAAATGTTGCATTTGCAAGATTACTTGCTCAAATAATAAAATTGAGGAATCAGTTTCCCGATTATACAATCAAGAAAATTAGACTTGATAATGCTGGTGAATTTACTTCCCAGACTTTCAATGATTATTGTATGTCTATGGGAATCATTGTTGAGCATCCTGTTGCTCATGTACATACACAGAATGGATTGGCTGAATCATTGATTAAACGTCTGCAAATGATTGCTAGACCAATGATTATGAAAACAAAGCTCCCTATTTCTATATGGGGACATGCAATTTTACATGCTGCTTCATTAATTCGCATCAGACCAAGTGCATATCATAAATACTCTCCATTGCAGCTTGCATTTGGTAAAGAACCAGACATTTCTCATCTGAGAATTTTTGGATGTATGGTGTATGTGCCTATTGCACCACCACAACGAAAGAAAATGGGACCTCAAAGAAAGGTTGGAATTTATATCGGTTATGATAGTCCATCAATCATTCGATATCTTGAACCTCAGACAGGAGATGTGTTCACAGCACGTTTTGCTGATTGTCATTTTAATGAGGAAATATTCCCAATGTTAGGGGGAGAACAAAAACATACCGAAAAAGAAATTATATGGTATGTATCATCATTGTTACATCTGGATCCAAGAACAAAACAATGTGAAAAAGATGTACAACAAATTGTACACTTGCAAAGAATAGCAAATCAAATACCAGATGCATTTGCAGACACAAAAGGGGTAACTAAATCATATATACATGCTGCAAATGCCCCTGCTCGAATTGAAATTCCAAAGAAACAAATGGAAAATACTCATGATGTCATTAAACGCCTGAAGCGTGGAAGGCCAGTCGGTTCCAAGGATAAAAATCCTCGAAAAAGAAAATTCATAGAGAAACACGATGATCACAAAATAAAGAATGATGTTTCTGAAGAAACACATGATGATCACAAAATAGAGAATGCTGTTCCTGAAGAAACACATGATGATGCAAATGTTCTGTTAGAACCACAAACTGACGAGAATCATGAAATCTCTATCAATTACATTAATACTGGAAAAATATGGAACCGAAAAGATATAGATGAAATTGATGATATATTTTCTTATAATGTGGCAATCGACATCATAAATGATAATGAAGATCATGAACCAAAATCTTTTGGTGAATGTAAAAATCGGCAGGACTGGATAAAATGGAAAGAAGCCATCCAGGTTGAATTGGATTCGCTAAATAAACGTAATGTTTTTGGACCTATAGTCCTTACACATGAAGGTGTAAAACCTGTTGGATATAAATGAGTTTTTATTCGAAAGCGAAATGAGAAAAATGAAATAGTAAGATATAAAGCTCGACTTGTTGCACAAGGTTTTTCTCAAAGGCCTGGAATTGATTATGAAGAAACGTATTCTCCTGTGATGGATGCAATTACGTTTCGGTATTTGATTAGCTTGGCGGTATCTGAAAATTTAGAAATGCGTCTTATGGATGTTGTTACAGCTTACTTATATGGATCACTTGATAGTAATATATATATGAAAATCCCTGAATGATTTAAGATGCCTGAAGCACAAAGTTCAAAACCTAGGGAATGTTATTCTGTGAAATTACAAAGATCATTATATGGGTTAAAGCAATCAGGTCGAATGTGGTATAATCGACTAAGTGATCACTTGATAAAAAAAGGATATGTAAATAATTCAATATGCCCTTGTGTTTTCATTAAGAAAACAACATCCGGATGCGTAATTATTGCTGTATATGTTGATGATTTAAACATCATTGGAACGAATAAGGAAATTCAAGAAGTTGTGTCATACTTGAAGGAAGAATTTGAAATGAAGGATCTTGGAAAAACCAAGTATTGTCTGGGTTTACAAATTGAACAAAAAGAATGTGGAATGTTTGTTCACCAGACAAATTATACAGAAAAGATCCTTAAACGTTTTAATATGGATAAAGCAAATCCTTTAAGTACTCCAATGGTTGTTAGATCATTAAACATAGAAAAGGATCCATTCCGTCCATGTGAAGATGATGAAGATATTCTTGGTCCAGAAGTACCATATCTAAGTGCCATCGATGCCCTTATGTACCTTACAAATTGTACAAGGCCTGATATATCTTTTGCCGTGAATCTGTTGGCAAGATTTAGCTCATATCCAACAAAGAGACACTGGAACGGAATTAAACATATATTCCGTTATCTACGAGGAACGACAGACTTGGGACTTTTGTATTCAAAAGATGCTAATCCAAGTATAATTGGTTATGCCGATGCTGGATACTTATCTGATCCACACAAGGTACGTTCTCAAACTGGATATGTATTTACTCGTGGAGGCACTGCAATATCTTGGCGTTCACAGAAACAAACGCTCGTAACAACTTCATCAAATCATGCCGAGATTATTGCACTACATGAAGCAAGTCGTGAATGTGTGTGGTTAAAATCAATGACCCAACATATCCAAATTTCATGCGGATTATCATTTGATGAGAAGCCTGTGATACTATATGAAGATAATGCTGCATGTGTTGCTCAAATGAAAGAAGGATACATAAAAAGCGACAGAACTAAACATATTCCTCCTAAGTTTTTCGCATTCACCAAGGAGCTTGAGAAGAATAAATGTATTGATGTTCGTCACATTCAATCAAGTGAAAACTCATCAGATCTCTTCACAAAGGCACTTCCTACGTCAATATTCAGAAAGCACATATATAATATTGGGATGCGCAATCTACGAAATTTGTGAAGAATTGTTCATGTCAACATCAGGGGGAGTTTACGTGACTGCACTCTTTTTCCCTTACTATGGTTTTTATCCCAATGGGTTTTTCCAAGTAAGGTTTTTAACGAGGCAGTACAAAACACGTAATGAAGACATCATCGTATCATGATCATCATCACAAGGGGGAGTGTTGAAATAATATATTTTAATATGGAAAAAGTAATAGTTGAATATTTGAATGTTGAAAATAAGAGTTGTAAAGTTAGAAATTTGTGTGTGATGATGTAGGTAATGATGTATTTTATTTTTGGATTATGTGTAATGAAACTCTATAAATAGATCTCTCATTTGTGAAGAAAATCACAATTGAGTAGAGAGAAAAATATTATAAAGTGTGTAGTTTGATAAATTTTGAGAGTTTGAGATTTTTACTTTTTACGATAAATTTTTACTTTTTCACAACAACCACAAATTTATGCATTCATAACAAATGCTTCATTCCAAACTTATATTAATAATTATATAAATTTTTAAACCCGAGAAATAAACATAGAGTTTTCAACAATCTCGATATTTCACACGAGCCGTTTATGCAATTATCTCATAATTATATATGTCTCTTGGCAATGAGACAAAGAGGGATTTTTTTATGCATCGCCATTCCCGGGAATGAATCGGTGTTGACATCTTCCTCGGTCATTCCGTCTGGTAATTCCCAGTCAAACGCATAAAGAAGGTTTGCTAGTGCCAGCTCCGTTACTGCAACACCTAAGAACATCCCTGGGCAGCTCCTTCTGCCTGATCCAAATGGAATCAACCCGAAATCTCGCCCTTTATAGTCGATTGTGCTATTCAAGAATCGATCTGGCAAGAACTCATTCGGGTTTTCCCAGTATTCGGGATCTCTACCAATAGCCCAAATATTAACATAAACGGAAGTTTTAGGTTGAATTTCATACCCATCAATAAAACACCTTTCTGTTGTTTCTCTTGGCAAAAGTGGAACGGGCGGATAAAGTCTCAAAACCTCCTTAATCACTGCTTTAAAGTATGGAAATTTTTGGATGTCATCTTCGTCTAAAAGGGGTTTCTTTCCTACTATGCTCCTGATTTCTTGTTGAACTCGTCTCATCGCTTCAGGCGCCTTCATAAGAGCCGTCATTGCCCAAGTTATCAAAACCGAACCTGTGTCGGTTCCACCGATAGAGATGTTCTGCAGCGAAGTGTGAATATTCATGACCTTAAAACTTGTCAAGTAGCTAGATATATAGGCGTAAATTAAACGGCCGGGTAGAGTTTTTTAAAATTTTATTGGATTAAAAATGAAACTCGAGTTCTCGCGTGCAAGTGGTGTAACTCTTTCGGGTAAATATAGTTTATATTTAACATATATGTACTTCACCGATGCTTACCATGAGAATTGCCTTGATACAGTCACAGCTTATATCCATCGACCTTGTGTTCCCTTCTTTCATCTTGATCAGAGTATCAAGAATGTCACCTTCCATCGCCTGTGGCCTATTCGAACTCATGTGCTCGTCGATAAGTTCTTGGTAGAACGAGTCCAAAATCTCGAAACATTTATCAAGTCGAGAAATCTTCCCCGTAACTTTATCTATCCAACCAAACAAAGGAAAGTAATCAGCCAAAAAGAAACCGCCCATTATCACCACAGCTTCGTGTCCGACCTCATCGACGGCTCGTTTAACAGTCGAGCTCTCCCTATAAGATTTCCCAAAGGCAGTTCGACAGATAATGCTGCTCGACATATTTATTAATGTTTCGCTTAAGTTGATATGCTCAACTTCATCTGCTTTCTTGGATACATCCTCAATCATGTGGAAAACCTCGTCCCTACGGATCAGGGTGGATGAATTTACTTGATTAACACTAAGGAGACGAGTAACAACAAGTTTTCTCATCTCTCTCCAGCAGTCGCTATAAGCCGAGAAGCCGATATCATGGCCATCATACGATAGCTTCTGCGTACCTGTTCTATTTGGTCTATTAGAAGTCACAATATCGTTGGTTGTGAATACTTCTTTGGCTATTTTTGCCGAAGAAACGACAATCAGTTGTACACGTCCAAGCTTCAAGGAAATAAGGGGGCCATGTTTCTTGGAAAGATTATACAAGAACAGATGAGGATTTAGGCTGTCGAACTGGTGCAAATTTCCGATTAAAGGGAGTCCACGAGGGCCGGGTGGAAAACGGGTTCGCTTCGTAGTAGTTTCGTGCCATTGATTGAGGAAAATGAAGACAACTGGGAAAAGTAAGAGTAGGAAGAGCAGAATAATGATTTCCATTTTCCAGTGCAGAAGAGAATCAGACATGCAAGCCTAGGTAAACAAACTCCTTAAACCATGAAATTGAGATTTATACAATTTTACAAATATATTACAAGGATAAAATGAAGGGACTAAATTATTTTCAGATAATATAGTATATTTTGGCACATGGTTTTTTTTTTTTTTTCATATAAAATTTAGACAACTTGAGAAAATACATTGGATTCGTCCGCGCAGAATGTATGTTAAATTGATGGCCAAAATCATCAACTCGAAATTGAATTATTGCATAGTTCTATCTGAACGACAACTGCTCGTTGGTTACACTGTCGGTTGAATAATCCGAAGTTGTGGTGCTTCGAGATGCCCAGCGAAATGTAGGGACGAAAAATTCAATGCATCACACATTTAATTTTGAGGATTTAGCAGGAGGGTAAAGTGTCATGTCCTTTTTAAACTTCGATAATATATTAGAAAGTAATATTTTTGAGGAAAATTATAATTTTACTCGGGTAAGTTGATATGTTTTGAGTTTTAGTTTTATAACTTGTCAACTTTTGGTTTTCATACGTTAATTGATTTTTTTTTGTTTTGGTCATTAATTATGTCCGAAAATATTAACTCCATTAAATATGATTTCTTTGGTACTGATTCTTTACTACGTGACACATGTAACGAAAATTGGACTCATATTACGTAAAATAAAATTAATCTGACAAAAAATAAAAGAAAAAATAGACCAAAACGACTCTCAAGACTTAAAAATTGGAAGGAAAAATTTGTATTTTTGTATTTATTTTTGTATTTATATTTTAATATGTTTAATAAAAGTTTTATTCTTATAACATGAGTCACATAAGAGATTATCAGTGTCAAATAAATAATATTTGGTTGATTTAGTGGGTTTGTTTAGGTTGCTATATATATTAAAATCAAATTTTAACAAGTTACATGACAAAAATCTAAATATATCAATTTGCAGTACTAAAATTACAATTTTCTCTTTAACATGAAAAATAATACTTTTGTAGTGAAATATGATACTTCTGACATAAAAATACAATTCGCTCTACTTTACAGTGCTTTATCAACTGTTCTAACAATAAAATCATGATTGTTGGGTGCAATAATTGTCCTTACTTGATAGAGCGATCGAACCGTGGTGCTTGAGCTGCTGTGTGGTTTAAAAGATTTGAGTTGTACCATTACCACTAGCTATAGCTTTTGGTAAAACGGTAAGCACTCGGTTCTACCATTGGTATCATAGCCAATGTCACAAGTTCGATTCCCATTGATTGCAAGGAGTGCAATTATTAGAAGGGAGATTGTTGGGTGCAATAATTGTCCCTGCTTGGTAGAGCGATCGAACCGCGGTGCTTGAGCTGCTGTGCAGTTTAAAAGATTTGAATTGTACTATTACCACTAGCTATAGATTTTGGTAAAGCGGTAAGCACTAGGTCCTACAATGATCAATTAAGAATTTTGATAATGTTTCATACCAAGTTCGGGGAGCTTGTTTGAGACCATATAATGCTTTGTTGAGATGATAAACATGATCAGGAAATAAATGATTTACAAAATTGGTGGTTGTTCAACATAAACTTCTTCCTGTAACTGACCATTGAGAAATACGCTTTTGACATACATTTGGTATACTTTGAAGTTCTTGAAAGAGGAATATGCTAAGAATATTCTTATTGCTTCCATTTGAGCAACTGGTGCATAAGTTTCGTCATAATTGATTCTTTCTCTTATCTGTATCCTCGTGCAACCAACTCGGCTTTGTTGCGCACAAGTGAACCATCTTCGTTCAGTTTGTTTTTGTACACCCATTTTGTACCTATAATTGAATTTGAAAGTGGTATTGGAACTAAAGTTCATACATTGTTATGGATAAACTGCTTTACCTCCTCTTGCCTAACATATATCCAGTTTGGATCAGCTAGAGCTTCATTAGTTATCTTAGGTTCAAATTGAGAAACAAATGCAGAGTATACAAATAAATTAAACATTTGATTTCCAGTTCTTACCGGATCAGATGAATTACCTACCATCAAGTCTTGTTGATGTGATTTACTCCATCTGTAGTCGGAACTGGTTGGATCTTTTTTCGTAACTGTCTCAGTTTGTAACCGAACATTTCATTCAGTTTCAGTTGCAACAGTTTCAGTTTGCATTTGAATATCGTCGTGTTCTTCCACAAACTGATTGTTAGGAATAGTTTCATGTTCAACTGTTTGATCCACCACCTCTGGTTCAGGTGTTTGAAGGATGTTTCGGTTGATGTGAACCTCTTCTTCACTATCATTCTCCAAGCTAATCTCTATTAAGCGATCAGCCAGCTCAAATGGATCAGTTGGCTTATCAGTTAGAACCGATTCATGAAATACAACATGAACTGTTTATTCTACATTTAAACTACGCTTATTGAAAACTCTGTAAGCCTTGCTAACTGATGAATATCCAAGGAAAATTTCTTCATTTGATTTAGCGTCAAATGCTATTAAATTATTTTTGCCATTATATGAATAAAACATCTGCAACCAAATATTTTGAAATAAGATACCACACTTTTCTTTTCATGTCAGATCTCATATGGCGTTTTCAAATGATTTTTATTAATCATTGATCTGTTCTGAGTATAACATGCAGCATTTACTTCTTTTGCCCAAAATCTTTGAGATATACAGGAATCAACAAGCATTGTTCTAGCTGCTTCTTTAAAAGTTCGATTCCTTTGTTCATCTACACCATTTTGCTGAGATGTTCTTGCAGCTGAGAACTCATGCTTGATTCCATAATTTTCTAAAAATAGACAAAGGTTTTGATTGACAAATTCAGTCTCTCGATCAGACCTTATTCTGTTAATCCCAACTGATTTTTCATTGAAAAGTTTTTTGAAAAGTTTAATCAGTTGTGTAGCAGTTTGATCTTTTGATTTGTGAAAAATAACCCAAGTAAATCTTGAAAATTCATCGACAATCACTAGGGTTTATTTCATTACCCCTAAACTTATGACTGATATAAGACCAAACAAATTCATGTTCAATAGTTCTAAGCATCGGGAGGAAGATCTACTCCCCTTGTTTTTAAAAGAAGATCTTACTTGTTTACCAAACTGACATGCTGAACATATTTTGTCTTTTGGAAATTCAATTTTAGGCAGATCAGTTACAAGATCATGACTACTCAGATGAGCGATGGATTTGAAATTCAAGTTGTTAACCTTTTGTGCCATAACCAGTTCTTGGAAGAATTAGAAGATACAAGACAAACTGGTTCATTAGGTTGATCAATCCAACTTATTTTATAAGTGTTGCCACACCGATTTCCTATCATGATGATATTATCAGTTGAATTCTTGACTGTGCAGGTGTGTTTGTTGAACTGAACAGAGAAATTATTATCATATAACTGACAAATGCTAATAGATTATATTTTAAATTGTCAATGAGTAGAACATCATCAATAATAATGTTATCACAGATAAGCTTACCCTTACCCACGGTTCTAACTTTCGAGTTATCTCCAAAACTGATTTTTGGACCAGAATATTTGACCAGTTGGGATAACAAACAAGCATCCCCTGTCATGTGACTTGAGTATCCGCTTTCTAGGTACCTGATTGAGTCTTTAGTTGATGTAACTGTCACCTGCAGTCACACACAATGAATAATTTTGCTACCCACATCTATTTGGGTCCTAAACTGATTAGACATTTAGGAACCAAGACTTGGATCAGTCTAACTGACTTTCCAGTTGTTGTGTTTTAGATAGTTTTTCTCGGTTTGTGTGTGATTGATGTGTTGTGTGCAGATGAAACAATATGCATTTTAACCTTGTTCACCTCGTTGTTTATCAGATATCTTTTCTGAACAGGCTTATGATTATAATAAACATTCATAGAGTTCTGATTTTCATAGCTGAATTGTTTAGGTGACCAGCTTCGTGAATCATTTGAATTTGAATGACTATCTGATTCCATATCTCTCAGCCTTGTTCTTATTGTCAATCTTTTGTTCAACTGGTTTACTTGGCTCTGATTGTCATGTAACATAACTGATTTTACAAAGTGAATATACTTCCCTTTGCACATGTTCAGTTATGGCTTGGTATCACTGGTTGAAGATTCATCTTGACTATTAAAGCCTAAATCAGTTTCGTACGTAACTGATTTTTTTATATCTTGCATTTCAGTCAATGTGACTGATGATTTATTCCAAACTTGAATAAGATCAATTTGTCTTGAATTCTCAAGTTTCAGATGCTGAATCAAAGATTGGTTCTCATTCATTTCAGTTTTACTCAGCAATATCCCTTTTTAGACTCAACAGTTCAACTGATTCATCAGTCTTAGTTTTATTGTCTTGGGGATCAGTTCGATTTGCTTTGGCATTCTCAAATGAGAGAGCAAGTTTGTGATACTCATTAACCATATTGTGTAGTGTGGAAATGAGTTCTTCCCGTGTAAAATCAGTTGAACTGAAATCAAATACCTGCTCACTACTTGATTCCAGTACTGTATCATTAGCCATCATTAAGCTGCTCGAGCTCTCAGATTCTGATTCATCACTATCAATTTCTGCCTATTTGGACTCGCTTTCTTCTGCTAATTTGAATGATAACTTATCTTCCTTAGCTTTTTTTCTCCGCTCAAATGATTTCTTTTCTTTTTCAGATGAACGTCGACTATCCTTCTTTGGCTTAGGACAATCAACAATGTAATGTCCAGTTTTGCCACAGTTGTTGCAAGCATTTGGTTCCTCCTTGGATATATTCTTGTGAGAGTGTCTTTGCAAGGATCCCTTGTTCTTTCTCATAAATCTTTCAAACTTCTTGATGAACAATGACATAGCATCATTGCTCAGTTGCTCTACAGATTTTTCAGCTGGACCAGTTGGTTCAAGTTTCAAGACGATGAGAGCAGTGTAACTGGTGGAGTTGATGGTTTTCCCTCTCTCGTCTGTAGTTCAAATTTGCTTGCCTTGATATCTCCAAATAGATTGTGTAATTCCACTTTGTTGAGATATTTGGATTCTCTCATTGCCATTGTTTTCACATCTCATTCTTTGGGAAAACCACGAACAACTTTTAGTGCAATTTCTTTATTTGAATACACATTCCTTAGTGCATTCAGTTCATTGATAATACTGCTAACTCGTTCGTCAAACTCATTCATTGATTATCCAGTCTTCATCTTGATATTATCAAACTTTTGTACTGCGACTGAGATTTTGTTTTCTATTGTTTGCTTGTTGCCCTCGCACAACTGAATCTGGTTTTCCCAAATTTTTTTGGCTGTTTTGCACGTCTTGATTTGCTGAAAGTAATTTTGTCAATTTTTTAATTAGAATATTCTTTACCACATTATCCAAGTTTATTTTTCTCTTGTATTCAATTGTCTATTCCTCGTGGTTTTTCAATGCGGTGAGGTGCTCCATAAGTTATAGCAATAGCTGTGTTATCTTTCATGATCTTAATAACTCCGTCAGTTATAACATACCGCATATCGTCATCTTGTGCAGCTAAATGAGCCTGCATTCTGATTTTCAAGTTATCAAATTCCTCTTTGAGAACATAGGAATTTTGTTGAATGAAGACATGATGATCAGGTGTATAGACAGAATGTATCAGAAAGTATTCAAAAACAAGATTGAAGCTGCTTTGATACCCATTGTTAGGATTGGTTTGATGGGTCAAAGTGATTAGAAGGGAGGTTGAATAAACACTTAAAGATTTTTGACTCTTTTCAAAATATGAATCAGTTTAGTGATAAACTGAATTCAATAATCTTGTTGTCGATATCATTCAGTTAACTAGTTTGAAGTGCATAAATAAACTAATTGATAGATTGAGTACTCAAAGAATAAATGAATGCTGAACACAAAGATTTTTACGGATGTTCGGAGACTTCAAACGCTCTTATGTCACCCTTTCTATAACAAAGATATATTTTCACTAAAAGACTTTGATTGATTACAGGAACTGTAATTATCCACTTCAGTTTGCACTTAAACACTGCCAAACTGAAACTCTTAGTTTCTTACAACTTATCAGTACAAAAACTGATTATCTTTCGTAGCACAACTGATCTCAAAAGATCGAATATTTCAATGTGGAGTGCTAGTGATTTTCTCAAATGATAGCCTGAATGCTATGAATATATCTATGAAGTCAGGGATTTTTGTAAATATCGTAACTGATCTTGTATGACTGATCTTTCACTTGTTCTATCTTTCAAGAATTCTCAATTCAAAAATCAATCATCTTATCACTAAACTCCTCAACTATTTATAGGTTTTGCTTCCAACGGTAATATTGAATGCATTAATTAATACATACGTTGATTCGTCATTTCTAGGTATGTCAACATTCTTCTGACAATAGTACGATGTTGCAGTCTGCTGTGCGGCGCTCCTTCTGTTAGCTGCAGTTTGCTTAGTATGATTTGTCGGTTCAAAACTGGTTTAACTGATGACATGTCAAACTGACAATTCGACTGATTAGTTGAACTGATTTAAGGCGTCCTGTTCAGTTCTAAGTGATAGTTCAGTTGTCTTATCATATTCAGTTAGCTTTGTTCAGTTCGATTGCATCCGATCATTTTACTCATTAATCTGAAGTTTGGATGACTTCAGTTTAGATAGCTTCAGTTTGAATTACTTCAGTTGTATGGTTTCAGTTTAGCTGATCAGTTCTGCAAGCTTCGATAATTTATTTGTCAAACTCTGAAACCTTTAATTCTAACAAATTTTAATTTTAATTATTGTATGGAGTCTATTTATTAGATAAGCAAGGAAAATTGCTTATAAGTCTGACATATCTATTGATTATATATAACTTTAATTCTCAACTATACAGTCTCATACATGAACATTTTTAGAATCCCTCTCATTCTGATCGGTTAATTCGTGATTCCTTTGCATATAAGTTTCAGGAGCCGCTCATTTTCCGTACAACCTCATGACATCGACGATCACCTTCGTCCTTTTCGGCCCCGAGCGTCACATATTTCACTACAAAAGTATTGTTTTTGAAAAAAATTACAAGTTATTATAAAAAAATCAAAATTTGATAAATTACAAGACTAAAACCCATATATATATATATATATATATGTATATATATATAACTCCTCCAATATAACTAACGAGTGATGTAATCATCGAATTTTAAATGTGCAATATAGCTAACGAGTGACGTAATCATCGAATTTTAAATGATATATATATATATAATTAACAAGTGATGTAATCATCGAATTATATAATGTAATCATCGAATTTTAAATGCCTGAGACCAATAATTAGACTTTGTACAAGATAAATCCTTTCATATGATGTATAATTCACTCTATTTTTTTCGGCAAAATATAGAAATAAAAATCTGTAGTATTATTAAAAATATATATAAAATCCTTTCATATGAGGTATACAGGCTGATGGCTCCGGACAGAGCACGCACAAAAAAAATGAGATTGAACAAAATCAATATAATATGTGTGATGTCAACATCAAATTTTAAATGAGAATTTTCCTTTCCACGTGATATATAAATTCTGTATAATATATTTTTTATTTTTGAAAGATTGAATCCCTCAGGCCAATCATTGTAGTTTGCTACAACCTAATTATGTTGGTTATTTGAAATCTTTATTATTCAAAAAGAATTTAAAGTATTAATTTCATACTACGTGTAATTTAATTTTAATTATTGTATAGACTCTATTTATTAGATAAGCAAGAAAAAGTGCAATCTGATAAGTCAGCCTATTTTGGATTTTAGTGTTGTATCTTGTCAAATTTTAGTTTTCACTCACTAACTCGTTTTTTTTTGTCTTTATTTTGCTCGAAACCACTAAATCCACTGAATATTTCTTATTTGATATACATGCTCTATTATGTAGTTTATGTGAGAAGAATAAATATTATATTGCACTCATTAAAATATATATAAACAAAATAAAAGGAAAAGACAAAATTTGTCCCTTTTATTTTGAATTATTGAGGGTCGTTTTGCTTTAATTTTCTGATTTTTTAATTAGACGAATATGATCATATATATTCCAAGTAGGAGAGAATTGGTGCCAATTAAATCATAATCGATGGATTTAGTGGTTTCAGACAAAATATGTAAAGTCCCAGATTCGACGACTATCCTCATTGTACCATTAGATGAGTATTTTCAGTATGTTTATATCATCACTCACACACACCATATGAAACTTCTCAGGGGTCACCCATCCCATAATTGCCTCAAATAAAACACACTTAACTTTGGCTTCTTATGTTACGAGCTCTAAAAAAAAAATGTATACAAGCTGATGGCTCCAGAAATAGCAAGCACAAAAAAAAAAGAGCTATGATTGAAGTTACATGGAATGTTCCATGTAACGCCGGCCTGTTATTTTTTGTATATAACATTATACATTTTTTTACAAGACATCATAATAAAATATTAAATGTTAGTAACTTGATTATGCTATAAATAGAGGCATAATGCATCCTTCATTTTTGTCAAATATTTTATCATAAATACCGAAAAAATGGCCCTAATTTCATAGGACATTGTTAACCCGATAGACATCTTTGCTCCAAGCCTACGGGGCATATTTTTTTCACTTTGAAGACGAAGTTGAACAAAAATTGGAGCAATATTTTGGTCTGAATACAAATTACGAAGATGAATTCTATGACTTAAACACGGTTTCGGTCAACTTTGGTTATTCAGGCAACACGGACTTCACTTAACTTCTGGTATGTGCCATTACCTCCCTCCTATGTTTTTCTTTCTTTTTAATATAAAAATAATAATAATTGCTCTTTCCTAAAATTTACATAGAAATTTTTTCCCATTTTCCATGAATTTTTTTACTTTCTATATAGAAGAAGAGGAAAGCGTGTGCCAAATTTTTTTTTTTACTTTTAAGCATTTTCTTCTCAGACAACTAATGTGACACATGACTCATCGGTTGTCACGTCTTGAACACAGGGTCGACACCGACGTTGATTTGCTACCAGATAATTGAAAAACAACAAGTCTCGTAGCACAATATAAACCGAAACTAGTTTATTCCATAATTTTCAGAAAAACAACATTGTCTTTACAACCGAAAAAGAAATAATAATGCGGAAGCATTTTACAACGTAAATAAAAATTCGAAACTAAATTCTCGTGAATCATCAGCACCAAAACTGGTCCGACTCTTCCTCTTCAACATGTTCTTCGGATTTATCTAGGGAGATGAGAGTAATGGGTGGGTGATATGGTCGTCACTCAGGAAGTGAGGCCGTTCGAGCACAACATAACGAAATACATAAAAATTCGAAACACATATCATGCATAACATGACTCATACCAAATGCATACAATTGATCAGGCACTAAGATTCCTCTACTTTCTATGGTTGTACTGATATCAGTCCCAAATTTTTACTCCTCTAAGGGGGCGAGGTCGTATAACAGTTATAATCCCACCGTGCAAGGGCCATGAACATATAATGCATAATGGGACTCCCACCCATATCCAGTTGAATCCTCACAGTGCCAACACATACATCATGCAACTATCGTAACCAGAAGGTTGTAGAAGAAAAATTTGCACTCGACCGAATTTTCAAAAACGAAAATGCATATAACCGGAATTTAAATCTTTAAAATAAGCCCAGTTACCTTAAAACAACGTGAAAGGGTGGTTCCTGCACTGGAATTTTCAAATCCCTACTCCGGATCTAGACTGCAGCAGCGCTTCGATACTCAGCACACTAAGAGAGCAAAGTCTCGAAAATTTCCTAGGGAGAACTAGAGAGAATTCGAAAATATTGAATGAATTCTGAGGTGTGATTTTCGAATGTCATGGCTCTCCTATTTATAGAGGTTGACTGCTATCCTGATCGTGCATTATCCTCACATTTGAACTTTTGAATCAAACTTTAATTCTATGATAATTATCTTTCTTTATCCATGATACTTGGATAAATTCGAAATCTATATCCATCTCTTGGATATATTTTGGAAAATTATACAACTGTCAAGCCTGCTAAATTTCGAATTTTGTGTCTAATTTCCAATATTCGGTAAATCTTTTATTTTCAAGTACAATTAAATCCTTGCTCTTAATATCCCAAAAATTTCCCTTCGTAATTTTCAAATTAATGGTAATTTTCCCCAAAATAGGACTTTCGATTTTTCCTAAAATTCGGGTAGGCAAACTTTTAAATTTTTCCATGCCTGCATTTTTTTTATCGTGTAGACTTTTTCCTATCTCCATAATTTAGAAAATCCTAATTTAAATACTCCAAGATTTCGAAATTTAGGGATAATATTATCCTCCTGCTTTATCTTTATCCAGATAGCTTAATATCATATCAAATCTTAGATCTTTATCTGATATAATTTTTCTAACTTTGAATTTATATCTTAAAATTTACCTTATATCCAAAAACTCCTTATTTAAATTTCTTAAATCATGGTCTATTTATTTATCACAATTTCAAAATATATGCACAATATTTCCTTAAATTTCAAGCTCCATTAATATCGCACGTGATAAAATTATCCACACAGCTTTAGGTAAACTTTCAAAATCTTAAATAGATACCCAAAGAATGAATAATTCTAGCACAATTAATTACAAAAAAATATTATAACGAATTAAAAAACCTTGGGTTTTACATCCCTATTTTCTTATGCGAAGTTTCGTCCTCGAAAATTGTGTTTGCTTGGTCTACGAAAAGGCGTGGGTATTGGTTCCTCATCCTCACACCTAATCATCACGGCTTGCCCCTAGCCCTTAGAGCCAGCCTAGCACCAATCTCCCAGGACCGCGAATCAGACTCTCCAATGTCTGAACCACGGCTTGGATCAAGCCCGCGCACAGCCGCCTCGAACCATCACTTGATCGAGCCCCCTATGTCCAAAACATGAAGGTCCTATCGTACTCAACACAAAGCTCGATCCAGCCCTGACCTTAACCTTCGAAGACCACCTACCAGACGTGGTTTGAGTCCCAAAACCCTTTATCCAGGTAGCTCCTTTCAAGACATAAAAAAACGCGAGCCACAATTTAAGAAAACCGATTTTTTTTTCATGTACTTGTATTCAAACGTATGGAAGTCATTAGATCTTTAATATACCATGCAAATTCAATAAAAAATACATACTATGGTGTAATCGATAAGAAAACAAAGGTTTAGGGCGTGCGTTGGTGTTGAAATGATCGAAAATTTCAACTAACACAGCGAGGGACGAATACCGGAGGGACGCGGCAAGGCTCCTACCGAAAATTTCTTGCAAAAACACACAAAAATTGCTGCTGTTCTTGAGAGAGGGGTGAGGGGATGGCTAGGGTTTTGGAGTGAAAAATGATAGACATATAATAGGATAATGAAACTATGTTCAAAATATTAAGGTATAGTGGTCTAGACCCAAAAGCCCATTAAAACAAGTCCAATAGGCGCAATGACACTATCGCAAAATATTTCATTTACGTAGATTTTTTAAAAATAACCCGAACTCTCAAAAAGTCCTCCATTTCGATAAAAAATGAATACTTGTTTAAAATATGGCTCAACGTCTAAAAATATCTTAAAATACTAATTTATGAGAATTCTCATTAAATACATCATATATTAAATAATTATTTAATAAAATTTTTTTCTTAAGTGTCCCCGATTTTTGTTCCTCTTTCGAGTGTAAAATACTGCTAAAAGCCCAAATAATATAATCTAGTATCGTGAAATAAAACACATTTTCATATCATAAACAAACATTTAAAAATAATTAAATAAAATTTTAATAAAACCCTAGATTTGTATGCAGTCAAGTTACGTCGTTCAAATTTCTAGACTTTACACCCTTAATATCTAAATTCTAAACATTCTTAATATATGTTTCAATTACTGCCAACTTGTGTGTATTGAATTTATGAATTTGTCATATATATAATTTTTTTTTTTTAAAAAAAGTGCTACTAAAATTTTTAAATTCCTTATTATAGCTAGACTCTCGGTATTCTTCTAAAAGATTCATACTTTATGAGAGTATTAATATATTAACATTCATAATTGTTGATATAAATTCTCCTAAATATTTATTAAACTCTTTACTTTCAATTCTTAATTAAAAAACAATATTAAAAAACTCATAAAATATATTAGTATTGAACTTCATATTATCATATAATTCTATATTTATCATGTTATTCTATTGTTGCATATAGAGTTAAATTTTTTCATATATCTTCGTGTGATACTATAACTTATTACTTAATTAGAAATTGCATTAAAATTAGAAAAAAACATGTAGAGAGAAATGAAAATGATAAAATATTTAAATGTAGTATAAAGATGAATTATTTCATAAAATTAATATAGGAATTATATTTTATTCTTTTGGATTTGTATTGATAAGGAGGACATTTTTATCTTTTCACAATTGAAAAATAAAGTCCACGATCCACACTTATAAAATAAAATAAAATGTCTTTTTAAAATGAAATAAAATATGATATATTTTGTTTCATTATATACACATAAAAATGTGTATAGAAAGTTAATTTTTTCGATGTACAGTTGAAAAATATGCCTTTTATCCACATTTTTTGAGATACATATAGATCGTATATACCTCTAGGCCGGCCATGAGACAAAGAGGGATTTTCTTATATAGATTTATATATATCCAAGTTGCATGTAATCCCTGATCAAAATCAAGAGGTTAATAAGTCAAGCCCCTTTATGTTTTAAAACACGCGTAAAACCCGGTATGCTTGAATTGTAAAAAATTGGCTAATTGAGTTTTTAGTATTTTGGGTTTGCAAAGTAAATGTTTTAGAACATACTTAAATGCTAAATAGTTTGCATTTAAAAAAAATATTTTCTTTTAGGGAAATCACTCTTAACATTTTTTAAATAATGTTAGGCATGACAAACTTATGATTTATACGGAGCATATGTTGTAGAACCCGTAATTTGGACTGCGTATAAACCATGCATAATTCCTAGTAATTTAATTGCTTGAGTATTTAAATTCTTTTCTTTGAATTTATTTATTTTACGCAGTAGTTTAATTGTTACTTTTTCAGTTAAATAAGTGAGGCCGGTCCGGAGATGGAGTTTTGAGATAATTAATAAAGATTTATTTAAGAAGTGGTATTCTAGCATGTTTATTTCATTACATTTCAAAAGTTCGTGCATTAAGATTTTTAAGTGGCATTTCACGCTCGATCGAGGATCGGAGACCAGAGAATTTTCAGGAAATTTATTTTATTTCACGAATTATTTTTATAAATTAATTTAGAGCATTTTAAGTGTATTTTTCTAAAATAGGATTCTATTAGGGTATTTTTACCCGCGAGACTTTATTTTTAACGGTACGCAAATTTTATCGAATCAGAGAACTTTTAATGGTTCGGCTAATATTTTTAAAATCTTTTCAACTCGATATACTTTTCGGGAGTGGGTTCGAGCTTAATGGGCCTACTTTTGAGTTGATAGGGCTTAATCATCTTTTTAATATTTAAATTAAACAAACTAGGCCCATTAACTTATAGTTTTTTTATATAATTAGCACCTAAGTGTCATTAACCTAAACCTAAAGATCCCATCAGCCGACACCCTACCCCAGCTGCCTCCCCTCTCGGTTTCAGCACCATTCTCCAACAAAAAACCGTCGGTGGCCTCTTGTCTTGCTAAAGGAGCTTCACCCCCCTCGTTTTTGATCACCAAAACACCATAAGGCACGCAATGTACCCTTATTTCTGCATCATTTATGTCATATACATGCTGTTGTGTTTTTTTTGTGTGTGTGTAAATTCCGATCCAGCCATGTACAAGGAAGCTTTTCGATTTTTGTTCAAATACATGCATCATTTGTTCACTACTCATGTTTTCTCTGAATTATTGCAAAGGGACGGCTGTACCTTGTGTTAAGGGGTTGTTTTCACCAAGAAAAGAAAGAGCATATAGGCTGGAGATGAAGCTTTGGTGAGTAGAGAAAGGGCCGAGTGAGTTTTCTTGGGATTTTGGCTTGTAGGTGGGAGGACCGGTGGTGTGACTTGGTCCAGCGGTGCAAGGGCCGAACTGAGCCTTGGATCAGACCCTGGTGGGTCTGAGCCACGGCCCAGGAAGGCTCGGCCATGGCTGGGACAAGCCATGAAGCCGATCAAGCATAGGGTAGAAGATTTGTCGGGAATGCGGTTGAGGTGAATTCCGATCGGGTGGGCTGTGCTTCGTGCATGGGGGAGTATCCGTGCTTCCTTTGGGTTCAGTACAGTACTAGGGTGGTCTAGGAGAATTGAGTCAAGAGCTGGATCGATTGGGTTGTATGCTGGAGTGCAATAATGGGAAGTGGGCACTAGGGTGTTGGAGGTAGGAGCCACGAAAACTACAGCAGCTTGTTGGCCTGTTATTCAAGTGTCTAAATGTCTGGTTTTGAGGTTTTTAGAACCTTTTAGATGTTTTTATAGTATGGTAAAAAGTTGGGAAAATTTTGGTAAAGTTTCGAGTCGATTCGGGTTAAAACCGAGACTCTGGTCCGAATTTTAAAACGAATTAAATAAGCTGCGACTTTTGGCTCGAATTTACGTCTAGGAATATTTTAAATATGTTTTGGGATGTTTTAAGGAATTTGGTAAACTTCGGGTCAATTTTAAAGGTCCAGGGGTAAAATGGTAATTTTTGGGTTTCCAGGGGCAAAATGGTCATTTTGCACCCGGGGTGAGATTTTAGTCCTAGCAACGCCCTGAGCACGAATCATAATATTTTTAAATGTTCATGCATCACGTTTACGATTTTTATGCTATTATAATAATTATGGTGCATGCTTAATTTAAAGGAATTAAGTGAGGAAGTGAAGAACACTCCGTCTCCGCCGCGCCGCGTCGTTATTTTGTTTGTTTTCAGTTAAAACAAACCAAGGCATGTTTATATCTTCTTTTGCTCTTCAATCAAGTCATATAGATATTTTTAAATATCGCAAGTACATGATTTTAATGCAAGAAAATCGAAGTTGTTCATATTTAATTATGTTATGTAATACGTGCATGAAAACAGAAAATGATTATTTTTGAGATTTATGCGATATGGCTTGTGGTTCATTCACTATGTGGGAGTGATATTATTTATACGGTCGCCAGTGACCGCTCAGTTCAGGTTGGTACCATCAGGTCACCAGTGACCGCTCAGTTCAGGTTGGTACCATCGGGTCTTCAGTGACCGCCAGCTCAGTTTCAGGCTCCCCGGTAGTCAGTTACCGATCAGTTCAGCTTAGTGCAGTTGCCACAGGCGTAAAACATAATCTCAACAGAAAATTTTATCAGTTATTTCAGTACAGGCTCCAAGGAGCAAATATTTTTACTGTGATTATCAGTTCAGTTATGCACGTATTATAATTGCTCAGATCAGTTTATTTTCAGCATGAGTACAGATTATTTTCAGTATGCCTCATGACATGATATTTTATCCCATGCATATTTTTACTCAGATTCTACTCGTTACCTGCGATATATGCATGCTGAGTCTTTAGGCTCACTAGACTTGATTGTTGTAGGTACTGATGAGGTCAGGGCCGAGGGCGGGGACCAGTGAGCCAGCTTGGGTCGGCAGTAGTGGCACCCGAGGACCTCAGAGCAGCAGTTGTCATTTTATTCCGCAAACAACTATTTTATCAGTCGTTGGACATTTTTAAATTGTTATTGTTGGCAACTATATTTTCTTCCGCTGCAGTATTTTGAAACATTGAACTTGATTCACCAGTGATTTTATGAATGAGGCCATTTAAGTTCTTTTTAAAAATAAATTTTTTAATTTTCCGCAAATTTTCAAGCAAGAAGTATTTTCGGGCTTTCACATATGTAATCGGCGGGGTCGAAAGAATTTCTTTGCTGTTGTGCAAACAAAGTATTTATGTGTGAGAATCAAATCTTCTACTGACATAGTTAAACATCTAGAACAATAACGAGAGAAAATACGAGTGATTGGGCAAGATGAAACCCAGCAAAAATGAACAAAACATAGGACATTTTCTGTGACTGCAAAGGTCAAAAGGTAGTTATAATGATAAATTATTTATAATACTATATTTTAGAAGTCCTGATTGTGGTTTGATTCAATGAAGACTTTTGGAAAGAATATTTTCTTATTGAGATATATGTTTTTTTTTTTTTTTTTTTTTTTGTTTCAAATTTCTTTTGTTAATTTATATTTTTTAAATGTTTATTAACAAATTTTTTTTTAAAAAATAAAAATTAAAAGGGCCGTTGCCAAGTCTAGCCTGGGATCAAGAGACGTACAATGAAATAAACGATTTTATATAAAAATACTTGATGGAAAATAATGTGGGACAATATTCTGTGGTTGCTCAAAGTAGACTACCTACGAGTTATCCAATACGCTCTCTTTATACACCACAAATTTATGCATTCATAACAAATGCTTCATTCCAAACTTATATTAATAATTATATAAATTTTAAAACACAAGAAACAAACGTAGAGTTTTCAACTATCTCGATATTTTACACGACGGTTTATGCAATTATCTCATAATTATATATATCTCTTGCGAATGAGACAAAGAGGGATTTTCTTATGCATCACCAGTCCAGGGAATGAATCGGTGTTGACATCTTCCTCGGTCATTCCATCTGGTAATTCCCAGTCAAATGCATAAAGAAGGTTTGCTAGTGCCAGCTCCGTTACTGCAACAGCTAAGTACATCCCTGGGCAGCTCCTTCTGCCTGATCCAAATGAAATCAACCCGAAATCTCGCCCTTTATAGTCGATTGTGTTATTCAAGAATCGATCTGGCAAGAACTCATTCGGGTTTTCCCAGTATTCGGGATCTCTACCAATAGCCCAAATATTAACATAAACGGAAGTTTTAGGTTGAATTTCATACCCATCAATAAAACACCTTTCTGTTGTTTCTCTTGGCACAAGTGGAATGGGCGGATAAAGTCTCAAAACCTCCTTAATCACTGCTTTAAAGTATGGAAATTTTTGGATGTCATCTTCGTCTAAAAGGGGTTTCTTTCCTACTATGCTCCTGATTTCTTGTTGAACTCGTCGCATCGCTTCAGGCGCCTTCATAAGAGCCGTCATTGCCCAAGTTATCGAAGCCGAACTTGAGTCGGTTCCACCGAGAAAGATGTTCTGCAATGAAGTGTGAATGAATATTCACCTTAAAACTTGTCAAGTAGCTAGATATATAGGCGTAAATTAAACGGATTATATTTATCGTGTTTCTCGAGTGCAAATGGTGCAACTCTTTCGGGTAAATATGGTTTATATTTAACATATATGTACTTCACCGATGCTTACCATGAGAATTGCCTTGATACGGTTACAGCTTATATCCATCGAACTTGTATTCTCTTCTTTCATCTTGATCAGTGTATCAAGAATGTCACCTTCCATCGCCTGTGGCCTATTCGAACTCATGTGCTCGTCGATAAGTTCTTGGTAGAACGAGTCCGAAATCTCGAAGCATTTCTCAAGTCGAGAGATCATCCCCGAAACTTTATCTATCCAACCAAACAAAGGAAAGTAATCAGCCCAAAAGAAACCGCTCAATATCACCACAGCTTCGTGTGCGACCTCATCGACGGCTCGTTTAACAGTCGAACTCTCCCTATAAGATTTCCCAAAGGCAGTTCGACAAATAATGCTGCTCGACATATTTATTAATGTTTCGCTTAAGTTGATATGCTCAACTTCATCTGCTTTCTTGGATACATCCTCAATCATGTGGAAAACCTCGTCCCTACGGATCAGGCTGGATGAATTTACTTGATTAACACTAAAGAGACGAGTAACAACAAGTTTTCTCATCTCTCTCCAGCAGTCGCTATAAGCCGAGAAGGCGATATCATGGCCATCATACGATAGCTTCTGCGCACCTGTTCTATTTGGTCTATTAGAAGTCACAATATCGTTGGTTGTGAATACTTCTTTGGCTATTTTTGCCGAAGAAATGACTACCGCTGGTACACGTCCAAGCTTCAAGGAAATAAGGGGGCCATGTTTCTTGGAAAGATTATACAAGAACAGATGAGGATTTAGGCTGTCGAACTGGTGCAAATTTCCGATTAAAGGGAGTCCACGAGGGCCAACGGGTTCGCTTCGTAGTAGTTTCGTGCCATTGATTGAGGAAAATGAAAACAACTGGGAAAAGTAAGAGTAGGAAGAGCGGAACAATGATTTCCATTTTCAAGTGCAGAAGAGAATCAGACGTAGAAGCCTAGCTAAACAAACTCCTTAAACCATGAAATTGAGATTTAAACAATTTTAAAAATAAATGAAAAGGATAAAATGAAGGGACTAAATTATTTTCAGATAAAATAGTCTATATTTTGGCACATCGATTTTTTTTAAAATATTTTTTTCATATAAAATTTAGACAACTTGAGAAAATACATTGGATTCGTCCGTGCAGAATCTATGTTAAATTGATGGCCAAATTTGTTAGATATTTTTCTCAAAAATCATATTTTCACGTATATATAAACATGATATAATATGCGGAAGTTTAAATCGAGTGTTACCTCTGGCCATTGAAAATTTTAGATTTCTCTGTTTTTCCTCTCGGTTGAAGCCTTCTAAGCACTCCACCCTCTCGATAGATGGTGTATATTTTTTTATGAGGTGTGTCTGCTTAGGGACCTCAATCGCTCTATTTATAGGTGTTTTTTCATACCATTGATGAGTGTATCGGGAGCCGAGATTCAGAAGAAGAAATGTGTACATATCTCAAGTTTCTAAAGTTGAGAACGTTTGTCAAAATATGTAGCCAATGGCCGTCGCCAATTCCTACACGATACTTCTTTTAACATGTGTCATTTTTTCTTACAAAATCATCTACTCGAAATTGAATTATGGCAAGACAATCATTTCGTAGTTGTACCTAGATGACAAAAACTTTCCAGTTGCTCCTTGATCACGCTCAGTGGAATAATCGGAAGTTTTGGTGCTTGGAGATGCCCCAGCGAAATGTTTCGAGGAAAAATTCAATGCATCACATATTTAATTATGAGGATTTAGCAGGGGGTGAAGTATCATTGTGAAGACCACCATAATTAAGACGACTTGTAACAACCGATTTAATGAGCATTTGACTATTATTATTGAGATGAGTTGTAACGGCTGATTTAATGTGTCACGCCCCGGGACGGGGGTTGGTTGACACCGGCGTTGCTCTCAAATATTACATTCGAAAACAACAAGCCTCAGAAGTACAGAATCTCAGAAACCAGTCTTTTATTCATAATACGAAATCAATCAATTGTCTGTTACAACTCGAATACTGATGTTTTACAGCGGAAATGTAAAACCAAATATTACAGTATCTTAACAGATGCAGCGGAATAAAAATAAACATAAACTGAGAACAACAGTCTTCATCACCAGCCCCAGAACTGGATCTGCTTCTCTTCTTCTAACATTTCTTCAGTACTCTTATCTGAGATGGGTTTGGTGGGTGAGTGATATGATTGTCACTCAGTAAGCAGGGGCGGGAATAACTCCCAGTTTTCGAACATCATTTTAATACAGAAACCGTAATGCAGTAATATACAGAAAAACTCGTATTTCATAACAGAATTCAGAATTCAGACTTTACAGGTTTCAGAACAGAAATCAGAATTAGTAAGCACTGAACATGTTAGTGAATTTCATGGCTAAACTGATATCAGTCCCCTATATGTTCTCTCCTCTAAGGGGTGAGGCCAGAATCAGAATCAGAATTCAGAAATGTTCAGAATATATATTCGTACCAATAGTTCACTAGGGAGTTTCCGTGCTTCAAAATCAGAAATCAAACATACAGAAACTGAACTTTAAAACGGAATTATCAAACAGATTTCAACATATTTATATATAAGCCCACTTACATTAATTTGCTAAAAGTATTTCGATTGAAATCTGAAGTCTGCTTGTTCTTACTACTGGTTTCTGCTGCTCGAAAATCGGCACTCTCTTAGCTCAAATATTTCAAGTGACAACTCAAGATTTTGGTAAACCAATTCAGGTGTTTGAGGGTGATATTTAAAGGCAATGTTTCTGACTGTTAGACTCCCAATTAATGGCCATAATCTGCCATTAACAGCCTTTATTCCATGTTAATGCTTCAGTTACAAGTCTAAGCTGAATCAGTAACTGTCTGCTGGAATCTTGCGCTGCTGAATTCTTCTGCTGCTGGATTCTATATGTTGGAATTGTGTCTGCTGGAATTGTGTCTGCTGGAAAAATATCATCTTCTGAATTATTGACTGCTGCTGGAATTGTTAGCTTCTACTGAAATTTTCCATTGCTACTGAATAATGCTAGCTGCTGGAAATTTCAGGTTCTCACATCCCTCCCTCTTTATGAGAAGTTTCGTCCTCGAAACTTGGCTAAGCATGATCTTCAAAGAGATAAGGGTATTATTCTCGCATCTTTTCTTCCAACTCCCAAGTAGCCTCTCTTTCGGTGTGATTGGACCATTGTACCTTGACATACGGAATAGTTCCTCGCCTCAGTACTTGGTCTTTGCTATCCACAATTCGAATCGGAATTTCTTCATACTTCAGCTCTTCATTTAGATTGTTCTCAACCAGAAGTGGTCCAGCTTCCAGTATGTGACTTGGATCAGGAATATATCTCCTCAGCTGCGAGACGTGGAATACATTATGAATTCTTGACATGTCGGGTGGAAGTGCTAATCTATAAGAAAGCGTTCCCACTTTCTCAAGAATTTCAAATGGTCCGACGTATCTAGGATTCAATTTCCCAGCCTTATTGAATCGGATTACACCCTTCATGGGTGACACTTTCACATATGCCTTCTCTCCAACTTCGAATTCAACAGGTCTTCTTTTCAAGTCAGCCCAAATTTTCTGTCGATCTTGTGCAGCTTTTAGTTGCTCTTTGATCATAACAACTTTATCCACTGTTTCTTGGATCAGTTCAGGTCCAACGATGGCTTTTTCTCCTACTTCATCCCAATACAGTGGTGATCGACATTTTCGTCCATACAGAGCTTCGTATGGTGCCATTTCAATGCTGCTGTGGTAACTATTATTGTATGCGAACTCGATTAAGGGCAGATGTTCGCTCCAATTACCACTGAAGTCCAAGGCACATGCTCTCAGCATATCTTTTAGAGTTTGTATTGTCCTCTCGGTTTGGCCATCAGTCTGCGGATGGTAGGCCGTGCTAAGAGTAACCTTAGTCCCCATAGCTTGTTGAAAGCTCTTCCAAAATCGAGATGTAAATCTAGGATCTCTGTCTGACAGTATGCTAGCTGGAACTCCATGCAATCGTACGATCTCATTCATGTACAATGTGGCTAGCTTGTCCAAATTATAATTCATGCGGACAGGTAAGAAATGTGCAGATTTTGTGAGTCTATCCACGATTACTCATATTCCGTCGTGACTTTGTCTCGACTTTGGTAAACCAACTACAAAATCCATGGAAATATGTTCCCATTTCCATTCCGGGATTTCTAATGGTTGAAGAAGTCCACCAGGTCTTTGGTGCTCTGCCTTGACTTGCTGACACACGTGACAGTTGGAAACAAATATTGCCACGTCTTTCTTCATTCCACTCCACCAAAAATTTTTCTTCAAATCTCTGTACATCTTGGTACTGCCCGGATGGACTGAAAATTTCGACTTATATGCCTCAGACATTACTTATTGTCGAAAATTATCGATGTCTGGTACGCACAATCGTCCTTTCATCCACAATGTTCCTTTGTTATCCGTCTCGAAATCTGGTGATTTCCCTTCTTTAACTTGCTCTTTTAGTTTCACCAAAGCGGGATCTCTATCTTGACTCATCTTGATTGTCTCTCGAAGACATGGTTGTGCTGAAAGTGATGTCAGGATCACCTTACTCGTATTCTTTCGACTTAAAGCATCTGCTACTTTGTTGGCTTTGCCTGGATGGTAGCTTATTGTCAAGTCGTAATCCTTTATGAGTTCGATCCATCGTCTTTGTCTCATATTTAGTTCCTTTTGAGTGAACAAATATTTGAGACTTTGGTGATCGGTGAAAATCTCACACTTGGCTCCATAAAGATAGTGTCTCCAAATCTTTAGTGCGAACACCACTGCAGCTAATTCAAGGTCATGTGTTGGGTAATTCTGTTCATACGGCTTCAACTATCTTGACGCGTATGCAATCACCCTTCCCTCTTGCATGAGTACACATCCTAAACCTTTATTGGATGCATCACTATAGACGGTGTAGTCCTTACCTTCCATAGGTAATACTAGCACTGGTGTGGATGTAAGCTTCTTCTTCAAAGTCTCGAAACTTTGCTCACATTTTTCACTCCATTGAAACTTAGAGTTCTTCTGTGTGAGCTTGGTGAGAGGTATGGCTATTGAGGAAAATCCTTCAACAAATTTTCGGTAATAGCCTGCTAGTCCCAAGAAGCTTCGTACCTCTGTCACATTCTTTGGTCTAGGCCAATCCGAAATTGCCTCCACTTTCTTAGGGTCCACACATACTCCTGCTGCTGATATTATGTGTCCCAAGAATGCGACGCTCTCTAGCCAGAATTCGCATTTCTTGAACTTGGCGTATAGTTCCTTTTCTCTCAGCTTCTGGAGGGTGAGACGAAGATGTTCTTTGTGGTCTTCTTCACTTAACGAATATACTAGAATATCGTCGATGAATACCACAACAAATTTGTCAAGAAATGGTTTAAACACTCTGTTCATGAGATCCATGAATACTGCCGGAGCGTTTGTTAATCCGAACGGCATCACTGTGAACTCATAGTGTCCATACCTTGTTCTGAAGGCTGTCTTCGGAATATCGTCCGTCTTGACCTTGAGTTGGTGATAGCCTGACCTTAAGTCGAGCTTGGAAAAGACTGAAGCTCCTTTGAGTTGGTCAAACAAGTCATCTATCCTTGGAAGTGGATATTTGTTTTTGATTGTGATCTTGTTCAGCTCTCTATAATCGATGCACATCCTCATGCTTCCGTCTTTCTTCTTTACAAATAGGACAGGAGCTCCCCACGGAGATGCGCTTGGCCGGATTTGCTTCTTGTCCAACAACTCTTGAAGTTGCTCTTTGAGTTCTTTCAACTCTGCTGGGGCCATTCGGTATGGTGCTTTTGAGATTGGTGTAGCATTGGGCACTAAATTAATCTCAAATTCCACCTCGCGGTCAGGAAGTTCGCCCGGATGTTCTTCAGGAAAGACATCCGGGAATCCTTGCACTACCGGAATCTCTTCTAGTGTAGGTGCAGTTTCTTGTTTTACCTCGCTTAACATGGCTAGGTAAACTTCTTCTCCACTTTTCATGGCTTTCCAAGTTTGAGAAGCAGAAAGAAGAGTATTTCGTTCTTTGGTCTTGCCATGAAATAAAATTTTCTCTTGGTGTGGAGCTTGGATGGTTACCGTCTTTCCATGACAGTCTACTAAGGCATGATTCTTGGCTAACCAATCCATTCCAAGAATTACGTCGAATTCCACCATGTTTAGTTGAATAAGGTTTGCCTTGAAATTCTGATCTTCTATGAGAACACTAATATCCCGATATAGAGTGCAAGTTTCTAAAATTCGATTTGCAGGAGTGGCTACTCTGTATGGTTCTTCTAAGTTATCAGGCTTAGCTCCTAACTTCTTGGCAAATCTCTTAGACATGAATGAATGCGTAGCACCACAATCAAATAACACATAAGCAGGTATATTATCGATTAGAATGGTACCAGCTACGACATCATTCGAGTTGTCCGCCTCTTCTTGAGTGATAGCATAGACTCGAGCATTGGGCTTGTTCTCCTTAGATTTATTTGGAGTTGTTCCACCTGCTGGGCCATTCCTTGGATCTGGCATGGGACATTGGGCAATATGATGGTCCATCTTTCCACAACGGAAACAAGCTCCAGAATTCCTACGACATTCCCCCGTGTGTGTGAATCCGCAAGTTTGGCACTTGATTCCTTCTTTGTTTGATTGAGAAGAAGTGGTTCCTTTGGATGGAGTACTGGTAAATTGGTTGCTCGAAAACCTAGGCCTCTTGAATTGCTGGCCCGATTGGTACTGGCTTGGCTGAGGACGTTTGAGTTTGTTCTCGCCTTCACGCCTCTTGATGTCATTCTCAGCCCTGATGGCGGCTCCCATCAATTCATCAAAACTATTGGGCTCGATAACGGCAAGGGCAGATTGAATACGGCTGTTCAATCCCTTCTTGAAGCGATGCATCTTCAAGGCCTCGTCTCCCATTATGGTTGGGGAGTAAGTTCCCAATGAGTGGAACTTGGATGAATACTCCACCACTGTCATGTTTGGTTCTTGAACCAAGCTTTCAAATTCTGACAGCTTTTGCACTCGGACTGCTGTTGGAAAGTACTGCCTCAGGAATGCTTCTCGGAACCTTTGCCAAGTGATAGGTCCCGCCTCTATCATAGCTGGTGAGACTCCTTCCCACCATTTGGCAGCTTTATCCACAAGGAAAGGTGTAATCACCTCTACTCTGACCCTTTGGGGAACCTCAAGTAGTCGAAGATGGTTTTCCACCTCTTTCATCCAATTCTGTCCCACTTCTGGATCGGTGCTTCCATCAAAGTTAGGGACTCTTGCTCTTCGGAGAGCCTCATAGTGCTGCTTCGTTCCATTCTGAGCTGGAGGTGGTGGCGGTGGTTGATTAGCATTTGGGTTGACAAACCCTTGCAGCGTGGTTGCCACGATCGTGGCTATGGCCATCAAATCGGCCTGACTGAGGCCAACTGCTGGTGGTGGTTGAGGTGGTTGTTGTTGTTGAGCATCCTCATCGTTATGGTTATTGTTGCGGTTGCTGTAGCGAGGATTGCGGTTGTTTCTAACTGGGCGTCCGTCCATTTCCTACAATTAAGAAAGTTCTAAGGTTGATAACAGAATAGAGACTAAACAAAAGAATCACAATGATTGAGTAATTGCTCCAAAAATTAAATATGAACCAATAGATAGAAATAATATTTTATTGATTCCTCAAGAAAGTGCAATTACAAATGAACTTTGAAAATGAAACAGAAATGTAAATGGGACAAGTGTCACAGGACTACTACTAATGTTCTAATCTATCACTTCTCCCAAATCTAAATCCATATGATCCTCTTCAACTTCCTCTTCGGGATCCTCCTCGGGTTCATCTTCATGGTTGGCTATTACTGCTTCGAGATGTTCAATATGCCCATGCAGAACCGCATTCTGGTCGCTAAGAACTTCAACAGTATCTTGCAACTCTTGAATCTGAGCATTAGTCTGCGCACTATACTGATTATGCTGGTGCACGAGTTGGTGATTTTGATCCTTGAGTATTTGGATCTTCTCGAGTAGTGTATCACGTAACTCGATGAATTCTACCACAGTCTCTTGGGATATCTCAAACTCCTCTTGAGTCTTCCTATTCCTCTCTTCTGCTTCATGCAGATAGTGAGCATAACGTTGAACATCACACTCTAAGTGTTCTGCTCGACGCTCTAACTCGTCCTTGTCCAGCTTTAGGCAGTAGTTATTCCCCTTTAGTTTCTCTAGCTTCCTCTCTAAGTTCTTAACGTAGCTACTTTGGTCAGCCATATCCTACATCCAAAAACATGAGATTCAAGGTTCAGAAATGATCTCAAGAATATAGGTCGAGTTATAGACAATTACTGGAATGGACAGAATCAGTACTGCCTATACAATTAACAGAAGAAATAGCTCAAAAATTTTCGGTCTCAAAATGGTGTGAAAATTTTACTAAAAATCCTTCACATCAAGAACATGAATGGTACCAGGTTTGGTGCAAAAATACTAAGTCAATTGAAAATGAAAATTCCTCAAAGTTTCGAAGTTTTGGAAAATTTTACGGAAATGATGATATCCCTATCTAAACGATGGATTTTGGGCTTCGTCGGTGGTGAGGTTAGGTTCTACTCGTCGAGAGCTTTCCAACGCCTACTTTTAATGGTAAAAATTCCTCCTGGATCAAAAGTTATGGCCGTTTGAAGTTGGCGCGAAAAACACCTCAACTTCTATGCCATTTTGCGAGGTCTACTGCATTTGCTTGCTGGAATACACTGTCTACTGCAATTCTGATGCTACTGCAATCAGTCTGCTGCTTTTCCAGCATTGTCTGCTGCAATCCGAGTCTACTGACCCAATCTTCTGCATTCAGACCTACTGGTTTCCTTCTATTGGTTCTGGTTTCAGGCTACTGGTCTTATCCTACTGTTTTTCGTCTACTGGTTTTGGCCTACTGATTTTTTTTTTTTAAAACTCGTTTCAGTAGTCTATTACAGTAGCTTATTTTCAGTAGCCTATTTCAGTAACCTTCAGAACTTATTCTCAGAAGTCTATAAGAACTTATTATTTCTAGTTCCTCCTCCCCAGATTATGAAACCCGGTTTCGCTCTGATACCACTTCAATGTCACGCCCCGGGACGGGGGTTGGTTGACACCGTTGTTGCTCTCAAATATTACATTCGAAAACAACAAGCCTCAGAAGTACAGAATCTCAGAAACCAGTCTTTTATTCATAATACGAAATCAATCAATTGTCTGTTACAACTCGAATACTGATGTTTTACAGCGGAAATGTAAAACCAAATATTACAGTATCTTAACAGATGCAGCGGAATAAAAATAAACATAAACTGAGAACAACAGTCATTATCACCAGCCCCAGAATTGGATCTGCTTCTCTTCTTCTAACATTTCTTCAGTACTCTTATCTGAGATGGGTTTGGTGGGTGAGTGATATGATTGTCACTCAGTAAGCAGGGGCGGGAATAACTCCCAGTTTTCGAACATCATTTTAATACAGAAACCGTAATGCAGTAATATACAAAAAAACTCGTATTTCATAACAAATTCAGAATTCAGACTTTACAGGTTTCAGAACAGAAATCAGAATTAGTAAGCACTGAACATGTTAGTGAATTTCATGGCTAAACTGATATCAGTCCCCTATATGTTCTCTCCTCTAAGGGGTGAGGCCAGAATCAGAATCGGAATTCAGAAATGTTCAGAATATATATTCCTACCAATAGTTCACTAGGGAGTTTCAGTGCTTCAAAATCAGAAATCAAACATACAGAAACTGAACTTTAAAACGGAATTATCAAACAGATTTCAACATATTTATATATAAGCCCACTTACAGTAATTTGCTAAAAGTATTTCGGTTGAAATCTGAAGTCTGCTTGTTCTTGCTACTGGTTTCTGCTGCTCGAAAATCAGCACTCTCTTAGCTCAAATATTTCAAGTGACAACTCAAGATTTTGGTAAACCAATTCAGGTGTTTGAGGGTGATATTTATAGGCAATGTTTCTGACTGTTAGACTCCCAATTAATGGCCATAATCCGCCATTAACAGCCTTTATTCCATGTTAATGCTTCAGTTACAAGTCTAAGCTGAATCAGTAACTGTCTACTGGAATCTTGCGCTGCTGAATTCTTCTGCTGCTGGATTCTATATGTTGGAATTCTGTCTGCTGGAATTATGTCTGCTGGAAAAATATCATCTTCTGAATTATTGAATGCTGCTGGAATTGTTAGCTTCTACTGAAATTTTCCATTGCTACTGAATAATGCTAGCTGCTGGAAATTTCAGGTTCTCACATAATGAGCATTTAACGACCATTAGTAGTCACTAAATGCTCTTAAATCGAGATTAACAGTCATCAAATGAGTAGTAAAGGCTGCACCTTTCAACTACTCATATTGGCCTATGAATAGTGGCTAAATGTTAGAGAACTCACACCACCAACCAAGCACAAAAGCTGTCCAACTTTGGAAGCACCTGCAGCAGCCAAGTTCCTGTCCAGTTCGAGGCAAGTGGACAACATTGGAGTTCGAGTACCACTTAATCTTCTTCCAAGTTTCTTAATATCAATACCAAGTAAGTGAGCTTATGTATATATGTTTTAAAATATTGATGTTACTGTTTTTGAAATTCAATCGTACACTAGTCATATCACGTCATTTGGTTCGTACATGTTTTGTTCCACATGACTCATCTGTTATGCTTTGATGTCTTGAAAACACACTATTATGATTTGAATTAAAAGTGGTAAGGAAATTCCTTAGACATGCTAAGATAAGGCCCTGATGCGGTGGGTTATAAAAACCGATATATGGCCCATCTCTTTAGAGGAATAAAAATTAGGGATTGATCAATATACCATGGATAAAGAGATGAATAACATTGCCTTGTTTAATATGATTTAATACATTGTTTCGAGTTTTGTTTTTACCGTGGCTCGATTTTATGTTGCGAGCTATTATGCGATATTTCATCTTTGAATTCTTATTATATATATATTTTGATATTCTTGTTTACGATTGACTCCTACATGCTGAGTGTTTTTCCCAAACACTCACCCCCTTTACTTCCCTCCCCAGATAAAGGAGAAAATCAGTTGGAAAATAATGAACAATACATGTTTTGGGGTTGGTGATCAAGTTCGAGACATGAATTTTCAAGCGTGGTTTTAGTTTTTTTTTTTTCCTTTAAGTTATTGCTTACGCATTTGTGTTTTGGACTGTAGAAACTGTCATGCGATGTGTAATAAATTGGATTTTTTCTATTTTATGTACTACATGGCTTATTGTTTCGAGATTTTAAATTGTTAAACAACACCGACGACACGTCTCGGTTTTGGGGCGTGACATTAAGTGGTATCAGAGCCGTCACGTTCATGATACGACTAGAATTCTCCTGAAAAAATGTGAGATTTCACATAGTGATGGAAAAGCCTAATGTACTCCTCTGACCTCTCCGAAACGATCCAACGAACAACATTCATACGAAGTCCTCTTCATGATGACCAGCCTTATTTCGGCCAAGTTTCGTCGTTTAAAGCTCCAAAATCGCGTTTTTGCCGTTTTTGGTAATAATTGCAAATCCAATAACTTCTTGTAAAAAAACTCAATATCCAATTCTGTCAACGGTTATTAAATCCTCTTGACTTAATTATTGATTTCATGTTTGGATCATTACTACTTTACCTCTTCTATAAGGTCCAAGAATTTAATTCATGTAACCTGAATGCATGCATTATAGGGATTTATTTAATTATGTGTTTAAATTATTTTTATGCATTTTATGCATTATTCTTGCATGATAGAATTTATTGCATGAAATTTTAAAGGTTCATGCATTAAAGATTTTTAAGTTGCATTTCGCACTCGAACGAGGAATGGAGACTGGTGATTTATCAGGAAAATTATTTTTTATTACATGAATAATTTTTATTAATTAATATAAGATGTTTTAAATGTATTTTTCAAGAAATGTGTTTTTTTAGGTATTTTTACCCACCAGAACATATTTTTCAGTTTTACGTAAATTTTATCGAATCGAGAGATTTTTTGAGGGTTTGGCTAATATTTTCAAAAACGTGCCTAAACGAAATATTTTTTGGGATTTTGTTTGGACTTAATGGGCTACTTTTAAGCTTATTGAGCTTAAAACTCTTTTTTTAAACTTTTAAATGATAAATTAAGGCCCATTAGCTTGTATAATTCTATTTAATTATCACCTAAACCTCACTTAACCTAAACTAATCTTCTCATCAGCCAAAACCTTCCCCTCCACTCTCATCCTCTCGGTTTCAGCAGCCATAACCAAGCAAAGTCTCGGCCACTTCATTTTCTTACAAAAGAAATTCACTCGGCACTCGTTCTTCGATCTTCTCGCGTCTATAACATCAAGGCACGATGTGTCACTACAAGAAAAACGGCATACGACAACGGATTTTATCCGTTGTCGTAGTCTTTTTAAAACTGTTGTAACTGAGGGTGTTGTTGAAAGTCCGTTCAACGACAACGGTTTATATGTGTGGTGGTAGGTAGAATTTGCGACGGTTTTTCAACACCGTCCCTAATAATTGTAGCGACGGTTTTATACCGGACCGGCGCTAATTAGCGACGGTTAAGTCAACTGTCGCTAACTTAGCGACGGTCTTTGTATGATAACCGTCGCTAAATTGTTTCGAAAAATAAAAAAAATCGTTTAATAATTTAATAAATCTAAAAGAAACTAACAATCGAAACTAAAATCGTGTAAGAGATATAAATTTCAAGTGTTACGAAGAAGTGAGAAAATTTTTATCTGTTATGAAGTAGTGAGAAAAATTTTAAGTGTTGTATAAAGTGATAAAAAGAGAGAAAAATTTTATGTGTAATGAAGTAGTGAGAAAATTTTAAGTGTTGTGTAAAGTGATAAAATTGTGTAAGAGAGAAAAATTTTAAATATTATGAAGTAGTGAAAAAAATTTAAGTGTTGTGTGAAGTGATAAAATTGTGTAAGTAAAAAAAAATTTAAGTATTGTGTGGGAAATGGAAAGAAAATGGAGATATTTATAGAGAGTTTGCGCGGGATTTGGTTAAACCGTCGCTAATTTCAAATTAGCGACAGACTGCAGAAACCGTCGCTAAAAGTAGCAATGGTTAATATCAAACCGTCGCTAATTTGAAATTAGCGACAGGTTTTGAAAGCCGTCGATATATTTAGCGACGGTTTTAGAAAAGCCGTCGCTAAATGTTGAAAAGTTTGTTTTTAAAACCGTTGTCGTTTGTCCAAAAAAACACGCTAATAGACAACGGTTTTTGAAAAACGTTGTCGATTGTCTAAAAAAACACGCGAAAAGACAACAGTTCTTAAAACCGTTGTCTTTTGCCCTAAAAAAGCGCTGAAAGACAACGGTTTTTGAAAACCGTTGTCTTTTAGGGTCAAAGACAACGGTTTTCAAAAACCATCCCTAAAAGACAACGGTTTTCAAAAACCGTTGTCCATTGTCAAAAAAAACATGCCAAAAGACAACAGTTCATAAACCGTTAACGGTTTTTAGAAAACCGTTGCCGTTGACACCCTAAAAGACAACGGTTTTTATAAAACCGTTGTCAAAACGCACCTACGACAACGTTTTTCACTAAAACCATTGTTAAAAACTATACAACAACGGTTTTTCAAAAAAACCGTTGTCGTAGACGCGTTGTCGTTGGGCGTTTTTCTTGTAGTGTGTACTCTCATTTTCGCATCATACATGTCATATACATGCGGTTTTGTGTGCCATGAATGAAGCTTTTATAGATCTTGCATGATAATGTATGTTTGCATTGTTTTATCTCAGTTTGTGAATGTTTCTTGTGAAACTCACGTTCTGCTGTGAACTTTTGTGTAAAGGGACTGCTAATGATGTGTTATAGGATCGTTTATTTCGAGGATCCAAGTGGTACAATTGTTGGAGTCGCGATCGGACGAGGGAGTGAGGAATAAAGGCCAGATCGATGGTTTCATGAGTGGTGTCGGGTAGATCGAGTGTTGGGGAGGGAAGTCGTTGGTGTCAAGGTGATTCCAGGCCTTGGACCTGCCTCTAATGGGTCCGAACCATGACTTGGGAGGGCCCTAACACTGCTGGTCTAAAACCTTGAGCAGCACGAACGAACCTAGTGCAAGGGAGTTCGCGGTTGAGGTGTTTCGGCTCCTAGCTTGGGTGCTTAGTGTGTAGGCTGCACGGGGCTGGAGTCATAGTATCTTTGGGTCCAGAGGAGTCCTAGGATGGGCTAGGAAATCCGAGCCGTGGCTGGTCCCATAGGTGGTGGGTTAGGACCGCAAAAGGGGAAAATAATGTACTAGGGTTTGTAGATAAGGGAAGGTGCGAATTTCAGCAGCATGTTGGCCTAGTGTTCGAAGGCTTGGGGGATTGAGGAGGTTAGGACATTTTAAATGTTTATAAGGTATGATAAGAAGTTGGGAAAATTTTGATTAAGTTTCGGGCCGATTCAGGTTAAAACCGGGACTCCGGTCCAAGTTTTAAAACGAATCGGTTAAGTTTTGAAATGAGCTTGAGTTTATGTCTAAGAATGATTTTAATTATGTTTTGGGATGTTTTAAGGTGTTTGGTAAGCTTCGTGTCGGAATGTTGAGGTCAATGGGTAAAACGGTCATTTTGGGTTTCCAATAGCAAAATAATCATTTTGCACTCGAGTCGAGATTTTTTTCCTGGCAGCGCCCCGAGCACAAATTTATCATGCTTTTAAATTTTTATACATCATGAATATGATTTTTATGAAATTATGAAAATACGTTGCATACTTGATTTTAAACAAAATTTACGTATATGCATGATTTTGATAAATGATGAAAATGATGATGTTTTTGAAGGTTATGAGTTAGTTGTGACTGACGATGTATATGTATATGATGACATGAGATATGATGACCTGAGGCCAAGGCTCAGTAGATGGGTAATGCTGTCGCTGATGTCCCCGTCGCTCGTACCGTGGTTATACGTAGATGGATCCATCGAATAGAGCTGATACGAAAGTTACAACTAATGAACTGAATTCAATTAAATGAAAATGTATACGTATATGATGACATGAGATGACATGCTTTGACACGATATGATTGTACACGACACGTTTATGTTATGGTTTTAATTTCATGAAAGATATGTCGAGTATGATATTTTTCACTACTGTGTGCCATGTATATGTACTTGTTATTCCTGGTACATGTGTGTTGAGTCTTTAGGCTCACTAGGCTTGTGTGATGAAGGTGAGCCTGAGAATGAGGGGACTGGAGGTGCCGAAATCTGAGTACGCAGAACTGGTGTGGTGACACGACCCGAGGATCGCATTTTTTCCGCATTTTGATTATGAGATTTGAGAGGAGATGAATATTTTCATACGTTGATGATTTTACGATTTTTACTCGTTTATGTTTACATTTGATCTTGGATGATTTTGGTTAACTTAAATTGCACTATTTTACTGTCAACTAATTACGATTATTTTAAATGTTATTTCGAAAATGTGAGCTTTTAAAAAAAATATTTCCGCACTTTCAAATTAGTAGACGTTACATCTTCTATATTTGCAACGATATCTTAGAAAATCGTACAATTGTAGGACATGGACGAAAGTCCAGTACGAAAGAACCACAACCCATGTTATAGAAATCGCAACAACAATCGGAATAGCAATGACAACGAAGGAAATCAACCCCGCCATCACCACCAGGATTGGGCCTAAGTCAAGCTGACTTAATGACAAAAATCTGATCCTCAGATTATGAACCGTCGATGGCTAACAGAGATCTCTTGATATCCTCATGTCAAAAGTAATGATTGCATCTCTTCAGATGGTTCGAGTCTATCTATACATAAGAACAAACTAGTTAGTCACAAAATCACTTTGAATATTTCAGCAGATAATACTTATCAAGGCAGCAACAGATGGATAAGGCGAGCAGTTCCTAACAAATAATAGACTTGGCTGAGGAGTTCAAGCAGTCCATAGTGGCTGCGAGGAAGCTAAAGATTGAGGACAACGTCTTAGAGAAGACGTTGTCTAGCTGGAGCAAGATCGAGGAACTGCAGTCCTTCCATGAGGTCCTCGTGGCAACAAAAAACAAGTATCAACGGCGTCTTTGCGTCGCTCATACTGCTGAAATATTCAAGGATGAAGGTGTCTATTTGCTAATGCTCCTCAAGGAGCAGAAGGTTCTGAGAAGGATTGCCTTCTCAGAGGACTTCCTGAATACCACTACTAGTGGGTTAACCAATTTGTTGACCAACTGGAGGGAGGCAATAGATAGGGAAATTTCAATTGTACAAGTTCAACTATATCACTAAAATTTTAATTTGTTCACGGCTAATTTCACTTTAATACTTTATAATTTCTTCCACTTCATCTTGGAACTGAATCAACATATAAAACAAGCTAACAAGATTAAGATAAATCAATTAAACCAAGAATATTTTGGAAAAAAAATAAAATTAATCTCAGGAAGTGGTTTGATGAATATATCCGCTGCTTCTTGTTCAGTTGATATGTACTCCGATCTGATATTCTTCTTGAGAGCATGATATCTGATGAAGTGATGTCTGGCATCGCTCTGTCCTGGAGTGAAGAATTGGATTGTAGGTAATCACAATGGTGCTTGTATTACCACAGAAGATTGGTGATTCTTCTGCGATGACTCCATAATCTTTCAGTTGTTGCTGAATCCAGAGCAGTTGGGTACAACAGCTTCGAGCAGCTAGATATTTTGCTTCAATTGTGGAAGTTGTTATGGATGCTTGCTTTTCATTAATCCAAGAGATCAGTCTTTCTCCCAGAAATTGACATGATCCACTGGTGATTTTTTTAACAAGTTTACATCCTACATAATCTGCATATGAATAGCCAACTAAATTTAAAGATAAGTCCTTAACATACCATAAACCTACATTTGTATGCCTTTAAGATATTTCAATACGCTTTTGACAGCTGAAATATGCGATTATTTAGGATCTGCTTGAAATCTAGCACACATGCAGACAACAAATACAATATCAGGACGGCTAGCAGTTATGTAAAGTAAAGAACCTATTAAACCTCTGTAAAGTGCCGTCTCAACTAATATTCTCCCTTCATCTTTATCTAATTTTATTGATGAACTCATGGGAGTATTTGCAACTGAACATGTTTCCATACCAAACTTCTTAAGCATTTCCTTCATATATTTGGTTTGACTGATAAATTTACTAGTTTAGTGTTGCTTCTTTTGCATACCAAGAAAGAATGCCAGCTCACCCATCATGGTCATCTCGAATTTATCCTGCATTAACTTGGTAAATTTCTTATATAATTTGGGGTTAGTTGACCCAAATATAATATCATCAACATAAATTTGTACAAGTAAATTATGATTTTTCTTTGTAAATTTGAATAGAGTTTTATCAACTGTTCCAACTATAAAGTCATGAGCAGTTAAATTTTTTGATAATGTCTCATACCAAGCTCTGGGAACTTGTTTGAGACCATACAATGCTTTGTTCAAATGATAAATATGATCAGGAAAAGATTACAAAACCTGATGGTTGTTCGACATAGACTTCTTCCTGTAATTGACCATTTATGAATGCACTTTTGACATCCATCTGGTATACCTTGAAGTCTTTGAAGGAGGCATATGCGTGGGATATTATTATTGCTTTTAGTCGTGCAACTGGTGCATAAGTTTCATCATAATCAATTCCTTCCTCCTGCCTGTATCCTTGCGCCACCAACCTTGATTTGTTGCACACAACTGAACCATATTCGTTCAGTTTGTTTCTGTAGACCCATTTTGTACCTATATTACATTTTGAAAGTGGTATTGGAACTAAGGTCTAGACATTGTTATGGGTAAACTGATTCAACTCCTCTTCCATGACATTTATCGAGTTTGGATCAGTTAGAGCCTCATCAGTTTTTTTTGGTTCAAGTGGAGAAACAAATGCTGAGTGTACAAATAAATTGAACATTTGATTTCTAGTTCTTACCGGATCAGATGGATTACCTATCACCAAATCTTGTGGATGTGATTTATTCCATCTGTAGTTGGAACTAGTTGGATCAATTTCAACAACTATTTCTGTTTGTAACTGAACATTTCTTTCAGTTTCAGTTGCAGTAGTTTCTGTTGGTATTTGTATATCATCGCGTTGTCCCACCAACTGATTGTTAAGAACAACTTCTTGTTCAACTATTTGATCCACGACTTTTTTTTATGGTGTTTGAAGGATGTTTCGATTTATGTGAACTTCTTCTTCACTATCATCTTTCAAGTTATTTCTGTTAAACGATTAGTTAGATCAACTGAATCAATTGGCTTATCAGTTAGTGCAGATTCATGAAATGCAACATGAATTGATTCTTCTACGTTTAAAGTACACTTATTAAATGATAAACATAAAAAATTGTACATTAAATAGATTTTTTATAATATAAATGTATAGTTTTTGTTTTATTAAATGTTTAAATATTATATAATGTATAATAAATTGTATAAAATATAAATTGTTGTGTAATTATAAGTTTTTACAATTTTTACAGGTTCGATAAAACAAGAATAACCTTGGCTTTGCAAATGTGATTAAGATGAGTCTTGGACCTGTAGAAAGTTGATTTTAATATCTACAATATTGGTGGCAAGCACGAGATAAAATTTTCTCACAATTGAGATCAAATGAAGCAACAAATAAAGTTATCAAAGGAGTTGCAGTTTTACCATGCTAGAGCATTTTGAGCATATCTCTCAAATTACTTGGTTAAATGTTAACAAAAAATTACCACAATTCAACAACTCAATTATCTATATGTTTTGTTTTATGTAAAAAAGCAAAATCGGATGGGAAGATTTTCAAAAGTGATGTGTATGATGACATAATTTTTTAGAACACCAATGAAGACTTATGTGTACAAAATAATATTTTATTTGTGGTTGTCTCCCCAAATTTGGATATAAATAGGGTTGCATTGTAATGTATTGAGACATCCCTCATTCTATTAATAAATCTTTGAGTTCATAATATTTGTCTATTTGTTTTTTATTTATTTCTTCATTTAAATATAATTAGCATATTAATTTCATATTCAAAGTTTTACACTTTGAATAATGTGTAGCTAACTTCCCAAAGTTGAGATGAAAAGGTGAAACTCTTGGTATGATAATAAGGTTATTAAAAGGTAATAATCTATGTTTTTATGTTATTTAATCATTATTTATTGTTTATGTTATATTTATTTCTTTAAGCATTATTATACTCTACTTATAAGTGGGAGTTTTGATTATTGTTGCTATATGTTACACTAAATTCTTGTAGCCATTTCAATGTTAGTTTGATATTACCAACTATTTAAAGTGGATGCCTAGATTTATTATATATGAATATATCATAATATTAATTTCTTGGTACCATTTAAATGTTTGTTCGGTTGAGAATCTTGATTTAGTGTTTACAAATATATATATCACAATATATACTTGACATCATTTATAAGTTTTGGTATATATATTATATACTTATGAGATAATAATATATAACATAACATAAATGTGATTATTTAATATATTGAAACCATTTTATTAAGTGAATTTCAATAATGTTTATTAATGTTAACTTTATTAAAATACCAAAAGTAAATTCTATAATCTCAACTACTTCAATTAAAATTTGAACAATTAAAAATTATAAATTAAATATTCAAACAATTACAAGAAAAAAAACAAAACAAAAGAACATTGTAGTGGACTTGTAATTACCCTAACTTCCCTGTGAATACGATATTCGGACTCACCGAATTATACTACTTTTGCACAACCTTCTCTTGGGAGTGCAACAATCAAAGTCTCATCATTAAACACTCTGTAAGCTTTGCTTTCTAAGAATAACCAATAAATATTCTTTCATCAGATTTAACATAAAATGTTTTCAGATAATTTTTGCCATTATTGTGAATAAAACATCTGCAGCCAAATATTCTGAAGTATGACACTATACTTTTCTATCCATGCCAGATCTCATACGGTGTTTTCAAATGATTTTTATTAAGCATTGTAGAAGACAATATTTATTTATGAAAAAAAAGGTTTTGGCTACGAGGTTTATTGTTATTAAACAATGCCGCATGTTGGTGCCTCAGTCCTGAAGCGTGACAGTTCATGTGACAAGAATAAAGTTTATATTGCACACATTAAAATATGTATAAACAAAAATAAATGGAAAATACAAATTTTGAATTATCGAGGGTCGTTTACTTTAATTTACTCTTTTTTTATCAAATGAATTTTAATATGAGTAATATGTGCTTTATTCTCGTCACATGTTCCAATTAGTAGAGAATCTGTGCTAAATAAATCATATTCGATTAATTTAGTTGTTTCATACAAAAAAAACTAAATAAAAAAAATACAATTTGTTGTATGAAAATCAAATTTTGACAAATTGCACTATTTAAACCCAAAATATACCAAATCACAAGACTAAAACTACATTTTTCCCTAGTTAAAAACAAAATACTTTATCTTTTCCTACTTTAGTACTATCATAACAATTTATTTTACAAAAACATCCGCGTCATTTTTTCACTGTTATACAAACACATACAAATGAAGGAAAAAATTCACAATTCTAAATTAAAACTTTGTTCATTCTTCACACTTTTATAATACACATCGAATATGAATACTTCAATTTTCTTGCAAAAATATAGATTGAAAAATCTGAGTTGTGACGTTTCCAATATAGCTAACGAGTGATGTAATAATCCAATTTTAAATGCCTAAGACCAATAATTAGACTTTGCTACAAGCTAAATCTATCGATTTTTTGAAATATTTCTTAAAACAATATATAAAATCCTTTCATATGATGTATAGTTCACTCTTTTTTTGTGGCAAAAATATAGATATAAAAAACTGTAGTTATATTTTCTCGATGGATACAAAAATAATATAAAATCCTTTCATATGATGTATACAGGCTGATGGCTACAGAAATAGGACGTACAAAAAAAATGAGATTGAACAAAATCAATAGAGTAAGATTGAACAAAGTCAACATCAAATTTTAAATGATATTTTTCCGCTCCACATGAAATTTTAAATGAGATTTTTCCCTTCCACATGATGTATAAATTCTGTATAATATATTTTTTTTTTTGAAAGATTGAATCTGAAACGTCTCTAATTTGTTTTTTTTAAAAATATACTAGAATTTTTTTTATAAACATTGTTCTCGGCCGAACCTATATATATATATATATATAAAATTTTTGCACCAATAAAATAAACTCAACATTTATTTTACTCAAAACACATAACTGTAGTAAAATTCATAAAATCGTAAACGTCAAACTAAAACTAAAACTAAAACTAACATTTTTCAAAATAGCATAAATGTCATCAATCCTTCAAAAACCACTCTCACTTCCAAAAGTCATCAAAATATTTAAAGTAATGAAAAAACATAAATGTGCGGAAAAACTAGCAATGTATAGGTCCTCGGGTTAATGCACCATCCGCCGAGACAGTTCAGTCGTCCAACCCTCCTGTCTCCACAGTAAAATCATCACATGCATCAATCATACATAGTGAGTCTATGAACTCAACAAGCCTTAATTAACCATAGTAACAATTAATACTTATACATGCACAGTCAACATTGAAAATACTTTTAATAAAAATAGATTTTCATGAACATGCATAAACTTAAACAATTTCTTTCATCAAATACATATATATTTTCTTTTGGGTGAAATCCATTCATTAATTGTGACAATCCTTTCATCTTTTGATAGATTGATCAATCTAAGCTGTAACCATGGTACCATGCAGCGAGACAACAATAACCAATTTTCCATTCTGTGCCTTGACCTATAGTTGGCGGGGACACTAGCAACCACTTTTCTGTTACAGGGCCTTGGCATATGGAAGTTCGGTATTGGGTTCCCAGGGGGCTTAGTCCTTTCAAACGTCCACTGGGGCTTAGTCCCTCACGAACCCCATTTCCTTACTGTCAAAATTAAGTCACTTCATTCAAACATTTTCATTGTTTCCATCACTTTATAAAAATACATGCATAGATATCATTTTCTTTTAAAACAAGCATATAACACATTTTTTTAGCATTTATCGTTTTCATCATAAAATTCCATAACCTTTCAAAATAAGCCTTTTAACATTCATTACAACATTCAGGACACTGCCAGGACTCTTAATATTTTTCAAGTGTAAAATGACCGTTTTGCCTCTGAAACCGTAACTTTCCCATTTTACCCTTGGACCTTAAAACGACGACCTGAATTCATCCAACTTACCATAACACTTTAAAACTCTCCCATAAACATTTCTTTGATATAAAGTTAAGTCCCTTGAGTAAATTTGTACTTCGTTTTAAAACTTGAACCGAAGTCCCTGTTTTTTTTTTAAAACTCGAATCAACCCGAAACTTAACCAAACTTTCACTATAGCTTAACCAAACCTAGCCAACACCTTTTCAAACCAATTCAAGCCATCTAAAACCCTTGGAATCGCATAGAAGCAGCTGGAATTTTTCTACTCATGTTCGAAAAACCCTAACCCCAACAAGCCTTACGTTCATTCGATCCTAGCCCGAAACCGACGAGATCAGACACTAACCAACCATCCTAGGAGCTAGAACGAAGCCTTAAGACCCAATTGGATCAGCCCTAGCGAGCCATGCATGAGGACGTGCATGGTTCGTCCATCTTGCGCGCGGCCACGACAAGGAAGTGCCCTAGTTGTGCGCCTATCCTTTCTAGCCTCTCCAGCCGTGCGTGGACCACCATGGCTTGTAGGACCCTCACGAGCTCAGCCCCTCACCTGGAAAGCACTCCCCGCACCCCTCCTTGGATTTTTCCAAAACCATGCCCTAGCCCTCAAGAACCCAAATTTTCGTTTCATCTTTTTCCCTTCATATCTAGCCCTTATATAGTGTTGCGCATTTTCCGCTCGCAAGCGTAAGGTTGTCAAGTTTTAATATATGTAAGTAAAGTATCATTCTCACGAGAAGTGTGTATGTAAAAATAAATCAGCGCTTGTAATTAAAATAGTCAAGACTTTATTTAGAAAAATCAATAGAGGTTTGGTTTGTTTAAAAATAACTTAACTGCAAATAAATAATTAATATAATTACCGAATTGAGAAATATCAATGAGAGAAAATATCTAGAGTAATGATTTTAATAATTTACCACGATAATTATTCACGATTGAATTTATATTCATGAATTCCGATAATTTAATGGCCAAGAACACTTATTGTTTTATTCCTCCTTTCCAAAGTGATAAATAAATTGTATCAATCAAATTTCGATTCAAACATTCCTAATAAAATCTAAGTTTCATTGATAAATTCAAACGATGTTCTCATTACACCTCGCTAAAGTTATACGCCTTCCGAACAATATAACATTCAACGATGTGTTGGATCTATAATCCTAATCACTCTCCTGAGTTGTAGAATTAATCAAACAACACACAATTTATGGCTTGTAAATTGCAGTTAATAAAAAGAAGAAACACAATTAAACCAAACAGAATTCAATCATATAAACAACAATGTCAAATCATCGTATCGACAAAACTACATCATCCTCTAGAATAGAAAATTAATTCATAACGAAATCTAAGCAAAAACAAGATATATTCAAAGTTTAGACATCGCAACACAATAAAATATAGAAGCGAAAGAATAGATGACAAATACGAAGTGTCGTCTCAGTCCCTAGATCCGTCGTTCTTCATATTTGTGATCGATCTTCGAACTACGGATCTTCGTCTCGTGTTCGCTCCTACTCTCCGGTAGGTTTCTCTCCCAAAGGCGACTCTTTTCTTCTGAACCCTCGTTTTTTCTTTTATTTCCTCGTCTGGGCCGTAAGTTGAAACCCAATTGCTTGTTTCACCGCCATTAGCGCCGCGGCGCTGAGTAAGTGGCGCCTAGGTGCCGGTTCTTCGCAGGTGTAGGCGCTGCGACGCTTGTTCTTTAGCGCCTAGGCACTTGTTCCTCGGCAGTAAGGTGACGTGGTGCTTCTTGGGCAGCACCTAAGCGCTTGTCTCTCGAACAAATGAGCGCTGCGGCGCTATCTTGTGGCGCTGTGGCTCTCGTCTATCGTATTTTCACGCATAAAAGCACCTCTGTTTGCTCTAAACCGTCCAATAGTCTTTTATCACCTGAACGACACAAAAGTAACAAAAACCAAGCGTAATTCTGTTCGAAACCAACATAGATAAAATGGAATAACATATAAATTAAGTGCAATTCTTTCACTTATCAAACTCCCCAAACTTGAACTTTTGCTATTCCCGAGCAAAATAAAAGTAAAAATAGGAATTCAATCAACAAGTAATGATAACGACTAAAAGTCTTGGATATGCAACCACTGATCTTGGCCTCTGATTAATCCATTTTCATGTAGTTTATAATAACTCAAGAGTCACGTGCGTGTGTGATATGTCAATGGTCATTTACCCAGTCAAATGCTCAAATAAATTTACAATATTCGTTCGCCTTATGAACTCAAAAGATCGTTAGTTCAGTTCAATTTACACTTTAATTAGATTAAAAATTCACTTACGCAGATTGCATAGGGCTTTATTGATGATTATTTGACTCATAATATTTTCAACATAAATATACCAAAATTGATGTCACACAATGAGATGTTTACATGCAAACGATTTAAGTTCATACTTGCTAACCATGTTCTCAGGTATCCATAGGCTTGACTTGAACAACTTTTCTTCTCAACTAGTATATTGGATAAATGTGACAAGGTTAGTAGGTCTTGTAGGCTTATACCGTTAGGCTATGGCTCATGGCTACAATAAAAGTCATGAAAATTAAAATTTGAGAGAAATATTTGATTTTTTGTAATTTTCACTATCCTTTCATTCACCATCCCTTATTGTTTTCTTCACAATCATATTCTCCATTTCCCATATTTTTTTTCACCACTTTTTTTTTACTCATTCCTTCCATTGTTTTTCTTCTTCTTCTTCTTTATGTCTCTTTTTCAACTCCTTCATGCACATTTAATTTTTCTTTTTCTTTTTCTTTTCGAGGAGTATTTGAATCATTACAACACCAATGAACTTATTTCTCTCAAAATTAGGTAGGACAAAAAGTGTAAAAGTTTCATTAGGTAGTTGTTGTGGGATGTAGAATAGATACAAGTGGGGGCTAATTGCATGTCATTGACACACGCCACTTGATTTTAGTAGGCTCAAAATGGGACACTAGGGATATTTTCTGTTCATTTGGTAGGGTCGAAGGCTCAAACGGTTCCAAAGATCGCCTAAATCATTCCTATGTCACATATTATCAGTATTTCGCCTCGAAAAGTGTTAAAAAAAGTTCTAGATTTCCGTCAATCCATTAGTCATCTCATACAAATCAATCACATGCATTGTTCAGTCAAAATGATATACGAAATAGGTGCAAAAAGAAAAGTCAATCATCTCAATCAACTCGAGGCTCAATGGGCTAACAATGGACAATAAACAATGAAAACAAGCCCAAAGATATTGAGAAAAATTTCCTAGATCATCTATGTATTTGGAAAAGTGCCAGTTAATGTCATGTGAGAATTACTAAAAATCAGATCTCCATTGACCAATTGGCATCACATATATGTAAATTGTATCTAGGCATCGATAGTATCAACAAACATGACCGTGAAAAAAATTGTGACTCTCAAATTATCATAAACACAAGTTTTCAGAACCATAATTAACTTCATTCTCATCATCGGCCACACAATGATTTGTCCATGACTCTTTCTAACAACTCTAACATGCAATAAATTAAATTATTTTTTTTTAATTTTAACAAACTAGACTCAACTGTGCAGGGAATAAATAAACATGCAATTCTTAAATAAAAACGAATTAACAACTGAACTAAAAAGTAAAGCAGAACACCCCCCAAACTTAAGTACGTGCATTCTCTCCAATGTATAGTAATAAAGCAAGAAAAACAGGGGATTACGTACCTCATACAGCGAGCATTAGGACTCGTTGTCCTCGCCTGACAGCTCAACCTCCTCGTCATCATCATACTCAACATCATCCTCAATAGGTATGTGTGCAAATGCTGGCTTTGGTGGGAATGGATCATCATATGGACTAGTAGCAGGGAAACGCTGTGCAAGCACTCAATTAAAATCGTGCACGTACTCCATGTTCTCATCCGACACAGTCTCCTCATCGTGCGCTCTAGTTCATCGAGACGGTGGCTGCCGGTATGTGCACTTCCAATCTCCGCCTGTCGTGTGTGTGATGGTTATGGGATGGGCTGTGACTGTGCTCTACTCCCTGATGCCTCTCTACTCTCAATCTGTATCTGTCTCCTATCCCTCGAGAGCTTTGCAACCAGTAAGATGTCGCCTTTTGTATGCAATACTGGCTCACTATCATCCCATGTAACCCCCACTACATGATAGAAGTCAGTGATCGTCGACGAATGGGGCATGCTGACAGTGGAGGTGCCCCGAGAAGCCTACAAAATCAAAGTCATAATCACCCGGCTTACGTTGACTGTCCTGCCGGTGATGATACAATAAACCAAGGCTACATTTGTCTTAGTCACATCAGACACATACCCAAATGGCATCAACCACGAGGCTACAAAGTGATACCATTTGTACACCTCCATCTTCATGGACGTCGTAGGGAATGTGAACGGGGCTCGTCAATTGTTGAGCTTCCAAACCGTGCCTGGCTCACAAAGTGTGGTTATGATTGTCTCGTAGGGATAAGCCTCTCGCACGAACATTGTGTACTCATCTGTGTCGTAATCAGGCATCGAGTACAAAGAATTGATCATGTTGCTATCGAAGGCAACCATCCGGCCCCAAATCTTCACTTTATAACCCTCATGTTTAACCTTTAGATTGGCATAAAATTCCAGAACAATGAAATCACATCGTCTGCCGGCGGTTTCACAAACTCTTCCCAATTTAGATGCTTAGCAAGAACAAATGTCTAACATCCCGGGACGCTCTGATCCATCCCTCTTTCCCCCTGCATGCTTTTTTCTTGTAATTTAGAGTAAATTTCAGCAACAAAGGCAACCCAGAACTCCGTCTATCAAAATGGCAGTAGAAGACTCGCCATCCCCAAACTGAACCACTTGCTCTTCTTCTTCGGAGGCATATTTCAATTCAATAAAAACCTTGCTCAACAACAATTTTACACCCACAACTCAAATAATATTCCAACAAAACAACACCCAAAATATTAAATCAGTCAATCAACTAACATGCAATATTCCCAATCCAACAACACTTGAGAATGAAGTCACTAAGAACATTTAACGAACACCTTGTGTACACCAACTCTAGAACCCTATTCCTTCAAATTTTAACATGATATTGAAAATTTACAATACCAAAAATGATTACCTTGTGATAGGGTACCCAGAATATGCTTGTAATTCGTCCGGTGTTGGCTCATTGAAGAACACTCTTTGAAGTTTTTGAGCCAAAAGGGTGTCTAGGAGTGAGAAATTTTGGTGGATTTGGTTTGAGGATGATTTGTGTGGTGTATTGTGGTGTTTTGAAGGAGAAATTGCGGAGGATTTATGAGGGGCGAATTCTTGGTGGTGGATGAGAGAAGCCGCAGTGCTTCTGTTGTTAGGATAGCACAAATGGATCTGTAAACCTCAATTTTTTTTAAAAAAAACACGAACTAGCGCCGCGGCGCTGTTTCTTCGGCAGTCTAGCGCCTCGGCACTAAGTGTGAAGCGCCTAGGCGCTTGATTCTCGCATTTGAGCGCCAAAACACTGAATTATGAGCACCTTGGCACTGGGTTCTCGCATTTTAGCGCCACGACGCTGAATTATGAGCGCCTAGGCGCTTTCTTCTCGGGTGGATAGGCGCTGCGGTGATTGAAGGTAGCACCTAGGCACTTAATTTGCGCAAATTTGGTGCTGCAGCGCTTCATGCATGGTGCCTAGGCGCTTTTTGACGCATTGCCTGCATAATAAAACACATATCAATGTCAAATCTTCACATGCATAATTTAATAAAATTAGAGAACATAAAGCAATTATATTACAGAAAATGAATAAAATAACAAAAGCAATATTAGGTTGCCTCTTAACAAGCACTTGGTTTAATATCGTCAGCCCGAATGCCACCATTCTGCTCAGTTCGGTTCACTCAAACTAACAATGTTGATACTCTTTACTTCGGTCCCATAGTAAGGCTTAACTCGCTGTCCGTTTACCTTGAAGGTTCTTCCATCACTGCACTTTTGCTCGATAGCTCCATGAGGATACACTGTCTCTGCAGCAAATGGCCCTGACCAACGCGATTTCAGCTTACCAGGAAACAACGTCAGATGAGAATTGAATAATAGTACTTGTTGTCCCGATTTGATCTCCCTTCGTACAATGAGTCTGTCATGCCACTTCTTGGTCTGCTGTTTGTAGATTTTGGCATTCTCATATGAGTCATTTTGAAATTCCTCCATCTAATTTAACTGCAATTTTCTGACGTCTCCAGAAGCCTTCAAATCAAATTTCAACTTCTTTACTGCCCAAAATGCTCTGTGCTCCAATTCTAGCGGCAAGTGACATGCTTTACCAAAAACCAGCCTATAGGGAAACATCCCAATAGGCGTCTTGAATGCAGTTCGGTACGCTTACAGCGCATCATACAACTTGAGTGCCCAATCCTTCCAGTGAATAATGACAGTCTTCTTCAATATTTGTTTAATTTACCGGTTGGATATTTCAGCTTGTCCATTCAATTGAGGATGATATGCTAGTGCCACTTTATTCTTCACACTGTATTTATCCAAAAGTGAGTTGAAAATTTTATTGCAAAAATGCGTACCTTCGTCACTTATGATAGCCCTCGGTTTTCCAAACCTGGTTAAGATATTCTTATGCACGAATTTAGCTACAACACGAGCATCATTAGTATTAGTGGCAATTGCTTCCACCTATTTTGAGACATAGTCCATGGCTAGCAAAATGTAAGAATTACCAAAAGAAGGGGGAAAGGGTCCCGTGAAATCTATGCCCCAGATGACAAAAAGTTCCACTTCCAAAATATTTGTCAGTGGTAATTAATGACGCCTAGAGATGTTTTCTAACCTCTGGCATCTATCGCATGATTTCACTAGGGTATAGCTATCTTTAAACAAATTAGGCCAATAAAAACCATATTGCAATACTTTAGCCGTTGTTCGTGATGCTCCGAAATGTCCACCATACGGTAAAGAATGACATTGCTCTAGAATTTCCTGTGCTTCGACACCGTCCACGCATCTTCTAATAACTTGGTCAGCACATCTCTTATAAACTAAAGGATCATCCCAAAAGAAAATTTTGATATCATGGAAGAACTGATGATGGCTCAAATCTGGAGGAAGGGTACCACAAGCAAAAAATTCGCAATATCTGCAAACCAAGGAAGTACAGCGTTTACCTCAAAGAGTTGTTCGTCCGGGAATGTTTCTTGTATAGCTCCCTCTTCTTTCTTCTCCTCCAGCTCAAGTCTCGGAAAGTGGTCAGCCACTTGATTCTCACTTCTTTTCTTATCTTTGACCTCGAAATCAAATTCTTGTAGTAGCAAAATCCACTTTATTAAGCGTGGTTTTGCATCCTTCTTGGCTAATAGGTAGCGAATAGCTGCATGGTCAGTAAAAAGAACTACCTTAGTGCTTATAAAATAGGGCCTGAATTTGTTGAAGGCAAACACTACTGCAAGCATCTCTTTCTTAGTCGTAATGTAATTTTTCTGTGCGGCATCCATTGTGTGGCTTGCGTAGTAGATTGCCCAAAACATCTTTTCCTTTCTTTGGCCCAAGACAGCGCCCGCTGCATAATCACTCGCATCACACATTAGCTCAAAGGGCTCATTCCAGTCCGACACTATCATAATCGGTGCAGTCACTGATGCTTTCTTGATCTTCTCAAATGCCTGCAAACAATCATCATCAAATATAAAAGCAGAATCTTTTTCAAGTAAATTACAAAGAGGTTTAGTGATCTTAGAGAAATTTTTAATAAATATACGATAAAACCCTGCATGTCCTGGAAAGCTCCTTATTCCTTATAAATAGAAAATGACATCAAATTAATATTTGCTCCTAAATCACATAAAGCTCTACTACATTTAGAACCACCAATAAAACAAGGAATATTAAAACTCCCTAGATCTTTTAATTTTTTTGGCAGCTTCTTTTGTAGAATGGCGCTACACACTTTAGTCAACCTCACAGTCTCATACTCCTGCAGCTTCCTCTTCTTAGATATCACATCTTTAATGAATTTTTGCATAATTCTGAATTTGCCCCGAAGCATCAGAAAATGGTATGTGGATGTGAATTTTATTGAAAATATTTAGGAACGTTGCAAACTGATCATCCAAATTCTTCTTTTTGAACCTCTGAGGATATGGAAGAGTTGCTTTCAATATAGGAGGTCGTTTAACTTCAACTTCAGCTTTGGATTTCTCAGTTTCACCTTCTTCAACTGTCTTCTCACTTTCCACTCTCCCTTTGGGACTTTGTACCTCCAATTCTTTTCCACTCTTCAGAGTGACTGCCTTGTACCGCTCTTTTCGATTCAATTCCGTGTTACTCAGAAATTGACCCCTGTTTTGATCTCTCAATGTTTTAGCTAGCTATCTGATTTGTGTCTCCAAAGATTTCATCGTGTCACCCATATTTCCTATGTGAGTCTCCATATTGTCAAGACGAGACTCAGTACTTGCCATCCTTTTTCCAGATTCAGCAACAAACGTTCCCACTAAATCTTCAAACAAAGGTTTCCTTCCTTCTTTGATGTATTGAACCCCGGTGGAAGATTCAACACATTTTTATTATTCGCATATGAAAAACTTTCATGATTTATCAGATCACAATGATAAGTGTTAGGGAGAGGGTTACCTCGATATCCTCCATAGCCTCCAAAGTTCCTGTTGTTGATGTACCGAGCTTCTTCAGGAATAGATGGTTCTTCAGCAACAATCGATGGACCCTCAGTCTCTGCTGTGCTCACCTTATTCATAGCTGCTATTTGTGTGGTCAGCACAGATACTTGAGCAGTGAATGACGTAATAGGACCCACAACATAAATTACAGCTGTCCTCTTTACTCATGCCCTCTCAGACGGCTACTGGTAACAATTTATAGTCATCTGCTCAAGCAAGTCATAAGCTTGCTCAAGAGATTTGGCAAAGATCGTGCGACCAGTAGCTACATCCACTGTTCCTCATGTTTGCCCATGTAACCCATTGTATGATAATTCAATTTGTACCCAATTTTCAAAGCCGCAATTCGGGCACTTTTTCAACAGCTCCTTGTATCTTTCCCATGTCTCATAAAGCTGGTCAAAGTCAGTCTGCCTGAAAGTATTAATCTCAATCTTCAACAGTGCAGACTTTGCAAAAGTACTTGGCCAGAAATTTCATCGCCAGCTCCTGCCATGTCGTGATCCTTCCCAAGGGAAGTTTTTGAACCATCCTTTTGCTTGGTCCCTGAGAGAAAATGGGAACAAACGCAATCTAATAATATCGTCAGGAACATTATTAATTTTTACCGTATCCATGATCTCCAAGACAATCCTCAAATGACCTTGATGATCAGAAGTAGCAGTTCCAGCAAACTGGTTTTGCTGAACCATATTGATCAGAGCAGGCTTCGACTCGAAATTATTTGCGTTGATGGTCCCTCGAGCAATGCCAGAGCAATAATTATTGATCACTGGTTGTAAGTGATCTCTGATAGGTATAGCCTCTGGCAGGTTATGCCTGTCATTCTCTCTGTTTTCGGTCATCACTTGGATTGCTCCCCTTCTCGCTTTTCTTAGTATTTTCGCAGTTCTTTCGACCTCCGGATAAAAAATAAGCTAGTCCAGGCTTTGCGATCTTAGCATTCACTGTCAAACAAAAAAAATGAACAAAGCAGTAATTATTACAATAAAACAAAAAAATAACTCTAAATTAAAATCCAGACAAATTGTTAATAATACTGATATAAATTCAAATTTTGACAGTTCACGGCAACGACGCTAAAAACTTGTTGCGCGTTTTCTGCTCGCAAGCACACGATTGTCAAGTTTTAATATATGTAAGTAAAGTATCATTCCCACGAAGAGTATATGTAAAAATAAATAAGTGCTTATAATTAAAATAGTCAAGACTTTATTTAGAAAAATCAATAGAAGTTTGGTTTGTTTAAAAACAACTTAACTGCAAATAAATAATTAAACTAATCGCTGACTGGAGAAATATCAACGAGAGAAAATATCTAGATGAATGATTTCACTAAGTTTCCACGATATTTATTTCCGATTGAATTTATATTCATGAATTCCAATTATTCAATGGCCAAGAACACTTAATTGTTTTATTCCTCCTTTCTCAAATGACAAATAAATTGTATCAATCAAACTCGGATTCAAACATTCCTAATAAAAATCTAAGTTTCATTGATAAATGCAAACGATGTTCTCATTATGCCTCACTAAAGTTATATACCTTCCGAACGATATAAACATTCAACGATGTGTTTATAAGGATCTATAATCCTAATCCCTCTCCCGAGTTGTAGAATTAATCAAACAACACACAATTTATGGCCAATAAATTGCAGTGATCAAAAACAAGAAACATAATTAAACCAAACATAATCATATAAACAACCACGTCAAATCATCGTATCTACAAAGCTACATCCGTTCATAACAAAATATAATAAAAAAAACAAGATATGTTCAAAGTTTTAGACATCGCAACACAATAAAGTATAGAAGCGAAATAATAAATGACAAATCCGAAGTGTCGTCTCAGGCCCCAAATCCGTCGTTCTTCGTATTTGTGATCGATTTTCGCACTCCGGATCTTCTCCTCGTGTTCGCTCCTGCTCTCCCGTGCGTTTGCTCTCTCAAAGGCGACTCTTTTCTTCTGAACCCTCGTTCTTTCTTTTCTTTCCTCGTCTGGGCCGTAAGTTGAAAGCCCAATTGCTTGTTTCACCGCCATTAGCACCATGGCGCTGAGTAAGTGATGCCTTCGAAGGTTTAGGCACCACATCGCTTATTCCTTAGCTCCTAAGAGCGTGTTCCTCGACAGTAAATCACCGCGGCGCTTCTTGGGTAGCACCTAGGCGCTTGTCTCTCGAACAAATGATCGCTGCAGAACTATCTTGTGGTGATGCGGCTCTCGTCTATCGCATTTTCACGATTAAAAGCACCTCTGTTTGCTCTAAATCGTCAAATAGTCGCTTATCCCCTGCACGACACAAAAACAACAAAAAACAACCGTAATTCTGTTCAAAACCTACATAGATCAAATGAATTAACATATAAATTAAGTGCAATTCTTGCACTTATCATGCAGCCCCCATCTATAGCTCCTAAACCACCACAAAATCAAGCCCGTATCAACCCTAACCTGGCAGCCCCTTGCGAATAATCAATACAATGAGTTTCATGTCAAAAGAATGCAAGTTTCCATGTGTATGCCACAAAAACGAAAATAAATAATAGGGTATCATATTTTTCATGCAAACATGTATTTTCACACATATGAGCTATGAGAAAAGAAGGAATAAGGCGTGATTTTGCGTGATTCACGCACGAACAAACAATTCTAGACGTGAAGGGACGTTTCCGGAGAGACGGGTAAGATCCTTGCTGCGTTTTTCTCATTCAAAATCGACGTGAATAGAGCCTTAGACGTGTGGGTGTGTGTTTGTGGCTGCTAGGGAGAGAAACCTTAGGACTCTAGGTGTTTGAGCTTGAGTTTGTGGAATAAAAGGGCTTGGAACAAAGCTTTTAGATATAAATATTAAGTTAGCCAATTAGGCTCAATAATTTTAGTATAATAGGCACTTTGGAATATAGGAAAAGTATCTTGTTTAGAAAAGTTTTCGAAAATATTAATCGATTCTCCAAAAAGTCCTTATTTTTGTCTAAAATCGATTACTGGTTTAAAATATAACTCCGCATGTAAAAAAATCTCAAAAGACACCATTTTCGAAAATTACATACTAAATATACCATATAATAAATAATTAAAAATAATCATTTAATAAAATATTTTTTTTCAGCCCCCAGTCTCCGTTCCTCGGTCGCGCATCGAATAACCTTTAAAACACAGTCTCATGCATTCCAATAGAAAACCATATTTTAAACATGTAACATGCCTATCAAATTTAATTAATGCAACTAAAATAATTTAATTATATATTTTTCATTTTTCTTAGATTTACATGCAGTTGGATTATTTTATTATATTTTGGACCTTACAGAATCCCTCAACCCAATCATTATAGTTTGCTACAAGATCATTCGGTTGGTTATTTGAAATCTTTTATTAAAAAATTTTAAATTACTCCTTTCATACTACGTGTAATTTAAATTTTTTGCAAAATATAAATAAAAACGTGATGTTTATACTGTTATAAGATTTAATTTATATCTACATAAGAACATATTTGATAAAGCTCTCCCAATAAATTAAACTGATACATCAAATAAGTACTTTTTGCAGGAGTTGTACGATCAATATATATAGATAATTTTTTATGATTAATTTTATTTATATTCAAATAGAGGTAATATCATACTTTAAAAATTAATGACGAGCCATATCTCAATTTGAAATTATTACATATAGTAATTTGAATTGACTATATTTAAATGAAAGTCGTATCATAATTATAAAAAATTAGTGTTTGACTAAAATGTAATTTTAAAATAATGAATTAGTGAACAAGAAAAAAAATAAAAAAAAAAATCTATGAAACTATGTTGCTTGGCTGCCCGAATATTAGTAACTTTGGAAAAATAATGAGTAATTGGAGTTTGCACTACACCATCCCCAACCCAAACCCGGTATTTGCGCAGCAACACTGTTTATCCGAAAAATACTAGGTTTGGGTTGGGGTTTTATGGTACGTGTCTTGTCGGACTGAAATCTTATTTGAATTTTTTTTTTTTGGGTTAGGTTTGGGTTTAATTGAATTAGGAATCAGATGACCCGTCAACCCAAAACCACTCGACCCATTTTTTATAAAAAATAAATTAGGGCTAAAATTTTGAGTGGTTTGTCATTTGTTTTCATTTTAAAGTTGTTTGTTTTGTTAATATTTTCTTTTTTAGAAACTGTTGAGATAGAGTTGAATGATTTGACTGAAAATAATCCATGACACTGTTTTTTCGCTGCCCGAATATTAGTAACTTTGGAAAAATAATGAGGTGGAGTGAGGTGTGTAAGTGGAGATTGGGATAAATAAATATTTGTGCAACGGAAAATGAGCCATGATTGACGCTACATGGAATGGAATGAAATTGAATGCCAGCTTATTATTTTTCGTATATAATATTATAGATTTTTTTACAAGATATAATATAATATCAAATGTTAGTAACTGGATCATGCTATAAATAGACGAATAATGCATCCCTCATTTTGTCAAATATTTCTCTCTTATATACATCATACATACCAAATAAATGGCAGAAGTTGATAAAGTGTTTGTTGGGATCGAGAAAGAGTTTAGAGGGGGGGGTTAATGAACTCTTTCAAGTTTTGGTTTTTAAAATTGGTTTTCAACCGTTTTGATGTGGTTGAAAAATTCTTCTCAATCTTGTTAGAAATATGAACCACTGTAAAGTGCGAAAAAATACTGCAAGATTTCTAATGATAGCTTAAAATTTGTTGGCAAACTTATCAATAAATATAGTGAAAAGTAAGTGCTTGCTAGAAGTAAAAACACGTGGTTTTTTTTTTATGGATGTTTGTATATAAAACTCCTACGTCACCCCTTCTTCCTCATCAGGAATGATTTCATTAAAAGACTTTGGCTTTACAAAAACACTTTGCAACAGCCAACTCCAATCAGGACTTATCACTCCCTGTTTTGGAACTCTTATTGATCATTTTACAATTCTGGATTTTAAGAACATTTGGTTCACCAGACTCAACAACTTAATCAAATAACCGAAATGTTACTGATAAAAATAAATTGGTTTTGGTAGCACGAAGATGATCCTGAATAATCATATTTTTTTTTTCAGTGCGTGCTAATAAGCGATGAAGTGTGTAGACTTCTGAATGCGCTCTGAATATTTAAAGTATGCAAGCTTGTGATGATTTCACTGTTGTGAATTTGATAATGTATCGCATGTCTTCCTTGGACACTTCCTTCTTTGTTAATATAGATGATCGTTCCAACTGTCGGAAGGATTAAATAACGTTAACTTGTAGCAGAGGGAAGCATGTGTCACTATCAGCTGCAACCGTATTTAATGTTCCTCGGATATGCATTAAATATTCTCTTTGCTATGATTGCCTTGAATCTCGTTCTCTGAAGAGTAGCAGCAGAATTGCTGTTTATTGCAACTGCTTTTATCCTCAGACCTTTGCAAGATAAATGATATTTTCCTTCTGTGATAATGACATAAATGCAGATCATTTTTGGGACTGATATAGGAGCAAGTCAAGTTTGAAGCGGTGCAAACTATTGAACTTCCTAAACCAATCAGAGAATATTTTTCATTAAGTAGACAATAAATAACCCTCTTTAATGATGTCTTCGAATCAACCGGTTGAGAGTCTTCTTTTACTCTAAGCGGTTGACTTATTAATGGTCTGAAGGTCAAATGGTCAGACTTCTTTAGTATATCCTTAGTATAAGCGGTTAGACTCTTTTTGCGTTGGCCGATTGAGAAGCATTCCGGTTGGTAAGTAAGGCGGTTGAACTGATGCCTGTTACACAAAAGATATGCAGTTGTTTTCTGAAATAGTGAAGTGCTATCTTGATTTTGTTAATCGCCAAAAATTTTGGGTAATAATAATTTCTTAACAGTGCTGAATGTTCAAACTTGATCCAGTGATATGAAAACCTGAAATTACAAACAATAAACAGTTGGATTGTGGAACAGCTCAATGCTATTATTTGTCAATCACCAAAATTTAGGGTAATAAAAGTATTCTAACTAACATGGATTTTTTTTATTCTTATCTAGGGCGGAACTTTCAGTAGTAAATATTTTGTGAAATATTCAGTAAGTGGCGGTCAATCGAACACAAAAGCAACATAATATACATATACATGACAGACTATTCAGTTTAAATGTAACAAATATAATAAAATTTAGTTTACGTATAATTATTAATAACATTGAGATTTAAACAATTTTAAAAACATATGAAAAGATATATAAATTAAGGCATAGTTTGGTACATGGGATAAGGGAGAGATTTATAAATAATCCTCCTTATCCCATGTTTGGTACATTTTTAAAAAGCTCATGATATTATCATGGGCCCTTGATAAATAATTTTTTAGAGGGATAATATGTCCCTTCTATTAGGTGTGATAATTTTAATTTAAATATACTACAAATGATTTAATTAAACTCAATTTATAAATGATTTTTATAAATCTATGCTAGTAGGTAGAAATTAAAATCAAATAAATATTTTTATTTATTTTTATATATTATATAATATGATAATTATATAAATGACTTCGAGATAATTATATTAATAATTTTTATAAATCTCAATAAAATTATTAGTATCACTCAATTAACCTTAAAAATTGATATTTGACTTGACTCACAAAATCAAGGGCTCAATTATTGTATTATATAATATATAAAATTAGGTAAAAATAAATAAATCATGCAAGCACTATCGGCGCATGAATAAATAAAAAATATGAACTCAAGCAACAACTTTAAAATTATAAAATTTATTATGATAATGTTAATTTTGTCATTACAATCTAATATATAAATTTAATCACTTTTATTAAAATCATATCAAACATTAAACATAATATCCTACTTCTTATTTATCCTTAAATTATCCTTATATTATTTATCACATGTTTAACCTATCATGTGTACCAAACTATGCCTAACAGACTAGAAAATTTAAAATAACATAGTCAATATTTTAACATAACCAAATTTTAACAAGTTACATGACTAAGATTAAAACATGCCAACCTAAAAGATTAAAATTGAAATTTTCCCTAATTTTGATATATAATGCTTTTGAAGTGAAATATGATACTTTTGACATAAAAATAATTATTTTGAGTCAAGTAAACATACATTATCAATTAATACATTTGACATAAAAAGAAATACATTTAGTATAAAAACGAATACATTATATATAAAAAGTATTAATTTATTTCATAACTTAATTGACACTAAATTTTTCTCACTTATTATAAAAATGATATTTTTACAATGAAAACTAATACTTTTGACATAAAAAATGAAAATATTTTTCAGTCAAATAAACATATAATAAGAAGTAAATTTTTTACTGTAATAACTAATATTTTTGACATAAAAGTAAGAATATATTACAAAGTAATAATTTTGACATAAAAATTAAAATTTTTTAATCAGGTAAGCATATATTACAAAAAATTACTTTTTAAATAAAAAAATGCTTTTGAAACGAAAACTGTTAGACATGAATTTTATTGTGGCGATGATAACTAAAACCAGTAGACCAGCAGACCAGAACAACAGAATAAACTTATCAGTAGCTGCTGTTCTAGTTAAACTAAACCAGTAGAAAAGGGATAACAATTCAAAACCAGTAGAGAACGTTTTCTAACGTTGCTATCTTAATTGTTACCGTTAAAAAGTTCCTAGTACTAGTATTAATTGCAGCATTAAATACTATACGGAGTCATTTAATGCATATTACCCAATTAAGTATAAAACAAGACTGATTGTTTTATAGCTTTTCTGCAGGAACTTGTTTTGGTAATAAAGCTGATTGTATCAGTTATCTGAAGACTTCTCTGATTGTGAACGTTGAACTCAGTCGATTATATATACTTGGATCAAATCCTTGTTCGACACTACACTTCGCATAATATCATTTTCAAGGAACAAAGCTATTCTCTTATCAAACAAATATCAGAATTCCTTGAGCATTTTAAAAGTTCAACACAAAGAAAAGTAGCACACGCTTCATAGCTTATATATGATCTTTTGTAGATCATCTTGTGCTACTAATTCTTACACTCTTCACGATCTTTACTGCACTTATACTTTATCAGAAGAGTCTGTAATCTGAAAAGAGTCTTTTCAGAACTTTGTGTTTCGCATTCTTGTGACTTGAGAAACTAAGAGTTTCAGTAGGCTGAGGTGTAAGTCTTTCTGAAGTGGGTGTGTACAAGTGTTGTACTGTAATATCCAAAGTCTTTTAGTTATACCTTCTGGAAACAGAAGAAGGGGAGACGTAGAAGAGTTTATCTTCGAACTTCCATAAACAACTGCTGCCTACTGTTTTATTGTTTTTCAACTACTTCATCAGATTGTTTCCGCACGTTTTATTGTAATCAGGTGAAAGTATTCGCACAAGATCAACTACTATCCTTAACAGGATTTTAGTACCTCATCAGAATGAAAAACGAGTTGAGTTTATTCACCCCCCCTCTAAACTCAACTTCGATTCTCAACAATTGGTATCAGAGCAGGTTATTCTTGTTTGTGAAAAACTACAAAAAATGGCACACTTCAGCAAGATCCCTATGTTCTCCAAGGAAGATTTTGACGACTGGAAGATAAGAATGCAAGCTCATCTTGCAGCACAAGATGATGACATGTGGTATGTCATCACAGATGGTCCACTGAAAATCTTAAATCCTAACACAGCTGTTGCTGTTACTGACGATGCACCACAGATGGTCGAAAAATCAAGAAGTGAATGGTCCAGTGAAGATAAGAAAAAGGCCAATCTTGATAATGTGGCGAAGGATATATTGTATAAAACTCTCGACAAGAACACTTTCAGCAAGATTATAATGCGTTCTACTGCAAAGGATATTTGGGAAAAGCTCATCCAGATATGTGAAGGAAATGAGCAAACGAAAGAAAATAAACTGTCTGTAGCAATGCAGAAGTTTGAAAATCTGAAAATGAGAGCTGGTGAAACTCTAAATGAGTTTGATGAAAGATTCAGTAGCTTGGTCAATGAGCTAGCTGCTCTGGGTAAAGAGCATAACAACAGAGAAATAGCCCTCAAGGTGATGAGAGCCTTACCCAGAGAATGGGATGTTAAAGCAATGGCTATGAGAGTGTCCAAAGACTTGAACAAATTGGAACTGCACGACTTATTTGCTGATCTAAAGGCCTACGAGTTCGAATTGGAAGTGAGAAGTGGAGAAGAGCCTTCAAGCCTACCCACCAAGGCTCTTGCTGCTACTGCTACTGCTTTTACTGCTACTGCCTCTACCTCTTCTACTGCTGCTGCAGTTGTACCTCAGGCATTATGAAACATCCCGTGTTCTTTTGTTTAAAATGCACTAGATTTTTTTTTTTTAAAAAATTTCGGTCAAACATAAAAATATTTTTGTGCATGATCTAGAACATTCGCTAGCTAGCATTTAAAAATCAATTGCTAACGTCATAAAATAAAATAATCGCATGAGTTACCAAACCTAGAAAGCAATAATCATGAAACGTATTTTCCTCCCCAAAACCACTCTAAAGCATAAATAAATGGTTTTAAAAATCTTTTAACGTGAAATCATATTCCATAATCATGAGTGCGGAAAAACAGTAGAAGCGCTGGTCCTCGGGTTGTGTGCACCTTCAGTCCAGTCATCTCATGTGTCGAGCCCTCCCTCAACCTCACCTGCATCCATCACACCTAGTGAGTCTAAAGACTCAACACTCCAAAACTTTGTAACGAGTAATAGATATAAAATCACATGCAACAGTGAAAATACTTGTACTTAAAATATCATTTCATGAAAATGCATAAACTTGAGCATTAACATTTTCATAATTATTTTCATGAAATGCATAACATGAACCTGAACCTTTACCTTTTCCTTGATCATAACATAACATGATAACATGACATAATAGCATGACGTGATTCTTTTCATGATCATAACTTTATCTTTTCCTTGATTGAATTCAGATCGTTAATTGTGACTTTCTTGGCGTGACATGACATGACATGACATGACATGACGATGGTACCATCTACATGAAACCACAGTACTGGGCGGCGGGGACATCAGCGACACAGGATCGTCAACTGAGCCTTGGCCTATTCTTGATCATAACCTCAAATCCTCAAATCCTCATAGTCACAATTACTTCACTTTCATCAATGTTTTCATGTTTTCATCACCTCATAAAATCATGCATGAATATATTTTCTTTTGAAACCAAGCATGCACCATGTATTTTAAATGTCAATTTTAATCATAAAATTTCATGGACATTTAAAATAAATCATAAATAAATCATGAACATTTCATAAGCATTTAACAATGAACATAATATCATAACAACAGCATTTAGGGCACTGCCATGACCGCTACAACTTTTTAGGTGTAAAAAGACCGTTTTACCCCTAATCGTGACATTTTACGTTTCTGACTTTTTTTTTGATTTCTTGACCCTAACATGTCCCAAATAATTATTTAAGCTTACATGAATTATTTCGTAATTTTAATAAGCTTAAAAATTAGACTTTTTCATTTATCTTCAAATAATTGTTTTGACGGTGTTTCAGTCCCGAAAAAATACCAAACTTTAATATAAAATTCCTAAATTCTAAATTTAGTCTTTTTATATTATTTTATCCCTTATGTATCACGACTCGCCCCCCCGTGAGTCGTTTTTCAATTCCACTTTGTTTTGAGACTCACTTTGACACCTAAACTTCGACCCCGAGCCAACTCTCGATTTCATCGAGTTCGTCCCGAACCATATCGAGCCAAAAGGTGCCTAACATGTAAATTTAGCCTACTGGACACTATGTTTGACAAGGAACCACCCAAAAAGCCAAAAACGAGCTGCCCAAGTCTCCCCCCATGAACTGGCCGTGAGTTCAAAGTGCATGAAATCTGTGTGTGTGATCGTGTGACCCCATCCAACGCTATACTGACCGAACCCAACCCATGGACACTTGATTAGGACCCTAGTGAACCTTCCTAGCCCAGCCCGTGCCCCATGCAACGAGCCACCATCTCCTGAGAGTGGCGCGAACCCTGCACAAATCTGTGCAGGGCTCTCGGGTGGAGTCCTAGCCGCGCTAGGACTCTTTCCCGAGCCCTTGGTTCGAGTCCTAGCATGGCTAGGACTCTCACCCCGACTCATGACATCCCTGGCTATGTCTCGGCCCAAGCCAAATCCAAGCCTCACCCTAAAACCGTGCAACCCGAACGTGGAAGCCATGACAGCAGCGCTCAACTTTTGTTTCCTTAATCCATTTTGATTTCATTCGATGGTGAGTGGTTGTGTGTGTCTTTGTTTTCCTTGAAACCTTTACCTAAACATCATATGGCATCATGGCAGTCCCTAAACACAATCAAGACATGGTTTGGTACACAAAAATCATTAGTTCATAGCATGTTCATGAGAAAAACAAATTTCTGAAACTAAAACTTCAAGATCTTAGTACACACAAAATTTGAATCGATATTATGATGTAATGGATGAGCAAAGGAAGATATAGGCGTGCCTTTGCGTCGTAAACGCACGAAATACCGATGGCGACGAAGAACGGAGAGAACCGAGGCTAGCTTCCCTTAAAACTTTTGAAGGAAAAGCTGCTACCCTCACGGCCGAGAGCTTCAGCGCCGAGGGAGGTTTTTTTTTCTTTTTTAAAACTTTGGGCGGCGTGAGGTTTGAGGAAGCTTGGGGTTAACGTGAGTTTTATATGCTAATCAACTTATTAGTTAAACTCAAGGCCCAATAAATTCTAATTAAGCCCATTAGTGCAAGTTAGGCTTAAATTAAAAAAATGTTTTCATAAAAATAATTAGTGAATTAAATAGCCGGACTGCTTAAAAGATCGAATTTTAGTTAAAATCCAACACCGATAAAAATAAATCTCGGCGTGCAAATTCACCTCAAAATTCCTTGTTTTAAAAAAAAAAATATGAGAAAACCATCACCCTTATATTAAATAATTAAAATTAATTATTTAATAAAACATTTTACATTTTTCAGCCTTTGGTCTCCGTTCCTCGATCGTCACCTGAATATCCTTTTAAAAATACAGTTTAATGCAACCATGCAGAAGTTATATTTTAAACATGTCAAATTGCACCACATAAATAATTCATGCAATTAAAACATTTAATTAAAAATACAAAAGAATTTAATAATTGCATGCACATGGTTTGCGTGGACCTTAAAACTTTCGGGGCGTTACAATCTTCCCCCCTTAAATTGAATTTCGTCCTCGAAATTCGTTTATCATTAATAACCCAAAGTTTAGACTTAATTCTAGTATCCAAAAAAATTCCACGCTTCCACTGCGCTACTCTGATAAAACTTATGTTCTAAAAAGTCCTTACGTCTACTAGGTCCCAATTAATTTTACCTTCTAAATTCTTATTTTCAAATCGTAACTTAAAAGACCCACAATGACTTAGTGATGTTACTATTTTAACCTCGAATTTCAATTTCTCTTAAAATTCCCAAAGTTAAAAGATGGATGGCCATACTTATCGTATATTACTTTCTTATTTTATACCAAAATATTCATCAACTTATCAAATTTAAATCTTAAAATCCCAAACGCATCCGCTAATACTTGATTAAAATTTCTTATAATACTAAAACCCGGATAACCCAAGGTTTTAAATATTTTTAAAAGTCTAAATCAACTCAATTCTTATCAGGTAACCCATTCAAGTATTGCTTATTGCTAAGCTAGTCCCCAAATTCCGTAAAATTTGCAAAATCAATTCTTAATTTCCTCAAAAATCATCCTAATTGGTCCTTAATTTTCGAAAATCCTATGATTAACCCATAAATTTAGGCGTTTTTAATTTCTTTCTACCGGTTTCCCATAACATAATTTCAATAAATTTAAACTTATTTACCCAAAAATCAATGACTATAACAAATTTTACCTCTCATCAAAACTTAAAATTCCAATTTATACATTTTCTTATTTTCAAGTCATTGCAAATCCTCAAATCACTATTTCTCATGAGTAATTCCCAAAAGTTTATTCGACTAGTAACCATGATTCATAAATATTTTCTTAAAAAAAAAATCTACGTGTCCCCAAAGCATTCATAATATTCACGATTAACTTATGACCAAAAAGTATAATGTCAATACTAAAATCCAAAAATCAACGTAGTCCAATTCCACCACAAATCCCACATGCGTTGAAATAAAATAATTTCTTATTCCGCAACGTAACACGTATAAAAATCATGAAGCATATAATCTTTTAGCATAACAAAGTCATGCAACTATGCAGGAAGAAAATCGTTTACCATGCAACCTTAAACACCAACGTCATTCACTTCAAAACGTGTATGCACATGTAGCTCAAACATATAGATCATGTAAACGTGTAGGTAACATCATAAAATCATAATAAGCATTTAAACTTACAACTTTGAGGCTTGACGACTGATCTTCCCGGCACTGATGGTGGCACAACCCTTTACAGAACCATTGGCTCTGATACCAACTGAAACGTCCCGTGTTCTTTTGTTTAAAATGCACTAGATTTTTTTTTTTTTTTAAATTTCGGTCAAACATAAAAATATTTTAATAAAATATTTTTGTGCATGATCTAGAACATTCGCTAGCATTTAAAAATCAATTGCTAACGTCATAAAATAAAATAATCGCATGAGTTACCAAACCTAGAAAGCAATAATCGTGAAACGTATTTTCCTCCCCAAAACCACTCTAAAGCATAAATAAATGGTTTTAAAAATCTTTTAACGTGAAATCATATTCCATAATCATGAGTGCGGAAAAACAGTAGAAGCGCTGGTCCTCGGGTTGTGTGCACCTTCAGTCCAGTCATCTCATGTGTCAAGCCCTCCCTCAACCTCACCTGCATCCATCACACCTAGTGAGTCTAAAGACTCAACACACCAAAACTTTGTAACGAGTAATAGATATAAAATCACATGCAACAGTGAAAATACTTGTACTTAAAATATCATTTCATGAAAATGCATAAACTTGAGCATGAACATTTTCGTAAATATTTTCATGAAATGCATAACATGAACCTGAACCTTTACCTTTTCCTTGATCATAACATAACATGATAACATGACATAATAGCATGACGTGATTCTTTTCATGATCATAACTTTATCTTTTCCTTGATTGAATTCAGATCGTTAATTGTGACTTTCTTGACGTGACATGACATGACGATGATACCATCTACATGAAACCACAGTACTGGGCGGCGGGGACATCAGCGACACAGGATCATCAACTGAGCCTTGGCCTATTCTTGATCATAACCTCAAATCCTCAAATCCTCATAGTCACAATTACTTCACTTTCATCAATGTTTTCATGTTTTCATCACCTCATAAAATCATGCATGAATATATTTTCTTTTGAAACCAAGCATGCACCATGTATTTTAAATGTCAATTTTAATCATAAAATTTCATGGACATTTAAAATAAATCATAAATAAATCATGAACATTTCATAAGCATTTAACAATGAACATAATATCATAACAACAGCATTTAGGGCACTGCCATGACCGCTACAACTTTTTAGGTGTAAAAAGACCGTTTTACCCCTAATCGTGACATTTTACGTTTCTGACTTTTTTCTTGATTTCTTGACCCTAACATGTCCCAAATAATTATTTAAGCTTACATGAATTATTTCGTAATTTTACTAAGCTTAAAAATTAGACTTTTTCATTTATCTTCAAATAATTGTTTTGACGGTGTTTTAGTCCCGAAAAAATACCAAACTTTAATATAAAATTCCTAAATTCTAAATTTAGTCTTTTTATATTATTTTATCCCTTATGGATCACGACTCGCCCCCCCGTGAGTCGTTTTTCAATTCCACTTTGTTTTGAGACTCACTTTGACACCTAAACTTCGACCCCGAGCCAACTCTCGATTTCATCGAGTTTGTCCCGAACCATATCGAGCCAAAAGGTGCCTAACATGTAAATTTAGCCTACTGGACACTATGTTTGACAAGGAACCACCCAAAAAGCCAAAAACGAGCTGCCCAAGTCTCCCCCCATGAACTGGCCGTGAGTTCAAAGTGCATGAAATCTGTGTGTGTGATCGTGTGACCCCATCCAACGCTATACTGACCGAACACAACCCATGGACACTTGATTAGGACCCTAGTGAACCTTCCTAGCCCAGCCCGTGCCCCATGCAACAAGCCACCATCTCCTGAGAGTGGCGCGAACCCTGCACAAATCTGTGCAGGGCTCTCGGGTGGAGTCCTAGCCGCGCTAGGACTCTTTCCCGAGCCCTTGGTTCGAGTCCTAGCATGGCTAGGACTCTCACCCCGACTCATGACATCCCTGGCTATGTCTCGGCCCAAGCCAAATCCAAGCCTCACCCTAAAACCGTGCAACCCGAACGTGAAAGCCATGACCGCAGCGCTCAACTTTTGTTTCCTTAATCCATTTTGATTTCATTCGATGGTGAGTGGTTGTGTGTGTCTTTGTTTTCCTTGAAACCTTTACCTAAACATCATATGGCATCATGGCAGTCCCTAAACACAATCAAGAGATGGTTTGGTACACAAAAATCATTAGTTCATAGCATGTTCATGAGAAAAATGAATTTCTGAAAATAAAACTTCAAGATCTTTGTACACACAGAATTTGAATCGATATTATTATGTAATGGATGAGCAAAGGAAGATATAGGCGTGCCTTTGCGTCGTAAACGCACGAAATACCGATGACGACGAAGAACGGAGAGAACCGAGGCTAGCTTCCCTTAAAACTTTTGAAGGAAAAGCTGCTACCCTCACGGCCGAGAGCTTCAGCGCCGAGGGAGGTTTTTTTTTCTTTTTTAAAACTTTGGGCGGCGTGAGGTTTGAGGAAGCTTAGGGTTAACGTGAGTTTTATATGCTAATCAACTTATTAGTTAAACTCAAGGCCTAATAAATTCTAATTAAGCTCATTAGTGCAAGTTAGGCTTAAATTTAAAAAATGTTTTCTTAAAAATAATTAGTGAATTAAATAGCCGGACTGCTTAAAAGATCAAATTTTAGTTAAAATCCAACACCGATAAAAATAAATCTCGGCGTGCAAATTCACCTCAAAATTCCTTGTTTTAAAAAAAAAAAATATGAGAAAACCATCACCCTTATATTAAATAATTAAAATTAATTATTTAATAAAACATTTTACATTTTTCAGCCTTTGGTCTCCGTTTCTCGATCGTCACCTGAATATCCTTTTAAAAATACAGTTTAATGCAACCATGCAGAAATTATATTTTAAACATGTCAAAATGCACCACATAAATAATTCATGCAATTAAAACATTTAATTAAAAATACAAAAGAATTTAATAATTGCATGCACATGGTTTGCGTGGACCTTAAAATTTTCGGGGCGTTATACATTACCTGCTGTGATCATTGACAATACAATGGAAAAGACTGCTGAACAAATCAGTAGTGATGCTATGTCCTTATTTGTAAAGAAATTCTCCAGGTTCATGAAGAAGAACCATCGAAACTATCAGGGTCCCAATCGCAATTTCAAGAAAGATTCACCATCTGGTGATATGGGATGCTTCAACTGTGGAAAGATAGGTCACTTCATTGTTGATTGTCCTAAACCAAAGAAGGATGACCAAAAGAGAAAGGATCACAAGAGGAATGACAAAAAGTCCAGAAGAGATCGAAAAGCGATGATTGCCGAAGAAAGCAAATCTAAGTGGGCGGACTCTAGTTCTGAGTCATCTGACTAAGAAAGTCATTCCAGTGACAGTGATGCAGAAGAAGTCAAATGTCTAATGGCAGACAATGACTCAACCTCGACATCTGGAGAGGTATTTGATTTTGACTCTAATGAATTTACACGAAATGACTTGATTGATGCACTGCATGAAATGGTAAAAGAGTATTCCAGACTTTCTCAATCGTTTGAAGAAGTTAAGATTGAAAATCAGAACTTAAAGATTCAGAACAGTAAGTAAACTTGCTTGCAAGTAGACAGCTGCAATGATTTACAAGTTAAGATGAGTAAATTAATAACTGAGAATGAAAGAGCCAAAGCAGATTACCAGAAGGTGCTTTCTGAAAACCAGAAGTTGTCGCTACTGGTAAATGCTTGGAACAAGTCTTCTGTTTCATTGGAAAAGATGCAAGAATTACAAAAACAGTCAGGAGATAGGAGTGGTCTCGGTTTTTGTAATAATGAAGGCACTTCTGAAACGAATACTAAGCCAACACTGGATATGTGCAAAGGGAAATACATTCACTTTGTGAAATCCAGTGTGGTACAGGAACCAGAAGTACCTACTGCTTCAGTTGAAAGGAATGTAAATCTGACGAACAGAAGAATGCACTATGGTCTGGGTTACGTTAAACCTAAGGAAAAAGTTGACCAGAGTTCTAGATTCAGAAAAGAATTCAACTCTGGAAGACAACATCCTATGAAGGTTAAAAACTACCAGTACTACAACTCTAAACCTGTTCAGAAGAGATACAGACTGGAAAACAAAAACAGAAGGGAAGAACAACATTTCGGTATGCATACTGTTAGAAATAACAGACCTTCTGTTGCACACACATCTTTGGATACCCGAAGTACAAAGTCACCAAGAATTGTACAAATGTGGGTTCCCAAAGGACTGATAAGGCTTGGACCCAAATAGATTTGGGTACCAGATACTAAAATTTGTGTTTGCAGGAACAGCAGAAGGAAGCAGAAATCAGTAACTCTACATGGTATCTGGACAGTGGATGTTCCAGACACATGATTGGACAAAGAAACCTACTTTCCGAGATAGTAAGCTGTACTGGACCAAAGATAACTTTTGGAGACAACTCAAAAGGTAAAACCATGGGTAAGGGTAAGATTATCCATGGTAATATAACTATTAACGATGTGTTATTAGTTGAAAATCTTTGTTACAATCTAATCAGCATTAGTCAACTATGTGATAATGGGTATTCTGTGACTTTTCAAAAGCATTCATGTATAGTTAGAGATTCTACTGAAACCACAGTGTTAACCGGAAAGAGAGAAGGCAATACTTACAGAGTCTCTTGGAACTCAAATCATGTCAATACTCCTACATGCTTAGTTGCTTCACTTAGCAATAAACACTGGCTATGGCACAAGAAATTGAATCATCTGAATTTCAAGTCAATCAATTATCTCAAGAAGCAAAATATAGTTGATGGATTACCTGACATTAATTTCGTTAAAAATCATGTTTGTTCTGCTTGTCAGCTTGGGAAACAGATAAGATCCAGTTTCAAGACCAAAGATAGCAAATCAACTTCAATATGTCTGGAACTACTGCATATGGATCTATTTGGTCCTATCCCCATCATGAGCTTAGGGGGAATGAAATATACTCTTGTTGTTATTGATGATTTTTCTATATTCACTTGGATAATCTTTCTCGCAGGAAAAGATCAAACCAGTAGTCTCTTGATCAAGCTTCTGAAAAGGATTCAAAATGAAAAATCTTCTACCATCATTAAAATCAGAAGTGATCGGGGCACTGAATTCACTAACAAGTACCTTGAGTTATATTTGAATGAGCAGGGGATTCATCATGAATATTCAGCTGCCAGAACTCCTCAACAAAATGGAGTAGCTGAGAGGAGAAATAGAACTCTAAAAGAAGCAGCTAGAACAATGCTAGCAGATGCAAACATTTCTCAGTGCTTCTGGGCTGAAGCTATCAATACTGCTTGTTACACGCAAAACAGACCTATGGTCAACAAGAGACACAACCAGACTCCGTATGAAATATGGAAAGGGAAGAAGCCCAATGTATCTTATTTTCATGTGTTTGGTTGCAAATGTTTTGTATTACGGCATTTGACTCAAAATCAGATGCTGGAATATTTCTTGGTTACTCTGCTGTAAGCAGAGCTTTTAGGATCTTCAACAATAGAACTCTTAATGTTGAAGAATCGATTCATGTTGTCTTCGATGAAGACAGCAGTGCTGAAATTTCTAACATATCTGATTTAAGTAACAGGTTAGACAGGATTCACTTGGAAATCGACAGTGAAGATGATGTAGAAGCAAATACCAAGAATCTTCAAAATCCAGAACCAGACACACCAATAGTGGAACGAGAAGTACAGAACTTGGATCTACCAATACCAGCAGAAGATGTTCAAGAACCTACTACTGGTTCTGTAGAAGACAATCTTAACATAACAAATCAGGAAGATACCCATTCAAATCCGTTTATCTAGAGAAAATCTCATCCTCCATCTTTGGTTATTGGTAATCCAGCAGCGCCGTTGAGAACCAGAAGGAAAATGCTTAATGAATACATGCATGCTGCTTTTATATCTCAGGATGAACCAAAAAAGATTGAAGAAGCTCTTCTGGATCCTAGTTGGATTGAAGCCATGCAAGAAGAGCTGAATCAATTCAAACGTAATGATGTTTGGTTTCTAGTACCTAGACCATCTCATCAAGCTGTCATTGGAACTCGGTGGGTATTCAGAAACAAACTCAATGAAAAAGGCACAGTGGTGAGAAATAAAGCTAGATTGGTAGCTCAAGGCTTCAGACAAGAAGAAGGCATAGACTTTGATGAGACTTATGCACCAGTAGCAAGGCTCGAAGCAATCAAAATATTCTTAGCCTTTGATGCTTTCAAGAATTTCAAAGTATATCAAATGGATGTGAAAAGTGCTTTTCTAAATGGTCTTTTACAAGAAGAAGTGTACGTCGAACAACCTCCAGGTTTTATCGATCACTTTTCTCCGCATCATGTATTTAAATTACACAAAGCATTATATGGTCTAAAACAGGCATCTAGAGCTTGGTATGATACTCTATCACAATTTCTCATTGATCATGATTTTACCATCGGAGCAGTAGATAAAACTTTATTTACTTTAGTCAAAGATAAGCACATTCTTTTAGTACAGATCTATGTTGATGATATTATTTTTGGGTCAACTAACCCCAAATTATGTGCAAAGTTTGGAAAATTGATGCAGGATAAATTTGAAATGAGTATGATGGGAGAATTAACATTCTTCCTAGGATTACAGATTAAGCAATCAGAGACTGGAATCTTTATAAATCAAGTTAAGTACACCAAGGAGCTTCTGAAAAAGTTCGGAATGGAAGCATGCTCTGCTGCTTCTACTCCAATGAGCTCATCTATTAAGCTTGATAAAGATGAAAGTGGTATTCCAGTAGAGGTAACTCAGTATCGAGGTCTTATTGGTTCCTTATTATATTTAACTGCCAGTAGACCAGATATCATGTTTGCTGTTTGCATTTGTGCTAGATTTCAATCTAACCCCAAACAATCTCATTATATTGCTGCTAAACGTATTTTGAAGTACTTGAAAGGAACTCAAAACGTCGGCTTATGGTATCCCAATGATTCATCGTTAAATCTTATTGGATATTCAGATGCTGATTATGCAGGTTGCAAACTAGACCGGAAAAGCACAAGTGGTTTTTGTCAATTTCTTGGTGATAGGCTGATATCCTGGTTTAGCAAGAAACAGACTTCCATAGCCACATCTACTGCAGAAGCAGAATATCTGGCTGCTGGAAGCTGCTGCTCTCAGATACTGTGGATTCAACAACAGTTAAGAGACTATGGGATTCAAGCCTCCGAATCACCTATATTCTGTGACAATACCAGTGCAATTGCAATCACACAAAATTCAGTACTTCATTCCAGAACGAAGCACATACACATCAGGTATCACTTTATTAGAGATCATGTGCAGAAGAAGAACATTCGTCTGAAATATGTTTCTACTGATCAACAAACAGCAGATATCTTCACGAAACCCTTACCAGAAAATAAGTTTTCTTACTTTCGTAATTCTCTTGGTTTGATAGATTTAACTTGATTATTGTCTGTTAACTTAGTTAAACTTTATTCTTACTTGATTGATATCGCATTGAACTAACAGTAAGATATTTCCAGAAAAGCAGAAGAGGTAAGTCAGATACGTTAACTGGAATTTTATTAGAAACCATTTCAGTACATTACACGATGCAAAAGTAAAAACAGTAGATCTTCTATGCTATTTAACCAGTAGCGTTACATGTAGCGTCTGTCTTCTGTAATAGGAGCTCTCTGATATTTGCTTGCAAAGTACTTCAACAGGAAAAAGATGGTCTTCTTCGAAGAGAAAGGCCTAAAAAGAATCTAGCAAGCTTAGGTCTTGCCAGCACTAATGTAATTTTTAGATGCCTTACAGGGCATCAGAGAGGATTTCAGCATCATCAATCCACCAGCACTCTCTTATTGCATTAACATGCTTTTGGAAGAAATCGATGCTACATTTCAAACTCAATCGAAGCAAAAGATCTGCATAACTGTGGAAACTACAACTCCAGGAGTGTATTTCAAGGATCATTACGAAGTTTATGATACTCTCAAACTTCTCTCTGGACAATTTTACTTCATCTCCTGAATCAAACTCTAACTCTCTTTTTACTTGAGTTTTCATTGTTTTTGTTTAACTTCGTTCAAGCTTTGCAGGTATTTATAGAGGGAACAAAGACTCTTGTGAATCGCAAGATTGCGACTGTTCATTTTCAATGGCTCAGATTGAGAGATGGCCAAGACTCACTTGTCGCAATTATGACCACTTATTAATTGCATTTACCGAGGGGGAACAGTATTTTAGTCAGACTAAGAGTTTGACACCTTTTCAGAAAACAGATAGGATGTTTGTCTTTTCGATAAAACTACAAGTCTGCTGGTTTTGACAAAGTGCTCGCATATTGCAGTACCCTGAAACTTTCAGCAGACGTTATCATAAAATGACAAATCCTTTTCTGAATTCTTTTAGTAACCGTCTAGACAACCCGCTCTTTTTCAAAATTTTCAAAATCATTCGTCTTTCTGACAGTTTCTGCAAAACTTTTCAAACACTCAACCAAGAACATACTGACACGTGTCTTTATGTTTATTTGACGGCTGTATATCTATTTCATATTTCACATTTTCACCTTTACTGTTTCATAGCTATCGATATTCAGCTACTGCTTTCTCTATATCCTCAACTAACTCTGCAAAATTTTTCTGATCTCATCTGCATACAGAAATGGCTGGAGCATACACTCTTAACGCTTATCAAGTTAACTTTGCTTCCGTTCTCAACATCAAGGATGAGAATCTCTTGAAAATGTTTCAGGATATTGAGAAATCGGGACTCCGGAAATTCCTGTAAGCACCAGCAGTTATCTACAAAAATGCTCTCCTGGAATTTTACGCTAAAGCAACAGTGCATGAAGGAAGGATTGTTCATAATCAAGGAGATGCTTCTATCTCCATTGATGCCGCACATCTAGGAGCAACCTTCCTCCTTCCACTTTCGGGTATGTCTGAACTCTCTGATATTTCCAAGACAGATATGTCGGTTGCTCTCAGCTCTTTCTCAACATCTGGAGAAGAAGTGTCTCCTTCCTGTCACAAGAAACTGCTCAAAATAGAGTATCAGATTCTGGCCGATATTGTGGCTAAAGCTATTTTGATCAAGGCTGGCACCTTCGACAAGTGGACGAAGGAGAAAGTTCAAGTAATGACTGTCATCTCTAAGGGGATTAAGGTGGACTGTAGTCATTTTATTTTCAGAATTATGAAGGACATGGTTATTCGGAAGAGTTCTGGTTTCGCGGTTCAGATCAGTGTTTTGCTCAAGGATGCTGGTTTCGCATCTACCAGTGATCTCGATGCTACTTCCGTTACCATGATTGATGCAGCAAATGTATTGGCTCTAAGGCCGAAGCCAACCGTGGCGGAGTTTGTTGCAATGAAGAAGGAAATTGGGGAAACTGCTTCTGAGGTTCCCAAACCTCAAAAGAAAATTTCAAAGAAACGATTGATTATTTCGACGGATTCCGATAAAACAGCATCAGAAGAGTCTGCTGCTGCTGTTCGACCAGCAGTGCCAACCCCAGCCAAGAAGAAACCGCGCACCATTCTTAAGATCAAAAAGACAGCATCACTGTCTGAAATTGAGAAAGTATCTATTCGTCATGTCTTTCCAGAAGCGGTTCCTTCTGCTCGATCAACTGCTTCTTCGACTGCACACGCTACTGCGTCTGTTTCAGCACCTTCTACTGCTACTGCTTTTAAGCCAACATCTGGAATCGTTATTCGGGAACCAGCAAGCGGGTCTTCTGCTTTCCGACCTATTGCGCCTATTTCATCTTCTGACAAAGGCAAAGGGAAAATGATCGAAGAACCACCTATTTTTGGTCACAAGACCACTGTCACCACCGGCGTTGATCTTCATCTAGCCGAGATTGAGACCTCTGCAAACGATGACATGAATTTATTCGATGAATGGCATACTGTCCGTTTGTTTCATTCCTTTGCTTACTTCAAAACAAAAGGGGCTTATGGCAAAATGATGAATGCGGAAAAGAGAATTTTTCAGCTGGCAAAAACAGAAAATGTCATCGAGGCCTTGCGCAGAAGGAACTTCATCCTCGATCAGCTGAAATGTCAGAAATTAGAATCAGTTCTGAAAGTTCTTCAATCGAATTTTGATCCTGCTGTCCTACTGCTGTTCAGGATCAAAATTTTATTTTGATTCTTTCTGACAGATTAAAGCAGATGAGTGAGCAATTTCTTGCTCAAGAACAAGGCTTTGGAGAGCCTACTGTTTATCATGTTGGCCTTGTCCCGATCTTTCAACAGAATCAGACAGTTGAGGAAATTACTACAGCCTCCCCAAAGGCTGCTGTTCTTAGTACTCCTGCATCTCCGACTAGGCCCATTCAGTCCTCATCACTATTGTCCGTGCATGAACTGGCTTCAGTTGAGGAAGTCATTGAATCGATTGTCCCTACTGTCTCTACCACTTTGGAAGCAGCACTGGCTATTTCCTTGCCCCCTTCTGGTTCTCCTACCCCAGGACAACAATTAGCAGAACCAGATGCTACTTCTTTACTGCCGAATTTAGAGTTGTTTTCTGCTGCACATCAAGCAGAAATGAACATTCTTCTGGAACAGCCTTCTGCACCTTCTTATGAAGCATCTTCAGTTTCACAGGCTGTTACTGTCCCAATGGAAGAAGCTTTGGCCTCTGACTTGGCCATTCCTACTGAAGATTTTACTATTCCTCTGGTTGCTGTTGAACCTACTGTTTCTGCAATTCCAGCAGAGAGCACAGCAGACCCTGCTCCTTCTACTGCATTGATGGATGCTCCTCCTGTTTCTACTGCGTTAACTGTCTCCCTCCCTGTTTTGACTGCGACGAATTCTCGTCTTTCTGAGATCAAGCAACGCATTCTTGCACGAACTCCTTCCCCGGAATCAGATGCTTTTGACCTGGAACATCATATTCGGTTTCTACAAACCGAACTCAACAACGTCTCTGATTTAGTGAAACATATATCTTGTGAAAACCTTGCGGAATTCAGTGTTGCTAAATCTTTCCGAGAGCGAATGGGGAAATACATCTATCTCACTAAGGAGACCACGGACAAGATGTATGCTGAAACCTCCGTTTTCAGACAAGCTATATCAAGGACTCACGGCACCATCATGCTTGCTCAAAATGATATACTCACTCGAATCACTGAGCATGATGATCTTTTTCGATCACTCTCTACTTCTGTGGAACTTTTGGATGCCAAGATTGATTCTCAAAATCAATCTATCACTACATTAGATAATCGCATCTCTTCTCAGACCCCGTATCTGGAGATGCTAACCGATGGCATTCAAAATATTTCCGGCAGACTGAATGATCTCTTTACTCATGTGGTGGCCGCTGATGCCAAAAAGGGGGAAGATAGAGGAGATAGAGGAGATCAAGCAGGAGTTAGGCAAACAGAAGATGAGGCTGAACCTTCTAACAGAAGAGATCAAGAACCTCAAAATGAAGAAATCATTTACAGGGACATTGGAACCGATTGATTTGTTTACTTTAATGCGTTATTAACATTATCCGTTTGTTTAAATGATTATCTATTTTACTTAACGACTTTCTACTGTTTAGGTTTTGGCATCACCACAAAGGGGGAAATTGTTAGACATGAATTTTATTGTGGCGATGATAACTAAAACCAGTAGAACAGCAGACCAGAACAACAGAATAAACTTATCAGTAGCTGATGTTCTAGTTAAACTAAACCAGTAGAAAATGGATAACAATTCAAAACCAGTAGAGAACGTTTTCTAACGTTGCTATCTTAATTGTTACCGTTAAAGAGTTCCTAGTACTAGTATTAATTGCAGCATTAAATACTATACGGAGTCATTTAATGCATATTACCCAATTAAGTATAAAACAAGACTAATTGTTTTATAGCTTTTCTGCAGGAACTTGTTTCGGTAATAAAGCTGATTGTATCAGTTATCTGAAGACTTCTCTGATTGTGAACGTTGAACTCAGTTGATTATATATACTTGGATCAAATCCTTGTTCGACACGACACTTCGCATAATATCATTTTCAAGGAACAAAGCTACTCTCTTATCAAACAAATATCAGAATTCCTTGAGCATTTTAAAAGTTCAACACAAAGAAAAGTAGCACACGCTTCATAGCTTATATCTGATCTTTTGTAGATCATCTTGTGCTACTAATTCTTACACTCTTCACGATCTTTACTGTATTTATACTTTATCAGAAGAGTCTGTAATCTGAAAAGAGTCTTTTCAGAACTTTGTGTTTCACATTCTTGTGACTTGAGAAACTAAGAGTTTCAGTAGGCTGAGGTGTAAGTACTTCTGAAGTGGGTGCGTACAAGTGTTGTACTGTAATATCCAAAGTCTTTTAGTTATACCTTCTGGAAACAGAAGAAGGGGAGACGTAGAAGAGTTTATCTTCGAACTTCCATAAACAACTGCTGCCTACTGCTTTATTGTTTTTCAACTATTTCATCAGATTGTTTCCGCACATTTTATTGTAATCAGGTTAAAGTATTCGCACAAGATCAACTACTATCCTTAACAGGATTTTAGTACCTCATCAGAATGAAAAACGAGTAGAGTTTATTCACCCCCCTCTAAACTCAACTTCGATCCTCAACAAAAACTAATATTTTGTCATAAAAAATAATATTTTTATAATTTAATATAAAACAAGTCAAATGTAAATAAATATTTTACTGAATCAAGAACCAATTTTAATTTCTAAATCGAAATGAGGACAACAGAAATTTCTAATGCAATTCAGTATATATTTATTTTGATTTTCAAATTTCTAATGCAATTCAATATATATTTAAAATTTGTAAATTTAAAAGAAAATTTTATTATTTTAAATAATATATATTATTTTAAATTTTAGTTATTGTGTAATGTTGTCTAGAATTAATAAAATTGTAATTTAATTTTCAAATTTCTAATGTCATTTAATTTTCACTTCAAAATTTGAAAAATTAATAACAAAATTTATGATTCTAAATAATATATAGATTTTAATTTTAATTATTGTATAAACTCTTTTAATTAGATAAGCAAGGAAAATTGTAATTTTAGTCTTATAAGTTAGTCTATTTTAGGTCTTAGTGTTGTTTCTTGGTAAATTTTAGTTTTCATCTAATAACTAGATTTTTTTTATTTTGTCTTTTTTTCTCGAAACCACTAAATTCAACAAATATTATTTATTTGATGCAAATGCTTTATTATGTGGTTCATGTGACTATACATAAACACAATAAAGGGAAAAGACAATATTTAATCCTCCCATTTTGAATTATTGAGGGTCGTTTTACTTTACTTTTCTCATTTTTTGTCAGATGAATTTAACATGTTCCAAATAGGAGTGATTTAGTGCCAAATAAACCATAATCGATGGATTTAGTGGTTTCAGACAAAAAATGTAAAGCTTGGATTCGACGACTGTCATCACTGTGCCAATGCGGATATTTTCACCGTGCTTATGTCCTCACTCACACACTGTAGGAAACTTCCCAGGGGTCACTCATCTCATAATTGCCTAAAGTCAAGCACACTTTACTTTGGAGTTTTTATGTGCTGAGCTCACGAAAAAAAGATGCATATTCTTGATATGAGTAGTACCTGTCAAATATTTTAAGCCATTTCTCAACTATACAGTTTCACCTAAACAATTTTTGAATCCCTCTTATTCTAATTCATAGTTCTTTTGCCTATAAGTTTGTCAGGAGCCGCTCATTGTCCGTACAACCTCATGGTACCCATGATCACCCTCGCCCTCTTGGGCCCGAGCGTCGCATATTTCACTACAAAAGCATTGTTTTTGACAAAATTACAAGTTATTGTATGAAAATCAAATTTTGTCAAATTATAAGACTAAAATCTAAAATAAGCTGCAAGACTAATACTACAACTTTTTCTAAATAAAAACAAGATATTTATCTTTCCTTACTTTGGCGCCATCATAAAAATTTATTTTAAAAAAAACATCCGCACCAATTTTTCACTTTTTTAAAAAATATATACAAACGAAGGACAAAGTTCACAATTCTAAATTTAAACTTTGTTCATTCTGCACACGTTTATAATACACATGGTTTATATATACTTTAATTTTCTTGCATAATATAGATTGCAAAATCTGAGATGTGACGCCTCCAATATCGCTAACCAGTGATGTAATCATCAAATTTTAAATGCCTGGGACCAATAATTAGACTTTGCTACAAGCTAAATCTATCGATTTTTTGAAATATTTTCTTAAAAAAAATATAGAATCCTTTCATATGATGTATAATTCGCTCTTTTTTTTTTTGCTTTGGCCAAAATATAGAAATAAAAATCTGCAGTTATATTTTCTCGATGATTTAAAAAATATATAAAATCATTTCATATGATGTATACAGACCGATGGCTTCAGAAATAGCACGCACAAAAAAATGAGTTTCAAAATCAATGGAGGAAGGTGTGATGTCAACATCAAATTTTAAATGATATTTTTCCCTTCCACATGATGTATAAATTCTGTATAATATATTTTTTATTTTTGAAAGATTGAATCCCTCTGGCCAAGCATTATAGTTTGCTACAAGATACTTCTGTTGGTTATTTGAAATATTTTATTAAATTTTTTTAAAGTACTCTCATACTACGTGTAATTTAATTTTTTTTCAAAACATAAATAAAAACGTGATAATTGAATTATTTAATTTGTATGTACATAATAACATATTTGATAAAACTCTGCCAATTAATTATACTTATACATTAAATAAATACCCTTTTACAGTATGATCAATATATATATAAAGAATTTTTTTTATAATTAATTGATTTATATTCAAATAAGAGTAACATCATAACTGTAAAAATTAATGATGAGCCATACTGCAATTTGAAATTATTACATATAGTAATTTCATTTGATTATATTTAAATGAAAGTCATTTCATAATTATGAAAATTAATTATGGACTAAACTGTAATTTTAAAATAATAAATTAAAAACAAGAAAACAATGAAAAAAATAATCCGTGACACCGTTTATTGGCTGCTCTGATATTAGTAACTTTGGAAAAATAATGAGGTGGAGTGAGGTGCATAAGTGGAGATTGGGATAAATATGTATTTGTACAACGAAAAATGAGCAATGATTGAAGCTACATGGAATGGAATGGAATGCCAGCCAATTAATTTTTGTATATAACTTTATAGATTTTTTGTTGGTCCCACGTACGATAACCTGAGATAATAATATAAAAATAAAATATAAAACTGGACACCGAGATTTAAGTAGAAAACTCCTAAATTTTATTAGGGTAAAAACCACGAGTAAGATGAAAATAATTCCACTATAATATTTTATGGTGTACAATCACTCACTGTGTTTCCAAATAGAACACATACTCTCTTAATAAAGGAGAACAAACACCTTACAAATATTATTATTATATAACTAAGTACTTAAATGCTATAAGATGATAGAAAAGAACTGAGAATAGAATGATTTCTGAATGAGGGAGGGAACTTTATTTATAGAGATCATCATCAGAGTGAAAACGCGTCTTCCCATCTGAACACTTACGTTGTCAAATTTGATATTCTGATCATTTCGCTCAATAACCACCACCAGAAATGCATTTAATGCATTTCCTGTGCCAATCCATTTCTTTACCGACATTTCTCCCACTTGGAGATTTGATTGAGAATCAAACACATCTTCACACATCCTTTCAATCTTGCCATTCTCTGCTGCTTACGTTTCCGTTAGGCTAATTGAGGATCTACACCATACAAACTTATCAATGTTCATTAGCTTGGTCAAAAAATTAGCCATAAATTCCTTTGTATGGATCTTCTACATATCCATGATTCTTTCTTCTACTACTTCTGGAACAATGTGAAATTGAACTCCAATGTGTTTAGTCATATATAGAATGGAAGTCTGGATACTTTGCGATGTGCAAGACACTTTGACTGTCACAAAACATTCTCTTGTTTGTGCTCGATCTCCTCCAATAACCTTTTAATACATATTGCCTCCTTATATGCTTAAGTAGCTTCCATGTATTCTGCCTCCATTGTAGATAACATCTGCATAATCTGAATCGATATAGCCCCTGAGTGTAAAATCCGATCCTCCATAACATAATGCAGCATTTTGGGTATCCTTAATGTATATAAAAATCCTCTTAACAGTACTCCAATGATCTCGTCCAAGATTCGTCATATACCGACTAACTGTTCCCACTATTTGAGCAATGTCTAGTCTTGAACAGACCATGCGAACATCAAAATTCCCACTACTGATGCATATAGTACTCGAGACATCTCCATCCTCTCTGCTTAACTGCTGGGACACATCTCGGAGGATAACTTGAAGTTAACAGGAAGAGGGGTCGAAACTGCCTTACTATCTTGCATGTTGAAGCGTTGCAAGACTTTTATCGAATAATTTTTCTGAGAAAACCAAATCTTTCTGTTACTTCTGTCTTGTTGAACTTGCATATCTAGAATCTTGTTTGCTGGTCTCAAGTCTTTCATATAAAAATTCCTAGCCAACTATGCCTTCAATCCTTGGACCTGATCTTTGTTGGACCCTGCTACCAACATGTTATCCACATACAATAGCAAAATGATATAATCATCATCAGACCTCTTGAAATACTTACAAGGGTCTGCACACAGTCAATTGTATCCAAGGCTCATGATATAGGAATCAAATCTCTTGTACAAACACCTCGGCGCCAGTTTGAGACCATACAGAGATTTGTTCAACATACAAACCAAGTTCTCTTTGCCTTATTCCGAAAAACCTTCTGGCTGGAGTAAATAGATTTTTTCTTCAAGATCTTCATGAAGAATTGCCGTTTATACATCTAGCTGTTCTAGATATATGTCAAACACATCACACAATTTCAACACTACTCTGACTGTTATAAGTCGAACCATTGGAAAAAATATCTCATTGAAGTTAATGCCTTCTTTTTTAGCATACTCTGTGACTACTTGCAACAACTCGAAGAAGAACAACCACATAAATACGAATTTGTATTTAGATTAACCAAATATGGTGAAGATCAAAATGATGACCAATCAATTATAATACATGAATTGCAGAATGTGAATGTAGAAATAGATGAACCAAAGGAAATGATGAAAACGACAATCAAAGAGATACAAATTCTAAAGGAAGACACATAATAACCCAACGAAAGATCAAACTACAACAAAAAAGAACATAAAAATCGAAAGATCGAAGTGATTGAGATAACAAATGATGCAAAGTCATCAATATTTGTAAGTAAATAAACCAAAAGAGAAATACAAAACAAAAAGAAAAAGATAACGAGAAAAATAAAAATTATGATCTACAAAATAAAAGTATTACAAAATTATTTTTATTAAAATTATAGATAGGACAAAACCACGTTCTAAATTTTGAACCCATTCATACATTGTCGCACACTTCTCAATTATAAATATAGGTAGTGAGTGCATTTGAATATCAAAGAATATAAGAAACTCAAAAAAAATATCAATTTTAATATAATATAATCACAGAATGGCCCTACTTTCAGATGAATCTGTTCGATTGGTTGGCAACTTTTCTCCAAGCCTATGGGGAGAACAGTTCTTGAATTTTACGTTTGATAATAAGGTATTTTATTTCAAGTCATTGAGTTTATTTGGTGTTCTACTTGCCAGATATTATATTATTACCGATTAACGAATTTCAAATTTTTAATTTAATTCTGTAAATATATATATATATATATATATATATATATAGATCTGTATGTGTTATATCTATTATTTCATACATATCATGAATAAAATGATTAATTAACGAATATTATTTCTATAGATCTGTATGTGTTATATCTATTATTTCATACATATCATGAATAAAATGATTAATTAACGAATATTATTTCTATACAGATAGCAGAAAAATATTCCAAGGAAATTGAATTGCTGAAAGATGAAGTGAAAACTAAGTTAACAAATTCAGAAAGCAAAATGGTGGACACCATGAATTTGATCGATGTACTCGAACGCCTCGGCATATCGTATCACTTTGAAGATGAAATCAAATATAAACTAGAACAATATTTTGGTTTGAATTCAAATTATGAAGACGACAACTATGACTTAAACAATGTTTCAGTACATTTCCGATTATTTAGGCAACATGGACTCCACTTAACTTCTGGTATGTATCCGATTTTTTTTTAAAAAATTATTAATATATAACATATATTTTATTATTTAATATATATATTATTTGACCATAAAAAATAGATACGGCCCTTTTTCAAAAAAAAACTATTACTATATAAGATATATTTTATTATAGTATATATATTATTTGACCATTTTTGTAGTATATATATAATTAGTTTAATGGTTATAGACTTTCACTACAACAATAAATGACTATTGTGACACTTTTTTGTAGATACTTTTAATTAAATGTTGTTACAAATACTTAATAATGACACTTGTAAAAAATTAATAATGTGTAAAATAAAGAAATATTAGATTAGTTATCCTGACATTTTTAATTGATGTCGGAGGAAAACAAATATTTTTCCCACATCGTAAAAAATCATTAAAAAACTAAAAATTGTCACTATAAATAAATGTAAGAATATTTGGGTTGGAAAAATATTGGAGGAGGGAAAATAATTGTTTCCTTTCATATAAAAAATTACATTAATTAAAAATGTCAGGATAACTAATCTAATATGTTTTTTTTATTCTTACGTTTATTTTATCATTTTTCCCTCCTCCAATATTTATCCAACCCAAATATTATCATATTTGTTATTGTCACAATAAATAACATACACGACACTTTTAGTTTTCATGATTTTAACTGACATATAAATTTGTCATTATTACTATAATAACAAGGCATGTATAAATGTATTTAAAACATGAGTTTTCCTGACATTTAAAACTGTCATTATATGAATAATTAGTGACACATATGAAGTTGTCATTGACATCTTATAATGACATTAAAAAATGTCAGGAAGTTTAAGACGACATTGGAATAGAGGGTATTTGTTGGAAGTGTCACTAAAACTTAAAAATGTCACTAAATATTGAATATGATGACCATAAGCATTTATTCTTGTAATGTTTTAAGGTTTACGCATGTGGTCCGCGTTCCATTCTCTGTAATTTTTTGTCGAAAAACTAAATAACGAACCTTTACAATGGGTCAAAGGCCCAACTTAAAACCTTCATATATAGTTGGTGGTGAGCCGGCCCCCAAACATATAATCCTGGATCCGCCCCTATATATATATATATATATATATATATATATATATATATATATATATATATATATATATATATTGACTTTTCTTTGTAATATATTTATCCTTCTTAATCTTAGAGTTTTAGTTTCGCTATATATTTGAAGTGAAATTTTTGACTTCTCCTTAAAGCATGCATGGGAATGATGAGTGCCACGGTATGTGTTTGCTTATGTATACATCATGACTATTATCCAAAAGATAACTCCCATCATTTATGTTTCTATCAGAAATATTTAGCAAATTCAAGGGTCGCGACGGAAAATTCAAAGAATCTCTTAAAAGTGATATTAGGGGCTTGCTGAGTTTGTACGAAGCGGCGCATCTGAGAAAGCACAATGAAACTATACTTGATGATGCCCTTGTTTTCACAAAAGAGTGCCTCAAGTCCATGGATCCAAACCTCAAATCACCCCTCAAGACACAAGTTGAACATGCGCTCATGCAACCCCTACATTTGGGGTACCCAAGATTTGAATCGTACCATTACATCTGTGTCTATGAGGAGGACGAATATTCTAGGGACGAATCACTTCTCAAGTTTGCCAAACTAGACTATAATGCAGTGCAAATGCTGCACAAACAAGAACTCTGTGAAGTCTCGAGGTAACAATGCTGTCCATAAAAATATGATCTCTACAAATTAAATTGGTATGCACCTAATTGTAGGAGAGGACTTAAAAAGAGACAAGTAAAGACTTGGTTTGTCATCTTGAAAGATCTAAACATTGTTGGTGATTATGTTCACGAACTTGACGAAACTTGGTTTTTCTAAAAATGAGTTTTAACCGGCATAAATCTGGTTTATTTTTTCTTGTTATTCTACAGGTGGTGGAGAGATCTGAACATTATGTCTAAACTTCCTTATGCTAGAGACAGACTTGTTGAGTGTTACTTTTGGGCTGCGGGAGCATGTCATTTGCCTAAGTATTCTCGAGGTCGAGTCATGTTGACGAAAATCATCCAATTGTTATCATTGATAGATGATACATTTGACGTTTATGGCACAAGTGAAGAACTAGATGCCTTCACTATAGCGATTCAGAGGTAAAGGAAAAGCACAACTTGGGCAGCTGGCCAAGAGAGTTTGAAAATTGAAATTCCATACTAATTCATCCTTTGCTTAATAATTTTTTGTTGGTTGTTTCAGGTGGGATATTAAAGAGATTGATTTACTTCCAGAGTATATGAAACCACTCTATACTGTCATTTTGAAACTCTATGATGAATTTAAGGAAGAACAAGCAATAAAAGAAAGATCTTATGCAGTAGACCATACGATAAGCGCGGTATGACTTTTTCACTTCAAATTACGAAATAAAAATATTTCTTTCCAATCGAAAACTAATAGACATATAATTTTGATTTGGTTACAATATGATATATAGTTGAAAGAACAAGTGAGAAGCTACAATGTCGAGGCCAAGTGGTTTCTCAAGGGTTACTTGCCACCATTTTCAGAGTACCTCAACATTGCTCTAACAACGGGCACTTACCACTTTCTTTCGAATGCATCATTGATGGTATTGGATTTTGCCACTCGGGAAGAATTTGAATGGCTAAATACCATGCCAAAGATTCTTGGAGCATCCCTCGCAATTTGTCGACTAGTTGATGACGTAGCTACGTATAAGGTAGGAATGACCATGATGTTTATAATTAACATTTTATCTACAAATATTGTTGAATTTTGCCCTCATAAACCAATATAGGCTATGGTTTCGATAATCAGTACCAGTACTCCTTTACTCTGTAAGGACAAGATTTGACTCCCACACAAATACATTATCTGCACTACACAACTTTTGTGGATTTAACTAATGACCTGCGCTCCAAGAACATCAGTTTTTTATCCCTAAGGATTATTGGGAGTGGCGTATGCATACCACGGAGCGCCATACCATCGAGCATCGCAAATTCTTTAAATGAGCATGGCAGGATTGATCCAACCCTACTTCTTAGGGTTATTTTTTTTCCAACTGCTTAATAAAAAAAATAACTTCAAATGATCATTGTGTTTGAAAGATATATTAAATGTTAGAAATATAATAATTAGTATATAAGTTATAACTACCAATATCATTGTAGACTGAGAAAGAAAGAGGCCAAATATCCACTGGTATCGACTGCTACATGAAGGAAAATGGTGTGACAATGGAAGAGGCGATAAATGAGATTGAAGAAATGGTTACATATGCGTGGAAAGAAATTAATCAGAATTTCAAGAGACCATATCCGTGTTCAAAAGAGGTCCATTCGATAATCCTCAACATCACAAGGATTATATGTGTGGCCTACAACAACTATGAGGATGGATATACTGAGCCAGAAAAGGTTTTAAAACCCCTTATTGTTGCAATGTACGTCGAGCCCTTCAAGATTTAGACATTTCAAGTCATGACTTGTGTAATAAACCATCCAAGTGTTTACTTCATGCATGCGTTGTCTCTATACTAATGTTTGATCAAAGAATGTAATATTTAAACTTGCAATTATGAGTAATATATTGTGCTAGAGTGATTATATTCCTCATCTTCTTAAAAGAATGATTTTTGGAAATGACTAGCATTGTGTTTGCACAAAAAATAAATTATTGGCCCAAGAATAAGTGTGAATGAAAGCCCAACAAATTAGAAAATATTTTTTGCGTATGAGAGTAAAATTATTTGAGCGGCTAATTGGTTGAAATATTGAAAAAGTCTGTGAACTCACACAACTAGCCATGAAGCCCACATGCAGTGACGTGAAACATTGTGCGATCATTTTGGCCCATGCTTGCTGGGATAATTGTCACGTCCCAAGACCGCTATTAGTTGACACCGACGTTATTAGCAATCACACAATTGAAAATAACCAACCTCATAGCATAATTTAAACCAAAACCAGTTTGTTTCATAATTTCAAATTGATAGCAATGTCTTTACAAGCCAATAACCGAAAAGAAAAACGACAGAATTTAATACAGAAACATTACAACTGAAATAAAAACTTAAACTTAAAACTAAAATATCAAAATCTTCACCATCGCTTCTTGCTTCTTGCTTGGGCAGCACTACGGCTCACTTTCTAGCATAATTCTTGGACGAATGCAAGCAAAACTTCACCTCAACTATGCTGCTGGAATTACGAAATTTTCAGCTAGGTATTTCGAAAATTGTGGTGTGGGGAATGCTAGGAGTGATGGGGTATTTATAGGTGAGGGGAATGGAGCTAAAGTCCAAACTTGGCCTCAATCTCAAGTTTTTGGCTCCAAAATCCCATCCCATAATTGAATGATTATTTAGCTACCAAAGTGTGGGATTTATTCCTTGATTCCTATCCCTTTGATTGGCTCAAAAAATATGGTGGCTAGGTCAAAGGATTTGTGCAAAAGTTGATGGATTATTTCCAGTTAACCTTGTAAGGATCCTTGTATCTATGTATCACCATATTTAGGCATATAATCTAGTACGATTTTTGAAATTTTCTTGCAATATTCATGCCTTAATTCCTCTAGACTTGTATGATATCTTCCAACCTTGCAATATATCCTACCAATTTCGAAAATATGCTTGCTTTAGTGTAGATATTATTGACTTGGCAATAAAGATTTCCAAACAAATATTCTCCAATATGTATATCTTATTCTAGCTAATACAAGAATCAAAATCCTATGCTCTTAAAATTTCTTTACAACGTTTAATTAAAAAGGTTTGAAAAATCCGGTTCTTACAGTAATTGTTTGGGCTAAAAATTAAATTATGATGGCCCAATTAAATGATTCAAGCCTATCAAATGTGGCAGATAAATTCTTATTGATTTAAACTGATCACCAAGAGTCAAAAGAGGAGAAGATCGTGTGAAGAAAGAGAAAGGGATAATGGGATGAAAGAGCAAAAGATCATGGATAATGAGAGAGTGGAGAGAAATGCACATCATTCAAAAGAAAAAAGATCGGCCAACACAGAAAGACACACACAATCTCTCGCGAAAATTCTAGCAAACTCCCTGCAGGATTCTCATAGCATTGATCAGTCATTTTTAATAGTTTTAATTCTAGATTTCATTAGTTCAAGTCATTTTTCTTTAGGTTTCAACGACATTTTTTGTTTTATGTTAATATTTTAATAATTCCTACAGTTTATTCAAAATATAAATCATGTTAGGATTTTATTTCTCAATTTCCAGTTGTTTTTCTATGTTTAGGTCATATTTGTTTAAGAGATCATTAAAGACAGTCAAATTTAGTATCTACAATCGTTGTGTTTTTAGAAGTTAGATTTTCATCGTTTTTACATAAATTGGTGCATCTTTGCACTGGCACGCCCGCAAATCAAGATATTATGCAAACAATCATATTCAAACTCCAAATCAATAGCATATTACTCATCTTTATCTGATGCAAAATGTCTAGGCGGCCGCCTAATCAATAGCCTAGGCGGATCTTTTTTAAGTTTGAATATGATTGTTTGCATAATATCTTGAAATGTCTAGGCCGCCTAATCAATATATATATTAGGCCGCCTAATCAATAGATTTTAAACACTAATAAAACACTATTATGATGCAAACATCTATTAAAAAATATTTCCGCACTTTAAGACGAGTAGACGCTTTGAAACATTACATATCACTCATCTTTTTTTAATGCAAACATTACATTTTAAAACGTCTAGGCCGCCTAATCAATAGATTTTTTATCGTTTTTACACAAATTAGTGCATCTTGAAAATCCACATGGCCTAGTGGCTAATTAAACATGACTTAGTGACATAAAAACATGGTTTAGTGGTTGAATGATCATGGAGTAGTGGCTTGAAAATCATGGAGTAGTGATTTGAGACACGAGAACATGGAGTAGTGGGGTGCCTTACCAATTCTCTATAAAAGGGCACCAATTGCCTACACATAAATAACTCAAAGTTTCTAATCAATTTTTGAGTGCAAAAATTATGCCCAAATCCAGAAAGTTTTTCTCATTGTTTTAAACATAAAAATTCGATCTTTACCGTTCAGAATACACTTACACGAGTTGTGATCAACATATCCAAAATTTAGATCGATCCAATAGTTCAATTAGGCGCAAACATTTTTTTCAAGGTGACTGGTTTTTGGTGTCAAACTCCAAATTGTTTATTTCAATATTTTCGGAACAATTTCTCAGGTAAGTGGGTTTTTTCTATTATTATATAAATTTGCACGATTATGTTTATTTTATGTGGCTCTTGATATTTATATTCTTTTAATAAATATGGTTCATTTATTTAATTATTTTAAAATGTACCTTTGAATATATATATTATTATATAAAAAATTTGGCACACTTAATTTCTTTTTAAGTGAGCATGATATATTTCGAAAATAAATTAAATATGACTTTGAAAATTCGATCGACATGATATATTCATTTCCATTTGGTATAAAATCCCCTGAATTAATCGTTGTTCGATATCAGTTATAATATTTGAAAGCATGTTTGAATTATTTAAAATGCACTGTAATGATTTGATTTAGAAATGGTAAAGGAAATTTCGAACTTTGATATGCTTTGTTTAGGCCCTGATGCTGGTGGGTTATAATAACCGTTCCTTTGGCCTCGCCCCTTAGAGGAGTAATATATAAGGGATTGATCAGTAAAAACCATAGAAAATGAGATGATTTTCAGTGCTATATTCGTATTTGTATTAGTACTTGACTAAACATGTTTAATATTGAAATTTTGATAATTTATTTGTATGTATATCCTTGATACTTGTTATGCACGACCGGCCCTCATTTACTGAGTATATTCTAAAATAATCACTCCTTACATTCCCACCCAGATAAGAACGAGGAACAAATTTAGGATGAAGAGCAATATTACTTTTGGGAATGGTGATGAAGTAAATCCAATTCGAGACCAGTCGATTTTCTTCTGTATTTTAATTTTATCATCATGTATTTCGCTTCCGCATTTTATTTCCATCGCATTGTAAAGACGATTACTTGTTATGAAAAAGACTGGTTATTGCAATTTACTACAAGCTTGTTGTTTTGCAATTATGTGATTGTGAGACAACCCCGACATCGACTAACCCCAGTATCGGGCGTGAGATTTAAGTAGTATCAGAGCAGCTAGGTTCATAATCTGGTTGGGAAAGAAAATCGATCGGAAAAATTTTTGGTGGAATTTTTAAAATCGGCCAATGCAGTTCCCTCTGAAACGGCCCAACGAGCGATTTTCACGACTTTGTGGTGAGGTAGGGGTTGAAAACGCGAAATCCTTCATTTAGACCTCCAAAATCGCGTTTTTGCCAATTAAGGAAAGTTTCGTACTGACTCATAACTTTTTATAGGAAACTCAGAATTTAATTCTGTCGACTTTTCTGGAATCCTCTCGACGTATTCTTTCTATCCATGGGTCAATGTCTAAACTTTATATTTTTGGAAAAAATTCTAGAAAAATCCTCTTCAACGCATTTTTGGGACTACTTGTCGAATTTTTATGGAATTGTATTATGGAGACAATTAGTATTTGTGTATATTATTGGGAATATACCTATCATATATAAGTTGAGTTTAACTTCCAAATTAAGAAGAAAAATTTGACTCAAGGATGATAAGTTATTTATGGAAACTAATATGAGAAAATTTGATATAAGAATTATATAATAAGTTTTGGGTATTCCACCATAGAAGTTGATTTTGTGTCATTGATTAACTATGTGGGAATAAGTTTGGGTTATTAAAAATGCTAAGCGCTAACTTTAAATATGTAGGACCTTGGAATATCTTGTGAGACAATATCCTTGGGCTAAGAAATTTATATTATTTTGAGATAACAAGTAGGCTACCACCTTACATAAATAAAATAAGTTATGTGATATTGGTGGAAATCAAGAAAAGTATAGTACAATAAGCTTTGAGTTTTTTCGGTACTAAAAATGATTCAAAGAGAATGATATTCAATGAAATCATTTGTGTTAGAGCGTGACAGGCTCATGGTCTTGATGAAAGTAAGATTTAGAAAGAAAAATAATAATTATTTGAGGTAACGACTAGGTTATAATTTTAGGATTTAAGTCAATAAGCTATAGATCGATAATGAGTTAAGTTTCAATAGTCTATATGAGTTTTAAGTTTTGAGATAGTAATTGAGATAATTCAAGATAAGATAAAACTAATATCAATTCGCATATATTCAGTGTCGATTGATTCAACTCACTTCACTATATTTCGACGCTATCCTAGGGATGAATTGGTTATCTAAGAGTCGTGCAATAGTAGATGGCCAGAGTAAGAATGTCAAACTCTAAACCCCGAATCAACAAAAAATCAGGTAACATGGCGATGCCAAGAAACATGAATATATTTTTCTGTACCCAGACTTGGAAAGCCATAATATTGGGAGAAGAAGTTTACCTAGCAATGGTGAACAAAGTGCAAGAAAGAGATGAGCTGAAGTTGGAAGATATTCCAATAATACTAAAATTTTCGGACTTTTTTCTATAAAGGCTTCTTGGAATGTTCTCGGACAAAGAAGTAGAGTTCGAGATAAATTTGGTACCAGTGATGCACTAATCTTCAATACACTATACCAAATGGCTCCAGATGAACTCATGGAGCTAAAAGAACAACTTCAAGAGTTGTTAGACAAAAAGCAGATTAGACCAAGTGCATTCCTCTGGGGAGCTACAGTCCTATTTGTTAGGAAGAATGATGGAAATATGAGATTGTGTATAGATTACAAAGAAATCAATAAGATCACAATCAAGAATAAATATATTCTTTCAATAATAAACGGTCTTTTTAATCAACTTAAATAAGCTGTAGTCTTCTTCAAGCTTGACCTGAGGACATGCTATCATAAGCTAAAGGTCAGAGCAGAAGACTCCCCAATGTCAGCATTCAAAATAAGATCATGTAAGATCGAAAATCGGAGTAACAATGGATCCAAAGAAAGTAGAGGTAATTTTAGATTAGCCGAAACATAAGAATGCAACCAAATTAGAAGCTTCTTTGGATTACCAAACTATTAGCTGAAATTCGTCGAGGGCTTCTCTTCAGTATTCGTATCACGAATGAGACTCGCACAAAAGAACTATGAATTCAACTGAAGAGAAAGATGTGAAAGAGCTTTCAAACATTAAAGGAGAAGCTAGCATCTACACCAATGTTGGTATTATCTACTGAGGAGAAGGATTTTACCATCTACAGTGAAGCATCAAAGGAAGATCTCACAGGCGTACTCATGGAAGACAGGCTAGTCAACTGAAGCCGCATGAGTCAAACTATCATACTCATGATCTCGAGTTGGCAACAGTAATATTTGCTTTGAAAATTTGGAGACACTATCTCTACGATGCAAAGTGTGAAATATTCACAGACTACCAAGCCTCAAGTATTTTTGTTCATGCAAAAAGAATTAAAAATGAAATAAAGAAGGTGAATAGAGTTACTCAAGAACTATGACTTGATAATAAGCTACCACCTCATCAAGGCAAATAAGGTAGCCGATGCTTTGAGTAAAACATGAGTAAGATAACATAACATCACTCTCCGCACAACCATGACTTCGAGAAGCAGTCAAGTTAAATTAGCGTCGAGGCATGATACTAGAGAAATTCAAAGAACAAGCCAAGGAAATAAAGTCGTCAGATTTTCAAGTGGACCCAGACAGAATCCTAGGGATGAGAGGACGATTATGTGTGCTAGACATCAACAATTTTTGATAAGAAGTGATGCAAGATGCACATAAGTCAACATTTTCAATCCATCCCGTTAGTACAAGGATGTACAAGGACTTGAAAGAAAGTTTCTGGCGAAGCAGAATGAAAAGAGACTTCGTCGAGTTTATATCCAAGTGGCAAGTATGCCAACAAGTGAAGTGTCGATCATCAATGTACATGGACGAAATAAAGGAGACAGTCATAACTGGGCTAGAACTAATCCAAGAGACAATGGAAAAGTAGTCATCATCAAAAACAGACTCAAGGCTACATAAGACCAGCAAAAGAGTTATTCTAATCTTAAAAAGAGACCAATGGAATTCACATTGGATGTAAAAAAAAAACTTATATAAAGGGTCTCACTAATGAAAGGATCATTAGATTCAGTAAAGTTGAAAAAGTGAATCCTCGGTACGTAGAACCATTCAAAATCTGGAGAGATTGTCACATTGGCTTACAGAATAGCATTGTCACCAGATATATCTAGATTCCATAATGTATTTCACAAGTCAGAACTAAGAAAATAGATCCTGAACCCAGGTCATGTTGTGGAAATTAAACCGCTCATGGTCAATGGTAACTTGTGGAAAGAGCTGAAATATAAAGATGTCTCTTTTCACATTATGGACAACAAGGACCAAGTACTTAGATGACGAACCACTCCATGTGTAAGTACAATGGTCTAACCACACCAAAAAAAAGCTACTTGGGACTTGAAGAGAACATGTGCAAGAAATACCCTTTCCTCTTTGAAACGCAAAAGAACTCAAGTTTCGAGGGCGAAACTTCTAATAAGAAGGGAGGGATGTGAAGACCCTGAAAATCCACATGGCCTAGTGGCTAATTAAACATGACTTAGTGACTTAAAAACATGGTTTAGTGGTTGAATGATCATGGAGCAGTGGCTTGAGACATGAGATCATGAAGTAGTGGTTTGAGACATGAGATCATGGAGTAGTTGGGTGCCTTACCAATTCTCTATAAAAGGGCACCAATGATCATGTATATCCTCGATACTTGTTATGCACGATCGACCCCCATTTACTGAGTATTTTTTAAAATACTCACCCCTTACATTCCCACCCAGATAAGAACGAGGAACAAATCGAGATGAAGAGCAAGATTACTTTTGGGAATGGTGATGAAGTAAATCCAATTCGAGACCAGTCGAATTTCTTCTGTCTTTTAATTTTATCATCATGTATTTCGCTTCCGCATTTTACTTCCATCACATTGTAAAGACGATTACTTGTTATGAAAAAGACTGGTTATTGCGATTTATTACAAGGCTTGTTGTTTTGCAATTATGTGATTGTGAGACAACACCGGTGTCGACTAACCCCGGTATCGGGGCGTGACATTTAAGTGGTATCAGAGCAGCCAGGTTCCTAATCCGGTTGGGAAAGAAAATCGCTCGGAAAAATTTTCTGTGGAATTTTAAAATCAGCCAATGTAGTTCCCTCCGAAACAGCCCAACGAGCGATTTTCACGACTTTGTGGTGAGGTAAGGGTCGAAAACGCGAAATTCCTTCATTTAGACCTCCGAAATCGCGTTTTTGCCATTTAAGGAAAGTTTCGTACGACTCATAACTTTTCATAGGAAACTCAGATTTTAATTCCGTCGACTTTTCTGGAATCCTCTCGACGTATTCTTTCTATCCATGGGTCAATGTCTTTCTACCCACTATCCTAGGACCCTGACCGACCCCTCAACACTCTCCTGGACCAGGCCTAAATGCCCCCAAGCAACAAGAACAATAAAAATGCACATCATGGTTCAAGATTCCCTCACGCGTGACCCTTACCTCCCGCCCAACCATCCCCCTTCGATCTATCCCGCTATGGACCATCCAGACTCAAAAATTTAGACTACGAGGAGCCTAACCCCAGGCCTGGAACGAACCCATGCGTGGCCTCCTACCCAAGCCATGATCGAGCCCTATCTTCCCCAAAACAAGGCAATTTCGTTTTGCCCTTTGTTTGAACCAAACCAGACGAATCCTTCCACTCTTAGGACTCCTATCCCTATCTATTTCAAGCACATGGTTGATCCTAAGTGGCAGCCCCTTCAAACATTCAAGAAACATGAAGAAACCTCAAGAAACCATAAATTTTCTATGCATATGTAAGAAAAACGAGCATAAAACATGTCATATCAGATTTTTCATGCCATATCAGCTAAAAATACATATTATGGCGTGAAAAATGAGAAAAAAATGGTTTCAGGCATGCCTAGAGATGATTTGGTAAACAGATCAAGAAGGGGGAGACCCAAGAGGATTGTTCCTTTGTCATGAATGGTGAAGCCGAAGGTTTCCTTTGCAAGAATGGAGGTGACCGAAGCTTCAGCTAGGATTAGATGAAACCGAAAGATTTTTGAATGGAAAAGGGGTGGGTGTCGGCTATTGGGGGTTATGGGTAAGTAAAGAGGTGATTGGAATTAAATAATATAGTTAATTAGAAGGTTAGTGGGCACTAATCTTGTTAATTAAATTTTTAAAAGATGCTTAAGTCCAATGAGTCTAAAAGTGGGCCCATTAAATCCAAACGCACTCCCGAAAAATATTTGTGTTGGAAAGATTTTGAAAATATTAGCCGAACCATTAAAAAGTCCCCCAATTCGATAAAATTTGCGTACCGATAAAAAAAAAGTCATGCAGTTAAAAATACCCAATAAAAATCCCATTTTTGAAAAACTCCCTCAAAACACCTTGTATTAATTAATAGAAATTAATCGAGTATTAAAATCATTTCCTGAAAATTCTCCGCTCTCCGTCCTTCGTTCGAGCGTGAAATGCACCTAGAACCCTGCGCATGAACTTTTAAAATTTCTTGAATTAAATCCTAGCATTCATGAATTATGCATAAAAATAAATAAACGCAAATTAATGAACTAAATATGCATTGAATGCATTAAAACAATTAAATAAAATACCAAAGAAATTTAATAACTTGCATGCATGTAGTTCATGTGGACTTTCAAATTTTTCGGACGTTACAATCTTGTTCTTGGATTGGATTAGCTTGTTCTTCAAAAAGATCAGTTTTATTTCAAACTTAATCTATTGTTGGCTCACCTTGATCTTCAGGTATGATCTCGATGTCTACATCGGCTTGATTTGTGGGCATATCTTGCTCACAATGTAAATATTTTGTTCTTCTGATTTGAATATCATCATCATCGTTAGATTGAAGATTAATATTTTCCATTATATTGGAAAGATCATTCAAGTGTGCCTTGTGTACATCAGGAACAACAGAAGATTCATAAAATACTATATGAACTGATTCATCAACAATTAGAGTTATTTTATCGAATACACGATAAGCTTTACTAACAGATGAATATCCTAAAAATATTCTAGCATCTGAGCATCAAACACAGTTAAATTATTGTTCTTATTGTTGTGAATAAAACACTTACAACCAAATACCGCGAAGTATGATATTTTTTTTATTGATTTCCATTCAAAATCTGATAAGGTTTTATTCCATGTTTTTTGTTGATCATCGATCTGTTCTAAGTATAATAGTTTGTGCTTACATCTTCAGCCCAAAAGCATTGTGAAATTCCAGAACTAGGTAACATGGTTTCTTTCTTAAGTGTTTTGTTCCGTCTCTCAGCAACACCGTTATGCTGAGGTGATCTGATAGTTGAGAAATCGTGCTTGATTCCATTTCTTCCAGATAAGTCACAAGCAACCTGTTTGTAAACTCAGTTCTTCGATCACTTCTAATCCAGTCAACCACTAGGGTCTTCTCATTATGTAGACGCTTTAGAATTTTCATCTATTGAGATATTGTCTGATCTTTGGAATTCAGAAAGATAATTTAAGTAAATTTTGAGAAGCCATCGATCATCACCAAAATGTACTTCATTCCCTCTAAGATCATCACCGGTATAGAACCAAACATATCCAAGTGTAGAAGTTCCAGGATCGAGCTGATGCAGTACATCATTTGTACTTGAAATTCGATTTGACTTGCTTTCCCATCTGACAGGCTGAATAGATCTGGTCATTTGAAAGTCAGTATTGGGCAGATCAGATACTAAGATGTTCTTACATAGGTTAGAAATGGTTTTGAATTCAAATGATTTAACCTTTTGTCTCACAACCATATCTTGTTAGCATTAACAACAATAAAACATGTAAGATCAGATGGTTGTTCAATGAACCAATCAATTTTATATGTATTACCAGTTTTGTTACCTATCAACATAGTTTTACCATATGTATTCTTGTTAGTGCAAGTATGTTTGTGTAATTCTTCAATATATCTATTGTCACATAATTGACTTATAATGATTAAGTTATAACATAAATTTTCAATTGATAGTTGTACATAATTGATAACAATATTATCATGTATAATCTTACCTTTATCCATAATTTTAATTTTCGAATCATCTCCAAATGTGATCCTTATACCAGTGTTTTTATAACCGGACCGTTAACCGAACCGGTCAAGTCTTAAAAAATGGTTCAACCGGTTCAACCGGTTCGACCGGACGGTCGAACCGGATCAATAAAATTAATATTTTATTTATTTTATATAATAAATAAAATAGTAAAATATTAATTATTTATGTTTTTATAGTTTTTATTTAATTTTTAAGATGAAAATTACAATAAATATCAAAATAAAAATCATTTTTCAAATTCAAAAATCCAAATTACACATAACATGTAACCAAATAGTGATGACCAAGTTTAAGTGTCCAAGTAAACATCAAGATTAATTATAAAAAAAGTAGCAAACATCAAGTTTCTTATAAAAAAAGTTTCTAGTTGCAAAACCGTCGCTATTTAGCGACGGTTTTAAAAAAACCGTCGCTAAATAGCGATTATAGCGACGGTTTTTGAAATAACCGTCGCCGATGAACCGGGTTTTAACCGGTTTTTTCCGGTTAAACCTGTTTTCCGGGTTTTTATTTATGTCCGGACCGGTCTGGAGGCCGGTTCACGGTTGAACCGGTCCAACCGGCCGGTCCGGTCCGGTTTTGAAAACATTGCCTTATACCTTGATATTCAATGATTTCAGATAATAAATTGATATTTTCTGTTATATGTCTTGAACATCCGTTGTCCATGTACCCCGTTGATTTCTTTAACATCATGAGCTGTTGTACCTGTAATCACATATTAAGAATAATTTTGGTACCCACATTTATTTGAGTCCAGAACAGATTATTCTATTTGAGACCTAAACCCGAATTTTCCTAACATATCTTTCATTGTGTATCTCCAATAGGTGTGTAATTGTGTTGAAATCTTGCTAGTGTTGTGTAGTGTGTGCTTGAAAAATCTTTCTTAGGCCTTTCATTCTGATCAGTTAACCTATATCACTTTTGTTTTGCAGTTGTAGTAATTGTGATACCCTTGTCCCACATCTTAAAAATGAAAGATTTAAAATGAGTTTATAATGGCTTACAATGGACTTCTATAGCACTTCAATAGCAACTTGGGTTAATCATTTTCGTAAAGCGAGGACGAATACGAAGTAGTTGCTATAGGAGCCTATTGTGCAATCACGCAGGCACGGACCCGGGCTCGAGGCGTGACAGAATGGTATCAGAGCCGGTCACGAGCATGAAACACTGAGAAATAAGTGCTATGCGGGGCAAAGTGCTACGTGCATGGGAGCCACCTCTTGAACCTGCGGGGCAAAGTGCTACATGACGGGAGCCACCTCTTGAACCTGTAGGAGCCACCTCTAGATTTTCGGTGCTGGTAGATCGAGGGGTCAGTCCCCGACGAGGACGTCGCATTCTGAAGGAGGGATGATTGTGACACCCTTGTCTCACATCTTAAAAATGAAAGATTTAAAATGAGTTTATAATGGCCTACAATGGACTTCTATAGCAACTTGGGTTAATCATTTTCGTAAAGCGAGAACGAATACGAAGTAGTTGCTATAGGAGCCATTGTGCAGTCACGCAGACGCGGGCCCGAGCTCGGGGCGTGACAGTAATGATTATGTCTGACCTTCATAGAGTTCTGTCTGGTGTGACTTTTATCATTCCATCTTGATTTGGAATGACGATCATATCCATTTTATAACTCTCAGGTTCTACATATCCAAACCCACGATGCATTCTTTTTTTTATTATACTAAACATGCTGACTAACTTGAATTTCATGCTCTAAGTGATCATATATTGTGTATGATCAGACAAAATCTATGAATTTAAATTTTCATTTCTGTTCACACAACTAAGTATTTATTTAAGATGAATTACATCAATTTTGATCAAAGCCTAAGCCAGTTCTGGGTGAGAAAAATCAGGAGAGTTCGAAAGATTGTGTCTCAACCCTCCAACACTTCCGAGGATGATATATAGATTTCTCATTATTAAACTCAAATACAAAGAAATGGAAAACTTATCTTTTGTCTTTGGAGAGCCTCAATTTTTGAATTCGATTTTTAAGCCTAACAATTTCTAAATTTACTCTCTAATCAACTAAAGATTGAAAAAAAAATTGTAATTCCAAAAAAAATGGAAAACACAAAAGATAAGGAGATTATTGGGGAAATAACTGTGAATAAACATTCTCATCTCATTCTATGTACGCGTATCATTTTGTTGGGATAACAGTTTCAATTCTCGATTATCATATTTTACAAAAAATTTCTTATCTTCATAATAATAATGATAATTTAAAGTTTTGTGCTTTGATCTCTGAATTTATAACAACAAAAATGGCCCAAATTCCAGAGGAAATTGTTTGCCCGATAAGTAACTTTGCTCCAAGCGTATGGGGATCAGTTCTTGAGTTTTACATTCTACAATGAAGTAATTTGTTTCTATTTCCTTTGTTATCATCACAACTACAAATACTAAGTTACTTGATTTTCTTCTACTAGATTTATTTAATGGGAAAATGTTTTTTTTTATCTATTAACTTATTCAATTTTGGGTTATGATTATCTAAAGAAAATGAAAAAAAAATTATTTAAACGTACCAAAAACTTTTAAGTTGTAAATAAATCAAGAATTATGTTGAAAAATATTATAATCAGAAATAAATATGTCTCTTAATTGGTCAATGTATCTTTTATTAAACCCAACTTGTTTGCCGACGGACAAATTTAATTTACTCCCAAACTTATGGAAGAAAATGGAAGTTATCGAATTATTTACCTTTTTCCAGTACAAAACTTCTTGTGATACGATCTTATTGGTCAATTTTGTGAGATTGCTTTTCTATTTATATCACCCATAAAAAAATATTATTTTTTATGTCAAAATTAGTACTTTTATAATAAATATGGACATTGTTGACTCGTCTCATTAATAAAGATACGTGATACCATATCACAAGAGACATACTATTTTCGCAGACTCATGTTATTATTATGATCATATTGTTTGGTTTGTTTACTGTAGTTTTAATTCCTTAATTTCTTGTTTTTATCAAGAAGTCATTAAAAATTTTATATTTGATGTTTATTTATTAAAATTTTATATTGATGTTTTATTTATTAATTTCTTACTTAATCGATATTGCTCAAATTTTCAGTATTTTTTTTACGCAACGGGGTGAGGGGATTATTTTTAAGTAAATATTTTTTCCAGCAATGTAATTTTTCTACCTCTTTCCATTAAAGGATAAAGTATTTTATTTCAATTTCTATGTCTGATTTATTTATACAAGTATGATAAAGTGCGAACGTGCAAATCATCTCCCCAAATTAAAATTGATGTTCCCAATGCACATTATATATAGAATGGGGGCTTTTTCCTCTCTTCTTTGGGCTCTCGTTAGTTTGGCCGGTCTTCGGTTAACACCGTCGATCATGAATGAGGTCGTCGATCTCCAACTCAACCTCAATTTCAGCCGCCTCATCCAAGACAGAGGGCTCTTTTAATCTCAGCTGATCAACATTGAGGGGTTGCGAGTCTCACGCCTCGAGACGGGGGTTGGTTGACACCGGCGTTGCTTTCCAATTTACATTCGAAAACAACAAGCCTCAGAAATACAAAATTCAGAAACCAGTCTTTTTATTCATAATACGAAATAATTCATTGTCTGATACAAACTCGAATCACTAATGTTTTACAGCGGAAATTTAAAACAGGCATAACATTGCTTCTACAGATGCATCGGAAAACATAATCTAAAACTGAAAGTAACATTCTTCTTCTTCACCATCTCCAAAACTGATTCTGCTCCTCTGCTTCTAATCTTTCTTCATCGTTCTTATCTGGGATGTTTTGGTGGGTGAGTGATATGATTGTCACTCAGTAAGCGGAGGCGAGAATAACTCTCAGTTTTCGAAATCATTTTCACACAGAAACAGTAATATGAATAATATCCAGAAATTCTTATTTTCATAACAGAAATCGGTATTCAGTATTCTGAAATCAGTAATCAGTAATCAGAATTTAACAAGTAAGCACTGAGAACGTTCGTGAATTTCATGGCTAAACTGATATCAGTCCCCTATATGTTCTCTCCTCTAAGGGGTGAGGCCAGTAATCAGTAATCAGTAATGTTCAGAATATATATTCCTACTATTAGTTCACTAAGTTTCAGTGCTTCAAAATCAGATATCGGGAATAAAGAATATACTTTGCTTTAAAACAGAAATCATCAAACGGTTTTCAAGATATTTATACATAAGCCCACTTACAGTAATTTGCTTAAAGAATTTCGGTTGAAGTATGGAAATCTGCTTGTCTCGCTACTGGATTTTACGGCTTCGAAAAATGCACTCTCTTAGCTCTAATTTCAAGTGATAACTCAATATTTTGATAACAACAATTTCAGAGATTGATGGTGCTATTTATAAGCAAAATTTTGACTGTTAGCCTCCCAATTAATGGCTATAACGGCCATTAACAGTCTTTATTCCGTGTTAAATGCTTCAGTTACAAGTCATATGCTGAATTAGTAACTGTCTGCTGGAATTTTGTTTGCTGCTGGAAAATACATGTCTGCTGGAAAAATACCAGCTTCTGAAATATGAGTTGCTGCTGGAATTTTGATAGATGCTGAAACATTTCTAGCTGTTGGAAATTCAGGTTCTCACATCTCTCCCTCCTTATAAGAAGTTTCGTCCTCGAAACTTGGTTGAACATGCTCCTCAAAGAGATAAGGGTATTGATCTCGCATCTTTTCTTCTAACTCCTAAGTAGTTTCTCTTTCGATGTGGTTGGACCATTGTACTTTTACATATGGAATAGTTCGTCTCCTCAGTACTTGGTCTTTTTTATCCACAATTCGAATCAGAATCTCTTCATATTTCAGCTCTTCATTTAGATTGCTCTCAACCAGAAGTGGTCCAGCTTCCAGAATATGAATTGGATCTGAAATATATCTTCTCAGCTGCGAGGCGTGGAATACATTGTGAATTCTTGACATGTCGGGTGGAAGTGCTAATCTATAAGCAAGTGTTCCCACTTTCTCAAGAATTTCAAATGGTCCGACGTATCTAGGAATTCAGTTTTCCAGCCTTATTGAATCGGATTACACCCTTCATGGGTGACACTTTCACATATGCCTTCTCTCCAACTTCAAATTCTACATGTCTTATTTTCAGGTCAGCCCAGATTTTCTGTCGATCTTGTGCAGCTTTTAGTCGATCTTTGATTATAGCAACTTTATCCACTATTTCTTGGATCAGCTCGGGTCCAACGATGGCTTTTTCCCCTACTTCATCCCAATACAGTGGTGATCGACACTTTCGTCCATACAGAGCTTCGTATGGTGCCATTCCAATACTATTGTGGTAACTATTATTGTAAGCGAACTCAATTAACGGCAGATGTTCGCTCCAATTACTACTGAAGTCCAGAGCACATGCTCTCAGCATATCTTCTAGAGTTTGTATTGTCCTCTCACTTTGGCCATCGGTTTGAGGATGATAGGCCGTACTAAGCGTAATTTTAGTCCCCATAGATTGTTGAAAACTCTTCCAAAAACGGGACGTAAATCTAGGATCTCTGTCGGATAGTATGCTAGCTGGAACTCCATGCAATCGTACGATCTCATTCATGTACAATATGGCTAGTTTGTCCAAATTATAGTTCATGCGGACAAGTAAGAAATGAGCAGATTTTGTGAGTCTATCTACGATTACCCATATTCCGTCATGTCCTTGTCTCGACTTTGGTAACCCAACTACAAAATCCCTGGAAATATGTCTCATTTCCATTCCGGGATTTCTAATGGTTGAAGAAGTCTTCCAGGTCTTTGGTGCTCTGCCTTGACTTTCTGGCACACGTGACACTTAGAAACAAAAGTCGCCACGTCTTTCTTCATTCCACTCCACCAGAAATTTTTCTTCAAATTTCTGTACATCTTGGTACTGACAGGATGAACTGAAAATTTTGACTTATGTGCTTCAGACATTACTTCTTGTCGAAGGTTATCGATGTCTGGTACACACAATCGTCCTTTCATCCACCAGGTTCCTTTGTTGTCTGTCTCGAAATCTGGTGATTTCCCTTCTTTGGCTTGCTCTTTCAGTTTCACCAAAGCGGAATCTCGATCTTGACTTACCTTGATTGTCTCTCGAAGACAAGGTTGTGCTGAAAATGACGCTAGGATTACTTTGCTCATATCTTTCCGACTCAAAGCGTCTGCTACCTTGTTGGCTTTACCTGGGTGGTAGCTCATCGTTAAGTCGTAATCTTTCATGAGTTCAATCCACCGTCTTTGTCTTATATTTAGTTCCTTTTGAGTGAAAAAATATTTGAAGCTTTGGTGATCCGTGAAAATCTCACACTTGGCACCATATAAATAGCGTCTCCAAATCTTTAGTGCAAACACTATCGGGTAATTCTGTTCATACGGCTTCACTGTCTTGACGCGTGTGTGATCACCTTTCCCTCTTGCATGAGTACACATCCTAAACCTTCTTTAGATGCATCACTGTAGATTGTGAAGTCTTTGTCTTCCATCGGTAATACCAACACTGGCGTAGAGGTAAGCTTCTTCTTCAAAGTCTCGAAGCTTTGCTCACATTTTTCACTCCATTGAAACTTAGAGTTCTTCTGTGTGAGCTTGGTGAGAGGTATGGCTATTGAAGAAAATCCTTCAACAAATTTTCGGTAATAGCCCGTTAATCCCAAGAAGCTTCAAATTTCTGTCACATTATTTGGTCTAGGCCAATCTGAGATTGCCTCTACTTTCTTAGGGTCCACCGATACTCCTGCAGCTGATATTATGTGTCCCAAGAATGTGACGCTCTCTAGCCAAAATTCGCATTTCTTGAACTTGGCGTAAAGTTCCTTTTCTCTCAGCGACTGGAGGGTAAGACGAAGATGTTCTTTGTGGTCTTCTTCACTTGACGAATATACTAGAATATCGTCGATGAATACCACAACAAACTTGTCAAGAAATGGCTTGAACACTCTGTTCATGAGATCCATGAGCGTTTGTTAACCCGAACGACATCAATGTGAACTCATAGTGTCCATACATTGTTCTGAAGGCTGTCTTCAGAATATCGTCTGATTTGACCTTGAGTTGGTGATAGCCTGACCTTAAGTCGAGCTTGGAAAAGACCGTAGCTCTCTTGAGTTGGTCAAACAAGTCATCTATCCTTGGAAGTGGGTATTTATTCTTGATTGTGATCTTATTCAGTTCTCTGTAATCGGTACACAATCTCATGCTTCCGTCCTACTATTTAACAAATAGGATAGGAGCTCCCCACGGAGATGCGCTTGGTCGTATCTGCTTCTTATCCAACAACTTTTGAAGTTGCTCTTTGATTTCTTTCAACTCTGCTGGAGCCATTCGATACGGTGCTTTTGAGATTGGTGTAGGATTGGGCACTAAATTAATCTCAAATTCCACTTCGCGATTGGGAAGTTCGCTAGGGAGTTCTTCAGGAAAGACATCCGGAAACTCTTGTACTACCGGAATCCCTTCTAGTGTCAGTGTGGTTCCTATCTTTACCTTGCTTAACATAGCTAGGTAAACTTCTTCCCCACTTTTCATGGCTTTCCAAGTTTGAGAAGCAGAAAGAAGAGTCTTTCGTTCTTTTGTCTTATCATGAAATACAAGTTTCTCTTGGTGTGGAGCTTGGATGATTACCATCTTTCCATGACAGTCTACTAAAGCATGATTCTTGGCTAACCAATCCATTCCAAGAATTACGTCGAATTCCACCATGTTTAGTTGGATAAGGTTTGCCTTGAAATTCTGATCTTCTATGAGAACACTAATAAACCGATATAGAGTGCGAGTTTCTAAAATTCGATTTGCAGGAGTGGCTACTCTACATGGTTCTTCTAAGTTATCAGGCTTAGCTCCTAACTTCTTGGCAAATATCTTGGACATGAATGAATGCGTAGCACCACAATCAAATAACACATAAGCAGGTATATTATCGAATGGTACCAGCTACAACATCGTTTGAGTTGTCAGCCTCTTCTCGAGTGATAGCATAGACTCGAGCATTTGGCTTGTTCTCCTTAGGCTTGTTTGGAGTTGTTCCGCCTGCTGGACCATCTCTTGGATCTGGAAAAGGGTATTGAGCAATGCGGTGGCCCATCTTTCCACAACGGAAACAAGCTCCAGAATTCTTACGGCATTCACCAGTGTGAGTGAATCCACAAGATTGGCATTTGACTCCCTCTTTGCTTGATTGAGAATGAGCTGTTCCTTTGGTTGGCTCACTGGTGAATTGGTTGCTTGAAAACCTATGCCTCTTGAATTGTTGGCCCTGTTGGTACTGGCTTGACTGAGGACGTTTGAGTTTGTTCTCACCTTCATGCCTCTTAATGTCATTCTCAGCCCTGATGGCAGCTCCCATCAATTCATCAAAACTGTTGGGCTCGATAATGGCAAGGGCAGATTGAATACGGCTGTTCAATCCCTTCTTGAAGCGATTCATCTTCAAGGCCTCGTCTCCTATTATGGTTGGGAAGTAAGTTCCCAATGAGTGGAACTTGGATGAATACTCCACCACTGTCATGTTTGGTTCTTGAACCAAGCTTTCAAATTCTGACAGCTTCTGCACTTGTACTGCTGTCGGGAAGTACTGCTTCAGAAATGCCTCTCGGAACCTTTGCCAGGTGATAGGTCTCGTTCCTCGCATTGCTGGTGAGACTCCTTTCCACCATTTGGCTGCTCTATCCACAAGAAAATGTTTAATCACATATACCTTGATCGCTTGTGGAACCTCAAGTAGTCGAAGATGATTCTCCACATCCTTCATCCAATTCTGTCCGACCCAGGATCAGAGCTTCCATCGAAGTTCGGGACTCTTGCCCTTCGGAGGGACTCATAGTGTTGCTTAGTCCCATTCTGAGCTGCAGGCGGTGGCAGGTGGCTGGTTAGCATTAGGGTTGACAAGCCTTTGCAGCAGTGGTTGCCACAATCGTGACTATAGCCATCAAGTTCACCTGACTGAGGCCAACTGTTGGTGGTGGTTGTGGGGGTTGTTGTGCATCTTCGTCATTGCGGTTGTTGTTATTGTTGTTGTAACGAGGGTTGCGGTTGTTTCTCACTGGTCGTCCGTCCTATTTCCTACAATTATGAAAGTTCTAAGGTTGATGGTAGAATAGACACTAAACAAAGGAAGCAAAATGATTGAGTAATTGCTCAAAAATTAAATCTGAAATCAATGGATAGAAATAAATTTTATTGATTTCCACGAAAATGCAATTACAAATAACTTTTGAAAATGCTAACAGAAATGTAAATGGAACAAGTGTTATTACGAAAAGCTACTACTGAATCTCTAATCTATCACATCTCCTAATCCCAAATCCATAGGATCCTCTTCGACTTCTTCATCTTCTTCGGGATCCTCCTCAGGTTCGTCTTCATGGTTGGCCATCACTGTTTCAAGATGTTCAATATGACCATGCAGGATTGCATTCTGGTCGCTATGAACTTCGACAGTGTCCTGCAGCTCTTGAATCTGAGCATCAGTATGTTCTCTAAATTGATTATGCTGGTGTACGAGTTGGTGATTTTGATCCTTAAGCACTTGGATCTTCTCAACCAAGGTGTCACGTAACTCAATGAACTCTGCAACAGTCTCTTGGGAGGTCTCAAACTCTTCTTGAGTTTTCCTTTTCCTCTCTTCCGCCTCATGCAGATAGTGAGCATATCGTTGAACATCACACCTCAAGTGTTCTGCTCGACGTTCTAACTCGTCTTTGTCCAGCTCTAGGTAGTAGTTATGCTCCTTAAGTTTCTCTAGCTTCCTCTCTAAGCTCTTAACGTAGTTTGTCTATCATTTCAGTAGTCTATTACAGTAGCTTATTTTCAGTATTCTATTACAGTAGCTTATTTTCATTAACTTTCAGAACTTAATATTTCTAGTTCCTCCTCCCCAGATTATGAAACCTGGTTCGCTCTGATACCACTTCAACTGTCACGCCCCGGGACAGGGGGTTGGTTGACACCGACGTTGCTCTCAAATTTACATTCGAAAACAACAAGCCTCAGAAGTACAAAATTCAGAAACCAGTCTTTTTATTCATAATACGAAATAATTCATTGTCTGATACAAACTCGAATCACTAATGTTTTACAGCGGAAATGTAAAACAGACATAACATTGCTTCTACAGATGCAGCGGAAAACATAATCTAAAAGTGAAAGTAACAGTCTTCTTCTTCACCATCCCCAAAACTGATTCTGCTCCTCTGCTTCTAATCTTTCTTCATCATTCTTATCTGGGATGTTTTGGTGGGTGAGTGATATGATTGTCACTCAATAAGCGGGGGCGGGAATAACTCCCAGTTTTCGAAATCATTTTCATACAGAAACAATAATATGAATAATATACAGAAATTCTTATTTTCATAACAGAAATCGGTATTCAGTATTCTGAAATCAGTAATTAGTTTTCAGTAATCAGAATTTAACAAGTAAGCACTGAGCACGTTCGTGAATTTCATGGCTAAACTGATATCAGTCCCCTATATGTTCTCTCCTCTAAGGGGTGAGGCCAGTAATCAGTAATCAGTAATGTTCAGAATATATATTCCTACCATTAGTTCACTAAGTTTCAGTGCTTCAAAATCAGATATCAGGAATCAAGAATATTCTTTACTTTAAAACAGAAATCTTCAAACGATTTTCCAGATATTTATACATAAGCCCACTTACAGTAATTTTCTTAAAGAATTTCGGTTGAAGTCTGGAAATCTGCTTGCCTCGCTACTAGATTTTACGGCTTCGAAAAATACACTTTCTTAGCTCTAATTTCAAGTGATAACTCAAGATTTTGGTAACAACAATTTCAGAGATTGAGGGTGCTATTTATATGCAAAATTCTGACTGTTAGCCTCCCAATTAATGGCTATAACTGTCATTAACAGTCTTTATTCCATGTTAAATGTTTCAGTTACAAGTCATATGCTGAATTAGTAACTGTCTGCTGGAATTTTTTCTGCTGCTGGAAAATACATGTTTGCTGGAAAAATATCAGCTTCTGAAATATGAGTTGCTGCTGGAATTTTGATAGCTGCTGAAACATTTGTAGCTGTTGGAAATTCAGGTTCTCACAGCGAGCAGTTCTAGTTTGAATGCTTTCTCCCTGACCTTCTCTTGCAGAGTGAATGGTCCCACAATGGTTTAAGCTTGTGGTTGGTACCGTTCCTTAGGCAAATTTAACCACATTCGATCTCCCACATAGAACTTATGATCGGTTCCGTCTCGATCGTGCCTTTGCTTCTGTTTCCTCTGCATTTTCTCTAGAGTATCATAAACCCGCCCATGGTACCGTCGTTCTCCAGGAAACTAGCAGCACGCAGCTGTTCAGCCCCTATTTTACCCATAATATGTGGAAGTCTCGACGTAATTTCATAGATTCATTCGGTCTGAATGCTACATGAAGAAAATAAGCCATGTGACGGAACGGGAAGACCTGGGATGTAGAAAATCAAACCATGAGTGATTCGGCAGGAGGAAAGAGACAGTAGATTGATCAACAAAGCTTTGTTCGAAAGCCAACCATATTTCACGAGAAATCTGCAAGTCATGGGCCTCAATAAGAATGTCCTTGGTGATTGTGGCGTTGAGCCAAGAACGCACACTCTGATCAGTCTTGACCCAAGCAAAATAACCTGAATTAGGAATTATGCGACCCTCATCATCATCACACACACACATATATATCATCATTGCTAATTAATAGGGAGTGATGCTTGCCCTACACTACAGAACACATAATCATAATAAATTAATAAATTAATATATCGGATAAAATAATTGGAAGGGACCTTTCCTGAAGGTCTACAAAAAAAAAGACATAGTTTACTTTTCGTTTGCTCGTGAATTCCAATAATTGAAGACAACAAAGATTTTAAAAAAAAAAGATGTCAAAAACTATTTTATTATGTAGATCCAAACAATCAATATTATCAAAAACTATATGTAATATTAATGATATACAATTCTAATATTTTAAATTATATAATAATTCAAATATAACGTATGGATCATTTTCTTAGTAGAATATCACATCCCGAGATTAGGCCCGTATAAGCACAACAGTATATTGACTAGTTGAAAGATGAAGTGAAGACCTGGAGGAGTATCGGGTCAAGGGTTTCCAATTTAGACAATGTTTTAGGATGAAATAATTATCGAAATTTAAACATAAAAAAATAGCACCTAAAATTTAATTTCATAAATATAAATTATATCCTCTTAATTTTCCGTTAGATCCGAGTTCCACTCGGCATCCATATTATATTTCTAACTCTCCTACATACAAAAATGGCTCGATAAACAATATTTATTTTCAGTCAAAGAATTTTTGGTAAATGCAGAATTTATCTATTCATATTTACATTTAACTAAAATTCAGCACATATTTTGTAAAATTTTCATTATAGCAATACATCTCTGTTAGAGATTATATTAATATGATATTAATTAAATTTCTGGTGCATTATATTTTTATCCAAAATGGTAAAGTACTTTTCTAAGCCACAGCGACGGAGTGGCTTCCGAAGTTAGAGCGATGCTTGAGGATGAGTCACTCCTTTCGATACAACATAACGATGCTTGAGGATGCGTCACTCCTTTCGATACAACATATGATGCGTACAGCTAACAACGTCGCTCATGCTCTAACTCAACGAGTTTTAGTTTTTTCTTTGTTATTTTAATGGACCGATGACGTTCTTTCCTCATGACTCATTAATATTGTAACTCAAAATTTATCGGTTATTTGAATTATGGAAAATTTCTATTCAAACAAAAAAAAGTAACAGTAGGTTAGGCAAGTTGCGCGTAATTTAATATTATTTATGGGTTGTGGTGATTAATTAATGCATGCATGCAAGTTGCGAATCGAGTTTGGCTGCAACTTGAAGAGCAAGTGGCTGGAGCTAAATATTAAGATTTTAAAATATTAATTAGCAATTTAAATTTTAATATTTTAAAATCTTAATATTTTTTTATTTTTTTTAAGATTTTAAAATATTAAAATTTTATAGCTTTTTTTTTAAACTTATTTTCAAAATGATCACTTTTTATTAATTAAATTTAAATTTGTAATCTTAATTTTGAACCTCAACACTTCGCAAGGCTCTCTGGTTTTTCGAATATTGTAGGTGCTGTAGTATATCATGTTGTATTACATTAAAAAATTATCACATTCTTTGCATCCTTAATTTTTGTTCCATTGAAAAAATTAATATAATTATTATCTACATATCTCGATATAATCTACATTTTAATTCAAATTTTCAGCTATACTTTGGTTTGGTTTTCATTAAAAATAAAATTAGTTTTTCAAAATTATAAATACTCCACACATAATAAAAATAAATAAATTAATTTTATTTTTTCGAAAAACAAAACCAAATATGTACCCCATTTACCTATATAATTTTATATATATATAAAAAAACATTTCTCGAAGCAAAACCAAATATATACCATAAAAATATTTTTTTATGGATAAAGGTAGCGAATATTAATGATCTAACCCTTTTAAATTATACAATGATCACACGTAATTTTATGCATTTCAATACAAAAAATGCATTATTACACCAATTATTTAAAGCTGGGAATATAAATAAAAATATTTATTTTTTAAAAGAATGGAGCAACGCATATATTGGGGTCTATTCGAGATTATATGGATATTTTCTTCTTTTAGGCACGAGATGATGTGGTGTTAGTATATTAAAGTCAACTTCCAGCAGTGATTTTAGGCGGAAGAGTAGGATAAGTAAAAAGATTAAAATCAACTTCTAGAAGAGAAATGAATAATGGAATCTAAGTTGATGCCTATTATTTTTAATATATACTAGTAAAAGATGCACACGCGTTACATCTGTTATTATTATTTTTAATTTGATCAAATAATACTAAAAAATTAACACGTGATTATGTGGTGTTAGTGTATTAAAGTGAACTTCCGAGAGAGATTCCCAGAAGATTAGGATAAGTAAAAGATTCCAGGAGAGGTTCCCGAAAGACTTTTAATATATATATATTATTATAGTTTTTTTAGTGATATAATAATATAGTTTAGGCTATATATAGAGGCATATCCAGCTAGGTTATCGCAAAAAATGAAATAGTGAAAGAGTCGTTACAATTGAGAGAAGGTCATATATAGTGAAGGAAAAAAAGAGTGATTTTGAGTATAAAAGAAAAATAGAGTTGTAATACGATAATTTTATCGAAAAATATTCATATTATAATTCATTTGATCGATATTTCTTTTTGTATCATATATTATACATACTCAAAAATGAACCCGGAGGAAATTGTTCGCCCGATAGATAACTTTGCTCCAAGCCTTTGGGGGGATCAGTTCGCGAATTTCGCATTCGATGATGAGGTACTTTTTCTTCTAATGTTTATGTTTTTTCGACCTTTTTAATTACGTGCGAAAGATTAGATTATTAAAACAATTGATTTTCTTGTGCTTGATTTATTTAATTTAATTTAAATGGCTAACAGTGAGAATTTCCAAAGAATTTCCCCATATTATTACTGATCTCGCAATGCATATTTTACACGTTTATATTTAAAAAAAGGCTTGCATGCAATTATTATTGTTGTTTACATTTTTTTTTAATAATAGATTAACTAGACTTCAACGAAAAAATGATGGGAAAAATTCGTTTAACCAGGACGAATTGAATTCCCTATTTTTTAAGTAGAAACTTTTGTTTATAGGCTATATATTTATGCTAGTTAAGACTAAATTCTTCACATGCAAGAGACATGCATGTTAGATTATTAATACAAATTTAGGATGTTTAAATTTTATTTCTGGTATAAGTATCGATTTTAGGTTCACTTCATTTAATATGATCATATCTTTAAAGGGTTTCTGCTAATTTAATAATATATTTCGTGCATTTTGAAATTATAAGAGAATGTTTGATTGATGTTTTTATGCAGATAGCAAAAAAATATTCCAAGGATATTGAATTGTTGAAAGATGAAGTGAAGACTAAGTTAACAAATCCAGAAAGCAAAATGGTGGATACTATGAGTTTAATCGATGCACTAGAACGCCTTGGCGTATCGTATCACTTTGACGACGAAATCGAAGATAAATTGGAGCATTATTTTGGCCTGAATACCAATTACGAAGATGAGGCCTATGACTTAAACACAGTTTCAATCCATTTTCGATTGTTTAGGCAACATGGACTTCACTTAACTTCTGGTATATGCGCGCTATACATAGAAATATACATACATATATAAACATACACTTGTGTGTGTGTGTGTGTGTGTAAGACATATGCCATAATTATCCTCTGAAAAATTGACTATCGTTTCAATCAGATGTATTTAGAAAATTCAGGGGTGGCGATGGAAAGTTCAAAGAGTCTCTTAAAAGTGATGTTAGGGGTTTGTTGAGTTTGTATGAAGCAGCACATTTGAGAAAGCGCAAAGAAAATATACTGGAAGATGCCCTTGTTTTCACAAAAGACTGCCTCAAATCCATGGCAACAAACCTCCAATCACCCCTCAACAGACAAGTCGAGCACGCCCTCGTGCAACCATTGCATTTGGGGTATCCAAGATTTGAGTCACATCATTACATCACTGTCTACGAGGAGGATGAATATTCTAGAGATGAATCACTTTTGAAGTTTGCTAAATTAGACTACAATGCAGTGCAAATGTTGCACAAACAAGAACTCTATGAAGTGTCAAGGTAACATTGCTGTCACAACTTAATGTCTAACAAACACACACACACACATTTATATGTAACGAAGATTTAAGAAGTGACAATTTAAGACAGTCCTTACTTTTGGACAGGTTCATTAATTTTAACATGCATATTTCGAAACTTAAAATGTTTGTAATTAATTGTTCTTGTTATTTTACAGGTGGTGGAGAGAAATGAATCTTACATCCCAACTTCCTTATGCCAGAGATAGAATTGTCGAGTGTTACTTTTGGGCAATGGGAGCGTCTCATTTGCCACGATTTTCTCGAGCTCGAGTTATGTTGACGAAAGTCATCCAATTTTTATCTTTAACCGATGATACATTTGATGCTTATGGTACAATTGAAGAACTAGATGCATACAATAAAGCAATTCAAAGGTAATTAAAAATAAAAAATTCACAACTGGCGCTCTTAGCAAATAAAATTTCTGCTTAATATAATAATTCGTTGTTGGTTGTTTCAGGTGGGACATTAGAGAGATTGATATACTCCCGGAGTACATGAAACCACTTTATACCGCAATTTTAAAACTCTACGCGGGATTTAAGGAAGAATTAGCGAAGGAAGGAAGATCCTATGCCGTCGACTATACGATAGATGCAGTACTAATCTTCTCATTATATTACAAGATAAAATCATTTCATGTGATTATATTGAATCGGACATATATGTTTTTTTAATTTGTATGCGATGTTGTTTAGTTCAAAGAACAAGTGAGGAGCTACAATGTTGAGGCCAAGTGGTTTATTGAGGGTTACTTGCCACCATTTTGGGAGTACCTTAGCAACGCGCTCACAACTTGTGCTTACTTCTTCCTTTCGAATGCATCATTGATGGGAACGGATTTTGCCACTCAGGTGGAGTTCGAATGGCTGAACATGATGCCGAGGATTCTTGGAGCAAGCCTAGAAATTAGTCGTTTGGTTGGCGATAAAGCTACATACAAGGTACAAACTGGATGACCATGATGTCTATATATATATATCTAAGTCTAAATCTGTAAAAGACTAATGATTTCGACACATGAGGGAAAAGGCGAGCTTTTTAACAGTACTTATGCCTAGATATCTGATGGAAATTGGAAAGTTTTTCTTTCTAATCTTATAGGTTTGAACTTCAGTCCCAAGGTCCACATACATGTGAAACTAATCATAATCATATATGCTTGCAATCAATTCAAATATATTTTTATTTCATGAAAATGATTAACCTCAGTCCATGAATACGCAATCATGTTAAATCGTCCCTAGGATACGCAATCATAGGGACATATGCTCTTACATAGTTTGAGTCCCTGAGTTCTATAGATCATTTCGCCATGCCTGAGGATCATAGGGACAATCCCTACAAGTGAGAGTACTCAACACAATGAGCTTGTAAAATAACTTCTTCACAATGGTATTCAGATTATTTAGCATCATATATAAACGAGCATTGCACAGATGATGCAACCCTAAGATGTTTGAAGTGTTAGGTATATATAGTTAGATTTAGTATTAATTTAGCTCAACATAATCGTAGGTCGAAAAAGGAAGAGGCCAAAAATCCACCGGTATCGACTGCTACATGAAGGATTACGGTGTGACAATGGAAGAGGCAATGAATAAGATTGAGGAAATGGCTACAGATGCGTGGAAGGATGTTAATGAGAATTTCAAGAGACCATTTCCGTGTTCGAAGGAGGTTCTTATGATAATCCTCAACATCACAAGGGTAATAGATGTAATATACAAGAACAATGAAGATGGATATACTCACCCAGAAAAGGTTATAAAGCCGCTCATAGTCGCAATGTACATCGAACCCTTCAAGATTTAGACATTTCAAATCAATGTAAGCATTGTTTTTGTTTCTGTTAACTATGTTTGATCAAGAAGGTAACCTTTAACTTTGAATAAAATTAATTTAAAATAATGAGTTGTGTTTAATTTGCTAGAAAATTATGTTTCCTCCTGCACTTATCTAATGTTTAAGGAATTTTTTTTTTAATAAAAAAAATGACCTCCTTTGGAAAAAACACATAATACAAAACTTGAGATCATGTGTTTTTATTTAAAGAATGTTACAAATCAAAAATGATTTTTGACCAGGATCAAACACCTAATTAACTGCCCGCGTGCATATTTAATTATTCATGAACCTGTTTGAATAGATTAATGTGTATGTAAATTGGACAAATGTTTACCTAAGTTGTGTTGATTGTTATTTCCCAATGGAGAGACCATTCTTCAACTTAATTTTCACTTGATGATGATGTGTTCTTTTTCTATTTCTTATGTTGTTTGAACTCATTAGGTGCAAGAGATTATACTATTATTATTAGTTTCAAAAGTCAATATTGACTTAATGGTCAATCATGGAAAAGATGATGATATAGTAAATATACAATGTTACCGAAATTAGTATATCTGAGTGATCGGTCACTCCGTGTGTCTAGATGATCCTTCAGTGTTTCTCAAAAGTAAACTTTGTGGGTCGACACCTGTATTGCGAAAAATGTTAGAGTTGTTTGAGGATACTCGGCGAAAACCCTCCGACGCTTAAGTCAGGGATTACTTCAAGAAATGTACTCCGGAAACTAGAGATTGTTTAGGAAAAAATAGAGTATACCTTGAAATGAAGATGATCTTCCGTTTATTTTCCAAGATTGATAATAAGATTGATGGTGTGACCCATTTCTTTTGGGTTTAATGACATGTTTGTTAGAGTTTTTTCAACAAAATCATGTTTTTACACAACTATGAACATGATAAACAATATGAGGAAGCGGTTCAAGCATTACCTCCGGCCATCTAATAATTTGTAAGTTTTTTGTTTTCTTTCAATTGAAGTCTTCTAAGCACTCCAACTTTCTGTAGATGGTGTATTTTCGTTCTTATGAGGTGTATGCTTAGGGAACTCAATCAGTTGTATTTATAGGTCTCTCATACCATCAATGAGTGATTGCGATAGGTTGATTGTCAAAAAGAAAAGATGCATGTGTGTCTCTATTTTCTAAAGTTGAGGTTGTGCATGTACCATTTTTAAAAAATGTAGGCTACGGTTGTCTCTATTCCTTACACGTCTTTTCTTCCTTTGATGTAGGCCATTTTTTCTTACATTCTCCTACTTGGCCATATATATCTCATTTACTATAGGAGAAAACAAAACACATGAATCATTGCGATATGTCCTCTAAAAGCTAGTATATCATCCATTTATTACAATGCATTATGTATCTCAAATCTGTATAACTTAGTGAATAAACATTATGTTTATTCGAGGTCAACTTTACTGATATTTCTCGAATCAATGAATGTGTGCACAACAAATATGAGAAAATATCGCATCAAAGTTTCATTAATTTGTTCTTACAACAAAAGTTCATAAAAGAACCAAGTCTCATTCTTTCTGTATGATCCTTAAGTTTCAATGGTGATATGCCTTTTGTCAAAGGATCTGAAATAATTAATTCAGTGCTAATGTGCTCGATAATTAATTTCTTATCTTTAACACGTTCTCGTATAGGTAAATACTTAATGTCTATGTGTTTGCTTCAAGTGCCACTTTTATTATTTTTAGCCATAAAACAGGCAGCGGAATTGTTAAAATATATTCTTAATGTCCTAGATATAAAATCCATTATTCTAATCCTTGAAATGAAACTCTTCAACCATACACCATGTGATGTTGCCTCAAAACAAGCTACAAAGTCAGCTCCATAGTGGAAATAGCAGTCAATATCTGCTTTGCACTCCTCCAAGATACAACTCCACCAACTAGCATGAAAATATATCATAAAGTGGATTTTCGTGAATCAATGCAGCCAGCGTAGTTTGAATCAGAGTAGCCAATTACTGCCAAAGTCTATTTTCTTCATGAACGTAAGCATATAATATTTGGTCTCTTAAAGGTATCCTCATCACTTTCTTTGCAGCTTTTCAGTGGTCTAAACCTGGATTACTCTAACATCTTCCCAATATCCCAATAACAAATGTCATGTCAGGTCTAGTGTAAACATGAGCATACATCACAAGCTTCCAACATCAAAAGCATAAGGAATGTTTTTCATTTGTTCCCGCTCTAGATTATTCTTTGGGCATTGGCTTAAATTGAACTTATCTCCTTTCACAATGGGAGCTATACTTGGTGAACAATCTTTCATCCGATATCTCTCTAAAACTTTATTGATATAGGTTTCTTGAGACAGACCTAAAATACCTCTAATTCGGCATCTATGTATCTTAATTCTAATGACATAAGATGTATCGCCCATATCCTTCATATCAAAGTTTTTAGAGAGAAATTGTTTCACCTCATATAACAAGCCCTTGTCCACTACTACAAAAACGCAAAACGACAACATATTTTATCCGTTGTCGCATTTAAAAACTATTGTAACTGATGATGTTGTTGAAAGTGAGTTCAACGACAACTATTTTAAACCGTTGTCGTAGCTATCATTTGCGACGGATTATTGACATTAGCGACGAACTTCATGAAAAACCGTCGCTAAAATTAGGGACAGATTATCCATAGAGTCCGTCGCTAAATTTAGCAACGGTTTTTCATGATGTCTGTCGCTAATTCTTTCAGTAAAATAAAAAAAATTACTTTTAATAATTTCATAAATCTAAAAAAAATTACAATCTGACTATGTTAACAATATTCATGATCTTAACTAACACTTAAAAATTTACAATAAATTGAAGCGAAAAAATTTATCCTAAATCGAAACTAAAATCGTCTAAGAGAGAAAAATTTTAAGTGTTGTGAAGTGGTGTGGAGGAAAATGGACTGAGAAGGCGGATATTTATAGAAAATTTGTGACGATTTTTGGTGTAACTGTAATAACGACGGTGTTTTATTAATCGCGACGGTTAAAAAAAATTGTCGCTATAATAATTGTCGCTAATTTAAAACTTTTACCGTTGCTAATTTAAAAATTGCTATGGTTTCGCTTAAAATTGTCGCTATACCTTCGCTAAAGTTAACGACAGTTTAAGCAAAACCATCGCTAATTTAAGAATTGAGACGGTTTGGCTTAAAACCGTTGCTAAATTTAGCAACGGTTTTAGCAAAACCATCGCGAATTGAAGAATTGTGATGGTTTGACCGTCGCTAAATTTAGCGAAGGTATTAGCAAAACTATCGTGAAATATAGGAACAGTTTAAAAAAACCGTTGTTGTTTGTCAAAAAAACACACTAATTGACAACAGATTGTCCAAAAAACACGCTAATAGACAACGGTTTATAGAACCGTTGCCTTTGACCCTAAAAAACGCTCAAAGACAATGGTTTTTAGAAAACCTATGTCTTTGACACCCGAAAAGACAAGGGTTTTCTAAAAACTGTTGTCTTTTGCTTAAAAAAAGATATAGGATAACGGTTTTCACTAAAACCGTTGTTAAAAAGTAAAAGATAACGGTCTTAGAGAAAACTAGTTGTCGTATGTGTGTTGTTGAATGACAAATTTCTTGTAGTGGTAATTGGTTGCAAGTAATATATCATCCACATATAGAATAAAAAAAATCTTACTCCCACTAACCTTCTGGCATATACATTAATCCATGATGTTCTCTACGAATCCGAATAAAGAGATAACATCATGAAATTTCAATTACCATTGACGGGAAGCTCATTTCAATCCATATATAGATTTCTTAAGCTTACATACCAAGTGATTACCATTACTAAAGAAGAATCCTTCATATTGTTTCATATAAACCTTTTCATCTAATTCTCCGTTGATAAAAGCCGTTTTCGCATCCATTTTTCGAAATTCTAAGTCAAAATATGCAACTAATGCTAGAATGATAAGAAGAGAATTCTTAGATATAGGAGAAAAAATCTCCTTATAGTCAATTCCTTCATGCTGAGTAATCTTTATCTACGAGTTTTGCTTTGTATCTTTCAATGTTACCTAATGAGTTTTTCTTTGTTTTGAAGATTCATTCACATCCAATGGCTTTTACATCATAAGACAACTGAACAAGATCTCATAGTCCAATAAATGTCATATAATTCATCTCTACTTTCATAGCAATAAAACTATAATTTTGATTCATTACAACTCAAGGCTTGTAAAAACGTTTCAGGATCATTTTCGGCTCCAATGTTAAAATCCAATTTCTGTAAATACACAACATGTTAATCACTAGATATAGTTGATTTCTTATTCTAGTAGATCTCCTTCGGTTGTTTAGGTTGATCAACAATTTCTTGTTGTTCTTATTAACAACTTGATCTACTAGATTTTAATGAGAGATTTTTGGAACTTCAGTAATCGGTTGCCTAACACCCATTGGTCTTTAGGGGTGTGAACAACGATCAATCTATCATTTGAATAAGAAGGTTGTGAATTAATGTGATCTTTCTAAGAAACTATGTCATTTGAATTATCACTCCCACTAATCAAGTCATTCTCAAGAAATTTTGCATTTCTTGATTTCACAATTCTAGTGTTTCAAGGGTGGACAATATAATCTGTACCCTTTGGATTTTTCGGCATACTCGATGAAATATCCACTTATATTTCTTGGGTCCAGTTTCTTTTCATGTGGATTACAAACTCTTATTTCTGAATAATAACCCCAAATGTGTATATGTTGCAAACTCAGTTTCCAACCTTTTAATAATTCAAATGGCAGTCTTTGGAACAGCCTTAGTTGGAACTCAATTTAATATTTACACAATCCCATGCTCTGTGAGAAACTTCGCAAACGGACAAGGTATATGTCCATTCTCAGTGTATTTATCATAATATTCTCCACATCTATCGGTTCTCACGATCTTTATTTTTTTCCACATTGCTTCTCCACTTCATCCGTAAAAACCTTAAAGGCTTATTTTTGTTATGAAGCATGTAAGTATACATGTATCGTGAGTAATCATCAATGAATGAGATGAAGTATTTCGGACTTTGCATGTCCATATCTAGACAACAAATATCTGAACATATGATTTCTAATATTTATGTACTCCTCTTAGCATCTTTTTTATACTTATTGGTCTACTTTCCATTTATGCAGTCCACACGAGTCTCAAAATCAGTAAAATCTAAAGTATTAAGTACTCCATCATTCACTAATCTTTTAATCCTCTTTAAGGAGATGTGTCCCAATCTCTTGTGCCACGATATAGATGAATCTTCATTTATAACACATTTTTTAAAACCTTTTTGAACATGCATAGTGATGTTATTATTTGTAAAGAAATAGAGAAAGACCATCAATCATTTAACCATTTCCAAAATATTTGATTTATAGAATAAATTTATTGATTTATCCAAAAACTGAAAAGAATAATCACGGGGTACAAGATTTGAAATTGAAATTAAATTCCAAGAAATTCTAGGGACCTAAAATGTCTTTTCTCATTTTAAAATAAAACTACTATCCAATATAAGGCGGCAAGCCCCAACAGGCTCCACATGCGAAGACATCTTGTTTCTTGAATAGATGTTCCGCTCATTTCCTAGAGGTTTTGAAAAGTCTACTCGTTTTGAAATGCAGAAATATTTTTTTTAAAAAAAAAAAGCTCACATTTTCGAAATAATATTTAAATGTTTCGCATGCATGCGCTCTACAGAAAATATAACATTTAAAAGTAATCTTAAATATTTGACAGTAAAAATAGCACAGTTTAAAATAACCAAACTTATCCTAACTCATACATAAAAATAAACGTATAAAAATCTTAAAATCATCACGTATTAAAATATGCATCTCCTCTCAAATCTCATAAAACATTTTGCGGAAAACATGCGGTCCTCGGGTCATGTCACCGCACATCCCGCCTGCCTACTCAGTCTTCGGCACCTCCGGTCCCCTGATCAAAATGCTCACCTGCATCACACACGCCTAGTGAGTCTAAAGACTCAACACACCTGTACCAGTAATAACAAGTACATATACGTAGCACACAGCAGTGAAAAATAGCATAATCAACATACATTTCATGAGCTTAAAAACATGAACATATGCGTGTCGTGTAAAATCGTAACGTGTCAAAACATGTCTCGTCATGTTATCATATCGTATGCGTAACCGTGACCTGTCAAAACATGGTAGTAGCATGTATCATCGTATCAGCATATACGTGTTAAAATCTTAATTTGAATTCCGTTCATTAGCTGTGACTTTCGTATCATCGTGTCATCATGTCAGTCGATGGATCCATCTACGTGTAACCGCGGTACCCGGCGGCGAGGGACATCAGCGACGGCATTACCCGCCCACTGAGCCCGGGCCTTACATGTCATCGTGTCATCGTGTTAGTCACAACTAAATCACTTCCTTCAAAACGTGTCATCATGTTCATCACTTAATAAAAAGAATGCGTATACATAATTTTTTTCCTTTAAACCAAGCATGCACCATAATTATCATAATAGCGTAAAAATCATAAACATGATGCATAAACATTTAAAATATCATGAATTTGTGCTCAGGGCGCTGCCACGACCAAAATCTCACCTCGGGTGCAAAATGACCATTTTGCCCCCTGGAAACCCAAAAATTCTCGTTTCAACCCTGGACCTCTAAAATTCACCCGAAGCTTACCATACTCCTTAAAATATCCCAAAACATTTTTAAAATATTCTTAGACGTAACTCCCAAGCTAAAAATCCGAACTTAACCGACTCGTTTTAAAACTTGGACCGGAGTCCCGGTTTTAAACCGAATCGGCTCGAAACTCTACTAAATTTTTCTCAACTTTTTAGAATATCTTAACAACACCATACAGCTCCTAATACTACAATATCAAACCCAAAAGCTCTCGGCTACTATTCCAGAAAAAAAACATAAAGCTCTCGGCCACCCCTTTTTTGTACAATCAACAACCTACACATGGCTCCCACCCTTGGAAATATTCGGTCCACCTCCTATCACCCATGTCCAGCCTTTAAATCTCATCCTTAAGACAGTAAGGGGCTTTCTAAACTAAGCCAAACCAAATCGAAAGGGCTGCTGTACAAATCCTACGGAGAACCCGAACACAACTATCGCCCTTCTCCCTATCAAGCTATATCTCCAAGGACCGAGCTTCTCCCTCGTCCAAGTGCCTGTGGTCCACTCCTAATCATCACACCAGACATTACAAGGACTGAGACATTGCTGGGTTTGAGCCCATGCACAGCCGAGTCCTCCTTAATCTCGATCAAACCCACTTCCACCCCCTCAACATGCACCTACACCGAACAGCCCTCAAGAACCACACTTAGATCTATCAAGCTTCGACTCCAGGTGCTATTCCTCCTCCCTCTCGACATCAACAGCTTCTGATGGTGCCAACCAGCAGCCCCCTTACACGAAATTTCAGAATAAAACGTGAGCACAACCAAGAATGCAAAGGACATACAAGAATTTCGAAAATCTTTCATGTACAAGGGTAGATCGAAAGTTTGAATGCAAGAACGCCTACAACAGTATATAATACGTGTATGATGCAACAAAAATAATACAATGCGTGCCTTATGATGAAAAACCGTGAGAAAAATGAAGAGAGGAGCGCCGGGGATTGATTGGATGCAAGAATAAGCAAGAGCCGAAGCTTCCTTGAGGTTGCTGGTGAAGAAAGCGAGGAGGATGCTGCTGAAAGAGTTGTGTCGGCTGAGTGGGGAGTGGTAGGTTTAGGTTAAGTGGGGTTAAGGTGTTAATTAAGTAGCAAAAATAATAATTAATGGGCTCTAATTAAATAATTAAAATTTTAAAAGAGTTTTAAGCCTAACAAGCTTAAAAGTAGGCCCATTAAATCCAAACGCACTCTCGAAAAATATTTCGTGTTGGAAAGATTTTGAAAATATTAGCTGAACCATTAAAAAGTCCCCCAATTAGATAAAATTTGCGTACCGTTAAAAATTAAAATCCCACGGATAAAATTACCCAAAAATTCCCATTTTTGAAAATTACACTTAAAAACACCTTAAATAAATTAATAAAATATAATCATGTTATAAAATAATTTTCTCGAAAATTCTCCGGTCTCCGTTCCTCGTTCGGGCGTGAAATGCACCTAAAAACCCTAATGCATGAACTTATAAAATAATATGAAATAAATTCTACCATGCATGAATTATGCATAAAATGCATAGAATATTTAAACACAATTTAATGAAATAAATAAATTCTAGCATGCAATAATTATGCATAAAATGCATAAAAATAATTAAACATAATTTAACGAAATAAACAAGCATTTAATGCTTTAAAACAATTTAATAAAATATCAAAGAAGTTTAATAATGTAAGGACCGTGTATCGTATTATTGGAAATCCTACGTGATTATCGATAATTTATGAAATTGTCATATGATTATGTATTTGATGTATATTATGACAATGGAATTGGAAAAAAATGAATATTGAATCTGAATTGATGTTGTACGAATTGATTTGAGAGGCCGGACGCCAATTTAGTACAAACTTGAAAATTTGTACAGAACATGTGGCGCCCGGGCGGTAGAAAATGACCGCCCGAGCGCCAAGGAAGAAAGGGCTAGTGTTCTCGGACAGAACACTCCGCGCCCGAGCGGTAATTTGTAACCGCTCGAGCGCGGTGCATTTGAGACTCGGGGGCAGAACTTCTCGCGCTCGGGCGCGAGCATTCTACCGCCCGAGCGCGGTAAACGGTGGATGATAAGAACGAGGTTTCCTCTTTCTTTCTTCATTTGATTTCAGCAGCTTCGAGAGAGAGACTCGAGAGATTTCAAATTTCTATCGTCCGAATCGACTTCGAAACGCTGTCTAAACGCGAAACAAATTATATATTTGTGATCTGCGCGTTGAGGGCTTCTGACTGAGGTAATTTTCTTCCAGTTCCATCAGCTTTAAATATCAAGGTGCTGGAATATTATGTATTTGAAGTTGAATTTCTGATATGTAGTAGAATATCCGACAATAAACTTGTATTCGAAGTCGGAATTGAATTATGATATGATTATGATTTGATATGAATTTTTGAAGTTTCAAATGATATTTGAAACTCATATTAATGATTTTGGAGTATGTTATTGATTGGAATGAGTATGTTATTGATGTAGATAAAGTGTATCTTCCAGCTACATCAATTGGAACGAAGAATTGAGGTATGTTGCGACCGGGTAACATACGACAGGTATCTGTATTATATGATATATGATTGGATTGATTTGATTGGATTGGATTGGAATACGTGTCTATGTGCCTATTTGATGATTTGATGTGGCATACATGACATTGAGATTGGAGTATCGATGTATAAAATAAATGTTTTGTTAACACACATCATTTTATGCATACATCGATACATGACATGCACGTTGAGCTATGATCCTTGGATACCCTGATATGATTTGATTGGATTCCGGGGTTTGTGAACACAATCGCTATGCCGGTATTATATGACCCGTAAAGCATAGACAATTGTGGCCCCATATGATTGGATATGAGATGTGGGATTGACGACGCTTCGTCGACGTTGTCATATGTGTATTCCCATATCGGCCGGTGTGCCAGCTCGAGCATTGATTTGATTTGATAGCGATTCGATTGATTCTGACATGTGCTCAGTGGATGGGCATTTGACCCTATACCTCCACGACATACATGCATTGCATACCATATATCATTGTTTAGATATCTGTGGTATATATGATTGGTTGTTCCATACGGAGCTTTGCTCACCCCCAAGGGGGGCTGTTGTTGTCTTTGTGTGTGGACAATGGCAGGTACTCCAGGATATCAGGAGACCGGAGATGGTACTTTTGGAGGGAGTCACAGCTTGGGCTGAGGTTTTATGTTTATGTCTTGTTCCCAGTATATATGTATATGTATCTATATACCGGGCATGTCCCGAGGATATGAGTTGTTTGTCTGGGATTGGTTTTGATTATGTGTGGGCGTGTTTTATGATTTGAGTTTAGATACTATTTTTAGTATTTAAATATCAGAAGAGATATTTTGGGCTCATTGTAAAGAAATTTTAAACTCGTTTTCCGCTGTAATTACTTAACCCTAATCAAATTGTGTTGTAATAACGATTAGGAGCTAAGGGCCCCACATAGAGTGGTATCAGAGCATAGCTGGGAATGCTCTATTGAGTCTTGTGTACACTTGAATAGGCACAAATGAATTGTGCGTATGTGTTTGATTTATTTGTATTACTTGCTCTTACTTGATTTGATTTGAGTAAGTATCTGATGAGATTGATGATATGAGATGATGATGATGTGAAATTGATATTGATTTGTGATATTCATCTTTTGATTTGTAGATGGATCCCACAAATGAAACTGCGAGTAGCAGTACTGAGAGGATTGTTGGGCAATTTGAAGGATTGTCCATGGATGTTGTGATGGCTCGATTCCAGGATCTGAAACCACCAAAGTTCTTTGGCACTGAGAGTGCTGAAAGAGCTGAGGCCTGGCTAAAGGATATCGAGCATTTGTTTAATATTGTTGAGTATTCCAAGGCTCGGAGACTGAAACTTGCTCTTTATCAGTTGAAAGACCGAGCTAAATCTTGGTGGGAAGCCGCTGAGATTGGATTGAAAGAGGCCGGGACTGAAGTCACATGGGATGTCTTCAAGGCCCAATTTCTGGAGCAGTATTCTCCTCCATCTTATTATACTGCTCAGGAGAATGAATTTAATAATCTGCAGCAGGGAACGATGACTGTTGCAGAGTATGCTTCTAAATTTTCTACGTTATTGAAGTATGCACCTCACGTGGCTGGGAATGCGAGGGCAAAATATAACTGGTTTGTAAATGGTTTACATCCTATCTTGTATACATATGTTGTTTCTGGATTGCCTACCAGCTACGCAGAGGCAGTTGAACGAGCTAAGGCAGCCGAGGCTGGACTTAGGCGGGGAGGTCCACAGTATACTCCTCCACCACCGGTGTCAGCTCAGCAGCCTACTTTGCGACCGAGGGGTAAGAAGTTCAAGAAGACTGGCTCTGCTTCTTCGTCTTCTTTGAGCTCTAGTGGATCACAGAGAGGGAGTCCTGTGATTGCTCCCTATTGTAGCCATTGTGGGGGTAAACATACTATCGAGCAGTGTCGAGGTATGTTTGGTACTTGTTATCAGTGTGGACAGGAAGGCCATTTCTCTCGAGTATGTCCAAACAGGGGTACGACTTCTGCTCAACCCCAGCCAGGATTTAGAGGTGGCCCTAGTATGATGAGACCTGCTGTTCCTGTTCCATCTTTTCAGCAGTCGAATGTACCCAGAGCTCGAGGACCTGGTGGTCAGACTGCCCAAGGCCCTCAGCAAGTTAGAGTGTATGCCATGACTGAGGATCAGGCGAGAGAAGCTCCTGGTGGTGTGATTGCAGGTATTTGCACGCTTTGCGACTATCCTGCACGTGTTTTATTTGATACAGGAGCATCTCATTCATTCATATCTCATGCATTTGTTGCATCTCATGATATTGAGTGTATCCCGTTGTATGATACTTTGTCGATAGCCACGCCAGCAGGGAAGATTATTTTGTCTGAGAAAGTTGTGCATAATTGTGTATTAATATATGAGGATAACGTGATATTTCTGAATTTGATTGTCCTCCCTATGCACGACTTCGATTGTATTGTTGGCATGGATATCTTGATGACAAATCGAGCTACCGTTGATTGTTGTCACGGAGTGGTTCGATTTCGACCGATTGATGGACCCAAGTGGAATTTTTATGGCAAGGGTTCCCAAGCCAAAATTCCATTGGTATCTTCCTTGGAGATGTCTCGATTGTTGAATAGCGGAGATGAGGGTTATCTTATCTACGCTATTGATATTTCGAAGAAGGAGTCTTCTTTATCTGAGATTCCTGTTGCGAAAGAGTTTCCGGATGTATTTCCCGATGAGATTCCTGATTTTCCTCCTCATTGAGAAGTTGAGTTTAGTATTGATCTTGTGCCGGGGACTGCGCCTATTTCTAAAGCTCCCTATCGTATGGCACCACTGGAACTGAAAGAATTGAAAGAACAATTACAGGATCTTCTCAATAAGGGATATATTCGACCGAGTGTATCACCTTGGGGAGCTCCAGTTTTATTCGTTCGAAAGAAAGATGGTACGATGCGAATGTGTATCGACTATAGGCAGCTGAATCGGGCTACTGTGAAAAACAAGTACCCACTTCCGCGTATTGATGATTTATTTGATCAGCTTCAGGGTACTTCTGTTTACTCGAAGATTGATCTTCGTTCTGGGTATCATCAAGTACGAGTTCGAGACGAAGATGTGCCTAAAACTGATTTTCGTACGAGGTATGGCCATTATGAATTTCTGGTTATGCCTTTTGGTCTTACGAATGCTCCTGCGATCTTTATGGACTTAATGAATCGTGTCTTTCGAGATTATCTAGACCGATTCGTTATTGTTTTCATTGATGATATTCTTGTCTATTCGAAATCGAAAAAGGAGCATGTTGAACATCTGAGACTGGTACTTCAGACTCTTCGTACTAGTCATTTGTATGCCAAATTGTCCAAATGTGAATTCTGGATGGACAAAGTGGTATTTCTGGGCCACGTCATTTCGAGACATGGCATATCTGTTGATCCTGCGAAGGTCGAAGCTGTATTGAATTGGCCAAGAGCTACGAATGTTCCTGAGATTCGTAGTTTCATGGGTTTGGCTGGATATTATCGTCGTTTTATTGAAGGGTTTTCGAAGATAGGTAAACCTATTACTCAACTGACACAGAAGAATCAGCGATTCATTTGGTCAGATGAATGTGAAGCTAGTTTTCTTGAATTGAAGACGAGATTGACCACTGCACCTGTGCTTACTATTCCCTCAGGTACCGGAGGATTTGTGGTTTGTACAGATGCGTCTGGTAAGGGTTTGGGCTGTGTTCTGATGCAACATGGCAAAGTGGTTGCTTATGCGTCTCGTCAATTGAAATCTCATGAAACTCGTTATCCTGTTCATGATCTCGAATTGGCCGCCATTGTATTTGCTTTGAAGATTTGGCGCCATTACTTGTACGGAGAAAAGTTTTTTATCTACTCGGACCATAAGAGTATGAAATATCTCTTTTCTCAATCTGATCTGAATATGAGGCAACGCAGGTGGATGGATCTCCTGAAAGATTTTGATTGTGAGATTCAATATCACCCTGGATCGGTGAATGTTACTGCGGATGCCCTGAGCCGTAAAGTTTATGATTTTGTTTTAGCTTCTGTCAATGTCGCCAAAGTACACGAGGATATTTGTACTTCTGGTTGGACTTTTCACTCGAATTGGAATTCTGTCACTGTTTCAGCATTGCAAATTGAGCCGAATTTGATATCGAAGATTCGAAAGGCCCAACGAAGCGATGCTCAGATTCAGAAGTCGAAAGAACTGGTATCTGCTGGACATCAGTCTGGATTTCAGATTTCTTCTGATGGTTCTTTACGACTTAATGGTCGGCTGGTAGTTCCTGACGACTCTGATTTGAGATCTGCCCTTCTTCGAGAAGCACATTGTAGAAAATACAGTATTCACCCTGGAGGTCGTAAGATGTATTTGACATTGAGACCTCAATTCTGGTGGAAACGTATGAAGAAGGACATTGCTGAGTTTATTTCGAAATGTCTTGTCTGCCAGCAAGTAAAAGCCGAGAGAATGAAACCTGGAGGGTTACTCCATAGTCTCGAAATCCCAAAATGGAATTGGGAGCATATTGCTATGGATTTTGTGACTCATTTACCTCGTTCGCCCAAGGGCTGTGATGCTATTTGGGTAATTATTGATCGGCTTTCAAAATCTGCGCATTTTATTCTGTATGAACCGACTTATTCTTATAAGAGAATGTCCCGTTTATACATTGAGAATGTTGTGAGACTGCACGGGGTGCCAGTCTCAATTGTATCTGATCGTGATCCCAGATTTGCTTCTAAATTCTGGGGTAGTTTTCAAGAAGCGATGGGTACGCGTTTGGCTATGAGTACTGCGTATCATCCTCAAACTGATGGCCAGACGGAGCGTACGATTCAGACTTTAGAGGATATGTTGCGTGCGATTGTGATGGATTTCAGAATGGGATGGCAAGATGTCTTACCATTGGTTGAATTTTCATATAATAATATGTAGTGACCCGTTCCAGAATCACCTACTAATCAAGAACTAAGCATGCAATTAACTTAATTAAAAACAATCAGAGATAATGGCGGAAAAGGTTAACAAACGATAGATATACAACCCAATCGAAATCCAGAATAACTCAAACTAAAATGAAAGTATGCGGTACAACCATATCGAAACAAAGAGTACTGAAGAAATAACTCCACCGGCTACTCAACGTCCTCCTCCTCCTCCTCCTGAGCCATCCAACCTGAGGCCTGCCCCGTGGGAATGGGGTGTCCAAGATAAACAAAACCGAGGACGTGAGCGATAAGAACGCCCAGTACAAAAGCATGAGTATACAAGCCTATATGAAATGCACATGCTATGATATGATACCAGGGTAGTCAAGGAACAGGAGTCACAAAAGATCTCAATATGCTCAGTCTAGAGGCGCCAAGTGGATAGTGCCGCGCGGTACTCCTCTGGGTCACTGCATCCACTACAAGATCAGACGTGGACCTAAAATGTCCCGGATCACCGAAGCCCTCCGGACCCGTCGGCCACTGTGTACTCTCGGTGTCCATGCGTCCACAAGACAGGGCTGAGCGGCCCCATAAGATATAGCTTATCTCGAAAGAGATACAGCTCAACAATAAAGGCTATCTCGAAAGAGATACGGCTCAAGATGAAATGTAACATGCAGTAATAAACGTGACATAATAGCATGCATCATATGACATATATCAATGCACCAAATAATCATGCAACACATATAAGAATGTATACTCGACCAGGATATCTCGGATAGTACTTTCGTACCTCAAACCAACAGATCCTAACAATTAGCCCTAGACTCACGCCTGCGTCTGCAGTCAGCCCACTGATGCCGCTAGCTCCCAACTAGAGCACAGCTCCGCTAAAAAACTAAGCTCCCTGCTAGTGCCTGAACCTCGGGAAAAAGACTAGAAACCCATCAGAAACGACTAAAACGCTCTGGAACACTCGGAATTGGCGAGTAAGAAGTGAAGCCTCGCGCCTCTATTTATAGCCAACGTTCGGACGATCCGATCCACTTCGGAAGATCCGAACCGGTACACTTCGGACGATCCGAACCCTGCATGTCTTCTACGTGTCCAACCACCTGGTTCGGACGATCCGAACCCTGATCGGACGATCCGAATCCTGCATGCCTTCCACGGGTCCAGCCACCTGGTTCGGACGATCCGAATCCTGTTCGGACGCTCCGAACCCTGATCGGACGATCCGAACCCTGTTCGGTCCTTCCGATCCCACCGAAATATAATTAATCCAATAATTAACTCAAATTAGGTATCGGGATACTACATAATAGCTTTCAGACGAGTATCGGTATGGCTCCGTTTGAAGCTCTATATGGGAGACGATGTAGATCACCGTTATTCTGGGATGAGATTGGTGAGAGACAATTGACTGGACCTGAAATGATACAGGAAATGAATGATAAGGTTCAGTTAATTCGGCAGCGAATGAAAGCTGCTCAGGATCGTCAAACGAGTTATGCAAATAAACGAAGACGACCCTTGGAATTCCAGAAAGGTGACCGAGTGTTTTTGAAAATATCTCCCTTTAGAGGCACTGTTCGATTCGGCATGCGAGGGAAGTTATCTCCTCGTTATGTTGGTCCATACGAGATTCTGGATCGAGTTGGTGATCTTGCGTATCGATTGGCATTACCACCAGCTTTATCTGCTATTCATGATGTGTTTCATGTTTCGATGTTGAGGAAATATGAACCAGATCCATCACATGTACTTGCACCTGATGAGGTTGAACTGGATCCTTCTCTTTCCTATGTTGAACAGCCTGTTCGCATTATGGATCGAAAGGAAAAGATATTGAGAAATAAATCGATTCCTCTGGTACGAGTGCAATGGACACGACATGGTGTTGAAGAATCGACGTGGGAATTGGAGAGCAAGATGCGAGATTCGTATCCACATTTGTTTGATTCTATGACATCTGTTCCATTGTATTCGATGTATTCTGATCCTTATTCTGATTTTAGTTTTGATATGTACTATAACTGGTGACATATGTATGTTTTCCAATGTTATGAATATAGAGATGTTTGAGATTTCGAGAACGAAATCTTTTAAGAGGGGGAGAAATGTAAGGACCGTGTATCGTATTATCGGAAATCCTACGTGATTATCGATAATTTATGAAATTGTCATATGATTATGTATTTGATGTATATTATGACAATGGAATTGGAAAAAAATGAATATTGAATCTGAATTGATGTTGTACGAATTGATTTGAGAGGCCGGACGCCAATTTAGTACAAACTTGAAAATTTGTACAGAACATGTGGCGCCCGGGCGGTAGAAAATGACCGCCCGAGCGCCAAGGAAGAAAGGGCTAGTGTTCTCGGACAGAACACTCCGCGCCCGAGCGGTAATTTGTGACCGCTCGAGCGCGGTGCATTTGAGACTCGGGGGCAGAACTTCTCGCGCTCGGGCGCGAGAATTCTACCGCCCGAGCGCGGTAAACGGTGGATGATAAGAACGAGGTTTCCTCTTTCTTTCTTCATTTGATTTCAGCAGCTTCGAGAGAGAGACTCGAGAGATTTCAAATTTCTATCGTCCGAATCGACTTCGAAACGCTGTCTAAACGCGAAACAAATTATATATTTGTGATCTGCGCATTGAAGGCTTCTGACTGAGGTAATTTTCTTCCAGTTCCATCAGCTTTAAATATCAAGGTGCTGGAATATTATGTATTTGAAGTTGAATTTCTGATATGTAGTAGAATATCCGACAATAAACTTGTATTCGAAGTCGGAATTGAATTATGATATTATTATGATTTGATATGAATTTTTGAAGTTTCAAATGATATTTGAAACTCATATTAATGATTTTGGAGTCTGTTATTGATTGAAATGAGTATGTAATTGATGTAGATAAAGTGTATCTTCCAGCTACATCAATTGGAACGAAGAATTGAGGTATGTTGCGACCGGGTAACATACGACATGTATCTGTATTATATGATATATGATTGGATTGATTTGATTGGATTGGATTGGAATACGTGTCTATGTGCCTATTTGATGATTTGATGTGGCATACATGACATTGAGATTGGAGTATCGATGTATAAAATAAATGTTTTGTTAACACACATCATTTTATGCATACATCGATACATGACATGCACGTTGAGCTATGATCCTTGGATACCCTGATATGATTTGATTGGATTCCGGGGTTTGTGAACACAATCGCTATGCCGGTATTATATGACCCGTAAAGCATAGACAATTGTGGCCCCATATGATTGGATATGAGATGTGGGATTGACGACGCTTCGTCGACGTTGTCATATGTGTATTCCCATATCGGCCGGTGTGCCAGCTCGAGCATTGATTTGATTTGATAGCGATTCGATTGATTCTGACATGTGCTCAGTGGATGGGCATTTGACCCTATACCTCCACGACATACATGCATTGCATACCATATATCATTGTTTAGATATCTGTGGTATATATGATTGGTTGTTCCATACGAAGCTTTGCTCACCCCCAAGGGGGGCTGTTGTTGTCTTTGTGTGTGGACAATGGCAGGTACTCCAGGATATCAGGAGACCGGAGATGGTACTTCTGGAGGGAGTCACAGCTTGGGCTGAGGTTTTATGTTTATGTCTTGTTCCCAGTATATATGTATATGTATCTATATACCGGGGCATGTCCCGAGGATATGAGTTGTTTGTCTGGGATTGGTTTTGATTATGTGTGGGCGTGTTTTATGATTTGAGTTTAGATACTATTTTTAGTATTTAAATATCAGAAGAGATATTTTGGGCTCATTGTAAAGAAATTTTAAACTCGTTTTCCGCTGTAATTACTTAACCCTAATCAAATTGTGTTGTAATAACGATTAGGAGCTAAGGGCCCCACAAATAACTTGCATGCATGTGGTTTTCGTAGATCTTCAGATTTTTGGGACGTTACAGGTTTCCTTAGGCTTTACATACTCTACAAGGTATTTGTAACATGGATTGTAGAACCAGAATCAATCCATCATGTGTTATAAATCATTTCAACCATATTAGATTCATAACAGACAAATGAAATAGGAATATTTTTCTTTTAAGTCAATCCTTAAATTTATGTGTCCCATATTTTTACAGAAGAAACACTTGGATTCTTTGTTGATTTCAGGTTGGGGTGGAATTATTCTTTTCCCTTGACTTTGGCTTGCTTCTTATACTTTCCTTATGTTTTCATAAAAATATTATCACTTGTTTCTATTAACAACCTTCCTTCCTCTTGAACACACATGGTCATTAATTCGTTTATTGACCACTTATCCTTATGTGTGTTGTAGAAAATTTTGAAGGGTCCATATTGCTATGGAATAGTGCATAAAATGTAGTGCACAAGAAAAGTTTCAGAAATTTCCACTTCAAGTGTTTTGAGTCAACCCGTTATGTCCTGCATATTTGTGATGTGCTCTCGCACACCTCTCACACTAGCGAGCCTTGATAAAGAGAATTTCATAATTAAGAAGACATAAAGTGCCTTATTTGAAGACTGAAATTGTTCATCAATAGCATTTAGTAATTATTTGATATTATTATACTGATCAACAAAACCTTGAATATCAGCAGATATTTTGTTCTTTATGAACATTACGCAGAGTCGATTAGATCGCTCCCATTTTTCATAAAGATCAACATCATCTGGAAGGATGTTGTCCGCAATAACAGACGGGTCGTCTTTCCGTATAGCATATTAATCAATATCTATCTACCTTAATTGAAGAAGAATTCTTTATTTTCATATTTTATAATTATCGCCATTCGGTTTGAGAATGTCACATTTCATATCAGAAAAACTCGTCGGTTTCATAACTGCATAAAAAATATAATATCTTATTATTTTTTTAAAACTTTTTGAGGTAATATCATGTTTACCAATGTAAAGAATGTTTTAAAAATCTAGTGACACAAAATTTGCATGTGGGTTAAAAAAAATTAATTCAATTAGATTTTTCTGGAGCTTTATGATAAAAATATCAAAATATATTTTCTTTTAACTCCCGTGTGAAAATTAAGTATTTTTTTGATATTTTAACCTATTAATTATATAAATATAACAAAAATCTATATGGGGTAAAATTTATTATGTTTATATAATTAACTACTACTGATGTCTATTATATGATTCAAATCTACTTAATGCATAATTTTTCATAATTAAAGATGTTGTGATTAATCCTAAATTATTTAAAATTATACAATAACAAAATTTTGGTTTTACTTAACGTTTTATATAATAATTATTTAGTGAAACAATCAACATTTTCCAAGAATGCTTCTAGGAAAGATAGGCAGGGTTAATGCCCTTTAAATACTTAACTCCTAGACAGAGCAATACTCATCGGGGAGACCAGTGGCAAGTAAAGACAGTTTAAACAGATCTACGAAGAACTCTCTCAAATTATGTTTTCTTATATTATTTTATAATCATTATTCAACTTAATTTTTCACATTTATGTGAATATTTATAAACCAAAATTTTTATTATATAATTTTATATTCACATTTTTACTTGATATGTTCATTGTAAATTATAAACAACTTAATATAATTTAATATGAACATAATATGAATCTTGAATTACCAAAATATTTTTCACTATAATTTGCATTTAAAGACATCAAAAAATAAATGCAAACTTAATATTAATTTGCATTTTCATATCAAATAAATGCCCAAAATATTTCACATATCTAACATGCAAAATTAATTTATAAATATATATTAGAAGTTGCATTGAATTTGGAAATATTAAAATCTATTTCTAAATCATTTATTATTATTATTATTATTATTATTATTATTATTATTATTATTATTATTATTATTATTATTATTATTATTATTATTATTATTATTATTTAAAAATAATAAAAATTGAATTTATTTACCGACAATTGTCTTCAATTATTTGGTCTCTAATTTCAATAACTTCAACACATCACATGCACGTAATTGCATTGGAATTATTGAATGCGAACTTTCAATTCATCTTCAAAGCATTCTTCTGCAACTTTTCCTTCCGAATGTTTTGCTCTCAAAAATATATTTCTCATTTCATTTCCCAATTCAGAAACTTTATTTAATTTTCAAGATTTCAAGGAAAAACTTCAAGGTGCAACCGAGAACGAAATTCTAAGGTAAGTTTCTTAATATTATTATGTCTGACCTTCAAACTTCAAGTTTCTTATGTAAAACTTCCATAAATAATTTTTTTTCCAAAATTTCAGGATATCCGATATTCAGAAAGTGAAATCAAATAATTTCAAGGCAGATATATCACGACTCTGATATCAAATGTTAGAGTTTTTTCAACCAAATCATTTTTCTACACAACTAGAAACATGAAAAACAATATGTGAAAGCGGATCGAGCGTTACCTCCAGCCATCGAATAATTTGTAAGTTTTCTGTTTTCCTCCAATTAAAGTCTTCTAAGCACTCAAATTCTCTGTAGATGATGTATTTTTGTTCTTATGAAGTGTGTGCTTAGGGAAATCAATCGCTGGTATTTATAGACCTCTTATACTATCAATGAGTGATTGCGGGAGCTTGATTGTTGAAAAAACAAAAAACGCATGTGCGTCTCAATTTTTTGAAGTTGAAGAGGTGCACGTACCATTTTTAAAAAATGTAGGCTATGTCTGTCGTCGTTTCCTACACGTATTTTCTTCTTTTGATATGGGCCATTTTTTCTTACAGTTTTATCATTAAGTGGACCCCTCCTTCCTAAATTATATTAATTAGAATTCTCACAATTAATTTTAATCTAATTGAATTAATTATTCTAAAACGGGATATTATCCATCAGATGACAACCATAATATTCAGCATAATGGCTCATAAATATTAATAAAACAAGAGTTTCAAAATGGAGCTTCGTGCCTACCGATATAGGCTGCCATGAAGAAAAGCACACAAGACTCGATTTAAATTCATCTCAAGACTCTACTCTAAAATTTTCTTGAATTAGACTATCTCGAAGAAGAACACAACCATTTTGGGGGTACTTCGTGACCAGATCATCCTCACACGTGTATTGTTCCTTGCAACTCTCTGTAATTGAAATTTTTATGATTTTATATAATGAATTTGCATACTAATTTTGAACTCGTGTAATCTAAAACATGCAAGTTACATATATTTTTGTGTTGAAACTTCAGATTCAGTTTATTAATTACTACTGGACAGTGAGTATCGAACTCTTGATTATTCATAATCACATGGGATTAAATTTTTCTCTGCACTCATAATACTGTATTCAAGCAGTGTTTGAGAGAGCTTTTAGGAAGCATTTTCTAGATTCTTGCTACATGAAAGTACTTATGAGTGTTTGTGAATGTCAACTTCAGCTTCTATAACTTTTATCCAATAGATAGAAGCAAGAAGCGATACTTTTTCTTGCTTCTGTTTATTTTAGAGTTTAAAATTACAAGTTGTGATTTATATCCTAAAAATATTTATCATATTAATTTTTTTAAAATAATACTTTGCATTCCATACATATTTTATGCAAATTTTGTGATTTTTCAATTTTAACTTTGTTTTTATTAATCTTATATATTTTTTCAAGCATTCATGTGATAAAAAGTAATTAATTTTGATACATTATTATTATGTAATAATAATTATATATAAACATTGTTGATGGTGTGATTATCAAATTTTAGATGATTAAAAGAGATCAATTTTATATAGCTGTGAATATTACTCGCTTACCGATTCTTTAATTTTTAATTTTTCAAAAAAAAATTTCCTCAACTGGATTATGAACCTGACTCTGATATCACTTAAATGTCACGCCCGATACCACGATTAGTCGAAATTTATAGTGGTGAGTTAAAAATCTTAACATAATTTGTTTGATATTTCTTCCATTATTTTGAGATAATTATTCGATAAACATTAACTTACTAAATTTTGAAAACTTTGTTCCCAAGTATATGCAATTTCGAAATTTATATTGGACTGGGTGGTTGAAGGTAGACTGCTTTCTTGTACATGTTCATGATGTACCTAGACTGTATTGAATTCATTAGCTACTTTGTTGAGCAAAACTTATTTTGCGTGTAATATTTCTTCCAAATTTTATTAATATCATATATTTAAATTTCAAAATAATTGAATATATTGTATTATATTTTCAATTTTTTTTATTTATTGAAAATTCTAGTACCATGTATAATTTAATAGTTTCTAATTTATTATTTTTACAATAATACCAAAATTCGAAAATGCATTTTTATACATGTCTATATTTAAATAAATAATTACGTGGTCAAAAATCGTGGTTCTCACGAGTGAGATTTGTTCTGCATAAGTATTTCAGAAATATTGGAAAGTCTACGGCCTTTGGGCCGAGGAACCGATATTTCTCGAGAAGACCAATTGACAAAAACCAGTGGTTTCAAGGGAAGTCGTCTCATCAAATATCCAGGAGCTACCCTGACAATAAGAATCCATCTTACTTCAAGTCAAGAAGAGCAGAACTTGGGGGAAAATCTGTTGAACATGTTAGACATGAACACGTGGGCAAAGATGAGTCCAAGAGCTAAGGACCAGGTAACGAGAATTCGATTTGTGCTTCCTGCTAGGAGGGAGTTTGGTGAAGTTGGAGACTGGCCCTACATAAAAGGTTTCTTAATGTGAGGGCCCGTTATCCTAATAACGATTTATTAACATGCAATCATGATTAATCAGTTAACAGCGGAAAAGTGAGTTAAAAATTTGCGGTTTGGCCTATAAAAATTTCGGCATGACCTTCCTGTAAATAGAACATACCAGAAAATCAAATACTCAAAATAAACAACATGTGCCCTCAATAAACACAACAGCATACACACGTGCCAGCCAGACACGATCATGACATATACAAACCAAAATATCATAGAGCCGACAAGGCTCGATAATACCATAATACAATCCTCCAAATATATACATATAGTATCTGGGAGACGGCAACACCACGCAGTACCTAAATACAACTGAGCCTACTCTCAAGGAGCTCTGGTACTTCCCGAGGCTTCCTCTCGAGCACCTGAGGTCGAACCACCTGTACCACATGTCATGTCCACACACAAAAGACACGACAGCCCCCTCTCGTGGGTCAGTAACCCCAGTACGAGACATCAAGAAACCACGATATATAACATAGAAATGCAATGATGTCATGCATGAATGCAATGCATGAATAGGTGCAAGATATCAGGATATCAGGAGTCAAATGATCGATATCAACAATCATACATATATGCTCGAGCTGGTCCACGACTCAGCGGACCCGTCCACGACTCAGCGGACAGTGTCTGGGGATATGGCTTCACACTTGATGCCAGCAACTACCTAAGCCGGACCGAATCAAGGTAGCCAAACATCTCCAGGACACCATATCATATCATATATATAACGGATCTCAACTGAAATATAACTGGATCTCAATAACAGATAGGCTCAATATGATATGTTCAGTGGTATTGATGTGTCTAACGAAAATAAAATGTGTGTGAACCAAAGAAATATTTTATTTTATTTTGCACATCAATTACCAACTGATAATATGCGAGTCATCATACCATATCACATAAATCAGCAAATAGCAAATAAATCATACACAGGATCATCAGATGCCTCTGTCAGACATCGTGAAAAATAACTGATCTCTACGTACCTCAACTAATTTATCCAGTAACTTAAATCCTCAAGAAAGTGCTGGAATTGCCAACTCAGACAAATCACCTGAATATTAATTTAAATGGTCTTATTATCATATAAAAATTCCAGAACCATTTAAATTTACTAAAAAATCCAATTTCAACCATTTAGGCATTTTAAATTCCTAAAATTCCTAATATTCGACTAAAATGCCTAAAATCAATCATTTCTATTTTAATCGTCGCACTTATTCTTTTTAGCTTTAAATGACGCCAAAATAATATTTAAGCGACTGCGATAAATTCTAGGTTCACCAGATTATACCTCCAACTTGCACAATTCCGGAACCTACAACAATAACCCAATAATTAATTAATAATGATACAATATTTGAGTCGAAATTAAATTAAATTCACATAGGCAACGATCCGCACCGATACCAGTTGTACTTCCAATAACAGTGGCTAAAATCGAGCCTAAACCGAAGCTCACCGGCAACAGGCGGCAACTCGCCGGAGAAGATGACCGGAATCGAGATTTTACCTAGCAAGAGTGGTATCAATGGATAGCTTACGTCGAGAGCTTTCCAATCGTATATTTACTTGAATTTTCCGGCGACTGGTGTGGCCACAATCGGCGGTCAAAGTGAGCGGTGGAATGAAGCTAAATGGAGTTTACGGTGGAGAGAGAAATTCATCCGATGATGATTATCTTTCATGTAATGTATATATGTGTGTGTGTATATATATATATATATATATATATATATATATATATATATATATATATATATATATATATATATTATTATTATTATATGTGTGTGTTTATTTTTTTTTATCTTTTGGGTTCGAAACTTGACCCGGTCCATTTTATTTCAATTATTGTGCATAAACACACAATTTAATTATTTGGCTTAATTATTTTAAATTCTTCAATTTAAAATAATTAATCTTAATTATCGCCAAATAACATATAATTAAATCAGGTCATTACACTTAAGCTACTCACTTGGACACAAAAAAGAAGGTTATTCATGGAACGAGATTCTTCTAGGAGAGAGGAGATTAGCTAGATGAAAATCTAATCTAAATTTGGTAGATCAGGTACTGAGAATTAATCTAGTGATGAACATAATGAATCAATTGGCGAAGAAGATGTGAAGGAACACAAAACAGTTGAATTTTTTGTGAGAAAGTTTTTAAGTCTCCGTAGATTGTGATACACACATTGCCATATTGGTGTGCTGTCATTGAGCCACCAAACTTAAATTCTTATTCTCTAGATAAAATTAGTGTAATGGTGAGCAGAGGTCGAATTCACAGGGAACGGGAGATGATTTCTTTCGATAATAAAAACAAATAAAAGGGGGTTTTTTTTATATGAATTTAATAAAATACTAAACTAAATTTATCCAAGGAAGAAAATAATAAATTAAACTTATAATTAATCAACTAGAATAAAATGAAGAATTTAATATGAGACAGATCTGATTCAAGAGGGGTTCTACTATTAATTATATCAATGTTCATCGGCTAACAAATAATTTATTCATACAGTTACAAGTAATTAACCTTAGAATTATAGGGATAGCCGCTAAATTCTCGTGTTTTCCTAAATTACTTAACCGAACCCAACATCTAATCAAAATTTATCAATAATCAACTGACCACGATAGTATTCCATATTAATTAAAGATAGCTTTTAGATTTGTGAAAACAATTAATCCTGAAATCTAACAACCGAGATAGCAGCAATTGATAAATCGAGTTTCGTTGATTTATTTAGATTAAATTTATTATGATAGCACAACACATCTAATCTATGCTACTCGTGTACCAATAATTTTTTGACAATTACGGATCACTGAATTCATGGATAACAATATAAAATTATATATCGAATTAAATTATCAGATTAACCGAGACACAACTTTCATAGAATTAAATATAAATCAACAAATACTTGAACAAAACACGATTATTAAATTGAAGCACAAAAAGCCTCACATTGATAAAATTGAAATAGTAGAATTATCCTTTGAATCAGAAATAAAACTTAGCCTAGAGGTGTGGAGAGAAGTTGAGAGAAAATATTGCGCTATTTTTCCTTCTCTTCACGTGAGTTGTTGATGGAAGAAATTGTGAGTTGTTTGTTATTGGAGAATGTTGGGTGATTTATTTCTTGATTCTTTTCTGTCGCTCTCTCCTTCTTCACGTGAATAGTAGGCAAATCCAAAGAGAAAATAGCTCCTGTACGTGAGGTAGGTTGTGGCTTTCCAATTTTTTTGAAGATTTTGTTTGTTACAAAAGTCTTATCTTGCCATTCTAAAATCTAAAAGATATTAAGAATCATCCACTACATTATTGAGTTTTTATGGAAAAAACTCTATCTTGTATTTATTCCTTGATATGAAAATTCTTAATTATCACTAGGCAGCCGAATTGTAGTCATAAGACGTGATCACGCCTTATCCAAAAATCACTTCTAATTTTCCTATTCAAGTCTTCCGCTAAGATCATATCGGCAACTTTAATTGTGATATAAAATCACCTTTTTAGCCCAGATTTATCTCAAACGTAGAAAACTTCCTCCTACAATAAAATCAAACAAAAATGTGTCAATTAAGCGCGTTGAAAGTGGTAACAATGAGATATATGACAACAAAAATGCAAACTATTAAGAGCCTATAAAATCTCCCACGTCTAAACCATGCTTGTCCTCCAGCATAAAAGAGCTCAATTCATTATCTTAACTCTTTATCATCTTTCTGCTTCATTTACTTGTCCATAAAATATTTTTTTCCATGCACCAAAGCAATTTAATTGTTAAGCACCTAACATACCAACATCATGAGCAATTGCTTCCATCCGATTGTGTAGAAATAAAAATGCATAGAGTCCAAACACTCCTCACAGGATTCGCTCATTTCACTCATAAGTGTCTAGATATGTATCAAGGAGTCTCATATCAAAACACTGAATTTTTTACCATAAGCCTGCAAATATATCGCATCATTCACCAACTGAATGGATTGAAACGCACAAACAAGGGCTATAAATTGGTTGTACTGTGGCTAGAGGTCAGTTAAGAAAGAAGTAAAACAGTTTATGGAACTGAAGAACACATACACACTTTCCACATAGACAATTGCATCCAACTAACAATAACAGCTTCAATCTCATTATAACATCCAAGAGCATTTTTTCTTCTTCGTTGCTCTTATTTTCCTTCTCATTGCCTCCCCTTTTTTTTCATATATATATATATATACACATATGTATATTTTTTCATAAGAAGTCTTTGAGGCATCGATTTTGAGCATGAATCACTCTATCTCAACAATTTGTATTTTCTTAGCACAAAGCGATGCTAAATGCGAAATATTTGTATGATTATCTAATTCAAGGTTTAAATAGAGGAATAACCAAAAGAAAGATTTATCATGGCTTGTAATGTGGTTATTTTTCAACGAATAGGCTCAGGCTCGAACTTGGCTCACTAGGGGTAAATGAATCAGGGTGAGCTCAAAAAAACGACACTGATGATGCAAAAGAAAATGGTTTGAACATAATGCCCTTTATTATTGTTTGTGCACCTAATCCAGCACAAGGTGTCAACAAAGACATGTATAACAATGCAATTTATAGAAAAATCAACAATGCATGACCAACACACCAATCCAATAAAATGGAGCATGATATAATGTTTGCTCATAGACTCAAAGCTCGCCAAAGAAAACGGTACGTGTGCTAGACCCCATACACTTATCAATTCAACATATCATCAAGAGAAACTATCCATAAATGTCACAGTAAGAATGCAAAATCAGTTGCACACAAAGAAAACATTGGTTTTTTTTATTCATAGACTCACATCAGAGGAATTCAAGATTCAAACGTGAGAGGTAACGAATAAACACTAAATGCTTTATGGATCAAATAACTTCACTCGACCGTACTCTCTCTTCCTCTTTTTTTCGCTTTTCATAATTTTTTTTCGAATAAACGTGCAAAAATATGGAAAAAATATAAATTGAAACTAGAAATAACCCTCCCACACCTATATGTGGCAATGTTCTCAATAACACAAAAAGTAGATGCACAACACAAACAGTAAAAGCGAAAGGGAAGGTAGAGTACTCCCTTAAAAATTGCTGGGCATCATAGAGCAAAGCTTTCTATTGCTGTGGCGGGGAAATGGTGGATCGATGATGGACGCTGCAGAGAGAAGATGTGAAAAGGGTGAGAAACAAATAGAGTTAGATAAAACAAACGTAAGTTCTGTTTTTTAAAAAAAAAATTATTTATTGTTTTTTTGCCATTGAGACAACATCAGAAGATGTTTTCTTACAAGGCGTGATCGCGCCTTGTTAAGAGACATCTTCGGTGTGTAGGGCAAAAAAATTTCAAAATCAGAAGATGTTTTCTCACAAGGCGTGATCACGCCTTGTTAGAAAACATCTAATGTGTTTAGGGCAATTTTTATTTTTTACGCAGAAGCGGTATTCTTATAAGGCGTGCTCACGTCTTGTTTGAAGACATCTTCTGCACAAAGATAACAAAAATTAAACTATTTGAAAAAAAGTAAAATGAAAAAATAAATAAATTAAATTAAAAATAATAAGAACAAAAAATTTGGGTTGCTTCCCAAAAGCGCTTGATTTTTAGTCGTCATCTTGGCCCACAAAAGAAGCATTCATTCAAAGAGCATCTTACGCCCAAAGTACGTGTCATATGACACCATATATGGGTCTTGGTTCCATGTGCCCTCAAGTTTGGCTTGTGTATGCAATGTAATATTGTATCTTCAACAAAACGTGACTTTAAATAATAGGCATGGGATGAGAATATCATTGTTGGATCTTGAAGAAAAAAATATGTTGAAAATTTCCAATGAAGAAAGACAAGGATCTCCTAGATGTATGTATGATAATATTATTGACGAGCTAAAATCGATAGGCTCATGAGCTTGTTCATATATCAACTTCATGGGTGGCTCATCTTCGTTTGATATTTCTTCCAAAACTTTTTCAGACTGAGGCTCAAAAGTTTCCTCATTCAATGTCACGCGCTTGTTTACCATATCATTCAGTCGATTTATGATCACCATAAAACACCAATAATTTTTATGCCTAAAATTATATATAAAAAAATATTTTCTTCAGTCCCGTAATTTTCTTACAAAGTTTTGTTTGTTTAATATTTAGTTTCATCATCCACATGATCATTTATAACTCTACTACGTAGTGATGGCCTATGTAATATTTATATTTAGTCAACAAGTCATTAATAACCTATAAATTTCACTCCTGTAAAAAAATGCTTATTGTTTACGATGTTAAATTGTTAAAAAATATCGGATGTCATACACTTCGGTCTCGGGACCTGACAATAAAGACATGCATGTCTCCATAATAGACAAAGGAGCTAGGTTCATTTGAATAAAATGATCAATGTCTATACCCAAAAACTTATCATATTGTGTCATTAAATCTATAAATTATAAGAAAATAGTCACAACATTATCAAAATTATTCAGCCTCTTAAATTGCGTATAGCCTTCCTGTACATCTTAAATTGCCGGCCTAACTGCAGCCCTAATCCTCTAATCGCATGCAAGATGGTAAAGTTTATTAAACTAGTAGGCTTATCATCTATTGGAGGCACACTAATTATTTTCTTATAAACATAAAAATAGGGAGTTATTAAATTTAGAGGATCATGCACGTTCCAATATTTTATCGACCTCAAAATTGTGTTAGGAAGAGAGTATCAGTCTTAATTCCCGAAGCGATAAATCGCACAAAAAAAAAAATACAAGAACACACGAGATTTATACCGACTCATTCTGAATGTGAGAGTTACATCAACTTGTCACTGATACAAATTTCCACTATATTGTAATTAATATAACAAAGATAATAATTTCAAAAACATATCTCTCAGAACCTTTTTCATGCTCTCTCTATCTTCATATTTATATTTTTACATTTGTTAAATAATAATATCACAAACATTTCAGATTTAGAAGCTATACTTTAAAAAAATATATATATATTCACATTAACTATAATAAATTTTTAAGATTTATAAAAATCAAATCGTTTATAGAGTTACTGAATAAAATTTAATAGATATCATTCATTAATAATAAGTAACACGGAGATTTTAAAATTCAAAATTATGATCACATATAGTTTTACGTATTTAACCACAATTTTGCATGCTTGCATCAATTTGTGCGTGAATAGAGTTTCTAGGAATTATAAAAAAATACCATCTATGTATATGCTTATGCAGTCGATTTTTTTTAAAATTTATTTTAATTAATTATTATTTTTAATTAGATTAATTTATATTAAAATATAGATAATATCATAATTATACAAATTGACGAGGAGTCAATGCATGCAATCTGTGAAATTGGCGGTACCAAACTTACCAAATTTTTCGTCTCTTTTAGGCTAACATTTAATATAGCAGAGAGGAGACCGAGACAGAGACAGAGACAAAGATAATAAAAAACATTTAATATTACTTTTTATTCACAATAAAAAGTAATATTCTTAGCATAAAAAGTAATATTTTTCATGGATGACCCAAATAAAAGACCCGTCTCACAAAATACTACTCGTGAAACCGTCTCACACAAGTTTTTCCCTATATGTTATCGGTTTGTATTCCATCAGTAGGTGTGAAGGGAAATATTATTTCTAATTTTAATTAATATATTTTATTGATTTAAATTATTTCCCTAATATTATGTTCCTTGTTGATCTAATTGAGTTTATTATTTAATATGATTTTGTCTGTCTTAGATAATGAGATAATAATTCAATTATATTCAAAGATATGTTATCTATTGATGAGATATGATATTGATGTTTCAAAAAAGTTTATTCCTAATAAAACTCTTATATTTCCTTGTGAAATAGGTTTCCTTATGGAATGAACTCTACATCTATAAATAAGAGACCAAGGACATCATTGAGCTTCTTCTTCCTCTCGGTCAATATTTACTCATGTGTGCACGTTCAGAATTTCAGAGAAACCCTTATTCAAGAAACGTGCTGTGATTTAAAGAGTTGTGATAGGGTGTTGCCGTGAATGTTGAGAACATCTGCTCTGTGAGAAAGTTGGTCGAAGACTGCTCTCTCGCGGATTTGCTTTTATCAACATGTTTTTCTTTCTTGTTTTGTTTTACCCTGGCTATTTGTTTTAGAAAGCTTTTGTTTTCTCAACTCGTTGAGGAAACTGATTTTAATGAGAATCACTAGTGATAGGTTTTTTTGTGTAAACATTGTGATTCTCTAGTGATATATTTTTGTCATAAGGCATCGCACAAGTATTTATACTTGTGCATATTTAATCTTGTCCATTTATTTATGTTAAGCGAATTTGTGTTACAAATTTTGATTTTCCGCTGCATGTTGTCTTAGATGTTATAACGTCTGGCACAACATTTAATTTTGATAAAACCCGAATTCTCTATTATACATCCCATACTGATATTCTTATTATTTTAGCATCTGTCGAACAAAATAACTCTTACAAGTGGTATCAGAGCCTACGCTTGATGTACTAAGTGCTGATTCTAGTTTTTGTTTTGTTTGACAGTGAATTAATCAAATGGACACGTCATTTGCAAGCGCAGCACTTCAAACACCAGTCCTAGATGGTACCAATTACGGTCCATGGAAGGTCAAAATAAGATACTACTTAAAATCTATAGATGAACGGGCATGGCAGCGTGTCATCAATGGATGGACTCCATCAGTCATGTTAGATCAAGAGGGTGACAACTTGTGAAAGCCTGAAACTGACTGAACTGCTTATGAAGTGCAAATTCGAACTACAACTCAAAGGCCTTGAATGCTATATTTACACCGGTCGACATGAACATGTGCAGTTTAATCACAAACTATACTTCTGCTAAAAGTTCATGGGATACTCTACAAAGACACTATCAAGGTTCCGAAAGTGTGCGACGAACCAGATTGAGGATGCTCACTTCCAAATTCGAGATGATGAGGATGGAAGAATCTGAGAACATACTCGATTACGATCGTCGCCTACGAGAAATTGCTAATGAGGCATTCAGTATTGGAGACTCTATCTCAAATGAGCGTCTAGTTAGCAAGGTCCTCCGTTCTCTATCCGAAAGATTCAACATAAAAATTTGTGCAATAGATGAGCCTAAGGACACTTCTCAGATGGCATTGGAAGACCTTATCAGTTCACTACGCACTTTTGAGATGAACCTGGACATGCAGAAGAAGGATAAAGGGAAGACAATTGTCATCCAAGCTTCAAATGACTCCTACAATGAACTCCTTCAAATATCTCAAGAAGTCAATGATTCTGATCTCTGCGAGGATTCTATCTCCTTTATCACAAAGAAATTTGGTGACTACTTGAAAGAATCAGAGATAAGAAGAAGGATGCACAACCATCTAAATTTCCAAGATTTCCTGCACCTGAAAAGTCACAAAAGTACCCTGCCAAGCAACAATTTCAACCAAGGAATGATGGCAAGGGACAATCTAATGCAAGGAAGTATGATTCGATGCAGTGTAGAGAGTGCCAAGGTTTCGGTCACTATGCCAATGAATGTGCCAACAGATTACGCAAGAACAAAGGCTACAATGTTTCTTAAGCGATGAAGAATCTGATGAGGAGGAGAATCCAATGATGAAGATAACCACACCTCCTTGAATGCACTGTTGATAGAAAGACACTGCCTGCAAGTGAATCCTTTATGTGTTGCCCTAGGTGTTGCCACACTTGGCCGCAACATCTACGAAAAATCAATCTGTCTGAAATCTACAGCTTCTGGAAATTCAAGTGTAGATGATGAATTAGGAGATGATGAAGAGATCACTCTTGAGAGTGTTCAAAAAATTTATGAAGAGCTATTTGAAGATGGGACCAAAAGAAACAAGCTAAATTCAACTCTTATGAAGGAGAACATCGATCTAAAAGCTGTGGTTGCCAAACTTGAAGTAATTTTGAGCAAAAAAGACTTAGAACTTGGCAAGACCAAAGAAGAGCTTCACAATGCAACATAAACTTTGTCCAAATTCAATTCAAGCACATCCAAGCTTGAATCCATACTTTTGATGGGAAGAGATGACAAGAAAGGCTTAGGCTTCAAAGACAGTGTGTTTGAAATAGGTGAATCTTCCAAGTCTACTGTTTTTGTGAAGGGAAAAGCTGATACATCTCCACAACCACAATCTAAGTCACCAATCAAAAGCTCTCCATAAAAAAGACAACCTGCTGCACCCATTCCTAATAAGAAACGCAAGTATGTATTTCATTACTGTTTTAAGCCTGGTCATATCAGGCCCTACTGTTTTAAACTCAGGGATAATCGCATGAATCAAAAGTCAAGTCGGATGTTGCCTCGAATGTTGTCCAACATTTCCCGCAACACCTCCCACCATCGAGCTACAGTAAGAAAAATTTGGGTACCAAAGGTAAAAACTCACTGTAATATTGTCTATACTTCATTGAAAATAATACTACAGGTCATTGGTACTTTGATAGTGGAAGCTCACACCACATGACACGTTCAAGAGAACATCTCATCGATTATGTTGAACAAAATTGTGGTAGAGTGACCTATGGAGGGGGAGCTAAAGGAAAGATTGTGGGAAAGGGAACATTGAATGTATAAGGACTACAAAAACTCCACAATATGCTTCATGTTGAAGGATTAAATTAAAATTTGATAAGAATAAGCCATTGTGTGACGATAATTTGCTTGTTAAGTTTGATAAACATACTTGTGAAGTTTTTGATAAAACTAACATGTGCATTATGACAAGTACAAGGTCTTCGGATAACTGCTATCAAATAGGTGAAGAAAACTTTCATGCAAGCATGTGGAAATCACCGAACTTGACCTTTGGCATCACAAACTCGGACATGCAAATTTCAAAAACCTTAAAGAACTTGAGTAAGTACGATGCAGTGCGAGGTATGCCTAATCTTTCATCTGGAATACCATATGTGTGCGGAGATTGTCAAAAAGGAAAACAGACACTCGTGTCGCACCCAGTGTTGCCAACATCTCGGACAACATGCTGTTTGAAATTTCTACACATGGATCTTATGGGTCCTATGGAAGTGGAAATCTTCGGAGGTAAGAAGTATTCTTTTTTTTTTGTGTTGATGACTTCTCACGATATTCATGGGTAAGTTTCATTAGGGAAAAATCGGACAATTTTGATGTATTTAAACAATTGGTCACAAGAATCACAAACTTCCATAATCTAAGGGTGAGAAGGATCAGAACTGATTATGGTAAGTAAGTTGAAACTCTTTATTCTCATCTTTTTGTGACAAAAAGGGGATTTCACATGAATTTTCAGCACCAAAAACCCCCCACAACAAAATGGCATTGTCGAACGTAAGAACAAGACTTTGCAAGAAATGACAAGGGTAATGCTAGCTTCAAAGAATATCTCGAAGGGTTTTTTGGCAGAAGCCCTTAATACAGCATGCCATATTTCGAACATGGTCTAACTAAGAAGTGGTTCAACCATGACTTTTTATGAGATCATCATGTGAAAGAAGCCTAATCTTAAATATTTTCACGTTTTTGGTTGTGTTTGTTACACCTTGAATGACAGGGATCAACTTGCAAAGTTCGATTCAAAGAGTGATAAGTGTTTGTTCTTGGGATATGCCACTAATAGTTGTGCCTGTTGAATGTTTAACTTAAAAACCAGGACTATTATGGAATCTATTAATGTTGTTTTTGATGAATGTGCAGATCTCAAGAATAAAACTGCTGAAGATGACATTGAAGACCTTCTGGAAACTCAAACCTCACTAGAAAATACAGATGTTGTCCCAGATGTTACGACATCTGGCACAACACGTGATATTGAAGTCACCGACCCACAAGAAGATGCTCACAGCGATAATGAGGCAGCAGATGATAGACCGTGTATTCCAAGAAAAATCCAAAAGAACCATCCATCATCTCAAATCATTGGAGGAATGCGTGAAGATGTCCAAACCAGAAAGAAAGAGAAAGTCGATTATAGAAGAATGGTTGGACTAGTGTTCATGAGTACCATGTACTCACATGTAAGATTTTTGTGCTTTGTATCTCAATTTGAAACAAAAAATGTCGACGAAGATTTAAAAGATGAGTTTTGGATAAATGCTATGCATGATGAACTTGAGGAGTTTGTTCGAAATGATGTTTGGACTTTAGTTCCATCCCCTGACCATGGAAATATAATTGGAACAAAGTTAAAGTGCATTTTTGAACGGGATTTTGCTAGCTATTGCATGCTTTATGAAAATCAAATTGTTTCAAATGGATGTTAAAGTGCATTTTTGAACGGGATTTTGTGTGAAAAAGTATATGTCAGACAGCCTAAAGGATTTGGAGATCCACATAATCTTGATCATGTATACAAGTTGAAAAATACTCTCTATGGCTTGAAGCAAGCACCTCGTGCTTGGTATGACAGATTGATTGAATACTTACTCGAAATTGGATTCAAACGTGGTGAGGTAGATAAAACTATCTTTATTCAAAAATCCAAAGGTGAGATCCTTATTTGCCAAATCTATGTTGATGATATCATTTTGGGCTCTTCATCCCAAAAGCATGCTAATAATTTTGTTGAATGCATGTCTACTACTTTTGAAATGAGCATGGTTGGTGAATTCCATTTCTTTCTTGGCCTACAGATCAAACAAATGCATGATGGCATCTTTTTTGTGCCAAAGTAAGTATGCCAAAAATATGATAAAGAAATTTTCTTATGGGCTCAAATGAAAAATTATCCAAAGAAGATGCTGCCGAAAATGTTCACAACACCCTATATCGCAGCGTCATAAGAAGTCTCTTGTACTTAACTGCTAGCCGCCCTGACTTAATGTTTAGCGTTTGTGTGTGTGCTAGATACCAATCTAATCCTAAGATTTCTCACTTAAAAGCCGTAAAACGTATCTTACGATACATATCCGGAACCATTGACTTAGGATTATGGTATACGCATGAAACCAACTCAAATCTGGTAGGGTTCTCAGACGCTGATTGGGCTGGGGATTTGGATGATAGGAAAAGTACTTCTGGTGGTTGTTTCTATCTTAGAAATAATTTGATATCATGGCACAGTAGAAAACAGAACTATGTATCACTTTCAACTGCTGAATCTGAATATGTGGTAGCAGGAAGTGGTTGCACTCAACTTTTGTGGATGAATAAAATGATAGAAGATTATGGGCTTAAAAGTGAACCCTTAGTTATGTACTGTGATAATTCAAGTGCTATTAACATTTAAAAAAATCCATTACAACACTCTCGAACAAAGCACATTGCATTTTATTCGAGATCTTATAGAGAAAGAATTGGTTCGAATGGAGTTTGTTGATACCAATAACCAACTGGCCGACATATTCATCAAAGCATTGGATTTGAGAGGTTTTTCAACCTTAGGAAATCTCTCGGCATGTGTTCTGCCTAATCATTCTTGGATATTGTCTCAGATGTGACAACATCTCATTTGCATATGCATCTTTAGGACTTAGACATACTGCATTGCATTCATATTGTGATATGGTGTGTTGAAACTGTGTAGCATAATTTTTTGATGCACTTACAATTCCTTGCTATATTCTAAGAAACTTGACACATATTCATGTAAACTTAGTCACAAAAGATTTGAAGTATGGTCACTTGACTCTAAACAATGTGACAAATAACCCGAGACATTGAAATACAATAATTCATAATGGGTCTGTGTTTAGAAGGAAAGATGGAAAAAGCTACTTAAAATAGCCCAATGAAGGCTGGACTTTAAGTGTTGGAGCTACCCCTTCTAAATATTAACACAGAAATAGGATAAAATAGAAAAAGCTACCTAGGGGAGTCCAATGAAGACTGTTCTTCAAGTGTGGGAGCTACCACTCTTATGTTCAGAAAATTGGTATATCATTGTGTGTGAAGAAAAAATTGGAAATTGTTTTGAATTGTGCGTGTTGTGAGAAGATGTCTCCAACATTTGTGACAACACTTCATCCGTATACATATCTCATATTTGCTCACATGCTTTTATTTATGGTACACTCTGTTATTAGGCATCCATAAGTCATGCATAAACGTAACATTGTGAATTTTGTCGTGTCATAAGGATATTCGTATGTAAACCAAGAAAAATTCTATAAAAATCCAATTTTTGCAGTATTTAGAATTAATGTGATCATTGATGTCTAGTGGCGCTAAAATTTGATGTGGAGTTATTTTTGGAAATTTTGAAAATATATTGTACACAAATCATCCCAGTAATTACGTAGATGGGTCAACGGTGTTTAATTTTCTAACTGTTAGATTAGGATGGTTACAAATTTTTTTTACCGTTGTGGGGATTGTGCATTATTATTGTTTACTTTATACTCATTTATCTAACAATTCCGATCATCGGTATTTCATTTAAACTCCTTGAAAACCCTAGCATTGTTCACCGCATAATCTGTTCTCTGATATTTTCATCCGAATTTTTTTTAAATCGAGCTAATCTCTCTAAAATTCACGTAATTCAGTCTCTGAAATGGCAGGAAAGGTTTTGATTCCCATGATATCCGAAGCGAAATGGGCCATATAGAGGATGTTTCCTCGCCTCCCGCAACATCTGCAAAAACACTCCCTGTTCAAAACTTGCAGATTATTCCTGATGTGCTAATGCCCGAGCCTCTGGAAGTCATTCCCCCGGTGAGCCTGAAAATGCACTGGATATTGATAACCGACCAATCATCAGGGTTTTCGATCCACCCTCTCTTCCTAGAAGACGATCCAAAATACAGGCAGTATATAATCCTGATCTGACACCTGGAAAGCGTTTCCATTACAAGGGCCAGCCATCCACTCGGCCGTCACTGATTGATCCTAATAGCACCTCGGGGGATGACTCCAACAATGCTGATTTTGAGCTGGTTCCTCGCAAACGGCCCGTCCCTGTAGTTACTTCTATTATTGGTAAGACCACAGTCTCTTCTTCTGCTAATGTACCCATCACTCCACAGGAAACACATACTGCACCTAAAGCAGATGAAGATGAGGTCTTCCTAGCTCAATTTATGGCCACACTGAAGAAAAACAAGAAATATGTTCGGCCCACGCCTCCCACTCCTCCACCTGCTTCCAGTAATGATGAGATCAAAGACGTCTCGGCAAGCCTCTGTACTAATACTAAATGTGGTGGCCCCTCTCACCATACTGATGATTCACCTGATGAGGCTGCCTCATCTGCCTCTGATGTTTCTGCAAAGTCCTCTGCTGATGAAGATGTTGCCAACAGTGTGGACAACACAGATGGTTCTGAGTATGATCTCACTAATGCTTTCTCAAACAAATTCCACAATGTGCAAGCCTCTGATCAGTGGAATCTGTATGCGCACCGCTTATTTTTGGAGGAAAAAAATATTGATGAGGCTGTCTTCGAAAGACAAAATTTGCTCGCCTTTCTGAAGCACTGCCATCTTCTTCCCACTGTATCAGCGGTAACACCGTTTTCCCGACTGCCTGTGTTAGAATTCTATGCCAACTTGTCCCTGAGCGTGAGTGATGAACGCTCTGCCAAGTATGGGAAAGAATTTGAAAGAAACATGATCTATGAGTTCACCCATCCTATCATCAATCAGTTCTACCAGACCCCACCATTGGACATTGATGGTCTTGCCCCTGACATTGATCTGGCTACCTCAACCCTCACTGGAGGAGTTATTACTCACTTTCCAGTCCATCCACAGAAGCTTTCAGCTGCAAATCTAACATCATTTTATTCTGTTCTTCACAAGCTGGCCATCCGAAATTGGACTCCTTCTACAAACACCACCACCGTCACTAGGCATCAAACTCTGGTTCTGTATTCCATCGGGCAACATGGAGTGTTTGATTTTGGACAACTGGTGTTCAACACAGTGCTTCAATATGCTGCGGGTGGTCTGCGATCGTCGAAGCTCCCATTTCCCAGTCTGATATATGGGCTTCTTGTCTCCTAAGGTTTTGTTATAGATGTCAGAGAACGCTTATCTGACCTTGGTGAACCATTCAAGATTGCTCCTGCACTCTTCAAGGGCAATCCCCGAATTGATCTTCCGTGGTGTGAATCTCTCAAAGCACCACCAGTTGCGGAGCCACCACTGAGTCATCTTGCTCCATCCCAGTCCACTGACTATATCATGATCTCTGTCCCAGACGCACATGCTCACATTGCTCATGCCGAGGCAAAGATTGAGCAAGCCAGGGCTGCTGTTGTTCAAGCCACCGCGGATATTGCATACCATGAAGCATTGGCTAGACACTTTCGGATGCTTTTGGATGTAGCAGTCTTTCTTGGACAAAAAGGGGGAGATGGAGATGATCAAACCGAAGCTGGACCTTCCAGGACCAAGGATGAAGGAGATGAGGGGAATTAAGTGTTTTGGTTATGACTTTTGTTTTTGTTTTACTAATGGTTCTGTCTATGTGTTGATTCTGCCTCTTTGTTTATCTTGCAACTACTAATGAAATGATGCAGATGTTGTCTCCAGTGTTGCCAACATTTCTAACAACATCCTTAATGTGTGTAGTTTGTTCAGGGGGAGATAAATGCTTTAACTCAGGGGGAATTGATTAACTCAAGGGGAGTTGATGTGAACTAAACATTGATAATTGAGTTTGATCTCATTTTGTCCAAGAAAGGAAAAAAAAGGGAGATTGAAGGGAAATATTATTTCCAATTTTAATTAATATATTTTATTGATTTAATTATTTCCTTAATATTATGTTTCCTTGTTGATATAATTGAGTTTATTATTTAATATGATTTTACCTTTCTTAGATAATGAGATAATCATTCAAATATATTCAAAGATATGTTATCTATTGATGAGATATGATATTATTGTTTCAAAAGAGTTTATTTCTAATAAAACTCTTATCTTTCCTTGTGAAATATGTTTTCTTATGGAATGAAACTCTACATCTATAAATAAGATACCAAGGACATCATTGAGCTTCTTCTTCCTCTCGGTCAATATTCACTCATGTGTGCACGTTCAGAATTTCAGAGAAAACCTTATTCAAGGGACGTTTTGTGATTTAAAGAGTTGTGATAGGGTGTTGCCGTGAATGTTGAGAACATCTGCGGACAACATCTGTGAGGAAGTTGGCCGAAGACTGCTCTCTCGTGGATCTGCTTTTATCAACACGTTTTGCTTTCTTGTTTTGTTTTACCCTGGCTATTTGTTTTAGAAAGCTTTTGTTTCTCAATTCGTTGAAGAAATTGATTTTAATGAGAATCACTAGTTGTAAGGTTTTTTATGTAAACATTTTGGTTTTTTAGTGATATATTTTGTCATAAGACACGTACAAGTATTTCTACTTGTGCATATTTAATCTTGCCATTTATTTGTAAGCGAATTTGTGTTACAAACTTTGATTTCGAATTGCCTGTTGTCTTAGATGTTGTAATTTGGCACAACATTTAATTCTGATAAAACCCGAATTCTCTATTTACATCTCATACTGATATTTTATTATTATTTGTAAATATAAGTCTACAATCTGTATTCTGAAGTTATACCTTCGTTGGCAAGTATAGAGTTCATACGTTGATTCCCAGTTATCATATTCAAGTTTCACCATTTTTACTTTGTTACATAATTAAATACAAATCGATTGAAGCGTCTTTTTATATAATTATCTTAGTAAAATCATATAATTCAAAGTTCTATAAGTCCTAGATGAATACCTATTACATTAGACGCATGAAAGTATCTGATTTTTTTTTTAAAAATAGGATTCATTAGCATGGGTTTTCAAGCAAATAAAAACTTTTGTGAGATCGTTTCACGAGTATATTTTATTAAAAAAAATATCTGACTCGACTCAATTCATGAAAAAACATTATTTTTTATATTAAAAACATTATTTTTCAATAATGAATAAGATTGATATATCTCATGATATTGATATGTGAAACCGTCTCATATGAACATGCGACCTTTCATTTTTAGTGTGCATTATCACAATAATGGTTTCATCAGCATAGACTTTCGGCCGGGATTCTTGTAGAGAGATAACAAGTGACCAATAATCTATATTTTATAACACATATATTGTTCATTATTTTTATTTAATAGTAAAAAAATATCATCAACATGAAAAATTAATAGTATAACTTTTTTTTTTTAAATAGGTTTCTTGCGAAAAAATCTCACATATCTCACGAATAAAATACAAATATCTCATAAAATTATCTCCAGTATTATTTATAAAATATGGGTAGGGTTGACTCGTCTCACGATAATAATTCGTAGACGGTCTCACATGAGACCCAAAATCGCGGTCATGGAATAGTTTTAACGTTGTACACATTAAATTGACCAATCCATTATTAATTATATAATATATATATATATATATATATATATATATATTATAAATATATATATATAAATGGGTAACAAGTAACCATTAATCTATATTTTATAACACATATATTGTTCATTATTTTTATTTAATAGTTCAAAAAAAATATCATCAACATGAAAAGTTAATAGTACAAACATTTTTTTTTTAAATAAGAGTAAATTTCTTGTGAAAAAATCTCACATATATGACGAATCTTGGACTCAACTTTCTCTTATGCATCTTCAAGAACACATGGGTTATATTCAAGTGTCGCCGTCATGGAATAATTTAACGTTGTATACATTAAATGGACCAATCCATTATTTAAAATAAATGGGTAACAGCTGGCACATTTATCAATTTTGTTTCCATTATTTGACTGGTCGGATAATAATTATTATCTTCTATTCATATTTTGGTAAATCTAAACACACTCATAATAATTATTTTCGTCTGTTTACACTTATATACTTTTTTTAATTAATTTAATTTATATTCATGTACAAGTGATATCATAATTTATAAAAAAAATTAGCGACTCAGTATAAACATTTTGAAATTATTATTAATTACAATATGATTTGATTATATTTACACGAAATTCATACCATAATTGTGATAACTAGTGAATGACTAAACTACAAATTCAAAATAATGAATAAAAAAAGAGAGAGAAACGAAATCAATAAAATGTGTTGACAAAAATTTGTGTGAAACGGTTTCACGAGTCGTATTTTGTGAGACATATATCTTATTTGGGTAATCCATGAAAAAATATTACTTTTTATTATGAATATCGTTAGAGTTGACCCGTCTCATAGATAAAGATTTTATAAGACTGTCTCATAACATACCTACTCAAATGTATTAGGCGCTAGATTTGAACAGGCTAACAGTGCTTACATACCAAGTTTTTCGTCTCTTTTACGCTAACATTTAATATAGGATAGAGATAGAGATATAGATAGAGATAGAGATATTTCATTCCTTATCTATACTATATATATATTATCATATATAGTTTTAGGACACCTAGAATAATTAATTTTAGTGTCATATGATGAATTTTTTAAAATACTAACGAAATCCTTCTAAAACTATAAAGTACTTTATTTTTTTTAACAAAAAATATTATAAAAACTATTTTAGTAATTTGTGTTTTTCTTTTATCGGCTATCATATATACCGTTCAAATTTTCTAATATAATATTATATATATTTTTTTCAAGATATAATATAATATTAATTTTTGTTGACTTGATTATTATGCTATAAATATAAGCACATCTGCATCCTTCATTTGTTAAATATTTCTTTCTATTACCTATATAATACACACTGAAAAAATGGCTCAAATTTCAAAAGATATGGTTCGCCCGACAGACAACTTTGCTCCAAGCCTATGGGGGGATCAGTTCTTGAAGTTTACATATGATAATGAGGTAATTAATTTGGTTCTATTTCTTATGTTTTTTTATATGACAAGTACATGCAAATATTGTATTGTTAGTATTAAGTTGTAATAATTGTTTATGACATAAGAGAAACCGTAACATGACTTTTAGTTGATGAATATATAATCTAGTTGATGAAATATATAAAAATTACTAGGAAACTAAGGATTAATTGATTAAATTTATGCAGATAGCAGAAAAATATTCCAAGAAAATCGATTTGTTGAAAGATGAGGTGAAGATTAATTTGACAAATCCAGAGAGTAAAGTGGTGGACACAATGAATTTGATCGATAACTCGAACGCCTAGGCATTTCTTATCACTTTGAAGACGAAGTTGAACAAAAATTGGAGCAATATTTTGGTCTGAGTACAAATTACGAAGATGAAGCCTATGACTTAAACACAGTTTCACTTCATTTTCGATTATTCAGGCAACATGGACTTCACTTAACTTCTGGTATGTGTCATTACCTCCCTCATGTGTTTACATTCATGTATAATATAAAAATAAAATAATTTCTCTCTTATAAAATTTACATTGAAAATGTTTCCCATTTTTACGAGAAATTGTTTACTTTCTTTATAGCATGGATGCGACGGAAAGTGCCACAATATTTAATCTTTATTAGGTAAAAATACAAAATTCGTTAATAAATTTTTTTTTATCTAAAGCATTGGAAAATTTAGTTTGGTCTTCGTCCAATAAGTTGAAATTTTTTAATTTTAGCCATTTTTCTTGGACATCTAATGTGATATCGGACTCGTTGGTAATGTACAACTCTGTGTCAATATATGATGTCACATCGCACACCAGCAGAAAACTATTTGAAAAGGAAAAAGAGAATCAAGTTATTAGAGTTAGCCTGAAATTAAATGATTTAGAGGATAAACAAGCAAATTAAAATACGCATACTAATGGATTGTATTTTTATTGTCCCGTCTTGATTATATCATGCAAACTCGAGCATGATGAGGATATGAGACAATTATCTTTAAAAATATGACAATTCTCTACAAAAACTATTAATGTAATTTATGTTTCGATTAGAAATTTTTAACAAATTCAGAGACAGCGCCGGAAAATTCGATGAGTCGCTTAAAACTGATGTCAAGGGCTTGTTGAGCTTGTATGAAGCAGCACATTTGAGAAAGCACAATGAAGATATACTCGAAGATGCACTTGTTTTCACAACTGAGTGTCTCAAGTCTATGGCCCCAAACCTCAAACCACCCCTCAAGAAACAAGTCGAACATGCCCTCATGCAACCGTTACATTATGGGTATCAAAGATTTGAGTCGTATCATTACATCTCTGTCTATGAAGATGATGAATATTCTAGAGATGAATCGCTTCTCCAGTTTGCCAAATTAGACTATAATGCAGTGCAAATGCTGCACAAACAAGAACTCTGTGAACTCTCAAGGTAATGTTACTTTGTTGTCCATAAAGTAATGAGGAAAGTAAAGAGAGTCATCTCACTTTTGAAGGGTAAATTTTTACAGTTACATATAATCTATAGGTTTTGCCATCTTATAACATATTAAACATTTTGGTGATTGTGTTCTAGAGCTCAACGAGAGTAGCATTTTAGTCGGCATATATTTCGTTTACTTCTTCAATTCTTGTTATTTTACAGGTGGTGGAGAGAGATAAACCTTTTGTCTAAACTTCCTTATGCTAGAGATAGACTTGTTGAGTGCTATTTTTGGACTGTGGGAACATATCATTTGCCTAGGTATTCTCGCGGTCGTGTCATGCTGGCAAAAATAATCAAAATGTTATCTTTAATCGATGATACATTTGATGCTTATGGTACGATTGAAGAACTAGATGCCTTTACTATGGCAATTCGAAGGTAAAAAATAGCACTAATAGATCTTGTAAACATAAATTTATCTGCTTCATGTGGTCCTATTGTCTATAGTTTTGAGTCATTTAACCACTTCTCAGTGGTTGGCTAAAAGAGTTTGAAGATTGAAATTAACAACTATTCCACATGCTTTGATTGTTGCTTGTCTCAGGTGGGATTTTAAAGAGGCTGATCTACTACCAGATTATATGAAACCACTTTATACCGCTGTCTTGAAACTCTACGGAGAATTTAAGGAAAAATTAGCAACAGAAGAAAGATCTTATGTTGTAGACTATACCATAAATGCAGTATGGCTTTTTCATTTCAAATGACTAAATAAATCATTTCTTCTTATCTAATCAGCATATAATTAACATGGATTTTTATACTATGTTATTTAGTTGAAAGAACAAGTGAGGAGCTACAATGTCGAGGCCAAGTGGTTTATTGAAGGTTATTCGCCACCATTTTCCGAGTACCTTAGCAATGCTCTAACAACTGCTAGTTACCACTTTCTTTCGAATGGATCATTAATGGGAATGGATTTTGCCACTAGGAGGGAGTTCGAATGGCTAAATATGATGCCAAGGATGCTTAGAGCATGCCAAGAAATTTGTAGATTAGTCGATGATATTGCTACATACAAGGTACAAATGATCATGATGTCCATAATTCATTCTAATCCATAAGACCAGATTACTTCAAATCTATCTTTATTCGTGAAAATTATTAATATAAGTTGTTATTTTAATTGTTTTACGGATACTTTCGAATTTATCCCTCATAAACCAATGTAGAGTATGTGTGTTATAATCATCACTATGTTTAGAGCATAACCACCTGTTTCAATTCATATTATTGCAGATTGAGAAAGGAAGAGGCCAAAAATCCACCGGCATCGACTGCTACATTAAAGAAAATTGTGTGACAATGGAAGAGGCAATAAATAAGATTGATGAAATGGTTGTAGATGCATGGAAGGATATTAATGAGAATTTCAAGAAACCATTTCCGTGTTCAAAAGAGGTCCTTTTGATAATCCTTAACTTCACAAGGATTATAGATGTAGCATACAAGAACTATGAAGATGGTTATACTAAACCGGAAAAGGTTTTAAAACCCCTCATTGTTGCCATGTTTGTTGAACCCTTTAAGATTCAGACATTTTAAATCATGTTGCGACTCATGAAGTGTTGCAAGAAAAACATCCTTTTATTTGTGTTATTTTTTAAAGTTTTTTGTGGGGATGTTTGTTTCTGTAATATATATGTTTGATCAAGAATGATATCTTTTAACTTTTAATAAATTTAAAACAATGAGTGGTAAATTTCTCCCATGTACGTTATATATTTTTAAGTTGTCGCCTAAACCTTGAAACTATACACATTTATATTATGAAAAATTTATTCCATATTTGTACTATATGTTATCAAATTTTAATCACAGTCCACCACATTTACTTTTAGTGCAATTATGCTCTTGTTTTTCGATTTGGCGGAGATGTGACTCTCACACATGTAGTGTCAAATCAACATTTTTAAGAAAAATGATTAAAATTGTCAAAAATTCTAAACATACGAGACTAATATTAAATTCTAAAATATAGAAGAAGAAAATTGAGAATAGACAGACATATACAATGAAAATTTCATTTTCCCTATTATCAATCAAGTAAAGAATTTAATTGTTGACATGCAATTAATAAGCTTATTTCTTCTCTAATTTTTTTAATAATAATTTTTAAAATCACATCCAGAAAATTAATTTGTTTTCAATGAAACATTTTATTCTGCATATTTATATGAGAAAGAAGATGTTTTGAGAATCTAATAGGAAATCGAACAACACTGAATGACTAGCTTCACTGGACTACTGAAAATAAACAATGCGGAAACAATTCGGGTTGAATAATTATAAATTATATGTTCAATGCCAACAACAATTAACAAGAAACATATGGATAAAGAATAGGGAATAATGTAAAGTACGTAAAGGAAATAAGATAAAAATTTATGGATAGATGTTCGGAGATAAACATTCTTACATCTTACCGTTTTTTCCACTAAGAAAGGAATCCAATAAAACTATTGGGTTTTACAACTTTTTGTAGCTGAAAGTCATAGCTAGTGATCACTTTATAAATTCTAGATGTTTAAGAACCATCAGTTCACAGACAACAACACAAAAACCAACTATTAGCTTGAACGGTTTGAATTGGTAGGGTGACACAAAGTGATCCTTGAATATCTGATATATTCTGATGTATATACGTGTACTAAGTGAGAAGCTTCATGTATTATTGCTTATGTGTACTTAGCACCTCCAGTCTCTTCAGCATCGAACTCACGCCTAGTGAGTCTAAAAACTCAACACACATGTACCAGGAATAATGAGTAAATAAATAGTCACACATGTGAGAAACTGGATTTCCAGCAGCATCAGCCATCTAATGTTTCAGCAGCTATCAAAATTCCAGCAGCAACTCATATTTCAGAAGCTGGTATTTTTCCAACAGACATGTATTTTCCAGCAGACAGAATCCAGCAGCAGAAGAACGAGATTGCAGCATACAGTTACTAATCCAACTCATGACTTGTAACTGAAGCATTTAAAATGGAATCAAGGCTGTTAAATGCAGATTATGACCATTAATAGGGAGTCTAACAGTCAGATTTTGGCCTATAAATAACACCCTCAAGTCTCTGAATTGGGTTACACAAATCTTGAGATTATCACTTGAATTTTCGAGTTAAGAGAGTGCTGATTTTCGAGCAGTAGAAACGAGTAGCAAGAACAAGCAGATTTCAAACTTCAACCGAAACACTTTTAGCAAATTACTGTAAGTGGGCTTACGTATAAATATCTTGAAAACCGTTTGATGACTTCTGTTTTAAAGCAAAGTATATTCTTGATTCCTAATATCTGATTTCGAAGCACTGAAACTTAGTGAACTAATGGTAGGAATATATATTCTGAAGATTACTGATTACTGATTACTGGCCTCACTCCTTAGAGGAGAGAACATATAGGTGACTGATATCATTTTAGCCATGAAATTCACGAACGTGCTCACTGCTTACTTGTTAAATCTCTAATTACTGATTACTGAATAATTATTCATGATTTCATAATACCGAATACTGATTTCTGTTATAAAAATAAAAATTTCTGTATATTATTCGTATTACTGTTTCTGTATGAAAATGATTTCGAAAACTGAGAGTTATTCCCGCCACCGCTTACTGAGTGACAATCATATCACTCACCCACCAAACCCATCTCAGATAAGAACAAGGAAGAGTTGTTAGAAGAAGAGAAGCAACATCGGTTTTGGGGCTGGTGATGAAGATCGTTGTCTTAGTTTTGATTTATATTTTATATTCTGCTGCATCTGTTCAGACATTGTATTTTATGGTTTTACATTTTCGCTGTAAAACATTTATCATTGAGTTTGTATCAGACAATTACTATTATGAATAAAAGACTGGTTTCTGAATTTTGTACTTCTGAGGCTTGTTGTTTTCGAATGTAAATTTAAGAGCAACGCCGGTGTCAACTAAACTCCCGTCCCGGGGCATGACAACACAACAATGAAAAAGATCATACTCAACATAACTTTCATGAACTTAAAAACATGAACCTAAACGTCTCGTGTAAAATCATATCGTGTCAAAGCATGTCATCTCATATCATCATATACGTAAATATTTTCTTTTTATTTGAATTCATTTCATTAGTTGTGACTTTCGTGTCAGCTCTATCAATGGATCCATTAACGCAAAACCACAGTACCGGGCGGCGGGGAACATCAGCGACAAAATTACCCCTCCACTGAGCCCGGGTATCAGCTCATCATATCTCATGTCATCATATACATATACATCGTCAGTCACAACCAAATCTCATCCTTCAGAAATAACATTCTATTCACCACTTAATAAAAACATGCATATACGTAACATTTTCCTTAAAACCAAGCATGCAACGTATTTATCATAATTGCATAAAAAATCATAAACATGATGCATAAACATTTAAAATATCATAAATTTGTGCTCAATGCGATGTCCTGACCAATATCTCACACCGGCTACAAAATGATCATTTTGCCTCTAGAAACCCAAAAATCAACGTTTTATCCCTGGACCAAAAAAATTGACACGAAACTTATCAAACTCCTTAAAATGTCCCAAAACATTTTATAAACATTCGTAGACGTAAACTCGAGCCAAATTCATAACTTAACCGATTCGTTTTAAAACTGGGACCGTGGTCCCGGTTTTAACCCGAATCGACTCGAAACTTAACCGAAATTTTCTCAACTTTTTACCAAATATTAAAAACACTTAAAAGACCCTAAAAACCTCAAGATCATCCTTCTATACTCCTCGGACGCACCTAAAAACCTCATCTCACAGAGGGCTAGGATGTGTTCTTATGCAGCGAGGGCATGTGATTGCGTATGCCTCGAGACAGCTGAAGCCACACGATATTCGATACCCAATTCATGATCTTGAATTGACGGCTATAGTATTTACACTGAAGATGTGGCGTCATTATCTTTATGGCGAGAAGTTTGAGATTTACTCTGATCACAAAAGCCTGAAGTATCTGTTTTCTCAGTCAAAGTTGAACATGAGACAAGCGTAGATGGCTCGATTTGTTGAAGGATTTCGATTGCGAGATCAAGTACTATCCAGGAAAGTCTAATGCAGCAGCGGACGCCTTGAGTCGAAAGGTATGTTCTCTATCCTTATCGACGATAGGTGTTTCAAATATGATTGAAGATTGCTGTTTGTCTGGTTTAGCATTTGATACAGATAGTAGACCATTGAGACTTGCTACGATTCAAGTTGAGCCAGATTTGATTATGAGAATCAAAGAGGCACAAAGAAATGATTAGAATATTCAGAAGTCGATTGAAATGGTCAGAACTGGACATATTTCAGAGTATCAGGTACATGATCATGTTTTGTATGTGAATAATCGTCTTGTAGTGCCAGATGTTTCAGATTTGAAACAACAGATATTTTCAGAAACGCACTGTAGTCGGTTCAGTATTCATCCTGGTGGCAGGAAGATGTACAACGATTTGAAAACACAATTCTGGTGGAAACAGATGAAGTCATATATTGCAGAGTTTGTGTCCAAGTGCTTGAATTGCCAACAGGTAAAGGCCGAGAGAAAGAAGCCCGGAGGTTTACTTCAGATTTTATCTATTCCTAAATGGAAATGGGATCACATTTCCATGGATTTCGTTATGAAGTTGCCACGATCATCCCGGGGCTGTGATGCGATTTGGGTCATTATTGACAGATTGACCAAATCAGCTTGTTTTATTCTGTATAGAATGACCTACCGACATGATCATATGGCCGAGATATATATCAGAGAGGTAGTCAGATTACATGGTGTGCCGAAGTCAATCGTATCAGATCGTGATCTCCGATTCACTTCACATTTCTGGCACAGTTTGCAGCAGGCTCTAGGTACGACATTGCACCTGAGTACTGCATACCATCCCCAGACAGATGGACAGTCAAAGCGGACTATCCAAACATTATAGGATATGTTGAGAGCTGTAGTGCTAGATTTTGGCACTAGTTGGCAAGATTCACTACCTCTGTGTGAATTCTCGTACAACAACAGCTATCAGACGAGCATCGAGATGGCACCGTTTGAAGCCTTATACGGAAAGAAGTGCAGATCTCCGCTGTATTGAGATGATATATGTAATGCCCGGAAATTTAATCCTAGTAATCTATAATTATTGATATATAATGTGATATGACTAGGAGAGGATTAATCGGGACACGAAAAGGAGACTACATGTGAAATTCGGAAAACTTGGGCAGAAAGAGTGGCGCCCGAGCGGTAGTTTATGACCGCTCGAGTGCCAGTGGATAGCAAGGAAAATGTTCGGGCAGAATGTGTGGCGCCCGGGCGGTAGTTTTTAACCGCCCGAGCGCCAAAGTGTGATACGCCGAGCGTTGGACAGAAGATGTCGCGCTCGAGCGGTAATTTATTACCGCCCGAGCGCGAGACATGCAGAAAGGAAACTGTGCCACTTGGTTCATCGTGGGCCGTGAGTATATATATATATATATACACACATTGTAATTCTCTCAGAAACGAGAAATTAGATTTGAGGGAAATCTTTGAATTCGATTTTAGATTTCAATCGTTCGAGCAATCCGTCCGTCTGAATTGTAATCCGACTTCAGTACTGTAATCCTATCAACGTAGACTACACTTTGACGTACGTTTTGCTACGTTTTGACATGCTTTGAAATTATGCTATTGTCAGAATTGAATAGGATTCATATATGATGTTCTAGACATGTTAGACATCGTAGAATCGAAGTCAGATTGAGAAACAGACTGATTATGGAATGGTTATGGATTTTAGGGTATATTGAGTTATACCGGACATATTTGAATTGTGACATTGTGACGGGATTACGGATGGTATTAAATATGAGTTATGGATTGTAATCTGTTATCTGATGATGTAGTATTAACGGGAATACTGAAATTGTACCGTTATACCGTTGATTTTGAATTAAATCCAGATTGTGGGGTTATTGATATTGTAAATACCAGACAGGCTTTGAGTTCAAGACTTGGACTGAGCCAGGAACCGACGAAAGAAAGGTATAAGTCAATGTTGTATTGGGAGATGGACTTGAGTCGGTTTAGACTTGGGTTTCCCTAAATCACATACTTTACTTTATTGCATTGATATTTGCATTGATTGATTGTTATACTTGTTTTCTTGAGTTATAGATTACAGGTATTAAAAGAGTAATCTTATGACACAGAAGTGCCGTTAGTGGTGGGATCGCCACGGGCACATTGCACGATGTCATAAGATGGTGTATTGGCGGTTGTGCCAAAGACTGTCACTGGATGATTGATTATCGATGTGGGTAGACTGATAGCTTCTTCTATTACTGTTGGTTGATATTATATCGATGTGGATAGCTGTATAGCTTCTTCTATTACTGTTGATTGATATTATATCGATGTGGATAGATTCATCGTTCCTTCTATTACTGTTAATCGATGTTATATCGATGTGGATAGAATCGGACTTTGTTCTATTACTGGTAATCGATATCATATCAATGTGAATAGAATCAGGGCTTGCTCTATTATTGGTAATCGATAATATATCAATGTGAATAGAATCAGGGCTTCATCTATTACTGTTAATCGATACTGTATCGGTGTGGATAGAACTGGAGTCTTTTCTATTACTGTTAATCGATACTATATCGGCGTGGATAGAACTGGAGTCTTTTCTATTACTGTTAGTCGATATATGCAGACCGACGTCTGGAACCGGGATCCCTAGACTAGGATTGAGTCTAGTCTGAATTTTGTAGCTACGAGTATTGTTGACAGTGTGTTATTGATTATGTTTCAGATGTGTTACATATTGTTGATACCTGATTACATGTTTTATATTTGTTTATATGATTGCATGTTTCATTGATTTATACTGGGAGTTATTCTCACCTGTTTATCCGCTGTTTTCTTGTCTGTATGTGTACTTGACAACAGGTGGACACAGGTTCAGGGTCGAGGAGATGAGGAGAGATCGAGTTAGAGTGGAGACTTCGGACTTTGATCTGAGATAGGGTTTGAACACTTGATATTAGATGTTAAACTCTAGTTTGAATAAATGCTTTGTAATACAGGATTTGTATTTTATATACTGAGATGTATATATGTTTTATTTCACTACGTTCCGCAATTTAAAAAGAAAAATTTTTAGACCTTGTTTTATAATTGATTAATTAGTCCCAATGATGATTAAGAACTTGATTAGCGTCCGGGTCCCCACAATATATCTGAGGTACTAGAACTTGGGCCTGATATGATTCGTGAAATGACATAGAAAGTGAAGATTATCCAGAAAAGAATGAAGACAGCACAAGATAAACAAGCGAAATATGCCAACATCAGACGTAGAACGTTAGTATTTGAACAGGGAGACATGGTATTTTTGAATATTTCTCCTTTCAGAGGCGTTATCAGATTTGGCAAACGCGGGAATTTGTCTCCTAGATACATCGGTCCGTACAAAATTCTTGAGAAGATTGGCGATCGAGCATATCGACATGCGCTTCCTCCTTATTTATATGGGATACATGACGTCTTTCATGTATCGATGCTTGTGTAGATACATGCCTGATGCTTCTCATTTTATTTATCCTAATGAAGCCGAGCTTGACGAAACTTTGAGCTATATTGAACAACCAATTCAAATTCTGGATCGGAAAGAAAAACAGCTCAGAACAAAGAATATTCCGATAGTGAAAGTCCAGTGGAGTCGTCATGGCACTGAAGAAGCGACTTGGGAAACAGAATCAGAGATGAGACAGAGATATCCCGAGCTATTCTCATGAATGTGAGTATTTATTCAGATTGATCATATTATTTCTTGTACATACTTTAATTGATTGCCTGCGAGTTCGAGGACGAACTCATATCTAAGAGGGGGAGAAATGTAATGTCCGAGAATTGTAGGTTGATAAGACGAGATTATGAGGTGTTGCATGGAAGAAGCACCACACCTGCACTCCATTTTCTACCGCACCCGCGGTGCAAGGGCAGAAAGTTAGAGTTTAGAAATAAAGGGAGACCGCCCCCGTGCTTCTGTTTCTATCGCACCCACGGTAGGTGGGCAGTAAGGTATGATTTTAGTTACAGTAGACACCACAACCGCGCCTCAAACAAGACCGCACCTGTGGTTGTTTATTTTGAATTTATGAATGTGGTGCCGTGGGGTGAGCGCACCCGCGGTGAGAGAATGAGCGCACCCGCGGTCGCTGTTTCTGAATTTTTGGATGATGAGCCGTGAGCTCCGCACACCCGCAGTAAGAAGTGAGCGCACCTGCGGTCTTGCGTGTTAAACAAAGAATGAAACATGTGTCCCTTCTCATGCATACTTATTGTGTTGTCTTCATTTCCTCCCTATTCCAGCCTAAGGACCGAGAGAGAGATTTCAGAGAAGGGGCAAGGTTCTTTCATTTTAGAAGCTAGCTTGTGCAAGATTTACTCAGCCAAATTTCAATCCGAGTTCAGATTTGTGTTGTTCTCATCAAAGGCTACAAGAGGATGTAAGTTGTAAAGGCCCATAAAAGTCCTTGCTTGAAAAATTGCGAAAAATTAAAAATTTTCTTTTTTTTAAAAGAACTTAAATGGCCTCATTCATAAAATCGACTGATGAATCAAATTCAGTGTTTAAAATAATAGCAGCGGAAAAATAAAGTTTGCCAACAACAACAATTTAAAATTTATCCAACGATTGATTAAATTGTTTGCGGAAAAATAACAACTGCTGCACTGAGGTCCTCGGGTGCCACTACTGCCGACCCAAGCTGGCTCACTGGTCCCCGCCCTCGGCCCTGGCCTCATCAGTACCTACAACAATCAAGTCTAGTGAGCCTAAAGACTCAGCATGCATATATCGCAGGTAACGAGTAAAATCTGAAGTAAAATATGCATGTGATAAAATATCATGTCATGAGGCATGCTGAAAATAATCTGTACTGAGCAATTATAATACGTGCATAACTGAACTGAAAATCACAGTAAAAATATTTGCTCCTTGGAGCCTTGTACTGAAATAACTGATAAAATTTTCTGTTGAGATTATGGTCTACACCTGTGGCCCCTACACTAAGCTGAACTGATCGGTAACTGGCTACCGGGGAATCTGAAACTGAACTGGGCTGGCTGGTCACTGGCGACCGGGTGGTACTAAACTGAACTGAGCGGTCACTGGCGACCGTATAAAATAATACTCCCACATAGTGAATGAACCACAAGCCATATCGCATAAATCTAAAAAATAATCATTTTCTATTTAATGCACGTAAAATAATTAACTGTCATAATGAAAATTCCTGTATATTTTACCAACTAGATTGGATTAATCATCCCCAGGCTCGCTGCAACCTAACTGTGCTATGAAAAATATGCAATAGCTTAAACATGACCAACTACGCAATTTACGTTCAAAAGATGCGACTATGATGCCTAATGACTTCGCATTTAATCATGACTCCGAACCAACCTGAACCGACACTGAACCGACATAAATTCATGAATAAAATACGCTTAAAATACTGAAATAATGCACCTATAATGATGATGGTCGAAATCTAGGTGAAATGGAGGCCAAAACATGAAACGCTCTTTCGAGAGTCAATTTAGGCACATCGCACCGTAAATTCTCGTACGACCTCAAAAGTGATCCGAATCACGAACAGTAGAAAACATGACCTTCCTAACTCAATGGGCACTGTCCAGTCCAAGGCCATAGGCTAAAAGCCGACCGAGAACTCGAACGAGCCTCCGAACCGACACAGCAACTTGCTGTAAAATTCCAGCAACTGTACAATCGTGTATCTTGTGTTGTTTTCGAGACTACCGGCCATTGGGGCGTGAACCACCGACCAGAGACTCTTACCAACATCCCAAGGAGTGATTTGAACCATGGCTAAGGGCCCTAGGCCAGCCACAATCCGCGTCACACCAAAACTCAACCGAAACTCCAACTGAGAACCAACGTGCATGCGTGTGTAGTGTTTTGCCTTGATCGATGTCTTGCGTCGTTCCAGTGGCCATTTTATTGACCATGGCCCGATCTAGACATCTAGGAGCATGATATGAACCGTGGCTAAGGGCCATAGGCCAACCAAGATCCATACCAAGCAACAAAAGAAACGAAACCATATGCTGAAAAATGGAAGGGGCCGAAGGGTTATAGGGGGCTGTTTTGATGTTTTGATTAAAAACCGATGAGCCATGGACCAAGCCACCAAAAGGGAGACTTAGTCACGTCTTAGACATGATAGGGGAGTGATCTAACCATGGACTATAGGCCCTTGGGGCAGCCAAGATCAGATCCTTCCTCCTTGCCATCAAAACTGAATTTCGAAACTCATAATGGACCAAATGAGAAGTTGTTGTCCATTTCTGAATTTCCAGCAACCAGGTGCTTGAACGAACGGACCAATCTGATCCTAAAAGCTCATATTACGTGTACATATGTCGCCTTGGGAGCCTAGAGTCGAACCAATCACCTGAAACTCACAAACCAAGAAAAACGTGAAGCTTGCCAAGGAATCTAGACATGTCTGGTTATCGTTTCGAAATAAAACGAACGAAAACGACGACGACGCGGCACGGAGGAGTGGAACGCTTCTCTACCTTTCCTTGTTCTCGATTTCTCCTACCTTCCTAGCTATGGAATCCACGGTTTATAATCTGAAAAGGGGCTGCTGAATGGTGCTGATTTCGGTGGGGAGGGAGAGGATTGAGTGGTTAGTGGAGTGAGGGAATTGGGTGCAATATAAGGAAGAATCAAGACCAAGTCCACTCTCATTTGAATTTTGAATTCTTGTTGCTATCAAATGATCACTTGGGTGCTTCTAGAGTGTGATGACCGATCATCCATGCCAACTTAGACTAGGATAAGCTCTTTAATTAATTAAATAGTGTTAAACAAATTGGAGGGATTATGCTACTAATTAAATATCAAGAAGGGGTCAAGGTTTGATGAGTTGGCAAAGAGTTTGTCTAAACAATAAGGGGTGACCGAAATTTCACTAATAAAAATAAGTGGGAAGTGTTGTTTATTTATTAATTTAATAACCCTTAAAAGCCTCACTAATCCCTTAAATAATTTAGTGAATAAAACCCTTAATTATGCAACTTAAATGGGCTTATTTCTTAATCACCTCAAGTAATTAAATTAAATCCTCAAACCTCCTTTTTAACTTAATTGAACTTACTTGCTAGCTAAATTAACTTCTGGTAATATTTCTCGAATCTTAAATTCTATCTAAAAACTCCAACTCCAGTCCGGCCTCACTGAAATAACTGAAATGCTAAAAATCAAACTACTGAACTGAAATAATAAAATAATTAACTTCAAATAAATGCATTTAAAATAATCATGCAATGAAGTCAATTAAATTTTAAAAATCTAGAATTATGCATGGCTTATACGTAGACTGATTTACGGGTTCTACATAAGTATTGTTAGATTTCAACACGATTCATATTTTAGATGTTGGGGAAATTATGATATCATGGTTATGATGTGTTCTTATGATTATTGTGAATGTATATTCGAAACCGGATCGAAGAAATGATACCATATGTGATTGTTATGATTTTCAGCATGTATTGAATTGAGATATACAGATTTTAAGATGATAATGAGTATATTGTGCTGATTATGAGTTGAAGATTATGACTTGTTGATATATGTTGAGATTATTGTTGATCGGTATAGCAAGTTTACGCCGTTACGCCGTCGAATTGTATCGAGATTGATTATTGATTCGTATCTGTGTTGATTTGAGTTAGAGATTGATAGAATGCATCTTGAATGTATCATTTTAGATTTGATATCGACAGATTCGACATCGAGACTTCGACTACGACAAAGAGTGTACAACGAAAGGTATAATTCATGTTGATTCGGGAAGAGACAACTCGAATTAGATTTGATTTGAGTTTCCCAAAATCACATACTAGATTGTTGTTTATATTTTGTTATGCTTATGCTTTGTTTATAGATTTATATTCAAGCATTAAGATAGGAGAGTCATTGGCAGATTTGCCAAATTTCTAGATATTCGGTGATATCGACGCATAGGAGCAGATTGACTCCGATTGTAGACATTCGATACAGACAGGACCGGAGTCTAGGAATAAGACGTACCGTCACCCCGATTGGGAGGGTAGGTGGCAGACTGTGACGTCTTATTCACACCGGGAACCCTAGATTTAGATACGAGTCGAGTTAAAGAGTAAGAGTCGAATTTTTTTATCTGTATTCACTAATGTGTCATAATTACCGAAACATGTGTTATGATTTATTATGAAATTTCATGACATGCATGTATACATGTTTTATACTGTGATTTGTTCTCACCGGAGTTTCCGGCTGTTGTTGTGTCTGTATGTGTGCATAACAACAAGGGGGACAAGATCAGGGTCCAGAAGAACTTGACAGAGATGAGAGATCGAGATAGCGTGGAGATTACGGGCGTAGAAGAAGATTACTAGTGGTTTCTTACTAGACATGTACTACATGTGGTTTGTACTTGGTATTAAACACTAGTTTGTATATATGAAATGTAAAAAGACATGGATTTATGTTGTTGAAATAAAATGGATAAAGAACTTGTGCATGTTTATATACATTTGTTTATAATATTGTTAAAAGAAATTTTTTTTTTATGACCCACATTTTCGAACAAAAATCCAATTAATCCCAAAGAGAATTGAGTTAGAGCCCGGGTCCCCACAACACATCTCCACCAATTCGCTCCTAGCCCACCACCACGCGAACCAACCCCTGGTTCACCTCTCCTAGACCACCTTATGACTCTTCTGAATCGGCTGCACTCATGCCATCAGCCCCATGCATCAGACGTAAGGCACCCGATCACTTCACTCCCCAAAGCACCAACCGAACCCAACTCACTCAAGATTCCCCTTGCGGCTTCTAGGATGAGACCAGCAGTGCTCGTGCATTTCCAGCCCATGATTCAGATCCACCAGAGTTTGTCCAAGATCTAGAGTCGCCTTTACACCACTAGCCTTAGCATATCCACCGATATGAACCAAGGAAGCGTGACACCCCGACTGATAGACCTCTCGGCCAAACACTCCAACCCTCCCGAACCTTACACCAGCCCCAAGAATCCACAAACCTGCTCTAAACAGTCCCTTAGCATCAACGTAACAGCAACCCCTTGCACGAAATTCAGAAAAACGTGAGCGAAGAATGCAATACTCACATGAAACCGAAAATCTTACACACACTCGTTTGGATCGAGAGTTTGGATGCATGAAGACCTACATCAGTAAATATTACGTGTATGATGCATAAAGAATACTACAATGCGTGCCTTATGATGTTTGGAGAGCAAGAATGATGTGAGGGAACCCTGATGAATTTTCCTTGGCAAAACAAGAGACCACTGAAGCCTTCAGCTGCTGATATCTGAAACCGAGGGTGAGAGATTCTGAATGGGGGTGTCGGCTATGCAAAAATAATTAGGTTTAGGTTAATGGCTTATTATATAATAATTAAATGGTTAATCAAACAATTAATGGGCCCTAATATGATAATTAAGGGTTTGAAAAGGGTTTTAAGTCCAACAAGCTTAAGATAGTGATATCATCATTTCAGTAAAATTTTCCAACTTTTCGAAAATTTGAGAAATTTTCATTTCCAAACGGCTTAGCATTTTTACACCAAACTTGGTACCATTCATGTTCTTGATGTGAAGGATTTTTGGTAATGTCTATATTTCGACTTGTATTCTTGATATCGTTTTTGAACCTTGACTCTCATGTTTTGGATGTAGGATATGACTGACCAGAGTAGCTACATTAAGAACTTAGAGAGGAAGCTAGAGAAACTTAAGGAGCATAACTACTGCCTAGAGCTGGACAAAGACGAGTTAGAGCGTCGAGCAGAACACTTGAGGTGTGATGTTCAATGATATGCTCACTATCTGCATGAAGCGGAAGAGAGGAATAGGAAGACTCAAGAAGATTTTGAGACCTCTCAAGAGACAGTTGCCAAATTCATCGAGTTACGTGACACCTTGGTAGAGAAGATTCAAGTACTTAAGGATCAAAATCACCAACTCGTACACCAGCATAATCAGTATAGAGAACATACTGATGCTCAGATTCAAGATATGCAGGACACTGTCGAAGTTCTTAGCGACCAGAATGCAGTTCTGCATGGTCATATTGAACATCTTGAAACAGTGATAGCCAACCATGAAAACGAACCTGAGGAGGATCCCGAAGAAGATGAAGAACTCGAGGAGGATCCTATGGATTTGGGATTAGGAGAAGTAATAGATTAGACATTCAGTAGTAGCTTTTTGTAATAGCACTTGTTTTATTCACATTTTATTAGCACTTTCAAAGGTTATTTGTAATTGCACCTTCTTGGGAAATCCATAAAATTTATTCCATCAATTGGTTTCATATCTAAATTCTTGAGCAATTACTCAATCATTTAGTTTCTTTTATTTAGTCCATATCCGCCACGACTTTAGAACTTTCGTATTGTAGGAAATGGACGAACGACCAGTGAGAAACAACCGCAACCATCGTTACAACAACCGTAACAACAACCGCAATGACGAAGATGCACAACAACCCCCACAACCACCACCTGAAGTTGGCCTCAGTCAGGTGGACTTCATGGCTATAGCCACGATTGCGGCAACCACGCTGCAAGGGCTTGTCAACCCTAATGATAACCAGCCACCGCCACCGCCTCCAGCTCAGAATGGGACTAAGCAACACTATGAGTCCCTCCGAAGGGCAAGAGTCCTGAACTTCGATGGAAGCTCTGATCCTGAGGTCGGACAGAATTGGATGAAGGAGGTGGAGAATCATCTTCGACTACTTGAGGTTCCACAAGCGATCAAGGTAGATGTGATTACAACTTTTCTTGTGGATAGAGCAGCCAAATAGTGGGAAGGAGTCTCACCAGCTATGTGAGGAACGAGACCTATCATCTGGCAAAGGTTCCGAGAGGCATTTCTGAAGCATTACTTCCCGACAGCAGTTCGAGTGCAGAAGCTATCAGAATTTGAAAGCCTATTTCAAGAACCAAACATGACAGTGGTGGAGTATTCATCCAAGTTCCACTCATTGGGAACTTACTCCCCAACCATAATGGGAGACGAGGCCTTGAAGATGCATCGCTTCGAGAAGGGATTGAACACCCGTATTCAATCCGCCCTTGCCGTTATCAAGCCCAACAGTTTTGATGAATGATGGGAGCCGCCATCAGGGCTGAGAACGACATTAAGAGGCGTGAAGGCGAGAACAAACTCAAACTTCCTCAGTCAAACCAATACCAACAGGGCCAACAATTCAAGAGGCCTAGGTTTTGAAGCAACCAATTCACCAGTGATCCAGTCAAAGGAACCACTTCTTCTCCATCGAGCAAAGAAGGAGTCAAGTGTCAAAATTGTGGATTCGCTCACACTGGTGAATGCCGTAAGAATTCTGGAGCTTGTTTTTGTTGTGGAAAAATGGGTCACCGCATTGCTCAATGTCCTTTTCCAGATCCAAGAGATGGCTCAGCAGGCGGAACAACTCCAAAAAAGCCTAAGGCGAACAAGCCAAATGCTCGAGTCTATGCTATCACTCAAGAAGAGGCTGACAACTCGAATGATGTCGTAGCTGGTACCATTCTAATCAATAATATACATGCTTATGTGTTATTGATTGTGGTGCTACGCATTCATTCATGTCTAAAGATTTGCCAAGAAGTTAGGAGCTAAGCTAGATAACTTAGAAGAACCATATAGAGTAGCAACCCCTGCAAATCGAATTTCAGAAACTCGCACTCTATATCGGAATATTAGTGTTCTCATAGAAGATCAGAATTTCAAGGCAAACTTAATCCAACTAAACATGGTGGAATTCGACGTAATTCTTGGAATGGATTGGTTAGCCAAGAATCATGCTTTAGTGGACTGTGACGGTAACCACCCAAGCTCCACACCAAGAGAAACTTTTATTTCATGGTAAGACAAAAGAACGAAAGACTCTTCTTTCTGGTTCTCAAACTTGGAAAGCCATGAAAAGTGGAGAAGAAGTTTACCTTGCTATGCTAGGCGAGGTAAAAGAAGGAACCACACTGACTCTAGAAGAGATTCCGGTAGTACAAGAGATTCTGGATGTCTTTCCTGAAGAACTCCCTGGCGAACTTCCCGATCACGAAGTGGAATTTGAGATTAATTTAGTGCCCATGCTATACTAATCTCAAAAGCACTGTACCGAATGGCTCCAGCAGAGTTGAAAGAACTCAAAGAGCAAATTCAAGAATTGTTGGATAAGAAGCAAATCCGACCAAGCGCGTCACCGTGGGGAGCTCCTGTCCTATTTGTAAAGAAGAAGGACGGAAGCATGAGATTGTGTATCGATTACAGAGAACTGAATAAGATCACAATCAAGAATAAATATCCATTTTCGAGGATAGATGACCTGTTTGACCAACTCAAAGGAGCTTCAGTATTTTCCAAGCTCGACTTAAGGTCAGGCTACCACCAACTGAAGGTCAAAACAGACGATATTCTGAAGACAGCCTTCAGAACAAGATATGGACACTATGAGTTCATGGTAATGCCATTCGGGTTAACAAACGCCCCAGCAGTATTCATGGATCTCATGAACATGGTGTTCAAACCATTTCTCGACAAGTTTGTTGTGGTATTCATCGACGATATTCTAGTATATTCGTCAAGTGAGGAAGACCACAAAGAACATCTTCGTCTCACCCTCAAGATGCTGAGAGAAAAGGAACTTTACGCCAAGTTCAAGAAATACGAATTTTGGCTAGAAAGCGTCATATTCTTGTGGCACATAATATCAGTGACAGGAGTGTCGGTGGACCCTAAGAAAGTAGAGACAATTTCAGATTGGCCTAGACCAAAGAATGTGATAGAAATTTGAAGCTTCTTGGGACTCGCAGGCTATTATCAAAAATTTGTTGAAGGATTCTCTTCAATAGCCATACCTCTCACGAAGCTCACACAGAAGAACTCTAAGTTTCAATGGAGTGAAAAATGTGAGCAAAGCTTCAAGACTTTGAAGAAGAAGCTGACCTCCACGCCAGTGTTGGCATTACCTATGCAAGGCAAAGACTTCACCCTTTACAGTGATGCATCTAAAGGAGGTTTAGGATGTGTACTCATGCAAGAGGGAAGGGTGATTGCATACGCGTCGAGACAATTGAAGCCGTATGAACAGAATTACCCAACACATGACCTCGAGCTAGCAGCCGTGGTGTTTGCTCTAAAAATTTGGAGACACTATTTATATGGTGCCAGGTGTGAGATTTTCACAGATCGCCAAAGTCCCAAATATTTGTTCACTCAAAAGGAACTAAATATGAGACAAAGACGGTGGATTGAACTCATGAAGGATTACGACTTAACGATAAGCTACCACCTAGGTAAAGCTAACTAGGTAGCAGACGCTTTGAGTCAGAAAGATGTGAGCAAAGTAATCCTAACGTCACTTTCAGCACAACCTTGTCTTCAAGAGACAATCAAGATAAGTCAAGATAGAGATTCCGCTTTGGTGAAACTGAAAGAGCAAGCCAAAGAAGGGAAATCACCAGATTTCGAGACAGACAACAAAGGAACCTTGTGGATGAAAGGAAGATTGTGTGTACCAGACATCGATAACCTTCGACAAGAATTAATGTCTGAAGCACATAAGTCAAAATTTTCAGTTCATCCTGGCAGTACCAAGATGTACAGAGATTTGAAGATAAATTTTTGGTAGAGTTGAATGAAGAAAGACGTGGCGACGTTTGTTTCTAAATGTCACGTGTGCTAACAAGTCAAAGCAGAGCACCAGAGACCTGGTGGACTTCTTCAACCATTGGAAATCCCGGAATGGAAATGAGAACATATTTCCATGGATTTTGTAGTTGGTTTACCAAAGTCGAGACAAGGTCATGACGGAATATGGGTAATCGTAGATAGACTCACAAAATCTGCTCATTTCTTACCTATCCGCATGAACTATAATTTGGACAAACTAGCCATATTGTACATGAATGAGATCATACGATTGCTTCGAGTTCCAGCTAGCATACTATCCGACAGAGATCCTAGATTTACGTCCCGTTTTTTGAAGAGCTTTCAACAAACTATGGGGACTAAAGTTACGCTTAGTACGGCCTACCATTCCTCAGACCGATGGCCAAACTGAGAGGACAATACAAACTCTAGAAGATATGCTGAGAGCATGTGCCTTGGACTTCAATGGTAATTGGAGCGAACATCTGCCCTTAATCGAGTTCGCATACAATAATAGTTACCACAGCAGCATTGGAATGGCACCAAACGAAGTTTTGTATGGACGAAAATGTCGATCACCACTATATTGGGATGAAGTCGGGGAAAAATCCATCGTTGGGCCCGAACTGATCCAAGAAATAGTGGATAAAGTTTCTTTGATCAAAGAAAGATTAAAAGCTGCACAAGATCGACAGAAAAGCTGGGCTGACTTGAAAAGAAGACTTGTGGAATTCGAAGTTGGAGAGAAGGCATATGTGAAAGTGTCACCCATGAAGGGTGTAATCCGATTCAATAAGAATGGGAAACTGAATCCCATATACGTCAGGCCATTTGAAATTCTTGAGAAAATGGGAACACTTGCTTACAGATTAGCAATTCCACCCGATATTACAATAATCTATAATGTCTTCCAGGTATCGCAGCTAAGAAGATATATTTTTGATCCAAGTCACGTTCTTGAAGCCGGACGACTTATGGTCGAGGGCAATTTGAATGAAGAATTGAAGTATAAAGAAATTCCGATTCGTATTGTGGATAACAAAGACCAAGTTCTTAGACGACGAACTATCCCATATGTCAAAGTACAATGGTCCAATCACACTGAAAGAGAAGCTACTTGGGAGCTGGAAGAAAAGATGCGAGATCAATACCCATATCTCTTTGAGAATCAGGTGTAACCAAGTTTCGAGGACGAAACTTCTCATAAGGAGGGAGGGATGTGAGAACCTGGATTTCCAGCAGCAGCAGCCAGCTAATGTTTCAGCAGCTATCAAAATTCCAGCAGCAACTCATATTTCAGAAGCTGATATTTTTCCAAAAGATATGTATTTTGCAGCAGACAGAATCCAGCAGTAGAAGAACGAGATTCCAGCAGATAGTTACTAATCCAACTCATGACTTGTAACTGAAGCATTTAAAATGGAATCAAGGCTGTTAAATGCAGATTATGACCATTAATAGGGAGTCTAACAGTCAGATTTTGGCCTATAAATAACACCTTCAAGTCTCTGAATTGGAATACACAAATCTTGAGATTATCACTTGAATTTTCGAGCTAAGAGAGTGCTGATTTTTGAGTAGTAGAAACCAGTAGCAAGAAAAAACAGATTTCAGACTTCTACCGAAACACTTTTAGCAAATTACTGTAAGTGGGCTTATGTATAAATATCTTGAAAACCGTTTAATGATTTCTGTTTTAAAGCAAAGTATATTCTTGATTCCTGATATCTGATTTCGAAGCACTGAAACTTAGTGAACTAATGGTAGGAATATATATTCTGAACATTACTGATTAGTGGCCTCACCCCGTAGAGGAGAGAACATATAGGGGACTGATATCATTTTAGCCATGAAATTCACGAACGTGCTCAGTGCTTACTTGTTAAATATCTGATTACAGATTACTGAATACTGATTCCTGATTTCAGAATACTGAATACTGATTTTTGTTATGAAAATAAGAATTTCTGTATATTATTCGTATTACTGTTTCTGTATGAAAATGATTTCTAAAACTGGGAGTTATTCTCGCCCCCGCTTACTGAGTGACAATCATATCACTCACCCACCAAACCCATCTCAGATAAGAACAAGGAAGAGTTGTTAGAAGAAGAGAAGCAACATCGGTTTTGGGGCTGGTGATGAAGATCGTTGTCTTAGTTCTGATTTATATTTTATATTCCGCTGCATCTGTTCAGACATTGTATTTTCTGGTTTTACATTTCCGCTGTAAAACATTTATCATTGAGTTTGTATCAGACAATGACTATTATGAATAAAAGACTGGTTTATGAATTTTGTACTTCCGAGGCTTGTTGTTTTCGAATGTAAATTCGAGAGCAACGCCGGTGTCAACCAACCCCCGTCCCGAGGCATGACAACACAACAGTGAAAAATATCATACTCAACATAGCTTTCATGAACTTAAAAACATGAACCTAAACGTCTCGTGTAAAATCATATCGTGTCAAAGCATGTCATCTAATATCATCATATACGTAAATATTTTCTTTTTATTTGAATTCAGTTCATTAGTTGTGACTTTCGTGTCAGCTCTATCGATGGATTCATCTACGCAAAAACCACAGTACCGGGCGGCGGAGAACATCAGCGATAGCATTACCTGTCCACTGAGCCCGGGCATCAGCCATCATATCTCATGTCATCATATACATATACATCGTCAGTCAGAACTAAATCTCATCCTTCAGAAATAACATTCTATTCACCACTTAATAAAAACATGCATATACGTAACATTTTCATTAAAACCAAGCATGCAACGCATTTATCATAATTGCATAAAAATCATAAACATGATGCATAAACATTTAAAATATCATAAATTTTTGTTCAAGGCGCTGTCCTGACCAAAATCTCACACCGGGTACAAAATGACCATTTTGCCCCTAGAAACCCAAAAATCAACGTTTTACCCCTGACCAATAAAATTGACCCGAAGCATATCAATCTCCTTAAAATGTCCCAAAACATTTTTATAAACATTCCTAGATCGTCAGTCACTACCAAATTTCATCCTTCAGAAATAACATTCTATTCACCACTTAATAAAAACATGCATATATGTAACATTTTCCTTAAAACCAAGCATGCAACGTATTTATCGTAATTGCATAAAAATCATAAACATGATGCATAACCATTTAAAATATCATAAATTTGTGCTCAAGGCGCTGTCCTGACCAAAATCTCACATCGGGTACAAAATGACCATTTTGCCCCTAGAAACCCAAAATCAACGTTTTACCCCTGGACCTATAAAATTGACTCGAAGCTTATCAAACTCCTTAAAATGTCCCAAAACATTTTTATAAACATTCCTAGACGTAAACTCGAGCCAAATTCACAACTTAACCGATTCGTTTTAAAACTGGGACCGTGGTCCCGGTTTTAACCCGAATCGACTCGAAACTTAACCGAAATTTTCTCAACTTTTTACCATATCTTAAAAACACTTAAAAGACCCTAAAAACCTCAAGATCATCCTTCTATACTCCTCGGACACACCTAGAAAGCTGCTTGAAAATTCGAACGTCCTAATCGAGACCCTAGCTCGACACATCTCCACCAATTCGCTCCTAGCCCACCACCACGCGAACCAACCCCTGGCTCACCTCTCCTAGACCACCTTATGACTCTTTTTAATCGGCTGCACCCATGACATCAGCCCCATGCATCAGACGTAAGGCACCCGATCACTTCACTCCCCAAAGCACCAACCGAACCCAACTCACTCAAGACTCCCCTTGCGGCTTCTAGGATGAGACCAGCAGTGCTCGTGCATTTCCAGCCCATGATTCAGATCCACCCGAGTTTGTCCAAGATCTAGAGTCGCATTTACACCACCAGCCTTAGCATATCAACCGATATGAACCAAGGAAGCGTGACACCCCGACTGATAGACCTCTCGGCCAAACACTCCAACCCTCCCGAACCTTACACCAGCCCCAAGAATCCACAAACCTGCTCTAAACAGTCTCTTAGCATCAACGTAACAGCAAACCCTTGCACGAAATTCAGAAAAACATGAGCAACGAATGCAATACTCACATGAAACCGAATAATCTTACACACACTCCTTTGGATCGAGAGTTTGGATGCATGAACACCTACATCAGTAAATATTACGTGTATGATGCATAAAGAATACTACAATGCGTGCCTTATGATGTTTGGAGAGCAAGAATGATGTGAGGAAACCCTGATTAATTTTCCTTGGCAAAACAAGAGACCACCGAAGCCTTCATCTGCTGATATCTAAAATCGAGGGTGAGAAATTCTGAATGGGGGTGTCAGCTATGCAAAAATAATTAGGTTTAGGTTAATGGCTTATTATATAATAATTAAATGGTTAATCAAACAATTAATGGGCCCTAATATGATAATTAAGGGTTTGAAAAGGGTTTTAAGTCCAACAAGCTTAAAATTAGACCCATTAAATCCACACTCACTCCCAAAAAATATTTCGTGTTTGAAATATTTTGAAAATATTAGCCGAAACTTCAAAACGTCTACCGATTCGATAAAATTTACGTACCGTTAAAAATAAAATCATGCGGGTAAAAATACCCAATATCCCATTTTTGAAAAATACACTTAAAAACATCTTAAATTAATTAATAAAAATTATTCATGTAATAAAATAATTTTCCTGAAAATTCTCCGGTCTACGTTCTTCGATCGAGCGTGAAATGCATCTAGAAACCCTAATGCATGAACTTTTAAAATTTCATGAATTAAATCCTATCATGCATGAATTATGCATAAAATGCAATAAAATAATTAGACATATAATTAAAAAATTAAATTTCTAGATTGCATTCATTCGGGTTACGTGAATTAAATTCATGGACCTTACAACATAGACCTTAGTGAGTATGACTTGGGCACAGCCTTCAGTGATAAGTTCTATACTGAAGCAGCTGGTGCTCAGTGGTCTTTGTATGAATGTAGAGAATTTCTGGAAGAAATGAACGTGGATTCGAATGCATTTAATAGACAAAATCTGGTGTCTTTTCTCAAGCACTGCCAGCTTTTCTCGACTGTTTCTGCTGTCACTCCATATTGTCACAGGCATGTACTTGAATTTTAAGCAAATTTATCACCCGACGTTGGTGATGAACGATCTGTCAAATATGGAAGAGTGCTTGTGTGTGAGAAGATTTTCGACTTCAATGCTGCTCTCATAAATCAGTATTATCATACACCAGCGAACACTGACGAGGGCCTCTTCCCAGAAATTCATGATGTTACGGCCACACTCACGGGCGGCCTTATTACACAATTTCCCGCACATCCGCAACGTCTGTCGGCATCCAATTTGACGACTTTTTACTCTGTTCTGCACAAACTAGCCATTCGGAATTGGACTCCATCCACCAACTCAACAATCATGACTCGCCACCAAGCTTTGGTTTTGTACTCCATTGGGACTAATGAAATGTTTGCTTTTGGAAAGCTTGTTTTCTAGACGGTTCTTCAATATGCCGAGGGTGGCCTCAAGGCCTCAAAACTTCCGTTTCTATCTCTGATCTACGGCATTCTGGCTTCTCAAGGATTTGTCTGTGACATTGGTGAGCTTTTTTTTTATATACCAGTGAACTATTCAAGATTGCTCCTGCTTTTTTCGAGGGCAATAGGAAAATTGATCTGCCCTGGTGCGCAAATCGTGCTTGTACCAAGTGTGACGCCTGATGTTGCCCTGAGACTGCACAACATGTTGCGCCTCCGTTCTCCACATCTGATTTTGTTCAGCTTGCTCCCTCCGTTCTTCAAGCTCAAATTGATTTTCCTCTAAAGGAGATTGTACGTGCTAAGGACTTGATCACCCATTATGGAGATCAAGTGGCTCATTACCAGATGCTCCTGGAGGTTGGTGTCCATTCTGGACAAAAAATGGGAGGAGATGAAGCTCAAACCACTCAAGCTGCTGCTTACACAATTCTGATGAAGGGACATAGCATTGAATTGAGGATCACTTGAAACTCTTTATGCTTTGATGCTTCTTTTGAAAGTTATATCTTGTTAATTCTTTTAAAGTTTTCTCTTTGCTAGTGTAGCTCTTATAGTCTGTTATTAGTTAGTTTCGTTTCCTTGAAATGTTTTTGTTGCTTTGCTTAATGAACTGTTAATGAAATTGTGCAGGTATTGTCCCAAGTGTTGCCAACAAAACTAACAACACCCGTGCTAACTTTATTTTATTCAGGGGGAGAAAAATTCTCAAATTCAGGGGGAGATGACTTGAACTAATAAGGATAAATGGGTTTGATCTCATTTTGTCCAGAAAGGCAAAAAGTGAGAGATTGAAAGGAAATATTATTTCTTAATTTAAATGATATAATTTCTTATCTTATATGATTTCTCTAACATTATCTTTTTTTGTCGATTTGATTGAGTATAATATTTAATAAGATTTTTTTCTAGATAATGAGATAATTATGCAAATACCATCATGATATGATATCAATGTTTAAAAGGAGTTTGTTTCTAATTAAACTCTTAATTTTCCTTTTAAAATAGGTTTCTTTGTGGAGATAAACTCTAAGAGAGAAAATCTATAAATAAGAGAAACAAGGTCATTGTTATAGCTCTCTTCCTCGCTCAATAATTCACACACTTTTGCACGCGTGTTCTTCAGAAAAAAAAATTCACAAAGACGTTGTTGTTGTGAAGAGTTCAGATACTGCGTGTTGTATTGAATGTTGGAGACATCTACAGACAACATCCATGACGAAGTTGGCTGAAGATCGTTTTTGTTGCTCCACTTTTGGCATCAGGTTTTTTTGCTTTATTGAATAATTTTTATTCTGAGTATTTGATTTTAGAAAACGTTTACTTTCTCATGTGTTGAGAAAATTGATTTTAGTCATAATTACTAGTGATTGGTTTTTGTGTAAACGTTTTGGTTTTCTAGTGATTAATTTTTGTCATGAGGCACCATACAAGTATTTATATATGTGCAAATTTAATCTTGTCCATCTAGTTATTTAAAGTCAATTTGTGTTACAAACTTTAATATTCCGCTGCATGTTATCTTAAATATTGTAACATTTAGCACAACACTTAATTCTGATAAAACACAAATTTACAATCTTATACCACTAATATATTTACTCACATCTATCGAACATTATTCCTTACATTTTATTTATGAAAAAACACCAGTTTGGTTGTATACGGTACTACGAGAGTTATTGTTTACAATGTTAAATTGTTAAACAATATCGGATGTCATACACTTCGGTCTCGGGGCCTGACACTAAAGACATGCATGTCTCCACAATAGACAAAGGAGGTTCATTTGCATAAAATGATCAATGTCGATACCCAAAAACTTATCATATTGTGTCACAAAATCTATAAATTATAAGAAAACAATCACAACATTATCAAAATTATTCAGCTTCTTAAATTGCGTATAGCCTACTTGTACATCTTAAATTTCCGGCCTAACTGCAGCCCTAATCCTGTAATCGCATGCAAGATGGTAAAGTTTATTAAACCATCTATTGGAGGCACACTTATTTTCTTATAGAACATAAAAATAGGGAGTCATTATGTTGGGGATCGAGGAAGAGTTTAGATGGGGGTGAATGAACTCTTCTCCAATTTCTTCTTTTCTTTCTCGGATAAAGAAGGTGCTAAAATCCTTTTAGGGATAGTAGCTTATCTTGTGATGAATACTTCCAATAGATTACAACATTAAGTGCGGAAACAATCTGATGGAATGAATGAAAATTGTAATATCAGTAGATAACAATTGTTTATGGAAGTTCGAAGATAAAGTCTTCTACGTCTCCTCTTCTTCTATTTCCAGAAGGTATCACTAAAATACTTTGGATTTTACAGTACAACTCTTGTACACACCCACTTCAGCAGGGCTTACCCTTTGCCTACTGAAACTCTTAGTTACTCAACACAGTGAAAATACGATACAACAAAGTTCTGAAAAGACTCTTTTCAGATTACAAACTCTTTTTTATAAAATATGAGTGCAGTGAATAATTATGAAGAGTGTAAGAAACAATAGCACAAAATGATCTCAATAGATCTGATATCTGCTATGAAGCATGTGCTAAATTTCTTTATGTTGAACTCGAAGATATCAAAGATTCGTGGTTTTCTCGTTTCGTGAAAATACAGATTGATTTTGAGAATTTTTTTTCACTATCTTCTATATCGGTTTGTTCCATATATATAGGTGACTGAGTTCAACGTCTTTAATCAGAAACTGTCTTCTGACTTCTGATAGAATCAGCTTTATTACCGAAATAGGTTCCTGCAGAAAAGCTATAAAACAATCAGTCCTGTTTTATACTAAAATCGACAAAGTGAATTAAATGACTTCGTACAGTGATTAATGCTGCAATTAATACTTGTACTAGAAAAAAGTAACGGTACATTTAAAGCTGATAACGTTAAGATGTCGAGTATAATAAAGTCCTTTCTTCTGCTTCTGATTCTATATCCATTTAGGTACTTCTTCTGATTTTCTACGCTACTGATTCAGCTTTTTAGTTATCTGCTGTTTTAACGAGTGATCTACTAGGTTTGATTTTCATCGCCACAATAAATTTAGATCTAGCAATTCCCCCTTTTCGTGATGCCAAAACCTAGATAATGTTAAAACGAAAATAAAGATAAGATAAATGCAAAACATAAATATAAGAAATCAGTAAGAGTTTTAACACGAATTTTAATTATTGGTTTCAATATCTCTGTAAATGATTTTTTTTTCATTCTGCTCATCTTGGTCTCTTTGTCTGACTGAGGATTCTGCATTATCTCTGTTTCTCCTTTGTTCTTCTTCTGTTAGAACTCTTTCTCTTTGTTCTTCTTCCCACTTTTTGGCATCATTGGCAATGACCCGAGCAATTAATTCATCCATGCGTCCAGACAAGTTTTGAAGCCCATTCGTAACCATTTCCAGATAAGGAGCCTGAGTAGAAACTCGGTCATGAAGAGTAGTGAGAGATTGAGATTGGGACTCAATCTTGGCATCCAAAGATTCCATGGTGTTAGAGAACGAACAGATAAGTGCATCATGATCAGTGAGACGTTGCAAAATATCATTCTGACCAAGCACTAAGGTACCATATCCTTTGGAAATTGTTTGTCTGAAGGTAATGGTTTCGGCATACATCCTTTTCATAGATTTTGCCGTGGTGAAGATTTCCCTTGTAATGCGGTCTTGAAAGAACTTAGAACCACTAACTTCTGCAGCATGTTCATGAGATAGCTTCCGAACTATATCGGAGAGATTGTTGAGATTTTTCTGTAAAATATCTATCTCATATTCGATATCGAATGGTTCTGGTGACGGAGTTCTTTCACGCATAAGACGCCTCATTTCTTCAATTCGATAATCTGAGCAGTTTGGGCAATTGTGGATAATGCCAATGCCGTAGAAGGTTGAGCTTTTGCTTGAGCAGAAATAGTAGGAACGAGAGCAGTAGATAATGCAGTAGTGAGGACTTCCTGACCAGCAGATTGTTCAGCAGCCACGGGTTCAACAGCAGCAGGTTCAAAAACGGTAGAAGGTGTAGGATCGGGTTGAATCAAATCATTCAAGATCAGAACCATATCCTCTTGATGTTCAGTAGAGACAATCGCCAAATTCGGCAAGGAAGGAGACTGGTCAGCATGCGATTCTTCCTGAGTTGGTTCTGCTGGTTGGATTGTTGGGTGGCCGGAATCATTAGCTGGAATGGTATTCGATACCGCAGGGGAGTCCCGAGTGATAGATTGAATGACTTCCTCTACTGAAGCCAATTCACGAACAAATACAAGTGAAGAGGACGGAATAGACATCTTGGAAAATGCAGGAGTACTGGAAATTATAGCTTCTGGAATAGCTGCAGATTTTTCCTCAACTGACTGAATCTGAGTAAGATCCGGAATAAGGCCTATTGAATACGGTTCAGTCTCTCCAAACTTTTGTTCTTGAGCACTGAGTTGCTCATCCATTATTCTCATACGTTCTGTCAGTACAAGGATCACTTCTTGATCGTGAGCAGCAGTTGGGATTAATGCATCAAAATTGGATTTAAGAGTCTTTAAGATTGATTCCAGTTTCTTTCGTGTAATCTGCTCAACAATGAAGCTCCGACGGCACATCGCTTCAATCACATTCTCTGTCTTTGCAAGATCAAAGACTTTAACTCATGCCTTACTAGTCCTCCAAACGAACCTTAGTTTTGAAAAAGGTGAGGGAATGAAATACCCTGACCTTGTGCCATTCAACAAAGAACTCCATTTTCTCATTTGCAAAATTTTCGATTTCTTCGAGATGAAGATCAACACCAGTCGATACAGATGATTGGTTAGTTTGAAAATTTGGTGGTTCCACAAGTTTCTCTTTTCCCTTTTCTGAAACAGATACAGTCGGCACCAGTCGAAACGCAGAAGACCCTGCAGTAGATTCTCGAAAGACAATTCCAGACACGGGTCTAAAAGTTGACGCAGTAGATGTTGTTGGAATAACAACAGTAGTGGTTGGTGTAGAGGCAGAGACAGTTGGTCGAGCAGAGGGAACAACTTTTGGGAACACTTGCCTCAAAGGAACAGTTTCCAGATCAGAGAGGGATGTTGTCTTCTTGATACGAAGAACTGTTTGAGCTTTCTTTTTGAGGGGAGTGGGTGGCTGAGAGGGTTTGGTAGGAGCAGCAGACTCCTCGGATACTGTTTTGTCAGAATCAGTAGAGATGACCACTCTCTTTCTTTTATCTTTCTTCTGAAGTGCCACAGCCTTAGTTTGAGCATCGCCTTCTTCCTTTTTCATAGAAATAAACTCAGCCACAGTTGGCTTAGGTCGAAGAGCAAGCACGCTGGTAGCGTCTGTCATAGTGACATATGATGCGTCCGATTCAGAAGTGAGGGCAAAACTAGCATCTTTTAGCATTGTGCTGATCTGAACTGCAAATCCAGAGCTTTTCCTTGTAACCATATCTTTCATTATTCGAAATAAGAAATGACTCCAATCCATTTTAATTCCTGAAGTGATGGCAACCATCACTTGGACTTTTTCCTTAGTCAGTTTATCAAATGTGCCGGCTTTGACCAATAAGGCCTTTGCCACAATGTCAGCAAGCACTTGATACTCTATTTTGAGAAGATTCTTGAAGCAAGATGGAGACAATTCTTCTCCAGAAGCTGAGAAGGTGCTGAGAGCAGTAGACATCTCTTGCTTAGAAATATCGGAAAGTTCAGAAATACCTGAACATGGGAGGAAGAAGGTTGATCCCAATAGTGCTACATCAATGGAGATGGATGCGTCTCCTTGAGAGTGAATGATCTTTCCTTCTTGAATAGTTGCCCTAGCATAGAAATCCAGAAGAGCAGTTTTGTATATCGTAGCAGGTGCTTCCAAGAAATTCGGAGTCCTGATTTTTCTAGGGCTTGAAACCCCTTTATGGATGCATCCTGGTTCTGAAATCTCGTCTCCGTCGCAGAAATGAATTTAGTCATCATTTGCTCTAAATTAGATTTCTCCTCCCGAGGCGGTTCTTGCTTGAACCCTTGGTGCATCCCATATGGTGGACCTCTTTGCTGGCGATTCTGGTTGTTTTGACCTCCCCATGAAAAGTTTGGGTGATTCTCCATCCCGGATTATATGTGTTTGAATACGGGTCATTTCTTGGACGGTTCTGGAATACCACTTGTTTTACCGGTGCTCCTTCAGGCACATAGAATGGATTTCCGTCTTGGCAATCCTGCATGTCATGCTCACCTCCACACTTATCACAGAAAATCTCTTGCAGACGCATAGCCGATCCACTCGCACTCATCCCATCAATCTTTCTGTTCAAAGCCTCTAACTGTTCTGACACCGCAGACAAATCAGTAACTTGATTAACTCCAGCACCTCGTCTCTGCCTATCAGACTGAGGCTGATAACTACTAGCAGCCATCTCCTCTAATAACTCATATCCTTCCTCAGCCGTCTTTCTCAGTAAGTTACCACAGGCAGCAGCATCTATCATAGTACGGTTAGAAGTAAGCAGACCGTAGTAGAAAGTTTGAACAACTAACCCAAGAGGTAGCTCGTGGTGGGGACATCTCCTCAACAAGTCCTTATAGCGCTCCCATGCCTCGTAAAGTGACTCTAGCTCATATTGAGCAAAAGTAGTAATGTCGGCTCTCAGCTTCATAGTCTTCGACGGAGGAAAGTACTTGATCAGGAATGCCTTCGCCATATCCTCCCATGTAGTGATAGACCCTACAGGCAAACAGTTTAACCACGCCTTAGCTTTATCTCTTAGTGAAAATGGAAATAAACGCAAACGAACAGCATCATCAGACACAGCATTAAACTTAAAAGTATCGCAAATTTCAAGGAAATCAGCTATATGAGAATTAGGGTCGTCAAGTGCACTTCCCCCAAATTTAACAGTGTTTTGAATCATCTGAATGATAGCTGGCTTGATCTCAAACTGGTTAGCTCGGATGACTGGTCTCACGATGCTTGGACGTGCTCCATCAAGAGACGGTTGTGCATAATCCAACATTGGAATGCGCCGTGGTATCTCAACTTGTCTATTGTCACTGCTGTTCCTCTCCACGTTCTTGCTCGTGTCTTTCCATCTGTTCTTTGAGTCTTTGTTGCTGTCTTCGCCTGCGGAAAGTTCTTTCGATTTCAGGGTCAAATTCAAGCTCCACGTCAAGTGATCTTGGCATGCACCACAAGAAAAATCTGCAACACAATGAGAGTATCAAATAATAATGAAATAAATAATACTAAAGAATTTAAATGAAAAATAAAAAATTGTGAATCAACAGTCCCCGGCAACGGCGCCAAAAACTTGATCGAGCAAAACTTGCACAGTGAATAGTCCCAAAATTTGTTTTATAAATGAAAGCTCGATTTAAAATATCGCAAGTGCACGATAGTCAAGTTATAATAAACGTAAGTGAATACGAGTATCGATCCACGAGGACTGCGTTACAATATCTTTATTTTCAAGTAAATTTCTTCAGCAACGATAGATTGAGTTGGTGATTAAACTAAAGTGAATTCAATAACTGAAATAATTAAAGTGCAAGAACAAATAATCAAGAAATCAATGATTAAATTGGATGAAAATCAAATGAGAGACGAATTTTTTGGGAATTATCAGTTCACCTACCACTCGTGTTTAAACAATTATACTCGACTTTTACTCGTGCATTCGACGGAATTCCCTAGACTAATTAATATACTCTGTCGAGCTATATTAATACTAATCATAAACATGCAGTAATCAAGTATCCTCAATTATTTAACAGTTCACGATTGCATTACGTTCTATGGAACCCGCTAGCTTTCATCCGGGTGAATTATCACTATCGACACGTATCCAATTCGTATATCTACTAAAATTGCAAATCCGTGGTCTATACTATTCGATCCTATTGTCAATTATTCTATCGAAATCATCAACAACATGAAATAATCAAAGGAAGTTAGCTAGACTTCAATTGAAATAAGAAAGCACAAAAGCATAAACAAATCACTCATAAAAACGTCGCTAAATAATGTTCAACAACGAGTACGGGGTAGGATCCCCTCAAATCCCAACAAATCTAGAGTTTAGCCACTAAAATTCATGCTAGAAATCAACAACAATCTAAGAAATAAAAACTGAGTAATTAAAATACTAAGGTTGACGATGGATGACGGCCACGACGCTTGGAAATCTCGATGTCTTCGAAATCTCTTTGCTCCTAGCCTTCCTCCCAAGAAAAGTGATGGAAAAATATGGTGTCAGACTGAAAAACGGCGCCCAATCTCGTGTATTAGGTTAGGTGTAGAATAGAGTCCACAAAACTTGGAAACAAATCTTCTTTGATCTCGTCGCTCGCTAGGGCGACCACCTTTTACCGCTGGGGCGAGTGGTTCTCGAATTAAAATCCTTGGCCATGTCTCTGGTCTCGCTGGGGCGGTCACTTTTGACCGCCCGAGCGAGAGGTTCGCGCAAATACTCCTCGGCTGGATTAAAATTCTCGCTGGGGCGGTCACTTTTGACCGCCCTAGCGAGACACTCGCGCATCAACTACTCGATCAACTTAAAATGCTCGCTGGGGCGGACACTTTTGACCGCCCTAGCGAGATCTCTTCGCTGCTGTGCCAAATAAAATCCCACTTTTCGGTCCAATTCCTACAAAACAACCACAAAATACACGAGATCAGCCATATGCTAAATAATGATAGAAAAATGCTAAATTAAACTAAAACAAACTAATATGATGCATGAATGCGACTCGAAAACAACACTAAAAACACGTAAAAACGAGTCCTATCAACCCCCTCATACTAACCTTTTGCTCGCCCTCGAGTAAAATAGGTTAAAGCACGAGATTCTAACAAACTCTACAAACACAAAAAGAAAACTCAACCAAGAAAAAAAACACGAGTAAATGTCAATGGTGAGTTAACAACGTTTATGTTCATGCCTCAGTTTACTTTCCCATAACCAATCAAGTCAAATCGCAACCGAATACTCATTCTCATCTACACATAAATTTCGACACTAATTTGAACGTGTGTGTGTGTCATGATGGGTCTAGTCATTCGCACTTCAAATAGATCAATTATCAAATCATGCGAGTCACTCAATTAACACTTCAATACAAGTCTCACTAGCATGCATCCCCGTGTCCATTCATCACTAGCCACAAATTGAACTTTATTCAGCTTTTAAGTACAGATAAGGGTGTCGAAAAGAAGGAAAATAAGCTCAAGTGGCTAAAAGTTGGGAGTACACCGATCATTTTCATTGTGCAATCGTCAAGACTTTTCGTCTGACTTTCCTCGTCTCCTTACATCTCCAACTTTTAGCCGAGGAATAGAATTTCATTCCTTTTATTTCGGCTCCCCCTCACCTTACATCTCCTTCTGTTTTTCTTTCTTTTTCTGTTTTTTTTTTTAATTGCACAATTTTCACACATGTACTCCCTAGGCTAAGAATATAATACTTTGGATCACAGCTGGTTAGGAGTATGACATTGTAATTCAGTGCAATGGAAAAGAGGTAAATGTAAAGTTCAAGGCAAATCAAATTTTCTCATTCAAGGTCCCAACTAGCGACTTATTTTCACGGGTTTACATGCCAAATCAACTCATAAATGGTGCCGTTCAAGCTAACTTCACAAAATTTTCAAATTTCACCCTTATTCCTACAAAGTTCTAGTCCCCACACATGTGTGCTTAAAAGGTTCAAATTTTGTACCAAAATTCATGCTTTAACAATCAAGAGTATCATTCACGACATGACCCAATCAACTCTTTTGTAGCATATCAATTCAAATCATCATTGGCTCATAAACGATGGCTTCTCACCATAAACGACACCCAACAAAAGAAACCAACATAAACGACACCAAACAACAGAAATGCAACGAAACTAAACCAATTAACTAAACAATCAAAACAATAACCAATTAACTAAACAACCAAAACAATCTACCCACCCCCTCATACTAGAGTTGTGCCATGCCCTCATAGCACAAAACGAAACAAAGACTAAAAGCATAAAAACGAATGAATGCAAATGCAATGACAAAACAAACAAAATAAAAATAAAAAGAAAGGGGAAACAGTGAACTCCACTGATCAGAACTCCTCATCCTCGTCATGCTCAGGTGGTGGGACTCCCTCGTCAGCTGGTGGCGGCATAGGATAATGGTACTGGAACTGGAAGGGTGGCGGGTATGCGGGTGGTGGTGGCAGGCCGGATGTGTCGATGCCCAAATGCGTTGAGATCCCCTGTACCAAGTACTCGACGTTCTGAATATGAGCTTGATTGACGGCCTGATACTCAGTCTGGTAAGTGGCCCAAGCGCCCAATTCGTTGATGCGATCTCGCATGGCCCGGCGGCGTGGCTGCGGAGGAGGCAGTGCATGTCCTAAAGCCGGAGGTGGTGGAGCTTCGCCCCCATACTCGAAAAATACATCCTCGGGCAGCTCTGCCTGCCTCTTCTCCCTCTTGGATCGATAAAGAGCGTCATCAATAGCTCTCATCGGTGGTAGCCACTCATCATCATCGGCAAATATCACCCCCGCTCGGGCACATAACTCAGTCACGATCGTCGGAAAATAAAACGCCAAATTGCTGCTGTGTATGCACATGTTGAGCTGTCCAAAGATGAGTCTGCCCACATCAATCGCCATCCCAGTCTGGATGGCATACAGAACAACCGCCCGCTCACGCTGGACATCACTCGTATGCCCGACCGGCATCAATCTCTTAGATAGAAACGCATACCACATTGCCGCGTCCACTCTCAAAAATTTTTCAAGAAAAACCGTATACGTCCCCGGCTGTTTCCACGTGGTGCCCGGATAGCAGAGCGTGCGAATAATTAAATCATAGTCCGGGTTGAGCACCCACGCCTGAAACTCAGAGTCATCGACCGACGGTAAACCCAGCAAGTCATTGATAGTTCTCGAATCATATGGGACTAGACGCCCCCGCACAGATGCCTTAGGCTCACTCCGCTCCGGAGCATTGGCATAGAATTCACGCACAACCGGAATCACCGCGGCATTCGGTTGTGCTAAGAAATTACTCCACCCTCGTCCCTCTACTAAGACTTCCGGAAAATCACTAATAACAGATGTAGTAAACCCTCGCTCAGGGATTGGTTTTCTATGTAGTTTAGCATGCTCAAACCGCTCCCGAGCTTTCTCATTAACAAAATTAGACGGATTCGAACGAGAACTAGAGGCACCGTGAGTTACCTTCGATCGTTTTGGGGCCATGTGGAGAGTAGAGTGCACAAATATAGAACAGGAGAAGCGGCGGCCGGAGAAGAGGTGACGGCGGCGGCGTAGGTGGTGGAGGTGGTGCCGGAATGTGGCGGTGAACGGAGGAGATGCGGCGGCGGTGGCGGTAATCGTGAAGAGTTGGCCGGAGAGTGGAGTTGTGACCAGAAAAATCCTTTCTTGAGCTTGTAGAAGGTGGAGATTCACAATTGTCCTGAAAATTGGCAAGAAAACAAGTGAATTTCTTTAGATCTAGAGTGGAGGTGCGGAAAATCGAGAATGGAGGCGAGGGTTTGCGAGTGGAAGAAGAAAGAAAAGAGGCGCAGCTTTTTAAATATCGCGACTCGCTAGGGCGGTCGAAAGTGTCCGCCCTAGCGAGACATGCTCGGCCAGAATTTTTTTGAAAAGTTGCAACGCTCGCTGGGGCGGTAGAATATGACCGCTGGGGCGAGAGATTTTCGGCCAAAATATTTTTGAAAGAAATCGAGTGGCCGCTTGGGCGGTCAAAGTCGACCGCCCGAGCGAGACATGCTCGGCCAACAAGCTTTGTTTTAAAAAAAAACCATTCACTGGGGCGGTCTAGCGAGGTATTTTCGAAAAGAATTTTTTTTTTTTATTTATTTTTTTTTTTATAAAAAATGAATGCAGATGTCATGTAACTACCTAAATGCAAATGATGTGACTAATAAAAGAATCTAATTGAAATGAAAATAAGGAGTAGAAATAGTTCTCAATTTATAGTCTAGAGCTCGACTTTTCACCCATGTCCTCAACGACTGTCATGGAGCCGAGTGACTCCAATTTGTGGCTCAATTGTGCCACCAATATAGTGCTTTAATCTTTGTGCGTTCACAGTAAACGTCCCTTCCTTGCCATCATGCAACACCACTGCACCTGATGGGAACACCTCGGCTATGATGAATGGTCCTGACCATCTGGACTTCAGCTTGCCCGGAAAAAGTCGCAAGCGAGAATTGTATAACAGCACCGCCTCACCCACTTTGAACTCCCTTCTTACAATGTGTTTATCATAGGCTCATTTGGTGCGTTCCTTGTAAGATAGTGCAAGATCATACGCTTTTCCTCGAAACTCATCTAACTGATTCAACTGCAGCAACCGTTTTTCACCTGCAAGAGCAAAATCAAAGTTTAGTGCCTTGGTCGCCCAGTATGCTCTATGCTCTAATTCTACGGGTAGATGACATGCTTTACCAAAAAGTAACCTATAGGGTGTAGTGCCTATAGGTGTTTTAAAAGCAGTACGATAAGCCCACAAAGCATCATCTAACCGAATGGACCAGTCTTTTCTATTCACATTCACTGTCTTCTCTAGAATCCTCTTAATCTCTCGATTGGACACTTCAACTTGTCCACTAGTTTGGGGATGGTATGGAGTGGAAACTTTGTGGGTGACACCATATTTGCCCAATAGTTTATCAAAAATTTTATTGCAAAAGTGGGTGCCACCATCACTTATGATTGCACGTGGTGTACCAAATCGATTAAAAATGTGTTTCTTCAAAAATTTTAACACCACTTGTGCATCATTCGTGGCACAAGCCTCTGCCTCCACCCATTTCGACACATACTCCATTGCCACTAAAATAAATTTCTTCGCAAAAGAAGCAGGAAAAGGACCCATAAAATCAATCCCCCACACATCAAATATTTCACACTCAATAATATTATTCAAAGGCATCTCATGACGGTTAGAAATATTACCTGTGCGTTGGCATCTATCACAATTGAGAACATACAAACGAGCATCCTTAAAAAGAGTTGGCCAATAGAAGCCACATTCAAGTACCTTAGATGCCGTCCGTATGGGTCCAAAGTGACCACCTACCTCACGGTCATGGCAGTGGTTCAGAATTTGACTGGTTTCCTCCTCCGCTACACATCTCCTTATCATGGCATCTGCACAGATCTTAAACAAAAATGGTTCCTCCCAAAAATAATATTTCACGTCAGAAAAGAATTTCTTTCTTTGGTGAAACGATAAATTTGGGGGAGGTGTGCCAGTGACAAGAAAATTTGCAACATTGGCATACCAAGGGCACGCATTCACCTCAAACAATTGCTCATCAGGGAACCAGTCATCTATATCAGTATCAACGCCATTAATTCTAACATCCTCAAGCCTAGACAGATGATCAGCAACCATATTTTCCACACCCTTTTTATCTCGAATCTCGAGATCAAATTCTTGCAATAATAAAATCCACCTAATTAACCTAGGTTTCGCATCTTTCTTAGCAAGCAAGTATTTTAGGGCAGAATGATCTGTATACACAATCACTTTAGACAGAACAAGGTATGAATGAAATTTCTCAAAAGCAAATACTATAGCAAGTAATTCATTTTCAGTAGTAGCGTAATTCAATTGAGCATCATTTAAGGTCTTACTTGCATAGTAGATGGTATGAAATACCTTGTTCTTCCTTTGACCTAGCACCGCACCAACAGCTGTATCACTAGCATCGCACATCACCTCAAACGGTAACTCCCAATCAGGGGCAGTCAGAACAGGTGCTGCCACCAAGCTCTCCTTGAGTATTTCGAATGACTGCAGACAAGTAGAATCAAACTTAAACTCAACATCTTTCATCAACAAAGAGGATAAAGGCTTAGCAATTTTAGAAAAATCCTTAATAAAACGCCTATAAAAACCCGCATGGCCTAGGAAACTTCTGACTCCCTTTATCGATGCAGGTGGTGGTAGATTTTTTATTACTTCCACCTTGGCCTTGTCTACCTCGATTCCATTCTCCGACACCTTGTGTCCTAACACAATCCCCTCTTGCACCATGAAATGACACTTCTCCCAATTTAACACCAAATTGCTTTCTTCACATCTAATAAGCACCAAGTTTAAATTCTCTAAACATTCATTAAATGAAGAGCCAAAAATGGAGAAATCATCCATAAAAACTTCAAGAAAATTCTCAATCATGTCATGAAAGATAGCGGTCATGCATCTTTGAAATGTAGCAGGTGCATTGCATAGACCAAAGGGCATACGTCTAAACGCAAAAGTACCATAAGGGCAAGTGAAAGTAGTTTTCTCTTGGTCCTCGGGTGCAATTGTGATTTGATTGTATCCCGAATATCCATCCAAAAAACAGTAAAATTCATGACCGGCTAATCGTTCAATCATTTGATCAATAAATGGCAACGGAAAGTGATCTTTACGGGTTGCATCATTTAATTTCCTATAATCCATGCACACACGCCAACCCGTAACAGTTCTAGTGGTAATCAAATCATTTTTTTCATTGGTAATAACAGTAATCCCACCCTTTTTCGGCACACATTGTACAGGACTTACCCACGCACTATCAGAGATAGGATAGATAATACCTGCATCCAGAAGTTTGATCGTTTCAGCTTTTACTACCTCTTGCATCTTTGGATTGAGTCTCCTTTGAGGTTGTGCTAGGGGTGAGTATTTATCCTCCATCAGAATTTTGTGCATGCAGATCGAAGGACTTATCCCCTTGATGTCCGCAACTTTCCAAGCGAATGCTCCTCTATGCTCCTTAAGGACTCCTAAGAGCTTACTCTCCATATCATCTGTCAAAGAAGAGGAAATAATAACAGGCAGTTTATTATTTTCTCCTAGATATACGTACTTGAGATGTGGAGGTAGTGGTTTGAGCTCCAAAGTAGGTGGCTCCTCTAGGCTCGACTTTTGAGGCATTAAATCTTTTCTGTCTCCCAATTCCTCTAGTCGAAGCCTCACTTGCTTTCTCCAAGGTGGAATGGCATTCAAGTGAGCTACCATCTCCATCTTTTCCTCGTCTAACTCGTCCTCCTGCTTTTCCGTAGTGAGAGTGGCCTCCAATGGCTCTTGCAATCCATCCTGCACAAAATCACAAACGAGAGAATCTAAGACATCAACACGAAAACAACTATCATTGTGCATTGTGTGCTTGAGAGTATTAAAGACATCAAAAATAATTTCTTCTTCTCCAACTCTCAGTCTCAATTTTCCCTCGTCAACATCAATCAGTGCTTTCCCTGTAGCCAGAAATGGTCTCCCTAGGATTAAAGGCATCTCTAAATCTTCCTCCATGTCAAGTACTACAAAATCTGCAGGAAAAATAAACTTATCCACTTTCACCAAGACATCTTCGATAATCCCACGTGGATACTTGACAGATCTGTCAGCCAGCTGCAATGACATCCTGGTTGGCTTGGGTTCACCCAATCCCAGTCTCCTAAACACAGAATAGGGCATCAAATTAATACTCGCACCAAGATCACATAGAGCTTTATGAAAATTAATATCACCAATAATGCAAGGTATAGAGAAACTCCCTGGATCTTTTTGCTTTGGAGGAATCTTGTTTTGAACTAAAGCGGAGCAATTTTCAGTCAAGTTCACAGTCATATGATCTTCTAGCTTCCGCTTATTCGCCAAGATATCTTTCAAGAATTTTGCATAACTTGGCATATTCAATAAAGCATCAGCAAAAGGAATGTTAATATGCAGTTTTTTGAATATCTCAAAAAATTTACAAAATTGTGCATCTATCTTAGCTTTTTTCATTACATCGTCAGTCAGAACTAAATCTCATCCTTCAGAAATAACATTCTATTCACCACTTAATAAAAACATGCATATACGTAACATTTTCCTTAAAACCAAGCATGCAACGCATTTATCATAATTGCATAAAAATCATAAACATGATGCATAAACATTTAAAATATCATAAATTTTTGTTCAAGGCGCTGTCCTGACCAAAATCTCACACCGGGTACAAAATGACCATTTTGCCCCTAGAAACCCAAAAATCAACGTTTTACCCCTGACCAATAAAATTGACCCGAAGCATATCAATCTCCTTAAAATGTCCCAAAACATTTTTATAAACATTCCTAGATCGTCAGTCACTACCAAATTTCATCCTTCAGAAATAACATTCTATTCACCACTTAATAAAAACATGCATATACGTAACATTTTCCTTAAAACCAAGCATGAAACGTATTTATCGTAATTGCATAAAAATCATAAACATGATGCATAACCATTTAAAATATCATAAATTTGTGCTCAAGGCGCTGTCCTGACCAAAATCTCACATCGGGTACAAAATGACCATTTTGCCCCTAGAAACCCAAAATCAACGTTTTACCCCTGGACCTATAAAATTGACTCGAAGCTTATCAAACTCCTTAAAATGTCCCAAAACATTTTTATAAACATTCCTAGACGTAAACTCGAGCCAAATTCACAACTTAACCGATTCGTTTTAAAACTGGGACCGTGGTCCCGGTTTTAACCCGAATCGACTCGAAACTTAACCGAAATTTTCTCAACTTTTTACCATATCTTAAAAACACTTAAAAGACCCTAAAAACCTCAAGATCATCCTTCTATACTCCTCGGACACACCTAGAAAGCTGCTTGAAAATTCGAACGTCCTAATCGAGACCCTAGCTCGACACATCTCCACCAATTCGCTCCTAGCCCACCACCACGCGAACCAACCCCTGGCTCACCTCTCCTAGACCACCTTATGACTCTTTTTAATCGGCTGCACCCATGACATCAGCCCCATGCATCAGACGTAAGGCACCCGATCACTTCACTCCCCAAAGCACCAACCGAACCCAACTCACTCAAGACTCCCCTTGCGGCTTCTAGGATGAGACCAGCAGTGCTCGTGCATTTCCAGCCCATGATTCAGATCCACCCGAGTTTGTCCAAGATCTAGAGTCGCATTTACACCACCAGCCTTAGCATATCAACCGATATGAACCAAGGAAGCGTGACACCCCGACTGATAGACCTCTCGGCCAAACACTCCAACCCTCCCGAACCTTACACCAGCCCCAAGAATCCACAAACCTGCTCTAAACAGTCTCTTAGCATCAACGTAACAGCAAACCCTTGCACGAAATTCAGAAAAACATGAGCAACGAATGCAATACTCACATGAAACCGAATAATCTTACACACACTCCTTTGGATCGAGAGTTTGGATGCATGAACACCTACATCAGTAAATATTACGTGTATGATGCATAAAGAATACTACAATGCGTGCCTTATGATGTTTGGAGAGCAAGAATGATGTGAGGAAACCCTGATTAATTTTCCTTGGCAAAACAAGAGACCACCGAAGCCTTCATCTGCTGATATCTAAAACCGAGGGTGAGAAATCTGAATGGGGGTGTCAACTATGCAAAAATAATTAGGTTTAGGTTAATGGCTTATTATATAATAATTAAATGGTTAATCAAACAATTAATGGGCCCTAATATGATAATTAAGGGTTTGAAAAGGGTTTTAAGTCCAACAAGCTTAAAATTAGACCCATTAAATCCACACTCACTCCCAAAAAATATTTCGTGTTTGAAATATTTTGAAAATATTAGCCGAAACTTCAAAACGTCTACCGATTCGATAAAATTTACGTACCGTTAAAAATAAAATCATGCGGGTAAAAATACCCAATATCCCATTTTTGAAAAATACACTTAAAAACATCTTAAATTAATTAATAAAAATTATTCATGTAATAAAATAATTTTCCTGAAAATTCTCCGGTCTACGTTCTTCGATCGAGCGTGAAATGCATCTAGAAACCCTAATGCATGAACTTTTAAAATTTCATGAATTAAATCCTATCATGCATGAATTATGCATAAAATGCAATAAAATAATTAGACATATAATTAAAAAATTAAATTTCTAGATTGCATTCATTCGGGTTACGTGAATTAAATTCATGGACCTTACAACATAGACCTTAGTGAGTATGACTTGGGCACAGCCTTCAGTGATAAGTTCTATACTGAAGCAGCTGGTGCTCAGTGGTCTTTGTATGAATGTAGAGAATTTCTGGAAGAAATGAACGTGGATTCGAATGCATTTAATAGACAAAATATGGTGTCTTTTCTCAAGCACTGCCAGCTTTTCTCGACTGTTTCTGCTGTCACTCCATATTGTCACAGGCATGTACTTGAATTTTAAGCAAATTTATCACCCGACGTTGGTGATGAACGATCTGTCAAATATGGAAGAGTGCTTGTGTGTGAGAAGATTTTCGACTTCAATGCTGCTCTCATAAATCAGTATTATCATACACCAGCGAACACTGACGAGGGCCTCTTCCCAGATATTCATGATGTTACGGCCACACTCACGGGCGGCCTTATTACACAATTTCCCGCACATCCGCAACGTCTGTCGGCATCCAATTTGACGACTTTTTACTCTGTTCTGCACAAACTAGCCATTCGGAATTGGACTCCATCCACCAACTCAACAATCATGACTCGCCACCAAGCTTTGGTTTTGTACTCCATTGGGACTAATGAAATGTTTGCTTTTGGAAAGCTTGTTTTCTAGACGGTTCTTCAATATGCCGAGGGTGGCCTCAAGGCCTCAAAACTTCCGTTTCTATCTCTGATCTACGGCATTCTGGCTTCTCAAGGATTTGTCTGTGACATTGGTGAGCTTTTTTTTTATATACCAGTGAACTATTCAAGATTGCTCCTGCTTTTTTCGAGGGCAATAGGAAAATTGATCTGCCCTGGTGCGCAAATCGTGCTGTACCAAGTGTTACGCCTGATGTTGCCCTGAGACTGCACAACATGTTGCGCCTCCGTTCTCCACATCTGATTTTGTTCAGCTTGCTCCCTCCGTTCTTCAAGCTCAAATTGATTTTCCTCTAAAGGAGATTGTACGTGCTAAGGACTTGATCACCCATTATGGAGATCAAGTGGCTCATTACCAGATGCTCCTGGAGGTTGGTGTCCATTCTGGACAAAAAATGGGAGGAGATGAAGCTCAAACCACTCAAGCTGCTGCTTACACAATTCTGATGAAGGGACATAGCATTGAATTGAGGATCACTTGAAACTCTTTATGCTTTGATGCTTCTTTTGAAAGTTATATCTTGTTAATTCTTTTAAAGTTTTCTCTTTGCTAGTGTAGCTCTTATAGTCTGTTATTAGTTAGTTTCGTTTCCTTGAAATGTTTTTGTTGCTTTGCTTAATGAACTGTTAATGAAATTGTGCAGGTATTGTCCCAAGTGTTGCCAACAAAACTAACAACACCCGTGCTAACTTTATTTTATTCAGGGGGAGAAAAATTCTCAAATTCAGGGGGAGATGACTTGAACTAATAAGGATAAATGGGTTTGATCTCATTTTGTCCAGAAAGGCAAAAAGTGAGAGATTGAAAGGAAATATTATTTCTTAATTTAAATGATATAATTTCTTATCTTATATGATTTCCCTAACATTATCTTTTTTTGTCGATTTGATTGAGTATAATATTTAATAAGATTTTTTTTCTAGATAATGAGATAATTATGCAAATACCATCATGATATGATATCAATGTTTAAAAGGAGTTTGTTTCTAATTAAACTCTTAATTTTCCTTTTAAAATAGGTTTCTTTGTGGAGATAAACTCTAAGAGAGAAAATCTATAAATAAGAGAAACAAGGTCATTGTTATAGCTCTCTTCCTCGCTCAATAATTCACACACTTTTGCACGCGTGTTCTTCAGAAAAAAAAATTCACAAAGACGTTGCTGTTGTGAAGAGTTCAGATACTGCGTGTTGTATTGAATGTTGGAGACATCTACAGACAACATCCATGACGAAGTTGGCTGAAGATCGTTTTTGTTGCTCCACTTTTGGCATCAGGTTTTTTTGCTTTATTGAATAATTTTTATTCTGAGTATTTGATTTTAGAAAACGTTTACTTTCTCAAGTGTTGAGAAAATTGATTTTAGTCATAATTACTAGTGATTGGTTTTTGTGTAAACGTTTTGGTTTTCTAGTGAAAATTTAATCTTGTCCATCTAGTTATTTAAAGTCAATTTGTGTGTTGTATTGAAAATTTAATCTTGTCCATCTCAAGAGTTCAGATACTGCGTGTTGTATTGAATGTTGGAGACATCTACACACACCATACAAGTATTTATATATGTGCAAATTTAATCTTGTCCATCTAGTTATTTAAAGTCAATTTGTGTTACAAACTTTAATATTCCGCTGCATGTTATCTTAAATATTGTAACATTTAGCACAACACTTAATTCTGATAAAACACAAATTTACAATCTTATACCACTAATATAATTACTCACATCTATCGAACATTATTCCTTACATTTTATTTATGAAAAAACACCAGTTTGGTTGTATACGGTACTACGAGAGTTATTGTTTACAATGTTAAATTGTTAAACAATATCGGATGTCATACACTTCGGTCTCGGGGCCTGACACTAAAGACATGCATGTCTCCACAATAGACAAAGGAGGTTCATTTGCATAAAATGATCAATGTCGATACCCAAAAACTTATCATATTGTGTCACAAAATCTATAAATTATAAGAAAACAATCACAACATTATCAAAATTATTCAGCTTCTTAAATTGCGTATAGCCTACTTGTACATCTTAAATTTCCGGCCTAACTGCAGCCCTAATCCTGTAATCGCATGCAAGATGGTAAAGTTTATTAAACCATCTATTGGAGGCACACTTATTTTCTTATAGAACATAAAAATAGGGAGTCATTATGTTGGGGATCGAGGAAGAGTTTAGATGGGGGTGAATGAACTCTTCTCCAATTTCTTCTTTTCTTTCTCGGATAAAGAAGGTGCTAAAATCCTTTTAGGGATAGTAGCTTATCTTGTGATGAATACTTCCAATAGATTACAACATTAAGTGCGGAAACAATATGATGGAATGAATGAAAATTGTAATATCAGTAGATAACAATTGTTTATGGAAGTTCGAAGATAAAGTCTTCTACGTCTCCTCTTCTTCTATTTCCAGAAGGTATCACTAAAATACTTTGGATTTTACAGTACAACTCTTGTACACACCCACTTCAGCAGGGCTTACCCTTTGCCTACTGAAACTCTTAGTTACTCAACACAGTGAAAATACGATACAACAAAGTTCTGAAAAGACTCTTTTCAGATTACAAACTCTTCTTTATAAAATATGAGTGCAGTGAATAATTATGAAGAGTGTAAGAAACAATAGCACAAAATGATCTCAATAGATCTGATATCTGCTATGAAGCATGTGCTAAATTTCTTTATGTTGAACTCGAAGATATCAAAGATTCGTGGTTTTCTCGTTTCGTGAAAATACAGATTGATTTTGAGAATTTTTTTTCACTATCTTCTATATCGGTTTGTTCCATATATATAGGTGACTGAGTTCAACGTCTTTAATAAGAAACTGTCTTCTGACTTCTGATAGAATCAGCTTTATTACCGAAATAGGTTCCTGCAGAAAAGCTATAAAACAATCAGTCCTGTTTTATACTAAAATCGACAAAGTGAATTAAATGACTTCGTACAGCGATTAATGCTGCAATTAATACTTGTACTAGAAAAAAGTAACGGTACATTTAAAGCTGATAACGTTAAGATGTCGAGTATAATAAAGTCCTTTCTTCTGCTTCTGATTCGATATCCATTTAGGTACTTCTTCTGATTTTCTACGCTACTGATTCTGCTTTTTAGTTATCTGCTGTTTTAACGAGTGATCTACTAGGTTTGATTTTCATCGCCACAATAAATTTAGATCTAGCAATTCCCTCTTTTCGTGATGCCAAAACCTAGATAATGTTAAAACGAAAATAAAGATAAGATAAATGCAAAACATAAATATAAGAAATCAGTAAGAGTTTTAACACGAATTTTAATTATTGGTTTCAATATCTCTGTAAATGATTTTTTTTTCATTCTGCTCATCTTGGTCTCTTTGTCTGACTGAGGATTCTGCATTATCTCTGTTTCTCCTTTGTTCTTCTTCTGTTAGAACTCTTTCTCTTTGTTCTTCTTCCCACTTTTTGGCATCATTGGCAATGACCCGAGCAATTAATTCATCCATGCGTCCAGACAAGTTTTGAAGCCCATTCGTAACCATTTCCAGATAAGGAGCCTGAGTAGAAACTCGGTCATGAAGAGTAGTGAGAGATTGAGATTGGGACTCAATCTTGGCATCCAAAGATTCCATGGTGTTAGAGAACGAACAGATAAGTGCATCATGATCAGTGAGACGTTGCAAAATATCATTCTGACCAAGCACTAAGGTACCATATCCTTTGGAAATTGTTTGTCTGAAGGTAATGGTTTCGGCATACATCCTTCTCATAGATTTTGCCGTGGTGAAGATTTCCCTTGTAATGCGGTCTTGAAAGAACTTAGAACCACTAACTTCTGCAGCATGTTCATGAGATAGCTTCCGAACTATATCGGAGAGATTGTTGAGATTTTTCTGTAAAATATCTATCTCATATTCGATATCGAATGGTTCTGGTGACGGAGTTCTTTCACGCATAAGACGCCTCATTTCTTCAATTCGATAATCTGAGCAGTTTGGGCAATTGTGGATAATGCCAATGCCGTAGAAGGTTGAGCTTTTTCTTGAGCAGAAATAGTAGGAACGAGAGCAGTAGATAATGCAGTAGTGAGGACTTCCTGACCAGCAGATTGTTCAGCAGCCACGGGTTCAACAGCAGCAGGTTCAAAAACGGTAGAAGGTGTAGGATCGGGTTGAATCAAATCATTCAAGATCAGAACCATATCCTCTTGATGTTCAGTAGAGACAATCGCCAAATTCGGCAAGGAAGGAGACTGGTCAGCATGCGATTCTTCCTGAGTTGGTTCTGCTGGTTGGATTGTTGGGTGGCCGGAATCATTAGCTGGAATGGTATTCGATACCGCAGGGGAGTCCCGAGTGATAGATTGAATGACTTCCTCTACTGAAGCCAATTCACGAACAGATACAAGTGAAGAGGACGGAATAGACATCTTGGAAAATGCAGGAGTACTGGAAATTATAGCTTCTGGAATAGCTGCAGATTTTTCCTCAACTGACTGAATCTGAGTAAGATCCGGAATAAGGCCTATTGAATACGGTTCAGTCTCTCCAAACTTTTGTTCTTGAGCACTGAGTTGCTCATCCATTATTCTCATACGTTCTGTCAGTACAAGGATCACTTCTTGATCGTGAGCAGCAGTTGGGATTAATGCATCAAAATTGGATTTAAGAGTCTTTAAGATTGATTCCAGTTTCTTTCGTTTAATCTGCTCAACAATGAAGCTCCGACGGCACATCGCTTCAATCACATTCTCTGTCTTTGCAAGATCAAAGACTTTAACTCATGCCTTACTAGTCCTCCAAACGAACCTTAGTTTTGAAAAAGGTGAGGGAATGAAATACCCTGACCTTGTGCCATTCAACAAAGAACTCCATTTTCTCATTTGCAAAATTTTCGATTTCTTCGAGATGAAGATCAACACCAGTCGATACAGATGATTGGTTAGTTTGAAAATTTGGTTGTTCCACAAGTTTCTCTTTTCCCTTTTCTGAAACAGATACAGTCGGCACCAGTCGAAACGCAGAAGACCCTGCAGTAGATTGTCGAAAGACAATTCCAGACACGGGTCTAAAAGTTGACGCAGTAGATGTTGTTGGAATAACAACAGTAGTGGTTGGTGTAGAGGCAGAGACAGTTGGTCGAGCAGATGGAACAACTTTTGGGAACACTTGCCTCAAAGGAACAGTTTCCAGATCAGAGAGGGATGTTGTCTTCTTGATACGAAGAACTGTTTGAGCTTTCTTTTTGAGGGGAGTGGGTGGCTGAGAGGGTTTGGTAGGAGCAGCAGACTCCTCGGATACTGTTTTGTCAGAATCAGTAGAGATGACCACTCTCTTTCTTTTATCTTTCTTCTGAAGTGCCACAGCCTTAGTTTGAGCATCGCCTTCTTCCTTTTTCATAGAAATAAACTCAGCCACAGTTGGCTTAGGTCGAAGAGCAAGCACGCTGGTAGCGTCTGTCATAGTGACATATGATGCGTCCGATTCAGAAGTGAGGGCAAAACTAGCATCTTTTAGCATTGTGCTGATCTGAACTGCAAATCCAGAGCTTTTCCTTGTAACCATATCTTTCATTATTCGAAATAAGAAATGACTCCAATCCATTTTAATTCCTGAAGTGATGGCAACCATCACTTGGACTTTTTCCTTAGTCAGTTTATCAAATGTGCCGGCTTTGACCAATAAGGCCTTTGCCACAATGTCAGCAAGCACTTGATACTCTATTTTGAGAAGATTCTTGAAGCAAGATGGAGACAATTCTTCTCCAGAAGCTGAGAAGGTGCTGAGAGCAGTAGACATCTCTTGCTTAGAAATATCGGAAAGTTCAGAAATACCTGAACATGGGAGGAAGAAGGTTGATCCCAATAGTGCTACATCAATGGAGATGGATGCGTCTCCTTGAGAGTGAATGATCTTTCCTTCTTGAATAGTTGCCCTAGCATAGAAATCCAGAAGAGCAGTTTTGTATATCGTAGCAGGTGCTTCCAAGAAATTCGGAGTCCTGATTTTTCTAGGGCTTGAAACCCCTTTATGGATGCATCCTGGTTCTGAAATCTCGTCTCCGTCGCAGAAATGAATTTAGTCATCATTTGCTCTAAATTAGATTTCTCCTCCCGAGGCGGTTCTTGCTTGAACCCTTGGTGCATCCCATATGGTGGACCTCTTTGCTGGCGATTCTGGTTGTTTTGACCTCCCCATGAAAAGTTTGGGTGATTCCTCCATCCCGGATTATATGTGTTTGAATACGGGTCATTTCTTGGACGGTTCTGGAATACCACTTGTTTTACCGGTGCTCCTTCAGGCACATAGAATGGATTTCCGTCTTGGCAATCCTGCACGTCATGCTCACCTCCACACTTATCACAGAAAATCTCTTGCAGACGCATAGCCGATCCACTCGCACTCATCCCATCAATCTTTCTGTTCAAAGCCTCTAACTGTTCTGACACCGCAGACAAATCAGTAACTTGATTAACTCCAGCACCTCGTCTCTGCCTATCAGACTGAGGCTGATAACTACTAGCAGCCATCTCCTCTAATAACTCATATCCTTCCTCAGCCGTCTTTCTCAGTAAGTTACCACAGGCAGCAGCATCTATCATAGTACGGTTAGAAGTAAGCAGACCGTAGTAGAAAGTTTGAAAAACTAACCCAAGAGGTAGCTCGTGGTGGGGACATCTCCTCAACAAGTCCTTATAGCGCTCCCATGCCTCGTAAAGTGACTCTAGCTCATATTGAGCAAAAGTAGTAATGTCGGCTCTCAGCTTCATAGTCTTCGACGGAGGAAAGTACTTGATCAGGAATGCCTTCGCCATATCCTCCCATGTAGTGATAGACCCTACAGGCAAACAGTTTAACCACGCCTTAGCTTTATCTCTTAGTGAAAATGGAAATAAACGCAAACGAACAGCATCATCAGACACAGCATTAAACTTAAAAGTATCGCAAATTTCAAGGAAATCAGCTATATGAGAATTAGGGTCGTCAAGTGCACTTCCCCCAAATTTAACAGTGTTTTGAATCATCTGAATGATAGCTGGCTTGATCTCAAACTGGTTAGCTCGGATGACTGGTCTCACGATGCTTGGACGTGCTCCATCAAGAGACGGTTGTGCATAATCCAACATTGGAATGCGCCGTGGTATCTCAACTTGTCTATTGTCACGCTGTTCCTCTCCACGTTCTTGCTCGTGTCTTTCCATCTGTTCTTTGAGTCTTTGTTGCTGTCTTCGCCTGCGGAAAGTTCTTTCGATTTCAGGGTCAAATTCAAGCTCCACGTCAAGTGATCTTGGCATGCACCACAAGAAAAATCTGCAACACAATGAGAGTATCAAATAATAATGAAATAAATAATACTAAAGAATTTAAATGAAAAATAAAAAATTGTGAATCAACAGTCCCCGGCAACGACGCCAAAAACTTGATCGAGCAAAACTTGCACAGTGAATAGTCCCAAAATTTGTTTTATAAATGAAAGCTCGATTTTAAATATCGCAAGTGCACGATAGTCAAGTTATAATAAACGTAAGTGAATACGAGTATCGATCCACGAGGACTGCGTTACAATATCTTTATTTTCAAGTAAATTTCTTCAGCAACGATAGATTGAGTTGGTGATTAAACTAAAGTGAATTCAATAACTGAAATAATTAAAGTGCAAGAACAAATAATCAAGAAATCAATGATTAAATTGGATGAAAATCAAATGAGAGACGAATTTGTTGGGAATTATCAGTTCACCTACCACTCGTGTTTAAACAATTATACTCGACTTTTACTCGTGCATTCGACGGAATTCCCTAGACTAATTAATATACTCTGTCGAGCTATATTAATACTAATCATAAACATGCAGTAATCAAGTATCCTCAATTATTTAACAGTTCACGATTGCATTACGTTCTATGGAACCCGCTAGCTTTCATCCGGGTGAATTATCACTATCGACACGTATCCAATTCCGTATATCTACTAAAATTGCAAATCCGTGGTCTATACTATTCGATCCTATTGTCAATTATTCTATCGAAATCATCAACAACATGAAATAATCAAAGGAAGTTAGCTAGACTTCAATTGAAATAAGAAAGCACAAAAGCATAAACAAATCACTCATAAAAACGTCGCTAAATAATGTTCAACAACGAGTACGGGGTAGGATCCCCTCAAATCCCAACAAATCTAGAGTTTAGCCACTAAAATTCATGCTAGAAATCAACAACAATCTAAGAAATAAAAACTGAGTAATTAAAATACTAAGGTTGACGATGGATGACGGCCACGACGCTTGGAAATCTCGATGTCTTCGAAATCTCTTTGCTCCTAGCCTTCCTCCCAAGAAAAGTGATGGAAAAATATGGTGTCAGACTGAAAAACGGCGCCCAATCTCGTGTATTAGGTTAGGTGTAGAATAGAGTCCACAAAACTTGGAAACAAATCTTCTTTGATCTCGTCGCTCGCTAGGGCGACCACCTTTTACCGCTGGGGCGAGTGGTTCTCGAATTAAAATCCTTGGCCATGTCTCTGGTCTCGCTGGGGCGGTCACTTTTGACCGCCCGAGCGAGAGGTTCGCGCAAATACTCCTCGGCTGGATTAAAATTCTCGCTGGGGCGGTCACTTTTGACCGCCCTAGCGAGACTACTCGCGCATCAACTACTCGATCAACTTAAAATGCTCGCTGGGGCGGACACTTTTGACCGCCCTAGCGAGATCTCTTCGCTGCTGTGCCAAATAAAATCCCACTTTTCGGTCCAATTACTACAAAACAACCACAAAATACACGAGATCAGCCATATGCTAAATAATGATAGAAAAATGCTAAATTAAACTAAAACAAACTAATATGATGCATGAATGCGACTCGAAAACAACACTAAAAACACGTAAAAACGAGTCCTATCAGGTTACTTTTGAAATAATCAGAAGAGAAGTTGTCGTTTTATGATAGCATCTACTGGAAGTTTTAAAGTACTGAAATAATTGAGCGTTTTGATAAAACCAGTAGACTTGTTCTTTTATCAAAAGGACAGACATTTTATCTGTTTTTCGGAAAAAGATAAGAAAATCTTAGTCTGACTAAAAGACTGTTCTCCCTCGATAAATGCAACCAATAAATGCAGAGATGTGATATCTAAGGACATGAGGGATGAGTCTTGGTATTCGTGTAACCAAATTGTCGTCTCTTCAGCTTCCTAAGACTCTATATAAGTGCCTGCAAGTTTACAAACTAATTCATTCAAGATTTCTTTTATCAAACCAATACACATGATAGGTGCAAATGATATCTCGGAGTCCTCTCCAGAGTCAGAATCAGCAGAGGAATTCCAAAAACAACTTTCAGTCTCTCGTAAGCAGATGTTTGATGACATCTTTTTCTAATACATTAGTGCTGAGAAGACCCAAGCTTGCCAGAGTCTTACAAGACTCAAGATTGCTGGAATCTTTTCGGAGAAGACCATCCTTTTCTTGCTGAAGTACTTTGCAACAAGAAAAGTACTTCAAGCTGTTGATATCAACAAATGTAGTAGATAAACTCAATGTAAATCTTCTGGTTAAAGAATATTTTGAAATTGTTTATCTACTGCTTTCATTGAATAATAAAATAGTTTGAGTAAGAAAAGCTTAGTCTGGTAAATCAGAAGACGTTTCGGTTGACTTGAGACTTTTCCACTTCTTCATTGTTTAATGTACTGAAATGGTTCCTTAATAAAATTTCAGTTGAAGTACTTGGTGTTTCTTTATTTTTCTGCAAATAACTCAATGTCAACTGAATAATATATATAACTGATAAATGATAAAAGAAATTTAGAAGGGAGTTTTCCGTCTTATGATTGCTTCTACTGGAAGATAAAGAATGCCTTGTTTTATCAAAAAGACAAATCGCCTTCTGCATCTGACATAAAATCAAGTATAATCAGAATAAAGTTTCCCTTAAATTAATGCAATTATTAATTGATAAATCTTGGTAATTGAACCGTCGATAGCTTGACACAGAACGTTTCACATTCTTTACTGCAGTCATGATTACCTCGATCTTTGGTACCTGGTTTGTCATCTATAAATACAGGCATAGAGGTTAGCCATATAGTCACTTTTAAACAAAAAGAATATGGCAGAAAAGAATTGTTCTGATTTGGCCGAGGAGTTCATGAAGAAAGTGATAGCTGTAAGGAAGGAGGCAATAGAAGACAAGGTGCTGGAGAATGCACTTGCTACCTGGACTAAGGTCCAGGAGCTTCAGTCCGCCTTTGAAGGTGGGCTGGTGTCTTCTTCCAAGAAGCTGTCAGCAATGGAGAAATATTATTGACGTCTCCATGGTGCTGATAGCGCAGACGTCTTCTCTGAAGATGGCGTCTACCGCCTCATGCTCTTAAAGGAGTAGAGGACTCTGAAAAAGATTGCTTTTTCAGAGGAGTTTCTGCATCCTCCACCGGAGAGCTGACCACCTGGTTGGCAATCTAGAGAGAGTACGTTAAAAAAGAAATAAAGAATGTACGCCCCCGCTTCTATCATTAATGAAGTTTTTATATTTTTTTTGCTGATTGTATCTTTTGCTCAGCTTTTATTTCCTGCAAACTAAAACTGAACAATCACAAGAGAGGATTAAATCACAATATATCAATGGAATGAAGATAACAAACAATTAATTTAAGTCTATCAATCCAAGTGTGTTTCGAAAAAATAAAACTTATTCTCAGGCAGAGGTTTCGTAAAGATGTATGCTGTTTGTTGATCAGTACGGACATATTCCAGACGAATGTCCTTCTTCTGCACGTGATCTCTGATGAAATGATGTCTGATATCTATGTGCTTCGTTCTGGAATGAAGTACTGGATTTTGTGTAATTGCAATAGCACTGGTATTGTCACAGAAGATAGGTGATTCGGAGGCCTGAATTCCGTAGTCTTTTAGTTGTTGTTGCATCCATATTATTTGAGAACAGCAGCTTCCAGCAGCCTGATAGTAGATGTGGCTATAGAAGTCTGCTTTTTACTAAACCAGGATTTCAGCCTATCACCAAGGAATTGACAGAAACCACTTGTTCTTTTCCTGTCTAATTTGAAACCTGCATAATCAGCATCTGAATATCCAATAAGATTGAACGATGAATCATTAGGATATCATAAACCGACATTTTGAGTTCCTTTCAAGTATTTCAAAATACGTTTAGCAGCAATATAATGAGATTGTTTAGGGTTAGATTGAAATCTCGCACTAATACAAACAGTAAACATAATATCTGGTCTACTAGCAGTATGATATAACAATGAGCCAATAAGACCACGATACTGAGTTACCTCTACTGGAATTCCACTTTCATCTTTATCAAGTTTGATAGATGAGCTCATTGGAGTGGAAGCAGCAGAGCATGCTTCCATACCAAACTTTTTCAGAAGCTCCTTAGTATACTTGGCTTGATTTACGAAAATTCCAGTATCAAGTTATTTGATCTGTAATCCTAGGAAGAATGTTAATTCTCCCATCATGCTCATTTCGAATTGATCCTGCATCAACTTAGCAAACTTTGCACATAGTTTGGGGTTAGTTGACCCAAAAATAATATCGTCAACGTAAATCTGTACTAATAGGATATGTTTATTCTTGATTAGAGTGAATAGAGTTTTGTCTATTGTCCCAATTGTAAAATCATGATTGACAAGAAATTGTGATAGAGTATCATACCATGCTCTAGGTGCCTGTTTTATACCATACAAGGCTTTGTGTAATTTGAATACATGATGAGGTAAGAAATTATCAATAAAACCTGGAGAATGTTCTACATAGACCTCTTCTTGTAGTAGAACATTTAGAAAAGCACTCTTCACGTCCATTTGGTAGACTTTGAAATTTTTGAAAGCAGCAAAGGCCAAAAATATTCTAATAGCTTCAAGCCTTGCTACTGGTGCGTAGGTTTCATCATAGTCTATTCTTTCTTCTTGTCTAAAGCCTTGAGCCACCAGTCTTGCTTTATTTCTGATCATTTTGCCTTCTTCATTTAGTTTGTTTCTGAATACCCACCGGGTTCCAATGACAGCTTGGTGAGATGGTCTAGGTACTAGAAACCAAACTTCGTTTCTTTTGAATTGATCCAGCTCTTCTTGCATAGCTTCAATCCAACCAGGATCCAGAAGGGCTTCTTCAATTTTCTTTGGTTCATCCTGAGAAATGAAAGAAGCGTGCATATATTCATTAATCATTTGCCTTCTGGTTCTCAAAGGCGCTGTTGGATTTCCAATAACCAAAGAGGGAGGATGAGATTTTCTCCAAATAAAAGGGTTTAAAGGAATTTCTTCTTGATTTGATATATTTGGATTGATCTCATCTGAACCAGTAATAGGTTTTGGATTATCAGCTGCTGGTACTGGTATGTCTAATATTTGTACTTCTGGTTCTGCTAATGGAATGTCTGGTTCTGGATTTTGAACGTCTTTTATACTAGATTCTTCATCATCTTCACTATCCATTTCCAAGTGAATTTTGTTTAACCTGTTACTCAAATTTGACATATTAGATATTTTAGGAGCACTGCTGTCGTCGTCAAAGACAAAATGAACCGATTCTTCAACAGTAAGAGTTCTATTATTGAAGATTCTGAAAGCTTTGCTCACAGCAGAGTAACCAAGGAATAGTCCAGCATCTGATTTTGAATCAAATGCAGTTAAATAGTTTTTGCCATTATTGAGCACAAAAAATTTGCAGCAGAATACATGAAAATAAGATATATTACGCTTACTCCCTTTCCATATGTCATAATGAGTCTGGTTATGCCTTTTGTTGATCATTGTTCTGTTTTGCGTATAGCATGCAGTGTTGATTGCTTCTGCCCAGAAGCGCTGAGAAATGTCTGCATCTACTAGCATTGTTCTAGCAGCTTCCTTGAGGGTTCTGTTTCTCCTCTCTGCTACTCCGTTTTGTTGAGGCGTTCTGGCAGCTAAATATTCATGATGAATCCCCTGTTCATCTAAGTACAACTCAAGAATTCTGTTAGTGAACTCAGTACCCCGATCACTTCTAATTTTAATTATAGAAGAGAATTTTTCATTTTGAATCTTTTTCAGAAGCTTGATCAGGAGGCTACTGGTTTGATCTTTTCCAGCAAGAAATATTACCCAAGTAAATCTAGAAAGATCATCAATAACAACAAGGGTATATTTCATTCCCCCTAAGCTCATGATAGGGATTGGACCAAATAAGTCCATGTGCGGCAATTCCAAACATCTTGAAGTCAATTTGCTGCCTTTGTTCTTGAAGCTGGATCTTATCTGTTTCCCAAGCTGACAAGCAGAACAAACATGATTCTTAACAAAATTAATATTAGGTAAGCCGTCGACTATATTATGCTTTTTGATATTGTTGATAGATTTGAAATTCAGATGATTCAATCTCTTGTGCAAGAGCCAATGTTTCTCAATAAGAGAGGCAACTAAACATGTAGGAGCATTAACATGATCTAAGTTCCAAGAAATTCTGTAGGTATTGCCCTCTCTCTTTCCAGTTAATACAGTAGACTCAACAGAATCTTTAACTATGCATGTGTGCTTCTGAAAAATTACAGAATAACCATTATCACACAGTTGACTAATGCTGATTAAATTATAACAGAGATTCTCAACCAGTAGTACGTCATTGATAGTTATGTTACCATGTATAATCTTACCCTTACCCACGGTTTTACCTTTTGAGTTATCCCCAAACGTTATTTTTGGTCCAGTACAACTCATTACTTCTGAAAGTAGATTTTTCTATCCAGTTATGTGTCTGGAACATCCACTGTCCAGATACCATGTGGAACTGCTTACTTTAGCTTTCTTTACATGTTCCTGCAAACACAAATTTTAGTATTTGGTACCCAATCTACTTGGGTCCAACCTTATTAGTCCCTTATGAACCCACATTTGTATAATTTTTGGTGATTTTGTACTTCGGGTATCCAAGGAGGTGTGTGCAGTAGAGGGTCTATTATTTCTATGCATCTCAGAATGTTTTTCTTCCCTTCTGTTCTTATTTTCTAGCCTGTATCTCTTCTGAACAAGTCTAGAATTATAGTACTGGTAGTTTTTAACCTTCATGGGTGGTTGTCTTCCTGAGTTGAATCCTCTACTGGATCCAGAACTTTGGTCAACTCTTCCCTTAGGTTTAATATAACCAAGACCATAATTCTTTCTTCTGTTCATCTGATTTATATTTCTTTCAACTTGAACATTCGATACTTCCGGTTCATATGCCACACTGGATTTAACAAATCGAATGTATTTTGTTTCGCTGGTATCCAGTTCTGGCTGAGTACTGATTTCAGAAGTGCTTTCATCATTGCTGAATCCGAGGCCACTTCTATCTCCAGATTGCTTCTGCAATTCTGGCATATTTTCCAATGAAATAGAAGACTTATTCCAAGCATTTACCAGAACAGACAGCTTCTGATTTTCAGATTTCATTGTCTGGTAATCTGCTTTTACTTTCTCATTCTCGGTTATCAACTTACTCATCTCCACTTTCAAATCATCGCATCTATTCTCTTGCAAGCAAGTGAACTTACTGACTTGATTTCTTAAGTTTATATTTTCAATCTTAACTTCCTCGAATGATTGAGAAAGTCTTGAGTACTCCCTTACCATGTCATGTAATGCCTTAATTAAATCAGTTCGTGTAAATTCGTCAGAGTCGAAGTCGAATACCTCTTCAGATGTTGAGTTTGATTCAACATCTGCCATAAGACATTTAATCTCTTCTGCATGACTTTCACTAGAATTACTTTCTGATTCAGATGACTCAGAGCTGGAATCCGCCCATTTAGATTTTCTTTCTTCAGCAATCATTGCTTTGCGGTCTTTTCTGAACCTTTTGTCATTCCTTTTGTACTTTTTCTTCTTCTGGTCATCTTTCTTGGGCTTTGGACAGTCAGCAATAAAGTGACCAATCTTTCCACAGTTGAAGCATGCCATATCACCAGATGGTGAATCTTTCTTGAAGTTGCGATTAGGGTTTTGGTAGGCTCCGTGATTCTTTCTCATGAATCTAGAGAACTTTTTCACAAATAAGGATATAGCTTCATTGATGATTTTTCAGCAGTCTTTTCAGAAGTACTTTCAGTAAGGGTAACAGGTACTGCTTCTGGAATAACTGCAGCAGCAGCAGTAGAAGTAATAGCATTAGTAGCAACAAGGGCCTTGGTTGGCAGATTTGTTGAGAGCTCTTCTCCACATCTTACTTCTAGTTCGAACTCGTAGGCTTTTAAGTCAGCAAACAAGTCATGTAATTCCAACTTGTTTAGATCTTTAGAGACTCTCATAGCCATTGTTTTTACGTCTCATTCTCTGGGTAATGCTCTCATTACTTTGAGTGCTATTTCTCGATTGTTGTGCTCTTTGCCCAGAGCTGCTAGCTCATTGATTAGGCTACTAAAACGTTCATCAAACTCATTTAGAGTTTCACCAGCCTTCATCTTTAAATTTTCAAGCTTTTGCATTGCTACAGACAGTTTATTTTCTTTTGTTTGCTCATTTCCTTCACATATCTGAATGAGCTTTTCCCAGATCTCTTTAGCAGCAGAACACATCTTGATTTTGCTGAATGTGTTCATATCAGGAGTTTTGTAAAGAATGTTCTTAGCGACATTATCAAGATTGGCTTTCTTCTTATCTTCGCCAGTCTATTCGTTTCGTGGTTTTTCAACCATTTGAGGTGCACCCTCAGTAACAGCAATAGCTGTATTTGGCTTTAAGATCTTTAATGGTCCGTCTGTGATGACGTACCACATGTCATCATCCTGTGCTGCAAGGTGAGCTTGCATACGGATCTTCCAATCATCAAAATATTCTTTCGAGAACATGGGAACCTTGCTGAAGTGTGCCATCTGTATGTATTTTCAGGGACAAGAATAACCCGCTCTGATAGCAATTTTTGGGGATCGAGGAAGAGTTTAGAGGGGGGGTGAATGAACTCTTCTCCAATTTCTTCTTTTCTTTCTCGGATAAAGAAGGTGTTAAAATCCTGTTAGGGATAGTAGCTTATCTTGTCGTGAATACTTCCAACAGATTATAATATTAAGTGCGGAAACAATCTGATGGAGTGAATGAAAATAGTAATATCAGTAGACAGCAGTTGTTTATGAAAGTTCGAAGATAAAGTCTTCTACGTCTCCCTTCTTCTGTTTCCAGAAGGTATCACTAAAAGGCTTTGGATTTTACAGTACAACTCTTGTACACACCCACTTCAGCAGGGCTTACCCTTTGCCTACTGAAACTCTTAGTTACTCAACACAATGAAAATACGATACAACAAAGTTTTGAAAAGACTCTTTTCAGATTACAAACTCTTCTTGATAAAATATGAGTGCAGTGAATAATTATGAAGAGTGTAAGAAACAGTAGCACAAAATGATCTCAATAGATCAGATATCTGCTATGAAGCGTGTGCTATTTTTCTTTATGTTGAACTCGAAGATATCAAAGATTCGTGGTTTTCTCGTTTCGTGAAAATACAGATTGATTTTGAGAAATTTTTTTCACTATCTTCTATATCGGTTTGTTCCATATATATAGGTGACTGAGTTCAACGTCTTTAATCAGAAACTGTCTTCTGACTTCTGATAGAATCAGCTTTATTACCGAAATAGGTTCCTACAGAAAAGCTATAAAACAATCAGTCCTGTTTTATACTAAAATCGACAAAGTGAATTAAATGACTTCGTACAGTGATTAATGCTGCAATTAATACTTGTACTAGAAAAAAGTAACGGTAACATTTTAAGCTGATAACGTTAAGATGTCGAGTATAATAAAGTCCTTTCTTCTGCTTCTTATTCTATATCCGTTTAGGTACTTCTTCTGATTTTCTACGCTACTGATTCTGCTTTTTAGTTATCTGCTGTTTTAACGAGTGATCTACTGGTTTTGATTTTCATCGCCACAATAAATTTAGATCTAACACATTATATTTAGAGGATCATGCATGTTCCAATATTTTATCGACCTCAAAATTGAGTTAGGAAGAGAGTATCAGTCTTAGTTCCCGAAGCGATAAATCGCACAAAAAATAAATACAAGAACACACGAGATTTATACTGACTCATTCTGAATGTGAGAGTTACATCCACTTGTCACCGAAACAAATTTCCACTATATTGTAATTAATATAACAAAGATAATAATTTAAAAAACATATCTCTCAGAACCTTTTTCATGCTCTCTCTATCTTCATATTTATATTTTTACATTTGTTAAATAATAATATCACAAACATTTCAGATTTAGAAGCTATACTTTAAAAAGTATATATATTTTCACATTAAATATAATAAATTTTTAAGATTTATAAAAATCAAATCGTTTATAGAATTACTGAATAAAATTTAATAGATATCATTCATTAATAATCAATAACACGGAGATTTTAAAATTCAAGATGATGATCACATTTAGTTTTACGTATTTAACCACAATCTTGCATGCTTGCATTAATTTGTGCGTGAATAGAGTTTCTAGGAAGTATAAAAACTATCATCTATGTGCATGCAGTCGATTTTTTTTTTAAAAATATTTTAATTAATTATTATTTTTAATTAGATTAATTTATATTAAAATATAGATAATATCATGATTATAAAAATTGACGAGGAGTCAATGCATGCAATCTGTGAAATCGGCGGTACCAAACTTACCAAATTTTTCGTCTCTTTTAGGCTAACATTTAATACAGTAGAGAGGAGACAGAGATAATAAAAAATATAAACCGCTTAAAATTTCATTTCTTTTCTATACTAATATATATTATCTCCTATAGTTTAGGACACCTAAAATAATTAATTTTAGTGTCATGATGAATTTTTTCAAATACTAACAATATCTTTCTAAAATTATAAAGTACTTTATTTTCTTTTAACAAAAAAATTATAAAAATCTATTTTAGTAATTTGTGTTTTTCTTTTATCACTAACATATATACTGTTCAAAAATTTTTAAACTACTAAAATATTTTCTTTAATCTTTATTCACACTTTGGTATTTTTAAATGATTATATCATTTTATTAAAAAAATTATTATAAAAAATATTAAATTTTAAATAACATAAAAATGTAAAACAAAAATATCACATATATAAGTGGGGATTCGGGATAAATATATACTTATATGGTGGAAAATGAGCCACGATTGAAACTACTGGGAATGGAAGGTGATATCGCCTGATATTTTCTGTATATAATATTATAGATTTTTTTTCAAGATATAATATAATATTAACTTTTGTTGACTTGATTATTATGCTATAAATACAAGTACATCTGCATCCTTCATTTGTTAAATATTTATTTCTATTACATATATCATATATACTGAAAAAATGTCTCAAATTTCAAAAGATATGGTTCGCCCGACAGACAACTTTGCTCCAAGCCTATGGGGGGATCAGTTCTTGAAGTTTACATATGATAATGAGGTAATTAATTTGATTCTTATGTTTTTTTATAACTGACAAGTACATGCATATATTGTATTGTTATTATTAAGTTGTAATAATTGTCTATGTCATAAGAGAAACCGTAACATGACTTTTAGTTGATGAATATATATAAAAATTACTAGGCAACTAAGGATTAATTGATTAAATTTATGCAGATAGCAGAAAAATATTCCAAGAAAATCGATTTGTTGAAAGATGAGGTGAAGATTAATTTGACAAATCCAAAGAGTAAAATGGTGGATACCATGAACTTGATCGATAAACTCGAACGCCTAGGCATTTCTTATCACTTTGAAGACGAAGTTGAACAAAAATTGGAGCAATATTTTGGTCTGAGTACAAATTACGAAGATGAAGCCTATGACTTAAACACACTTTCACTTTATTTTAGATTATTCAGGCAACATAGACTTCACTTAACTTCTGGTACGTGTCATTACCTCCCTTATGTGTTTACATTCCTTTATAATATAAAAATAAAATAATTTCTCTCTTATAAAATTTACATAGAAAATGTTTCCCATTTTTACAAGAAAAGTTTACTTTCTTTATAGCATGGATGGGGACGGAATGTGCCACAGTATTTAATCTTTATTAGGTAAAAGTACAAAATTCGTTAATAAATTTTTTTTATCTAAAGCATTGGAAAATTTAGTTTGGTCTTCGTCCAATAAGTTTAAAGTTTTTACTTTTCGCCATTTTTCTTGGACATCTAATGTGACATCGGACTCGTTGGTAATGTACAACTCTGCGTCAATATATGATGTCACGTCGCACACCAGCAGAAAACTATTTGAAAAGGAAAAAGGGAACCAAGTTATTATAGTTAGCCTGATATTAAATGATTTAGAGGATAAACAAGAAAATTAAAATACGCATACTAATGGGTTGTATTTTTATTGTCCTATCTTGATTATATCATGCAAACTCGAGCATGAGGAGGAGATGGAACAATTATCTTTAAAAGATATGACAACTATTTATTGTAAGTTATGTTTCTATCAAAAATTTTTAACAAATTCAGAGACAGCGCCAGAAAATTCGATTAGTCGCTTAAAACTGATGTCAAGTGCTTGTTGAGATTTTATGAAGCAGCACATTTGAGAAAGCACAATGAAGATATACTCGAAGATGCACTTGTTTTCACAACTGATTGTCTCAAGTCTATGGCCCCAAACCTCAAACCACCCCTCAAGAAACAAGTCGAACATGCCCTCATGCAACCGTTACATTTTGGGTATCAAAGACTTGAGTCATACCATTACATCTCTGTCTCTGAAGATGATGAATATTCTAGAGATGAATCGCTTCTCCAGTTTGCCAAATTAGACTATAATGCAGTGCAAATGCTGCACAAACAAGAACTCTGTGAACTCTCAAGGTAATGTTACTTTGTCGTCCATAAAGTAATGAGGAAAGTAAAGAGAGTCATCTCACTTTTGAAGGGTAAATTTTTACAGTTACATATAATCAATCTATAGTTTTTGTCATCTTATAACATATTAAACATTTTGGTGATTGTGTTCTAGACCTCAACAAGAGTAGCATTTTAGTCGGCATATATTTCGTTTACTTCTTCAATTCTTGTTATTTTACAGGTGGTGGAGAGAGATAAACCTTTTGTCTAAACTTCTTATGCTAGAGATAGACTTGTTGAGTGCTATTTTTGGACTGTGGGAACATATCATTTGCCTAGGTATTCTCGTGGTCGTGTCATGCTGGCAAAAATAATCAAAATGTTATCTTTAATCGATGATACATTTGATTCTTATGGTACGATTGAAGAACTAGATGCCTTTACTATGGCAATTCGAAGGTAAAAGAAAGCACTAATAGCTCTAGTAAACATGAATTTATCTACTTCATGTGGTCATATTCTATATGGTTTTGAGTCATTTAACCACTTCTCATTGGTTGGCTAAAAGAGTTTGAAGATTGAAATTTATAACAACTATTCCACATGCTTTGATTGTTATTTTGATTTTTGGTTGTTTCAGGTGGGATTTTAAAGAGGCTGATCTACTACCAGAATATATGAAACCATTTTATACCGCCGTCTTGAAACTCTACGGAGAATTTAAGGAATAATTATCAACAGAAGAAAGATCTTATGACGTTGTAGACTATACCATAAATGCAGTATGACTTTTTCATTTCAAATGACTAAATAAATAATTTCTTCTTATCTAATCAGCATATAATTAACATGGATTTTGATACTATGATATTTATTTGAAAGAACAAGTGAGGAGCTACAATGTCGAGGCCAAGTGGTTTATTGAAGGTTATACGCCACCATTTTCCGAGTACCTTAGCAATGCTCTAACAACTTCCGCTTGCCACTTTCTATCGAATGGATCATTAATGGGAATGGATTTGACCACTAGGAGGGAGTTCGAATGGCTAAATATGATGCCAAGGATGCTTAGAGCATGCCAATAAATTTGTAGATTAGTCGATGATATTGCTACATACAAGGTACAAATGACCATGATTCCCGTTATTCTTTCTAATCTGTAAGAATTGATTACTTCAAATATATCTTCATTCGTGAAAATGATTAATATAAGTTGTAATTTTAATTGTATCACAAATACATACTTTAGAAAAATTTTCCCTCATAAACCAATGTACTGCTATGTGTTATAATCATCACTCCGTTTAGAGCATAACCACTTATTTTAATTATCATATTATTGTGATTGAGAAAATAAGAGGCCAAAATTCCACCGGCATCGACTGCTACATTATGGAAAATAGTGTGGCCATGGAAGAGGCAATACATAAGATTGAAGAAATGGTTGTAGATGCATGGAAGGATATTAATGAGAATTTCAAGAAACCATTTCCGTGTTCAAAAGCCGTCCTTTTGATAATCCACAACTTGGCAAGGATGGTAGATGTAATATACAAGAACTATGAAGATGGATATACTGAACCGGAAAAGGTTTTAAAACCCCTCATTGTTGCCATGTTTGTTGAATCCTTTAAGATTCAGACATTTTAAATCATGCTGCGACTCATGAAATGTTGCAAGAAAAACATCCTTTTATTTGTGCTATTTTTTAAAGTTTTTTGTGGGGATGTTTGTTTCTGTAATATATATGTTTTATCAAGAATGTTATCTGTTATTTTTTAAAGTTTTTTGTGGGGATGTTTGTTTCTGTAATATTTATATGTTTGATCAAGAATGTTATCTTTTAATAAATGTAAAACAATGAGTGATCAATTTCTCCCATGTACGTTATATATTTTTAAGTTGTCGCGTCAACCTTGAAACTATACACATTTATATTATGAAAATTTTAGTGTGTATTTGTATTTTTATGGTTTTTATCCTCTATATATGTGTATTAAATTTTAATCATAGTCCACCACATTTACAAATTTGAGATTTCTTTAATCATTCTAGTGGCTCAATTCCCTAAAGTTGTTGTGGGCCAAATGATTAATTAAATAAAAATGAAAATGATTTTGTTTTGTTAAAAAGATTATACACATGAATTTTTGGCCCAATAGGCCTGTAAAATCCAAGATCTCGATTTTATCGTGATAGTAGTTGTAATTTTTAGATTGGATAATTCTACCGTGTACAATAATTTTACTCAAGAATTTAAATAATATCGTGTATATTATTTTTCAGAATTTGAGATATGCAGAATTTCTCCAGATATAGACATAAGATTTGATACACCTGGATAAAGATTTAAGCAAGAAGATAACCCAATCAAATCTTGAGGATTTTATATTGTGATTTTCGAAATTTTGAAGGATTATTAGGGGATGTTTCGAAAATCATCAGATATAGAGCAGTCTACGCGATATAAAATACAGACTGGGAAAAATTTAAAAGTTCAACTACCAGGATTTTTGGAAAATAATCCAAATATTATTTGTGGAAAAAAATACCAATAATTTCGGATTTAAGTAAGCAAATTTATGGGATTTAAGAAATATAATTTTTATTATTTTAGGAAGTCAAAAATCTACCGAATATTGGGAATTAGACACAAAAGTCGAAATTTCACAGACTGGGCAAGGCATAATTTCGAAAATTTACCTTGGGATATATATATAAATTTCGAAATTTAGGATGAAGAATAAAGGTAGATTTGATCACGATTTTAGATGGAGATTTGATTCAGATTCAAACGCGATTTGATACACGATCAGGATAGCAGCCAACCCCTATAAATAGGAGGGCTCATTGTCTCGAAAATCACACCATATTTCTCACCTAATTTTCGAGAATTCCCTCCCCTAGTCCTTAGGATTTTCGAGCACAGCGAAGCGCTGCCGCAGTCCAGCCACCAGAGTTTTCACGTTTTCTTCAAGAAGTCTAAGGTAAGTGGGCTTGTTTTAAACTGTGTATTTTCGGTGCATTTATTTTCGTATTTTCGAAATTTCGGTCGAGTACAATTCTTCTTCTACACCCTTCTGGTTACGATATTTTGCATGAATAAATGTTTTGACACTGTGAGAATTCAACTTGATATGGGTGGGAATCCCAACCATACGTACCCTGACGCGGTGGGGGAGATAACCGCTATACGGCCTCGTCCCCTTAGAGGAGTAAAAATTAGGGACTGATATCAGTAAACCATTGAAAGTAGAGGAATCTCAGTGTCAGGTCAAGAATACGAACGTGGTATGAGTCAAAATATGCATGGTGTGTGTGTGTATGTATTTCGAATTTTATGCATGTTGTTATGTACTCGAACGGCCCCCACTTGCTGAGTATTTCCCCAAATACTCACCCCTTACAACCTTCCCAGATAAATCAGAAGAGAAATCAGAGGAACAAGTTGAGCAAGAAGAGTCGGATCAATTTTGGGGATGGTGAAATTATTTAAATATCGAGAATTATGCTGCAAAGATTTAAGAATTTTAGTAGGTTTAATTTAATTGTAAACGCTTCCGCAATTTATTAATTTATTCAGTTGTAAAGACAATGGTTGTTTTTGCGAATTTATGAAATAAACTGGTTTCGGTTTATACTGTGCTACGAGGCTGGTCGTTTTTCGATTTTGTGATTGATAAGCGACGCCGGTGTCAATCCCGAGTTTCGGGACGTGACATTTTAGTAGTATCAGAGCCGCCAGGTTCAAAATCCGAGTGGAAGAATCGAGTTTCAAAAAAAAAAATTTGGAAATTTTCGTATTTCGGCCAAACAGCACCTTACCGGCGCCGCCGAGCTTTTCCGCCGATTGCGCCGTTTCCGGTAACGCGTGTTCGATCGGAGACCTCTTCTAGAATCGTCTCGACGACACGAACAAAAGCCCTTAACCAATTGTTTATTTCACATTCGGATGCGACGGGAATTTCAGATCTAAGAATTTGGGCATAAACCCTAAAACGCCGAAAATAATTTCGTCCAATTACCTACCAATCCTACTCAGATTTTAAATTAAGTTTACCCAAACGATACGCAATCCATGGGTAACGTTTAACACCAATTAATTTTGGGATCTGATCAGCCGATCGTAGACGCCCAAATTCGAGTTTAGTTAGCGAGTTGCGCGATTTCTCTAGGCTAAATTAGGCAGTTTTCCGACCGATTCTGGCCATGATGTCACCAGTTCTGTGACCCTTACCCCGTCGCGGACACACGCCTTTACTCCGAACATACTCCGGCGAGTCAACCCGGCGAGTCAACTCGGCCGAGACAAGTGAGTCAACCCGCCAGCATGTGTTCTTCGATTTTTTTTCGTAGGAAACTCCGAATTCGGTTCTGTCAACTGTTCTGGAACCCTCTCGACGTAATCTTTCGATCCATATGTTAATCCCTAAACTTTCTATTTTTGAAAAATATCTCGAAAAATCTCGTTCAACGCGTTTCTCGTAGTTCTTATCAGATTTTTATGGAATTTTACTAAGGAAACAATTAGTATTGACCGATATTGTTGAGATTGTATTTATCTGAGATAAGTTGACTTAAACTTCTGACTTAAGGTTAAATATTTGATTTGGGGATAATAAATTATTAATGGGAAAAAAAAAAACTAGTATGTGAAAATCTGGAATAAGAGCTATAATAAGTTTTGGAGATTCCAATTTGGAAGTTGATTTTGGGCAATAGTTAAATGTATAAATATTAATTTGGGTTCTTAAGAATGCTAAGCGTTAAATTTAAATATGTATGATTTTGGGTTATCTTGTTTAAATGAATTGGGAGACAATATCTTAAGAATTAGTAATTTATATTACTTTGGGATAACCAGTAGATTACGACCTTATGTAAAATAATTTACGAGATATTGTTTGGTATTGAGGAAAAAGACAGTATAATAAGCTTTGAATTTTGTTACGGTACTAAGAATAATTAAAGGAGAAAGACATTCAGTAGAAATAGTTGTGGTAGAGCTCTCTAAGCTAATGGTCTCGAGGAAAGTAAGGTTTAGTGCAAGTAAGATTTAGAACAAGAATTAATTGAGGATTAATTTTATTCGTACAAGGTTGAATAAGATTTTATTTTATGACGAATGAGTTATAATCTTTGGGATTTAAATCAGTAGAGTATAGATTGATATTGAGTCAAGTTCCAAGATTTTGTATGAGTTTTAAGTTTTGAGATAGTAATCATAATAATTTCAAGATAAAATAAAATCATCATCTATTCGCGTATATTCCGTGCCGACTTGATTCCAAGTACTTTGGTAGATTTCAATGTCATCATATGGATGGTTTGGTAATCTAAGAGCAGTGCAATAGCAGATTGCCGGAGTAAGAATTTCAAGATCCAAACCGTGAACCAAGAAAAATCAGGTATCATGGCAATGCCAAGAGACAGAAATACATTTTTCTGCTTCCCAGACTTGGAAAGCCATAAAATCAGACAAAGAAGTTTGCCTAGAAATGGTGAACGAAGTGCAAGAAGAAATTGAGCTCAAGCTGGAAGATACCCTAATGATGCGAGAATTCCAGAACGTTTTTCTGGAAGAATTCTCAAGATATTCTCAGACCACGAGGTTGATTTCAAATCAATGTGGTTCTCAGTGCGGTACCAATTTCAATAGCACCATACCGAATGATGCCAACTGAACTCCAAGAGCCAAAAGAGCAACTCGAAGAATTGCTAGAAAAGAAGCAATTTCAACTGAGTACGTCTCCGTAAGGAACTCCAGTACTGTTTGTGAATAAGGAAGATATAAGTATGAGATTGTGTATAAATTATAGAGAACTCAATTAGATCACAATCGAGAATAAATATCTTCTTCCAATGATAGACGATTTTTCGATCAACTTAAAGAAGTTATAACTTTTCCAAACTCGGCCTGAGAAAAGACTACTACCAATTGAAGATCAGGGCTGAAGATTTTCCCAAAACAGCCTTCGGAAAAAGGGGTTCAAGCCATTACTTGACAATTTTTTTAGCGTTGTTCACTGAGGAGATCTTCATTTTCTTACCAAGTGAAGAAGACCAAAAAAATAATATCTCACTTTTCATAAGTCAATGGAGAGGAAATTTTATTCCAGTTCAATAGTAGTGAGTTTCGGCTACAGAACGCCACAGACATCAGGAGCTTTCTTGGACTGACAGGTTATTACAGAAAGTTTGTCGAAGGTTTTTCCTCAATCGCCATACCACTGAATAAACTCATTCAGAAGAATTCCAAGTTCGTCTGGGACGAAGGTTGCGAGAAAAGTTTTCAGACATTGAAGGAAAAACTTGCATCCACGCCAGTGCTAATATTACCTACTGAAGATAAGGAATTCACCATCTACAGTGACGCATCTAAATAAGGTCTGGGATGCGTACTCATGCAAGAGGGAAGAGTGATCGCCTATGCGTCAAGGCAGTTAAAACCGTACGAAAAGAACTACCCTACGCATGATCTTGAGTTAGCAGCAATTGTCTTCGCCTTAAAAATTTGGAGACACTACCTCTATGGCGCCAAGTGTGAAATTTTCACGGATCACCAAAGCCTCAAGTACTTGTTCACGCAAAAAGAACTAAACATGAGGCAAAGGCGATGGATCGAACTACTGAAGGATTACGACTTGACTATAAGTTACCATCCAGGTAAAGCGAACAAAGTGGCCGATGCTCTGAGTCGGAAAAATGGAGGCAAGATCACCCTAGCTTCACTCTCCGCTCGGCCATGTCTACGAGAGACCGTCAAGTTAAATCAGGACCGAGATCCCGAACTAAAGAAATTTAAGGAACAAGTCGAAAGCGGGAAGTCTCAAGATCTACAATTGGATGACAAGGGAGTCCTATGGATGAAAGGACGACTATGGGTACCAGACAGCGATAACCGTCGCCAAGAAATATTGTCAGAAGCGCACAAGTCCAAATTTTCAGTCCATCCAGGAAGTACAAAAATGTACAGAGACCTTAAGGGTAATTTTTGGTGGAATGGAATGAAAAGAGATGTGGCAGAATTTGTCTCAAAATGCCAAGTGTGTCAACAGGTCAAAGCAGAGCACCAGCGACCTGGAGAATTATTGCAACCTTTGGAGATACCCGAGTGGAAATGGGAGCACATCTCCATGGACTTTGTGGTAGGATTACCAAAGTCGAGGCAAGGTCAAGACGGAATATGGGTAATTGTAGATAGACTTACAAAATCCGCACACTTCCTACCCGTCCGTATGAACTACAATCTGGACAAGTTAGCTACACTGTACATGGACAATATTGTACGACTGCATGGAGTACCAGTGAGCATCCTATCTGATAGAGACCCAAGGTTTGTCTCACGTTTTTGGAAGAGCTTCCAAGGGGCCATGGGAACGAAAGTTACTCTTAGCACGGCCTATCACCCTCAAACCGATGGCCAAACCGAGAGAACAATTCAAACCCTAGAAGACATGCTGCGAGCATGCGCCCTAGAATTCAGTAGCAATTGGAGCAATCATCTACCATTGATCGAGTTCGCTTATAATAACAGCTATCACAGCAGTATTGGGATGGCTCCATATGAAGCTCTGTATGGAAGGAAATGTCGGTCACCCTTATATTGGGATGAAGTGGGAGAAAAGACAGTGGTAGGACCCGATCTCGTACAGATGACAGTAGACAAGGTTACAGTGGTCCCAGAGAAACTCAAGGCAGCTCAAGACAGACAGAAGAGCTGGGCCGACCTGAAAAGAAGACCAGTGGAGTTCAACGTTGGCGATAAGGCCTACGTAAAGGTCTCGCCTATTAAAGGAGTTGTCCGATTCAGTAAAGCTGGGAAGCTGAACCCCCGCTATGTGGGACCCTTTGAGATTCTGGAAAAAGTGGGCACACTAGCATACAGATTGGCGCTGCCGCCAAACATGTCTAGAATTCATAATGTTTTCCACGTATCCCAGCTACGGAAATACATCTCAGATCCAAGCCACGTGTTGGAAGTAGAACCACTCATAGTCGAAAGTAACTTGGGAGAAGAGCTGAAGTACGAAGAGGTTCCCATTAGAATCGTGGACACCAAAGACCAAGTGCTGAGACGACGAATCATTCCCTACGTCAAGGTACAATGGTCTAACCACACCGAAAGAGAAGCCACGTGGGAGCTGGAAGAAAGGATGAGGAACCAATACCCGTACCTCTTCATAGACCAAGCCAACCCAAGTTTCGAGGACGAAACTTCCCATAAGGAGGGAGGGATGTAAAATCCGAGATCTCGATTTTATCGTGATAGTAGTTGTAATTTTTAGATTGGATAATTCTACCGTGTGCAATAATTTTACTCAAGAATTTAAATAATATCGTGTATATTATTTTTCAGAATTTGAGATATGCAGAATTTCTCCAGATATAGACATAAGATTTGATACACCTGGATAAAGATTTAAGCAAGAAGATAACCCAATCAAATCTTGAGGATTTTATATTGTGATTTTCGAAATTTTGAAGGATTATTAGGGGATTTTTCGAAAATCATCAGATATAGAGCAGTCTACGCGATATAAAATACAGACTGGGAAAAATTTAAAAGTTCAACTACCAGGATTTTTGGAAAATAATCCAAATATTATTTGTGGAAAAAAATACCAATAATTTCGGATTTAAGTAAGCAAATTTATGGGATTTAAGAAATATAATTTTTATTATTTTAGGAAGTCAAAAATCTACCGAATATTGGGAATTAGACACAAAATTCGAAATTTCACAGACTGGGCAAGGCATAATTTCGAAAATTTACCTTGGGATATATATATAAATTTCGAAATTTAGGATGAAGAATAAAGGTAGATTTGATCACAATTTTAGATGGAGATTTGATTCAGATTCAAACGCGATTTGATACACGATCAGGATAGCAGCCAACCCCTATAAATAGGAGGGCTCAGTGTCTCGAAAATCACACCATATTTCTCACCTAATTTTCGAGAATTCCCTCCCCTAGTCCTTAGGATTTTCGAGCACAGCGAAGCGCTGCCGCAGTCCAGCCACCAGAGTTTTCACGTTTTCTTCAAGAAGTCTAAGGTAAGTGGGCTTGTTTTAAACTGTGTATTTTCGGTGCATTTATTTTCGTATTTTCGAAATTTCGGTCGAGTACAATTCTTCTTCTACACCCTTCTGGTTACGATATTTTGCATGAATAAATGTTTTGACACTGTGAGAATTCAACTTGATATGGGTGGGAATCCCAACCATACGTACCCTGACGCGGTGGGGGAGATAACCGCTATACGGCCTCGTCCCCTTAGAGGAGTAAAAATTAGGGACTGATATCAGTAAACCATTGAAAGTAGAGGAATCTCAGTGTCAGGTCAAGAATACGAACGTGGTATGAGTCAAAATATGCATGGTGTGTGTGTGTATGTATTTCGAATTTTATGCATGTTGTTATGTACTCGAACGGCCCCCACTTGCTGAGTATTTCCCCAAATACTCACCCCTTACAACCTTCCCAGATAAATCAGAAGAGAAATCAGAGGAACAAGTTGAGCAAGAAGAGTCGGATCAATTTTGGGGATGGATGAAATTATTTAAATATCGAGAATTATGCTGCAAAGATTTAAGAATTTTAGTAGGTTTAATTTAATTGTAAACGCTTCCACAATTTATTAAATTTATTCAGTTGTAAAGACAATGGTTGTTTTTGCGAATTTATGAATAAACTGGTTTCGGTTTATACTGTGCTACGAGGCTGGTCGTTTTTCGATTTTGTGATTGATAAGCGACGCCGGTGTCAATCCCGAGTTTCGGGGCGTGACAAGGCCAATGCCTGCAGTGATATTTTTTTGCACCAAAAATAAATTATTGGCCCAAGAAAGTGTGAATGAACGCCAACAAATTAGAAAAAAAATATTGGCCCATTAGAATAAAATATTTTAAATGGCTAATTGGTTGAAATATTGAAAAAGTATGTGGCCATGAAGCCAAAAACATCGGCATAAACAAATGAGAAAAAAACAATTCAACTCTACTTCCACCAAACACTGCAAAGTCTTTCTAGTCAAAGTCTTTCTAGTCAAATTTCTATCAAGCTTTCACAGTTAGTATTCCTAGTATTTTGTCTAGTTTGTCATTCAAATTTTCAACAACTCTTTTTTTTTGTTTTTATGTTCATTTTAGATTCCTTGTCATTGTATAAATACAATGATCATGGTATGAATTTTATTTTTTCTAGTATCGTTTTTCATTCAAATCCTTCGGTTTAGCGTCATATTTTCTGAAGATAATAGAACTAAAGATCAAATTTAAGATTCGGGCCCGTATTCTGACGAAATTGTGCAAACGCTTTGTCTATCTAGAACACATGAAAACATCATTGAAGGATACAGAGCTTTAGAGGAAAGGATAATATATTTTGAAAGATTTTTTGTGCATTTTTTGTCGAATTTCATGAGAAATGTTATGTTATTCATACATAAAACACCAATAATTTTTATGCTTAAAATTATATAAAAAAAATATTTTTCTTCAGTCCCATAATTTTTCTTACAAAGTTTTGTTTGTTTAATATTATTTAGTTTCATCATCCACATGATATATTTCTAACTCTACTACGTAGTGATGGCCTATGTAATATTTATATTTAGTCAACAAGTCATTAATAACCTATATATTTCACTCCTGTAAAAAAATGCTTACTGTTTACAATGTTACATTGTTAAACAATATCGGATGTCATACACTTCGGTCTCGGGGCCTGACACTAAAGACATGCATGTCTCCATAATAGACAAAGGAGCTAGGTTCATTTGAATAAAATGTGATACCCAAAAACTTATCATATTGTGTCATTAAATCTATAAATTATAAGAAAATAATCACAACAGTATCAAAATTATTCAGCCTCTTAAATTGCGTAGAGCCTACCTGTACATCTTAAATTGCCGGCCTAACTGCAGCCCTAATCCTCTAATCACATGCAAGATGGTAAAGTTTATTAAACTAGTAGGCTTATCATCTATTGGAGGCACACTAATTATTTTCTTGTAGAACATAAAAATAGGGAGTCATTAAATTTAGAGGATCATGCACGTTCCAATATTTTATCGACCTCAAAATTGTGTTAGGAAGAGAGTATCAGTCTTAATTCCCAAAGCGATAAATCACACGAAAAATAAATACAAGAACACACGAGATTTATAGTGACTCGTTCTGAATGTGAGAGTTACATCCACTTTTCACCGATACAAATTTCCACTATATTGTAATTAATATAACAAAGATAATAATTTCAAAAACATGTCTCTCAGAACCTTTTTCATGCTCACTCTATCTTCATATTTATATTTTTACATTTGTTAAATAATAATATCAAAAAAATTTCAGATTCAGAAGCTATAATTTTTTAAAAAAAATTAAAATATTTTCACATTAACTATAATAAAATTTTAAGATTTACAAAAATCAAATCGTTTATAGAGTTACTGAAAAAAATTAAATAGATATCATTCATTAATAATCTATAACACGGAGATTTTAAAATTCAAGATTGTGATCACATGTAGTTTTACGTATTTAACCACAATCTTGCATGCTTGCATCAATTTGTGAGTGAATAGAGTTTCTAGGAATTATAAAAACTACTATCTATGTGCTTGCAGTCGATTTTTTTTTTAAAAAATTTTAATTAATTATTATTTTTAATTAGATTAATTTATATTAAAATATAGATAATATCATAATTATACAAATTGACGAGGAGTCAATGCATGCAATATGTGAAATTGGCGGTACCAAACTTACCAAATTTTTCGTCTCTTTTAGGCTAACATTTAATATAGTAGAGAGGAGACCGAGACAGAGACAAAGATAATAAAAAATATAAATTGCTTAAAAATTCATTTTTTTTCTATACTATATATATTATCTCCTATAGTTTAGGACAGATGAGTTTTTAAAATACTAACAATATCCTTCTAAAATTATAAAGTACTTTATTTTCTTTTAACAAAAAAAATTATAAAAATCTATTTTAGTGATTTGTGTTTTTCTTTTATCACTAATGTGATGATATACTGTTCAAAAATTTTTAAACTACTAAAATATTTTCTTTAATATTTATTCAAACTTTGGAATTTTTAAACACACGAGATTTATAGTGATTCATTCTCAATGTAAGAGTTACGTTCACTTGTCACCGATATAAATTTCCACTATATTGTAATTAATATTACAAAGATAATAATTTCAAAAACACGTCTCTCAGAACTTTTTTCATACTCTCTCTATAGGTGATAATACATGTGGGAGCCTAATTTTTATAGCCTGCTCGTGTAAGCATAAATTTTTCTCTGCGTTTGATCATCATTAAAACAATATGTAATGAACACGATTTAATTCATATATACAAAGATATATTATACACATATATCTTGCCAATATAAAATTAAACAATACACCTTCAGCATAAATATATTTCTCACATTAAAAGTAAATTATATTCCATCCATATTTGATATTGAATCGAATCACTTCTCATCTGATTAACCAACATATATGTTAGAATAGGTCTCTTATGAAACGGTCTCACGAATCTTTATCTGTGAGACGAGTCAACCCTACCGATATTCACAATAAAAAGTAATATTCTTAGCATAAAAAGTAATACTTTTTCATGGATGACCCAAATAAAAGATCAGTCTCACAAAATACTACTCGTGAAACCGTCTTACACAAGTTTTTCCCTATATGTTATCGGTTTGTATTCCATCAGTAGGTGTGAAGGGAAATATTATTTCCAATTTTAATGAATATATTTTATTGATTTAAATTATTTCCCTAATATAATGTTCCTTATTGATCTAATTGAGTTTATTATTTAATATGATTTTGTCTTTCTTAGATAATGAGATAATAATCAAATATATTCAAAGATATGTTATCTATTGATGAGATATGATATTGATGTTTCAAAGAGTTTATTTCCTAATAAAACTCTTATATTTCTTTGTGAAATAGGTTTCCTTATGGAATGAAACTCTACATCTATAAATAAGAGACCAAGGACATCATTGAGCTTCTTCTTCCTCTCGGTCAATATTCAATCATGTGTGCACGTTCAGAATTTCAGAGAAAACCTTATTCAAGAAACGTGTTGTGATTTAAAGAGTTGTGATAGGGTGTTGCCGTGAATGTTAAGAACATCTGCGGACAACATCTGTGAGGAAGTTGGTCGAAGACTGCTCTCTCGTGGATCTGCTTGTATCAACATGTTTTGCTTTCTTGTTTTGTTTTACCCTGGCTATTGTTTTAGAAAGCTTTTGTTTTCTTAACTTGTTCAGGAAACTGATTTTAATGAGAATCACTAGTGATAGGTTTTTTTGTGTAAACATTGTGATTTTCTAGTGATATATTTTTGTCATAAGGCATCACACAAGTATTTATACTTGTGCATATTTAATCTTGTCCCTTTATTTATGTTAAGCGAATTTGTGTTACAAACTTTGATTTTCGGCTGCATGTTGTCTTAGATGTTGTAACGTTTGGCACAACATTTAATTCTGATAAAACCCGAATTCTCTATTTTATATCCCATACATGATATTCTTATTATTTTAGCATCTGTCGAATAAAATAACTCTTACAAGTGGTATCAGAGCCTACGCTTGATATACTAAGTGCTGATTCTGGTTTTTGTTTTGTTTGACAGTGAATTAATCAAATGGACACATCATTTGCAAGCGCAAGCACTTCGAACACCCGTCCTAGATGGTACAAATTACAGTCTATGGAAGGTCAAAATAAGATACTACTTAAAATCTATAGATGAACGGGCATGGCAGCGTGTCATCAATGGATGGACTCCACCAGTCATGTTAGATCAAGAGGGTGACAACTTGCTGAAAGCTGAACTGACTGGACTGCTGATGAAGTGCAAAATTCGAACTACAACTCAAAGGCTTTGAATGCTATATTTACACCGGTCGACATGAACATGTTCAGTTTAATCACAAACTGTACTTTTGCTAAGAGTTCATGGGATACTCTACAAAGACACTATGAAGGTTCCGAAAGTGTGCGACGAACCAGATTTAGGATGCTCACTTCCAAATTCGAGATGATGAGGATGGAAGAATCTGAGAACATAAACGATTACGATCGTCGCCTACGGGAAATTGCTAATGAGGCATTCAGTATTGGAGACTCTATCTCAAATGAGCGTCTAGTAAGCAAGGTCCTCCGTTCTCTACCCGAAAGATTCAACATAAAAATTTGTGCAATAGATGAGGCTAAGGACACTTCTCAGATGGCATTGGAAGACCTTATCAGTTCACTACGCACTTTTGAGATGAACCTGGACATGCAGAAGAAGGATAAAGGGAAGACAATTTCACTCCAAGCTTCAAATGACTCCTACAATGAACTCCTTCAAATATCTCAAGAAGTCAATGATTCTGATCTCTGCGAGGATTCTATCTCCTTTATCACAAAGAATTTTGGTGACTACTTGAAAAGAATCATAGATAAGAAGAAGGATGCACAACCATCTAAATTTCCAAGCTTTCCTGCACCTGAAAAGTGACAAAAGTACCCTGCCAAGCAACAATTTCAACCAAGAATGATGGCAATGGACAATCTAATGCAATGAAGTATGATTTGGTGCAGTGTAGAGAGTTCCAAGGTTTCGGTCACTATGCCAATGAATGTGCCAACAGATTACGCAAGAACAAAGGCTACAATGTTTTAGCGATGAAGAATCTGATGAGGAGGAGAAATCCAATGATGAAGATAACCACACCTCCTTGAATGCACTGTTGATAGAAAGACACTGCCTGCAAGTGAATCCTTTAGGTGTTGCCACATCTGGCCGCAACATCTGCGAAAAATCAATCTATCTGAAATCTACATGCCTCTGGAAATTCAAGTGTAGATGATGAATTAGGAGATGATGAAGAGATCACTCTTGAGAGTGTTCAAAAACTTTATGAAAAGCTATTTGAAGATTGGACCAAAAGAAACAAGCTAAATTCAACTCTTACGAAGGGAGAACATCGATCTAAAAGCTGTGTTGCCAAACTTGAAGTAATTTTGAGTAAAAAAGACTTAGAACTTGGCAAGACCAAAGAAGAGCTTCACAAGGCAACAGAAACTTTGTCCAAATTCAATTCAAGCACATCCAAGCTTGAATCCACACTTTTGATGGGAAGAGATGACAAGAAAGGCTTAGGCTTCAAAGACAGTGTGTTTGAAATAGGTGAATCTTCCAAGTTTACTGTTTTTGTGAAGGGAAAAGTTGATACATCTCCACAACCACAATCTAAGTCACCAATCAAAAGCTCTCCATCAAAAAGACAACATGCTGCACCCATTCCTAAGAAGAAACGCAGGTATGTATGTCATTACTGTTTTAAGCCTGGTCATATTAGGCTCTACTGTTTTAAAATCAGGGATGATCGCATGAATCAAAAGTCGAGTCGGATGTTGCCCTGAATGTTGTCCAACATTTCCCGCAACACCTCCCACCATCGACCTACAGTAAGAAAAATTTGGGTACCAAAGGTAAAAACTCACTGTAATATTGTCTATACTTCATTGAAAAATAATACTACAGGTCATTGGTACTTTGATAGTGGAAGCTCACGCCACATGACATGTTCAAGAGAACATCTCATCGATTATGTTGAACAAAATTGTGGTAGAGTGACCTATGGAGGGGGAGCTAAAGGAAAGATTGTGGGAAAGGGAACATTGAATTTAGAAGGACTACTAAAGCTCCACAATGTGCTTCATGTTGAAGGATTAAATTCAAATTTGATAAGAATAAGCCAATTGTATGACGATAATTTGCTTGTTAAGTTTGATAAACATACTTGTGAAGTTTTTGATAAAACTAACATGTGCATTATAACAGGTACAAGGTCTTCGGATAACTTCTATCAAATAGGTGAAGAAAACTTTCATGCAAGCATGTGAAAATCACCGAACTTGACCTTTGGCATCACAAAATCGGACATGCAAATTTCAAAACCTTAAAGAACTTGAGTAAGTACGATGCAGTGCGAGGTATGCCTAATCTTTCATCTAGAATACCATATGTGTGCGGAGATTGTCAAAAAGGAAAACAGACTCGCGTGTCGCACCCAGTGTTGTCAACATCTGGGACAACATGCTGTCTGGAATTGCTACACATGGATCTTATGGGTCCCTATGGAAGTGGAAAGCTTCGGAGGTAAGAAGTATTCCTTTGTTTATGTTGATGACTTCTCACGATATTCATGGTAAGTTTCATTAGGGAGAAATCAGACACTTTGATGTGTTTAAACAATTGGTCACAAGAATCACAAACTTCCATAATCTAAGGGTGAGAAGGATCAGAACTGATTATGGTAAGGAATTTGAAAACTCTTTATTCTCCTCTTTTTGTGACAAAAAGGGGATTTCACATGAATTTTCAGCACCAAAAACCCCACAACAAAATAGCATTGCCGAACGTAAGAACAAGACTTTGCAAGAAATGATAAGGGTAATGCTAGCTTCAAAGAATATCTCGAAGGGTTTTTGGGCAGAAGCCCTTAATACAGCATGTCATATTTCGAACAGGGTCTATCTAAGAAGTGGTTCAATCACTGACTTCTTATGAGATCATCATGGGAAAGAAGCCTAATCTTAAATATTTTCATGTTTTTGGTTGTGTTTGTTACACCTTGAATGACAGGGATCAACTTGCAAAGTTCAATTCAAAGAGTGATAAGTGTTTGTTCTTGGGATATGCCACTAATAGTTGTGCTTATTGAATGTTAACCTTAAAAACCAGGACTATTATGGAATCTATTAATGTTGTTTTTGATGAATGTGCTGATCTCAAGAAGAAAACTGCTGAAGATGACGTTGAAGACCTTCTGGAAACTCAAACCTCACTGGAAAATACAGATGTTGTCCTAGATGTTGCGACTATCTGGCACAACACGTGATACTGAAGTCACCGACCCACAAGAAGATGCTAACAGCGATAATGAGGCAGCAGATGATGGACCGGGTATTCCAAGCAAAATCCAAAAGAACCATCCATCATCTCAAATCATTGGAGGAATGCGTGAAGATGTCCAAACCAGAAAGAAAGAGAAAGTCGATTATAGAAAAATGGTTGGACTAGTGTGCATGAGTACCATGTACTCACAGGTAAGATTTTCGTGCTTTGTATCTCAATTTGAAACAAAAAATGTCGACGAAGCTTTAAAAGATGAGTTTTAGATAAATGCTATGCATGATGAACTTGAGGAGTTTGTTCGAAATGATGTTTGGACTTTAGTTCCATCCCCTGACCATGGCAATATAATTGGAACAAAGTGGACTTTTAAAAATAAAACTGATGAGTCAGGGAACATCATTCGAAACAAATCAAGGTTGGTTGCTCAAGGATACACACAGGTTGAAGGGGTTGATTTTGAGTAGACCTTTGCACCTGTTGCCCGTATTGAGTCTATGCGACTTTTGCTAGCTATTGCATGCTTTATGAAAATCAAATTGTTTCAAATGGATGTTAAAGTGCATTTTTGAATGGGATTTTGTGTGAAGAAGTATATGTTAGACAGCCTAAAGGATTTGAAGATCCACATAATCTTGATCATGTATACAAGTTGAAAAAGACTCTCTATGGCTTGAAGCAAGCACCTCGTGCTTGGTATGGCAGATTGATTGAATACCTACTCGAAATTGGATTCAAACGTGGTGAGGTAGATAAAACTCTCTTTATTCAAAAATCCAAAGGTGAGATCCTTATTTGCCAAATCTATGTTGATGATATCATTTTCGGCTCTTCATCCCAAAAGCATGCTAATAATTTTGTTGAATGCATGTCTACTACTTTTGAAATGAGCATGGTTGGTGAATACATTTCTTTCTTGGCCTACAGATCAAACAAATGCATGATGGCATCTTTTTGTGCCAAAGTAAGTATGCCAAAAATCTGATAAAGAAATTTGCTAATGAGAACTCTAAGCACATGAAAACACCTATGGGCTCAAATGAAAAATTATCCAAAGAAGATGCTGCCGAAAATGTTGACAACACCCTGTATCGCAGCATCATAAGAAGTCTCTTGTACTTAACTACTAGCCGTCCTGACTTAATGTTTAGCGTTTGTGTGTGTGCTAGATACCAATCTAATCCTAAGATTTCTCACTTAAAAGCCGTAAAACGTATCTTACGATACATATCCGGAACCATTGACTTAGGATTATGGTATACGCACGAAACCAACTCAAATCTGGTAGGGTTCTCAGACGCTGATTGGGCTGGGGATTTGGATGATAGGAAAAGTACTTCTGGTGGTTGTTTTTATCTTGGAAATAATTTGATATCATGGCACAGTAGAAAACAGAACTGTGTATCACTTTCAACTACTGAATCTGAATTTGTGGTAGCTGGAAGTGGTTGCACTCAACTTTTGTAGATGAATCAAATGATAGAAGATTATGGGCTTAAAAGTGAACCCTTAGTTATGTACTGTGATAATTCAAGTGCTATTAACATTTAAAAAATCCATTACAACACTCTCGAACAAAGCACATTGCATTTTGTTCGAGATCTTGTAGAGAAAGGATTGGTTCGAATGGAGTTTGTTGATACCAATAACCAACTGACCGACATATTCACCAAAGCATTCGATTTTGAGAGGTTTTTCAACCTTAGGAAATCTCTCGGCATGTGTTCTGCCTAATCATTCTTGGATGTTGTCTCAGATGTAACAACATCTCGGACAACATCTCATTTGCATATGCATCTTTAGGACTTAGAAATACTGCATTGCATTCATACTGTAATATGGTGTGTTGAAACTGTGTAGCATAATTTTCTGATGCACTTACAATTCCTTGCTATATTCTAAGAAACTTGACACATATTCATGTAAACTTAGTCACAAAAGATTTGAAATATGGTCACTTGACTCTAAACAAGGTGACAAATAACCCGAGACATTGAAATACAATCATTAATAATGGGTCTGTGTTTAGAAGGAAAGATGGAAAAAGCTACCTAAAGTAGCCCAATGAAGGCTGGACTTTAAGTGTGGGAGCTATCCCTTCTAAATATTAACACAAAAATATGAGAAAATGGAAAAAAACTCTTTAGGGGAGTCCAATTAAGACTGTTCTTTTAGTGTGGGAGCTACCACTCTTATGTTCAGAAAATTGTTATATCATTGTGTGTGAAGAAAAAATTGGAAATTGTTTTTGGAATTGTGCGTGTTGTCAGAAGATGTTTCCAACATTTGTGACAACACTTCATCCGTATACATATCTCATATTTGCTCACATGCTTTTATTTATGATACACTCTGTTACTAGGCATCCATAAGTCATGCATAAACATAACATTGTGAATTTTGTCGTGTCATAAGGATATTCGTATGTAAACAAAGAAAAATTCTATAAAAATCCAATTTTTGAGTATTACAAATTAATGTGATCGTTGATGTCTAGTGGCGCTAAAATTTGATGTGGAGTTATTTTTGGAAATTTTGAAAATATATTGTACACAAATCATCCCAGTAATTACGTAGATGGGTTAACGGTTCAATTTCAGCGTTTAATTTTCAAACGGTTAGATTAGGATGGTTACAAATTTTTTTTACCGTTGTGGGGATTGTGCATTATTACTGTTTATTTTATACTCATTTATCTCACATTTCCGATCATCGGTATTTCATTTAAACTCCTTGAAAACCCTAGCACTGTTCACCGTATAATCTGTTCTCTGATATTTTCATCCGATTTTTTTTTAAATCGAGCTAATCTCTCTAAAATTCACGTAATTCGCTCTCTGAAATGGCAGGAAAGGGTTTTGATCCCCATGATATCCGAAGCAAAATGGGCCATATAGAGGATGTTTCCTCGCCTCCCGCAACATCTGCAACAACACTCCCTGTTCAAAACTTGCAGATTATTCCTGATGTGCTAATGCCCGAGCCTCTTGAAGTCATTGCCCCCGGTGAGCCTGGAAATGCACTGGATATTGATAACCCACCAATCATCAGGGTTTTCGATCCACCCTCTCTTCCTAGAAGACGATCCAAAATACAGGCAGGATATAATCCTGATCTGACACCTTGGAAAGCAGTTTCCGTTACAAGGGCCAGCCATCCACTCGGCCGTCACTGATTGATCCTAATAGCACCTCGGGGGATGACTCCAACGATGCTGATTTTGAGCTGGTTCCTCGCAAACGGCCCGTCCCTATAGTTACTGCTACTATTGGTAAGACCACAGTCTCTTCTTCTGCTAATGTACCCATCACTCCACAGGAAACACATACTGCACCTAAAGCAGATGAAGATGAGGTCTTCCTGGCTCAATTTATGGCCACACTGAAGAAAAACAAGAAATATGCTCGGCCCAAGCCTCGCACTCCTCCACCTGCTTCCAGTAATGACGAGATCAAAGACGCCTCGGCAAGCCTCTGTACTAATACTGAATGTGGTGGACCCTCTCGCCATACTGATGATTCACCTGATGAGGCTGCCTCATCTGCCTCTGATGTTTCTGCAAAGTCCTCTGCTGATGAAGATGTTGCGGAAGATGTTGCCAACAGTGTGGACAACACAGATGGTTCTGAGTATGATCTCACTACTGCTTTCTCAAACAAATTCCACATTGTGCAAGCCTCTGATCAGTGGAATCTGTATGCGCACCGCTTATTTTTGGAGGAAATGAATATTGACTGAGGATGTCCTTCGAAAGACAACATTTGCTCGCCTTTCTGAAGCACTGCCATCTTCTTCCCACTGTATCAGCGGTAACACCATTTTCCCGACTGCCTGTGTTAGAATTCTAATGCCAACCTATCCTGAGTGTGAGAGATGAACGCTCTGCCAAGTATGGGAAAGCATTTGTAAGAAACATGATCTATGAGTTCACCCCTACTATCATCAATCAGTTCTACCATACCCCACCATTGGACATTGATGGTCTTGCCCCTGACATTGATCTGGCTACCTCAACCCTCACTGGAGGAGTTATTACTCACTTTCCAGTCCATCACAGACCTTTCAGCTGCAAATCTAACATCATTTTATTCTGTTCTTCACAAGCTGGCCATCCGAAATTGGACTCCTTCTACAAACACCACCACCGTTACCAGGCATCAAACTCTGGTTCTGTATTCCATCGGGCAAGATGGAGTGTTTGATTTTGGACAACTGGTGTTCAACACAGTGCTTCAATATTCCGCGGGTGGTCTGCGATCGTCGAAGCTCCCATTTCCCAGTCTGATCTATGGGCTTCTTGTCTCCCAAGGTTTTGTTAGAGATGTCAGAGAACGATTATCTGACCTTGGTGAACCATTCAAGATTGCTCTTGCACTCTTCAAGGGCAATCGCCGAATTGATCTTCCGTGGTGTGAATCTCCCAAAGCACCACCTGTTGCGGAGCCACCACTGAGTCCTCCTGCTCCATCCCAGTCCACTGACTATATCATGATCTATGTCCCAGACACACATGCTCACATTGCTCATGCTGAGGCAAAGATTGAGCAAGCCAGGGCTGATGTTGTTCAAGCCACCGCGGATATTGCATACCATGAAGCATTGGCTAGACACTTTCGGATGCTTTTGGATGTAGCAGTCTTTCCTTGACAAAAAGGAGGAGATGAGATGGAGATGATCAAACTGAAGCTGGACCTTCCAGGACCAAGGATGAAAGAGATGAGGGGAATTAAGTGTTTTGGTTAAGAGTTTTGTTTTTGTTTTACTAATGGTTCTGTCTATGTGTTGATTCTGCCTCTTTGTTTATCTTGCAAGCTACTAATGAAATGATGCAGATGTTGTCTCCAGTGTTGCCAGCATTTCTAACAACATCCTTAATGTGTGTAGTTTGTTCAGGGGAAGATAAATGCTTTAACTCAGGGGAGTTGATTAACTCAGGGGGAGTTGATGTGAACTAAACATTGATAATTGAGTTTGATCTCATTTTGTCCAAGAAAGGCCAAACAGGGGGAGATTGAAGAGAAATATTATTTCCAATTTTAATTAATATATTTTATTGATTTAATTGTTTCCCTAATATTATGTCTCCTTGTTGATCTAATTGAGTTTATTATTTAATATGATTTTGCCTTTTCTTAGATAATGAGATAATCATTCAAATATATTCAAAGATATGTTATCTATTGATGAGATATGATATTGGTGTTTCAAAAGAGTTTATTCCTAATAAAACTCTAATATTTCCTTATGAAATAGGTTTTCTTATGGAATGAAACTCTACATCTATAAATAAAAGACCAAGGACATCATTGAGCTTCTTCTTCATCTCGGTCGATATTCACTCATGTGTGCACGTTCAGAATTTCAGAGAAAATCTTATTCAAGAGACGTACTATAATTTAAAGAGTTGTGATAGGGTGTTGCCGTGAATGTTGAGAACATCTGCGGACAACATCTGTGAGGAAGTTGGCCGAAGACTGCTTTCTCGTGGATTTGCTTTTATCAACACGTTTTGCTTTCTTGTTTTGTTTTACCCTGGCTAGTTTGTTTTAGAAAGCTTTTGTTTTCTCAATTCGTTGAGGAAATTGATTTTAATGAGAATCACTAGTGATAGGTTTTTTTACGTAAACATTGTGGTTTTCTAGTGATATATTTTTGCCATAAGGCATCGCACAAGTATTTATACTTGTGCATGTTTAATCTTGTCCATTTATTTATGGTAAGCGAATTTGTGTTACAAACTTTGATTTTCCGCTGCATGTTGTCTTAGATGCTGTAGCATATGACACAACATTTAATTCTAATAAAACACGAATTCTCTATTTTACATCCCATACTGATATTCTTATTATTTTTAGCATATGTCGAACAAAATAACTCTTACAAGATGTAATTCTGGAATGTTATCACTTTCAGGTTGGCAGAAAATATGTTCACCTTTCGGTTGGCAGAAAATATGTTCATACATTGGTTCCCAGTTATCTTCATATTCAAAGAAATATATCAACCATTTTTACATTTGTTAAATAATAATATTACAAAAATTTCAGATTTAGAAGCTATTTTTAATATAAATTATTTTAGTAAAAATAATAATTAATTAACTAGTTTCTATAATTCCTAGAAACTCTATTCACAACTGTATAAGCATGCAAGATAGTAATTTTTTAAAAAAATTAGGATTCATTAGCATGGGTTTTCAAGCAAATAATTTTGTGAGATCGTTTCACGAGTAAATTTTATTAAACAAATATCTGACTCGACTCAATTCATGAAAAAATATTATTTTTTATGTTAAAAACAATACTTTTCAATACAATTATGAATAAGATTGATATATCTCATTATATTGATATGTGAAACCGTCTCATATGAACATGCGACCTTTCATTTTTAGTGTGTATTATCACAATAATGGTTTCATCAGCATAGACTTTCGGCTCGGATTCTTGTAGAGAGATAACAAGTGACCAATAATCTATATTTTATAACACATATATTGTTCATTATTTTTATTTAATAGTTCAAAAAAAAAATATCATCAACATGAAAAATTAATAGTACAACTATTTTTTTTTTAAAAAAATTAAAGTAGATTTCTTATGAAAAAATATCACATGTCTCACGAATAAGATACAAAATAGTTCGCGCATATAAAATAGATTAACCCAAAAATCGCGATCATGGAATAGTTTAACGTTGTACACATTAAATTGACCAATCCATTATATATATATATATATATAGTAGGTCTCATGTGAGACCGTCTCACGGATACTAATCTGTGAGACGGGTCAACCCTACCCATATTTACAAGAAAAAATAATACTCTTAGCATAAAAAATTATACTTTTTCATGGATGATCTAAATAAGAGCTCCGTCTCACGAATTTGACCCGTGAAACCGTCTCACACAAGTTTTATATATCTCATTTATATATATATATAAATGGGTAACAGCTGGCACAATTATCAATATTGTTTCCATTATTTGACTGGTCGGCCATGAAAGGAAGATCTTCTGTTCATATTTTGGTAAATAATCTAAACACACTCATTATAATTTTTTTAATTAATTTAATTTATATTCATGTACAAGTGATATCATAATTTATAAAAAAATTAGCGACTCAGTATAATCATTTTGAAACTATTATTAATTACAATATGATTTGATTATATTTACACGAAATTCATACCATAATTATGATAACATAATTGTGATAACGAGTGAATGACTAAACTACAAATTCAAAATAATGAATAAAAAAAGAGAGAGAAACGAAATCAATAAAATGTGTTGACAAAAATTTGTGTAAACGGTTTCACGAGTCGTATTTTGTAAGATATATATATCTTATTTGAGTCATCCATGAAAAAATATTACTTTTTATTGTGAATATCGTTAGAGTTGATATGTCTCATAACATACCTACTCAAATGTGTTAGGCGCCAGATTTAAACACGCTAACAAGTGCTTACATACCAAGTTTTTCGTCTCTTTTACGCTAACATTTAATATAGGATAGAGATAGAGATACAGATAGAGAGAGATATTTCATTCCTTATCTATACTATATATATTATCTTATATAGTTTTAGGATATTTAGAATAATTAATTTTAGTGTCATGATAACTTTTTTAAAATACTAACAAAATCCTTCTAAAATTATAAAGTACTTTATTTTTTTTAACAAAAAATATTATAAAAACTATTTTAGTAATTGAGTAGGTCTCATATGAGACCGTCTCACGGGTCTTAATTCGTGAGACGGGTCAACCCTATCCATATTCACAATAAAAATTAATACTTTTATCATAAAAAGTAATACTTTTTCATGGATGATCCAAATAAGAGATCCGTCTCACAAATATAACACGTGAGACCGTCTCACACAAGTTTTTACCTTAGTAATTTGTGTTTTTCTTTTATCGCTATCATATATACTGTACAAAAATTTTTAAACTACTAAAATATTTTCTTTAATCTTTATTCAAACTTTGGTGTTTTTAAATGATTATATCATTTTATTAAAAAAATTATTTTAAAAAATATTAAATTTTAAATAACATAAAAATGTAAAACAAAAAAATCACATATATAAGTGGGGATTCGGGATAAATATATGGTGGAAAATGAGCCACGATATGGAAGGTAATGTCGCCTAATATAATATTATGTTTTTTTTTCAAGATATAATATAATATTAATTTTTGTTGACTTGATTATTATGATATAAATACAAGCACATCTGCATCCTTCATTTGTTAAATATTTCTTTCTATAAAATATATAAGACACACTGCAAAAATGGCTCAAATTTCAAAAGATATGGTTCGCCCGATAGACAAATTTGCCCCAAGCCTATGGGGGGATCAGTTCTTGAAGTTTACATGCGATAATGAGGTAATTCGGTTCTATTTCATATGTTTTTATAACTGACAAATACATGCATATATTGTATTGTTATTCTTAAGTTGTAATAACTATTCACATGGACGTAGTCAGAATTTTTTTTTATCCTAAGCTGAGATGCATACCATAATCATATCATTATTGCCCTAAAAATGAAAAGCAAGCCATTCATCAACGAAATGTATTGTCAAGGATGAATCTTAAGCATTTTTCACTGCGCAGTATGAACATTTTACAATACTAAAATTTCAATGCACCGTGGCTTGTACATTTGAATCTTAAATATCAGAAAAATTTAAAACAGATGGATCCATGTGGAACCAGGAAAGAAAAATAAAAGAAAAAAAAATATCTCAACCAATGCTAAAAAGACAGACCTCTTTCACGCATAATTAGTAAATATTACTACTTGAAACACTTTGCTCCAAATTAACGCATAAGATTCTCATAAAAGCCATTCTAAATGAACCAGTTCATACTACAACCAAACAATATAATTTTCAGAAAATATTGAAGTATTTCCATTAGCATTAGGTATAACTTTTTGTACAATGACTCAAGTGTTTGATTGTACAAAAGAGACCTTTTAATTCACTCTCGAAGAGAAATGACCACTATCAAAATGTTATTATCCTATTAATCCAAAAGTTATCAGTTACAACAAAATAATACAGTTTTTCAATGCGGGAATAGCTAAAATTATAAACCGACAAGATACCACAAAATTTCTGGTTGGCATATTAAATATCCAAAGTCAATAAATAACGTGTCGCATGGCTCTCTATGTATGAAATTTAGGCTCCTTGATTTAATATTATCATATCAAAATTAAAGGGTTCTTGTACAAAATTATCTGTTGCAACCTTTAGAACATATAATCTAGTTGATGAATATATATATAAAAATTACTATGCAACTAAGGATTAATTGATTAAATTTATGCAGATAGCAGAAAAATATTCCAAGGAAATCGATTTGTTGAAAGATGAGGTGAAGATTAATTTGACAAATCCAGAGAGTAAAGTGGTGGACACAATGAATTTGATTGATAAACTCGAACGCCTAGGCATTTCTTATCACTTTGAAGACGAAGTTGAACAAAAATTGGAGCAATATTTTGGTCAGAGTACAAATTACGAAGATGAAGCCTATGACTTAAACACAGTTTCACTTCATTTTAGATTATTCAGGCAACATGGACTTCACTTAACTTCTGGTATGTGTCATTACATCCCTCATGTGTTTACATTCTTGTATAATATAAAAATAAAATAATTTCTCTCTTATAAAATTTACATAGAAAATGTTTCCCATTTTTACAAGAAATTCTTTACTTTCTTTATAGCATGGATGGGACGGAATGTGCCACAGTATTTAATCTTTATTAGGTAAAAATACAAAATTCGTTAATAAAATTTTTTTTATCTAAAGCTTTGGAAAATTTAGTTTGGTCTTCGTCCAATAAGTTTAAAGTTTTTAATTTTAGCCATTTTTCTTGTACATCTAATGTGACATCGGACTCGTTGGTAATGTACAACTCTGTGTCAATATATGATGTCACGTCGCACACCAGCAGAAAAATATTTGAAAAGGAAAAAGGGAACCAAGTTATTATAGTTAGCCTGAAATTAAATGATTTAGAGGATAAACAAGCAAATTAAATTACGCACACTAATGGGTTGTATTTTTATTGTCCCGTCTTGATTATATCATGCAAACTAGAGCATGAGGAGGAGATGGGACAATTATCTTTAGAAGATATGACAACTATTTATTGTAATTTATGTTTCGATCAGAAATTTTTAACAAATTCAGAGACAGCGCTGGAAAATTCGATGAGTCGCTTAAAACTGATGTCAAGGGCTTGTTGAGCTTGTATGAAGCAGCACATTTGAGAAAGCACAATGAAGATATACTCGAAGATGCACTTGTTTTCACAACTGATTGTCTCAAGTCTATGACCCCAAACCTCAAACCACCCCTCAAGAAACAAGTCGAACATGCCCTCATGCAACCGTTACATTTTGGGTATCAAAGATTTGAGTCATACCATTACATCTCTGTCTATGAAGATGATGAATATTCTAGAGATGAATCGCTTCTCCAGTTTGCCAAATTAGACTATAATGCAGTGCAAATGCTGCACAAACAAGAACTCTGTGAACTCTCAAGGTAATGTTACTTTGTCGTCCATAAAGTAATGAGGAATGTAAAGAGAGTCATCTCACTTTTGAAGGGTAAATTTTTACAGTTACATATAATCTATAGTTTTTGTCATCTTATAACATATTAAACATTTTGGTGATTGTGTTCTAGAGCTCAACTAGACTAGCATTTTAGTCGGCATACATTTCGTTTACTTCTTCTTGTTATTTTACAGGTGGTGGAGAGAGCTGAACCTTATGTCTAAACTTCCTTATGCTAGAGATAGACTTGTTGAGTGCTATTTTTGGACTGTGGGAACATATCATTTTCCTAGGTATTCTCGCGGTCGAGTCATGCTGGCGAAAATAATCAAAATGTTATCTTTAATCGATGATACATTTGATTCTTATGGTACAATTGAAGAACTAGAGACCTTTACTATGGCAATTCGAAGGTAAAAGAAAGCACTAATAGCTCTAGTAAACATGAATTTATCTGCTTCATGTGGTCATATTGTCTATAGTTTTGAGTCATTTAACCACTTCTCATTGGTTGGCTAAAAGAGTTTGAAGATTGAAATTTATAACAACTATTCCACATGCTTTGATTGTTATTTTGATTTTTGGTTGTTTCAGGTGGGATTTTAAAGAGGTTGATCTACTACCAGAATATATGAAACCACTTTATACCGACGTCTTGAATCTCTTCGGAGAATTTAAGGAAGAATTAGCAACAGAAGAAAGATCTTATGTTGTAGACTATACCATAAATGCAGTATGACTTTTTCATTTCAAATGACTAAATAAATAATTTCTTCTTATCTAATCAGCATATAATTAACATGGATTTTGATACTATGATATTTAGTTGAAAGAACAAGTGAGGAGCTACAATGTCGAGGCCAAGTGGTTTATTGAAGGTTATTCGCCACCATTTTCCGAGTACCTTAGCAATGCTCTAACAACTTGCGCTTGCCACTTTCTTTCGAATGGATCGTTAATGGGAATGGATTTGGCCACTAGGAGGGAATTCGAATGGCTAAATATGATGCCAAGGATGCTTATAGCATGCCAAGAAATTTCTAGATTAGTCGATGATATTGCTACATACGAGGTACAAATGACCATGATTCCCGTTATTCTTTCTAATCCGTAAGAATTGATTACTTCAAATATATTTTCATTCGTGAAAATGATTAATATAAGTTGTTATTTTAATTGTATCACAAATACATACTTTAGAAAATTTTCCCTCATAAACCAATGTACTGTATGTGTGTTATAATCATCACTCTGTTTAGAGCATAACCACTTATTTTAATTATCATATTATTGTAGATTGAGAAAAGAAGAGGCCAAAATTCCACCGGCATCGACTGCTACATTAAGGAAAATGATGTGGCAATGGAAGAGGCAATACATAAGATTGAAGAAATGGTTGTAGATGCATGGAAGGATATTAATGAGAATTTCAAGAAACCATTTCCGTGTTCGAAAGCCGTCCTTTTGATAATCCTCAACTTGGCAAGGACGGTATATGTAACATACAAGAACTATGAAGATGGATATACTGAACCGGAAAAGGTTTTAAAACCCCTCATTGTTGCCATGTTTGTTGAACCCTTTAAGATTCAGACATTTTAAATCATGATGCGACTCATGAAGTGTTGCAAGAAAAACATCCTTTTATTTGTGTTATTTTTTAAAGTTTTTTGTGGGGATGTTTGTTTCTGTAATATATATGTTTGATCAAGAATGTTATCTATTTGTGTTATTTTTTAAAGTTTTTTATGGGGATGTTGTTTCTGTAATATATATATGTTTGATCAAGAATGTTATCTTTTAATAAATGTAAAACAATGAGTGATCAATTTCTCCCATGTACGTTATATATTTTTAAGTTGTCGCGTCAACTTTGAAACTATACACATTTATATTATGAAAATTTTAGTGTGTATTTGTATTTTTATGGTTTTTATCCTCTATATATATGTATCAAATTTAATCATAGTCCACCACATTTACTTTTAGTGTAATTATGCTCTTGTTTTTTGATGTGCAGGGATGTGACTCTCACATGTATAATGTCAAAATCAACATTTTTGATGAAAAATGATTAAAATTGTCAAAAATTTTATACATACAAGACTAAGACTAAATTTTAAAACATAGAAAAAGAAAATTGAGAATAGACAGACATACAAAATGAAATTTACATTGTCCCTATTATCAATCATCTAAAGAATTTAATTGTTGACATGCATATTTATTTGAGGACGAAGATGTTTTGAGAATCTAATAGGAAATCGAACAACATTGAATGACTAGCTTCACTGGACTTCTGAAAATAAACAAGTGCGAAAACAATTCGGGTTGAATGGTGATAAATTATATGTTCAACGCCAACGACAATTAACAAGAAACAGATGGATAAAGAATAGGCAAGAATGTAAAGTACGTAAAAGAAATAAGACAAAAATTTGTGGATGTTCAGATATAAACACTCTTACGTCTTACCCTTTCTTCCACTAAAAAAAGAATCCAATAAAAGTCTTTGGTTTTACAACTTCTTGTGGCCGAAATTCTTATTGATTACTTTATAAGTTTTGGATGTTTAAGAATCCTCAGTTTACTAGACAACAAAACACAAAGCAACATTAGCCTGAACGGTTTGAGTTGGTAGGGTGACACAAAGTGATCCTTCAAGATCTGGTATGTTCTTATGTACGTGTACTAAGTGTGCTCAGAAATCTTGAATGAATGCAAACTTGAAATATGTAAGTTTCTAGTCATGGTTCAACCAAGTGATTTTTCAATCTTGAGTCTGCATATTTATAGTTGACGAATGGTTATTTCGAGTATTTTCCTCTTGGTTTAAAATCATACTCGAATTAATTCATCGGTGTTTACTTTCTTAGAAAGCTGGTTAATTTGAATGCCTTTTTCTTTGTGTGAACTGAATAACTGAAATGAGGTGGATCAGTTCTTGCATGTATCAGTTTAGTTATGGTGAGAACTGAACTGATAACTGCTCGAACTGATCAAATAAGTTTTAAAACGAGAGTTAAACAGTTAAGTTCACAAGATATGTTTATGGATGTTCGGAAACTTCAATTGCTCATACGTTATCCCTTCTACCACATCGGGTAGAATTCACTAGAAGACTTTGATTTATATAATGTGTCTTGTACAAACCCACTCAACTTAGGATTCACCCTACTGCCTAACTGAACTCCTAGTCTAAACTGAAGGCAATACCTTCCAGCCAACACTTGTTTAACATCTATGTGTTAAAGAATACACACACAAGTTTATTGTCTTTGTGCAAGGCTCACTCATATTATCAATACGCTCAAATCTCTCTGTGTATATGTGAGTGGTGGAGTGTGTGTGTGTGTGTGAGAACTGATCTATGAATACAACACGAAAGTGTTCTTATACATTGAGGGAAATTATGCTTCTAATCTAAGCTGATAACACGTTGAGCTTGCCCTTTTTTTTCTTTCTTGATTTTCATACTCTCTCTTGTTTTCGTTGATGGTCTTGATCTTGTATATATAGAGGCAATGTGATCGTTCACCAAGACTCATCGAATATGTTCGTTGCAGTTTGAATTTGTTCCTCGATATTTGTGTTTTGTCCTACTTGACAGCTATTCTGGAACGTCTCGACTTTAAGCTCTGCTGCAACGTTCATTATTGTCCTTTGACAAGACAGTTGCTTTTATACCGTTGTGCACAGCTGGATTCTAGTAGATAAGCTTGTCTTGTTATGCCAACTGGTCTGTTTCTAACTGATGCTCTGAACTGGTCAGTTGAACTGGTTTGGTGAAATCAGTTTTCTCGTCAGCTGGACTGATTTCACTGCTTCAGTTGAACTCGTCAGCTAGGCTCTTCATTAGCTGAGCTCTTCATCAGCTGGCCGAGCTTCTAAAGATTTTTTGCTAAATTACCTATCAGCTGGACAATCTTTTGTACTGGTTCAGTTTGGGCAATCAGTTGACACTTTCAGTTTGCGTCTTGATAGCTTCAGTTTAAGCTCGGTAGCTTTCTACGCATTTAGGTAAATTCTTTAGAAGCAAAATAACAAATTTTTTTAACATCAAAATCAAGATTGCAAACTTGAAATCTTCCAACAACATTTATAGTTGAAATTCTTCAACAGTCGGATATTGTTTTTCAACAATCATATGTACTTGTTCCTGACGGAATGACCTTTCCACTATCAGCATCTTACACTATAATAAATTTCATTTAATGTCCCCTTAGCTTTTTCCGGCTTTAGCTCATATAGCCTCTAAAAGTTGATTGATTTTGGACACTTCGGGAAAAACTATATCATATGGAGTTGATAGGATATTGGACTATTATATTTTAACATAAATGGCTTGAGTTCAACATACCATCCTTGATTTGCTCATATCTGACAGGTTGAAGTGCGGTTGGACTTTAACGGTAACACTTATGAAATCACAAATGTTGCTGTCAGAAAGCAGATGATCTCTGAAGTTTGTGGCAAAAGTTGTTAAAGCGCTGAACGATCATACTTGATCCAGTGACCATAAAACCTGAAATTACAAACAATATAAACAGTTGGATTGTGAAACAACTCAATGATGTGATTTGTCAATCACCAAAATTCAGGGTAATAAAAATATTCTAACGAACATGGGTTTTTTTTATTCTTATCTGGGCTGGAGTGTGAGGAGTGAATATTTTCTGAAATACTCAGCAAACGGGAGTCAATTGAGCACAGAAGCAACATAATATACATATATATAATCTTTTAAAGTTGTGTGTAACAGATTATTCAGTTTTAAATATAACAAATATCTAAAATTTAGTTTTCATATTATTATTAATGATATTGAGATTTAAACAATTTTAAAACTATATCAAAAGATAATATAAATTTAGAGGACAATGCACGTTCCAATATTTTACCGACCACAAAATTGTGTTAGGAAGAGAGTATCTGTAAGGAACGTGTATCATATTATCGTAAATCTTATATGATTATCGATAATTCATGAATTTGATATGTGATTATACATTTGATGTATATTATGACAATGAAATTTAGAAAATGAATATTGAATATGAATTGACGTTGTAAGAGCTCGAGTGGAGAGGCCGGACGCCAATTTAGTACAAAATTTAGCATTTGTACAGAACATGTGGCGCCCGGGCGGTAGAAAATGACCGCCCGAGCGCCAGGAGATATGAGGTGTGTGTTGGAGCAGAAAGTTCCGCGCCCGAGCGGTGACTTTTGACCGCCCGAGCGCGGCACAAATCACACTTGGGGGCAGAACATCTCGCGCTCGGGCGCGAGAAGTCTACCGCCCGAGCGCCGAAGCGGTGAGTTGATAAGAACAATTTCTTTTGTTCGTTTTCTTCATTTCCCATTATCAACTTCGAGAGACACGAGAGATTTCGAATTTCTTTCTTACGAATCGACTTCGAAACGCTGTCTAAACGCGAAACAAATTATATATTTGTGATCATCGCGTCGAAGGCTTTTGACTGAGGTAATTTTCTTCTAGTTCCAGCAGCTCGAAATATTAAAGTGCTGGAATAGCATGTATTTGAAGTTGAATTTCCTATATGTAGTAGAATAACTGACAAAAAACTTATATTCGAAGTCGGAATTGAATTATGATATGATTTTGATTCGATATGAATTTTTGAAGTTTCAAATGATATTTAAAACTCATATTAATGATTTTGGATCATGTTATTGATTGGAGTGAGTATGTTATTGATGTAGATAAATTATTATACCGATATCTTCAGGCTACATCAATTGGAACGAAGAATTAAGGTATGTTGCGATCGGGTAACATACGACAAGTATCTGTATTATATGATATATGTTGGATTGATTTGATTGATTGGATTGAGAATATGTGTCTATATGTCTATTTGTTGATTTATGTGGCATACATGACATTGAGATTGAGATATCGATATATAAAATAAATGTTTTGTTAACACACATCATTTGATGCATACATCGATACATGACATGCACGTTGAGCTATGATCCTTGGATACCCTGATATGATTTGATTGGATTCTGGGGTTTGTAAACACAATTGCTATGTTGGTATTATATGACCCGTAAAGCATAGAAAATTGTGGCCCCGATGATTGGATATGAGATTTGGGATTTGATGGCGCTTTGTCGACGCTATCATACGAGTATCCTTTATTGAGGCCGGTGTGCCAGCTCGAGCATTGATTTGATAGCGATTCGTTTGATTCTGACATGTGCTCAGTGGATGGGCATTTGACCTGATACCTCCACGACATACATGCATTGCATACCATATATCATTGTTTAGATATCTGTGGTATATATGATTGGTCGTTCCATACGGAGCTTTGCTCACCCCCAAGGGGTGCTGTTGTTGTCTTTGTGTGTGGACAATGGCAGGTACTCCAGGATATCAAGGGACCGAAGAGGGTATTTCTGGAGGGAGCCACAGCTTGAGCTGAGGTTTTATGTTTATGTCTTGTTCCCAGTATATATGTATATGTATCTATATACCGGGGTGAATTGTTTGTATATGACTGGCTTTGATTATGTGTGGGCATGTTTATGACGTGAGATGACACTACATTACTACAAAAACGCCATACGACAACGGATTTTTATTCGTTGTCGTAGGCCATTTTCGACTGTTGTAACTGAGGGTGTTGTTGAAAGTGTCTTCAACGACAACGGTTTTAAACCGTTGTCTTTTCTACCAACGACAACGGTTTTGCAGCGATGTTAAACCGTTGTATTTTCTACCAACGACAACGGTTTTGCAACGGATTTAAACCGTTGTATTATCTACCAACGACAATAGTTTTAGTCGAAACTACAATATTAGCGACGGAATATCAAAACCGTCGCTACATAGAGACCGTCGATAAATTAGCGACGGTAATTAGTAAACTGTCGCTACATTTAGCGACGGAAATTTGAACCGTCGCTAATTAGCGACGGTGATTGTATACCGTCCCTAAATTAGCGACGGTCTTTATGTGCAAAACCGTCTCTATATAGCGACGGTTTTATATTCCGTCGCTAATAGTTTACGTAAAATAAAAAAAAGTTAAGAATTTAATAAATCTGTGTTTTGAATTGATACAATCGTGTAAAGATTAAAAAATTTAAAAGTCGTGCATAATAAAATCGTGTGTAAGAGATAAAAATTTTAATTGTTGTAAAGTGGTAAAAAAATCGTGTAAGAGATAAAAAATATAAGTATTGTAAAGTGGTAAAATCGTGTAAGAGATAAAAATTTGAAGTGTTGTGAAGTTCTAAAATTGTTTAAGTGAGAAAAATTATAATGGCTTTGAAGTGAAGTGGAAGAAATTGAAGCAAATTTGCTAGTATTTATAGAGAGTGGTGAAAGAAAATGGGGGAAATTTAGGCGGTAACGAATTTTTTGAAAATAGCGACGGTTTTACATAACCTGTCGCAGAATATTAAATCGGCGACGGTTTATTCTTGATTTGGCGACGGTTTATATATGGCTGTCGCTAAATTTAGCGAGAGTTTTAAGAAACACCGTCGCTAGTTTTAAACATGCGACGGGTTTTCTTTAACCGTCGCTAAAGTTAGCGACGGTTTATATTAAACCGTCGCCGATTTATAATTTCGCAATACACAACGGTTTTTATTATTGTGTTTTTTTCGGGCTACGACAACAGTTTTTAAAAACGGTTGTCGTAGGCCAAAAAAACACGCAAATAGACAACGGTTACTAAAAACCGTTGTCGTAGCCCCAAAAAAACACGCTAATAGACAACGGTTTTTAAAAACCGTTGTCGTAGACCAAAAAAACACAATAATAGACAACGGTTTTAAAAACCGTTGTCGTAGGCAAAAAAAACACGCAAATAGACAACGGTTTTTAAAAACCGTTGTCGTAGCCCAAAAAAACAAGTTAATAGACAACGGTTTTTAAAAACCGTTGTCGTAGCAAAAAAAAGCCCAAAAAAACAAGTTAATAGACAACGGTTTTTAAAAACCGTTGTCGTAGCAAACAAAACACGCTAATAGACAACGGTTTTTAAAAACCGTTGTCGTAGCTCAAAAAAAACACGCTAATAGACAACGGTTTTTAAAAACCGTTGTCGTATCCCAAAAAAACACGCTAATAGACAACGGTTTTTAAAAACCGTTGTCGTATCCATATCAATGACAACAGTTTTTAAGAAATTGTTGTCTTTGAGCGGGTTTTTTGAGCCTACGACAGCGGTTTTTCTTGAAACCGTTGTTAAAAGATAAACCACAACAGTTTTTTGTAAAAACTGTTGTCTTTTATGTGTTGTTGAAGCCAGATTTTCTTGTAGTGCTAGTAGAAAAATCGGATTTTACTTCAACAAGCTTTACTTCGGCAATAATAAATTACAAAGTAATACATTACTAATAACTTCAGTAATAACACAAGCGAAGTAAAATAATATATTTTACTTCGGATGTTTAAAAACACGGGCTTCACTATATTTTTTTATTATATTTTACTTCATGTCGCCGATTTAATCAACGACAGATTTTTAAAAAACCGTCGCTATGAGCGACGACTTTTTACCGTCGCTGATTAATATCGATTATATCACATATCCTTCAGAGACGAGCTCATTAGATCGATCCACATTTTCCTTCAAAATTAATCCTAACACCACGTCATTCCACTCACCGCCGTTCGCTTCGAACCACCAACACCACCGCCGTTCCACTCACCGAGAGGGAAGCAAAACACCACCGTTCCCTTCCATTTTGCATTTTCCACGTTGATTTCTAATTTTCTATACGTATCTGGGAATTGTTTTCTCTAGCAAGAAACAGGTACGTATATGTTCTCCTGCATTGATCTTTTGTTTTCTCGATTTGAGGCATTATGATCTTAGTCGAAAATATGCTACAAATTTTCAAGAAACTTGCAGATTTACTGGCTTGACGGAAAATGGTTTGTTTTTCTTCGGTGTTCTTTTTTTCCCCCCTGAATAGTGGGTTGCATGTTTTCTATGCTGCTCACGTATTGACAGAATTAATGCAAGCGATTGGTTTAATATTTCACTCCCAGTTTATCTTCTTGGTTTTCGTTCGGAGATTTAATTAGGCTAACTATGCAAAATTTCCACAGCTCTTTCGCTTTCGTATGGTGCACGAGAAAGCTGGTTCTGTTTAATCAAGCACGGCACCGCACCGCACGGTTTGACCTATCATATGGCACATCTCCGTACCGAATGTATGCACATTCTAAAACTCATTCCAACACAAAATATACAGCAAGAATAGCTACAACACACTCCAATGAGGGATGAGCCCATATTAATTAGTGGTCATGAATATTTTTCATCGGTCAAAACAGATAAGATTATGTGCATGCACGCTTGTTGCAAACACTAACGTCATCTAAGACGAGAATGCGGTATCAATCGCTTGAAATATCGGACCTGTATCAAACTTAAAGTTTCTGAAGCTTCTTCCAGGTCGTGAATCAGAAGGATTCATGTCTGCTACTGCTTTATTTGGCTGGTTCTCTACTGTAGAACTGCCTTTTGCTTTCCACACCGTAATTCCTGCACCATAGAGATAAAATCATCGCAGAACCCAGCTAAACAGTAGCACATTTGTTTCCCAGAATCTATTTAGAAGTTGCGGCCTCACAGAAAATTAATATCACGAGAGAGAAATGGAATTGCAGAAGAGAGTACCTTTTATAGGTCTATCTGATCTAGGTGCTATAGGAGGTGGATGCAAAGAGATCCATGACTTTAAAGATCTGCAAAATAATCGTACAATATTACAAAACTGACAATGTCATTGGATTGTTCAAATATTTATAGCTTATGCCAATGTACTTACGCTAAAAAAGGAGCAACCATGTATAGCTTCAGGCCGGTGAGTTTCATGAGGTACATGAAAGAGATAGTCGATTGCGATGATCCACAATTGGAGAAGATGGTGAGTTTCTTATTGGGATAAATTTGTTGATTGACTGAGATGAATTGTTGTCATTAAGATATATTTTATTTTTAGATAATGTGTTGTCATTGGGATATATTTTATTGTTGAGATAATGTGTTGCCATTAGGATATATTTTATTGTTGAGATAATTTCTTGAGATAAATTGTTGTCATTGTGATATATTTTATATTAGTGATGAAAAGAGGAAATTTTGTTCCTGTAAGTGTTGTCTTTTTTTCAAGATTCTTGTATCATTTCCAAGTGGCACAAATTCAATATGTTCTTACTTTTAAGTTGATTTTGCTTCTTGAAACAAGAAGTTGGGTTGCTTCAGATTTTGTTGGAGTTTGAGGTGATCTGGTTTTGTCTTTTCCTGTTTTTTTGGTCTATATCTGTCCTCATGCAAATGTAAATGCAACTAACCATCTTGAAGGAATGGACTGGTACTTAACATTGGTTCCCTCATATCGGATTGGTACTTAACATTGGTTCCCTCTTACATTTTTCTCATCTTCAAATTAAGCAGCAAACTCAAATTCAGCTTTAGTTCTTTGATCTTCAGATTAATCAGGCACTTCCCATTTTGTGGAAATCTTGTTTTGCTTGTGTCTTGTTGTTGAATTGATTGAGTTAAGCTAATTTTGATTCGTCTGTATGGAAGTGTAAATTTTGTGTGCTTTGGATGCGGTGGTGTTTGTTTTGTTTTTCTGGTTAAGGTTATATTCGTGGGTTTGAATGAGGAACAGATGTGTGCAATGTCGTGAGAAATGAAGGCTTGTCTTGTCAAGAAATGGGGTGTGTTTTTGGTTTAGTAAGTGCAATTGTCTTCATGCAATTGGGGTAATCTCTAATGAATTTTTATCCGGTGTTATTTCAAGATGCAAATGAAATAAGTTTGTACTTTCAAATGAAACATGCCTCTACCAGTACTGATATATTTTATATTTGTCAATTTTTATTTGAAATAGAAGAATCTAATGTATTTTCTTTTTCAAATTTTAGTTTGCAGGATGCATCAAGAACCAATATTACACTCAATGTCAATATGACGAGGTCAGAAGTGAAAGGAGTGAATTTGTTTACTCCTATGTAGGTGCTTAGATGGATGGTGTATGTTGGGATAAATATTTTTTTTTGTCATTGTGGATTTTTGGATATACTTTTGGTTTTGTGGATACATTTTTTGGGTACTTGTGGATTGATGAATATGTAATTGTGGATTCGTGGATATTAATCATATTAGTGTATTAAGTCATATATTGCGAAGTCTTTTTTTTAATACACTAATTATATTAGTGTATTAAGTCATATATTAGTGTATTAAGTCATATATTGCGAAGTCTTTTTTTAACAATTACTTCATCAAAATAAAAAATAATGAAGTGTAACAGATAAATTACTTCGTTGTTATTTGGAAATTGTGAAATAACATAATATTAAATACTTCGTCAATAGAAAATCATACAAAGTGATAGAATTAATTTACTTCAACATTCTGTAAAAACGAAGTTGTTTTGCGCAATTACTTCACCAAAACACAAATTACTGAAGTCTTTCGAACCACTTACTTCGTCACTAAATGCAAATTGTGAAGTAACATAATATAAAATACTTCAACAAATAGGATAAATGCTGAAGTTTTAGATAATATTTACTTCGACAAATAGGATACATTGTGAAGTTGTTTGTGTTTATTACCTCATCAAAATACATAACTACGAAGTCTTTCAGATGAATTACTTCGTCGATTATTGTAAATAATGAAGTAAAATATTATAAACTACTTCGCTAAATAATAATTAAGACGAAGTTATATATAATATATTACTTCATTATTTACAATAATCGATGAAGTAAAACACATTTCTTACTTCGCTACCGGTCCAATTCTGGACCGGTTTTCCTTCGAAAAGCGGCCAAAGACTTTAGTATTTTTCAAACATACAACTTCTGTTATTATGCGAAGTAAAAGGTACATCTATTACTTCACGTCCATATACTTCGGCAATTAACTACCTTATTACTTCATTGAATACGCGAAGTAAGAAGCGATTTTTCTACTAGTGTGAGATACTATTTTTAGTATTCAAACAAAATGATTTGGGCTCGTCGTAAAGAAAATTTAAACTCGTTTTCCGCTGTAATTAGTTAACCCTAATCAAAGTGCATTGTAATAACGATTAGGAGCTAAGGACCCCACACAGAGTGGTATCAGAGCATAGCTGGGAATGCTCGATTGAGTCTTGTGTACACTTGAATAGGCACAAATGAATTGTGCGTATGTGTTTGACTTATTTGTATTACTTGCTCCTACTTGATTTGATTCGAGTAAGTATCTGATGAGATTGATGATATGAGACGATGATATTATGAAATTGATATTGAATTGTGATATTCATCATTGATTTGTAGATGGATCACACAAATGAAACTGCGATTAGCAGTACTGAGAGAATAGCTGGGCAATTTGAAGGATTGTCCATGGATGTTGTGATGGCTCGATTCCAGGATCTGAAACCACCGAGGTTCTTTGGCACTGAGAGTGCTGAAAGAGCAGAGGCCTGGCTGAAAGATATCGAGCACTTGTTTAATATTGTTGAGTATTCCAATGCTCGGAGACTGAAACTTGCGCTTTACCAGTTGAAAGACCGAGCTAAATCTTGGTGGGAAGCCGCTGAGATTGGATTGAAAGAGGCCGGGATTGAAGTCACTTGGGATGTCTTCAAGGCTCAGTTTTTGGAGCAGTATTACCCTCCTTCCTATTATACTGCTCAGGAGAATGAATTCAATAATCTGCAGCAGGGAATGATGTATGTTGCAGAGTATGCTTTGAAATTTTCTACTCTGTTGAAGTATGCACCTCACGTGGTTGGAAATGTGAGGGCAAAATATAACAGGTTTGTAAATGGTTTACATCCTGCTTTGTATACATATGTTGTTTCTGGATTGCCTACTAGCTACGCAGAGGCAGTTGAACGAGCCAAGGCAGCCGAGGCTGGACTTAGGCGGGGAGGCCCACAGTATACTCCTCCACCTCTGGTGTGTCAGCTCAGCAGCCTACTTTGCGACCGAGGGGTAAGAAGTTCAAGAAGACTGGCTCTGCTTCTTCTTCTTCTTCGAGTTCTAGCGGATCACAGAGAGAGAGTCCTGTGATTGCTCCCTATGGTAGCCATTGTGGAGGCAAACATACTATCGAGAAGTGTCGAGGTATGTTTGGTACTTGTTATCAGTGTGGGCAGGAAGGTCATTTCTCTCGAGTATATCCGAACAGGGGTACGACTTCTGCTCAACCCCAGCCAGGATTTAGAGGTGGCCCTAGTATGACGAGACCTGTTGTTCCTGTTCCTTCTTTTCAGTTGTCGAATATCCCACGATATCGAGGACCGGGTGGTCAGAGTGCCCAAGTTCCTCCTCAAGTGAGAGTGTACGCCATGACTGAGGATCAGGCGAGAGAAGCTCCTGGTGGCGTGATTGCAGGTATTTGCACGCTTATCCTGCACGTGTTTTATTTGATACAGGAGCATCTCATTCATTCATATCTCATGCATTTGTTGCATCTCACGATATTGAATGTACCCCGTTGTATGATACTTTGTCGATAGCCACGCCAGCAGGGAAGATTATTTTGTCTGAGAAAGTTGTGCATAATTGTCTATTGATATATGAGGATAATGTGGTATTTCTGAATTTGATTGTCCTCCCAATGCACGACTTTGATTGTATTGTTGGCATGGATATCTTGACGACAAATCGAGATATTGTTGATTGTTGTCATGGAGTGGTTCGATTTCGACCGATTGATGGACCCAAGTGGAATTTTTATGACAAGGGTTCCCAAGCCAAAATTCCATTGGTATCTTCCTTGGAAATGTCCCGATTGTTGACTAGCGGAGATGAGGGTTATTTTATCTACGCTATTGATATTTCGAAGAAGAAGTCTTCTTTATCTGAGATTCCAGTTGCGAAAGAATTCCCAGATGTATTTCCCGATGAGATTCCTGATTTTCCTCCTCATCGAGAAGTTGAGTTTAGTATTGATCTTGTGCCGGGGACTGCACCTATTTCGAAAGCTCCTTATCGCATGGCACCACTGGAATTGAAAGAACTGAAAGAGCAATTATAGGATCTTCTCGATAAGGGATATATTCGACCGAGTGTATCACCTTGGGGAGCTCCAGTTTTATTTGTTCAGCTTCAGGGTACTTCTGTTTACTGGAAGATTGATCTTCGTTCTGGGTATCATCAAGTACGTGTTCGAGACGAAGATGTGCCCAAAACTGCTTTTCGTACGAGGTATGGCCATTATGAATTCTTGGTTATGCCTTTTGGTCTCACGAATGCTCCTGCTATTTTTATGGATCTAATGAATCGTGTCTTCCGAGATTATCTTGACCGATTCGTTATTGTATTTATTGATGATATTCTGGTGTATTCGAAATCAAAAAAGGAGAATGCTGAACATTTGAGACTGGTACTTCAAACTCTTCGTACTAGTCACTTATATGCTAAATTGTCCAAAAGTGAATTCTGGATAGACAAAGTGGTATTTTTAGGCCACGTCATTTCGAGACATGGCATATCGGTTGATTCTGTAAAGGTCGAAGCTGTGTTGAATTGGCCGAGACCTACGAATGTTCCTGTGATCCGTAGCTTCATGGGTTTAGCTGGTTATTATCGTCGTTTTATTGAAGGATTTTCAAAAATAGCTAAACATATTACTCAACTGACGCAGAAGAATCAGCGATTCGTTTGGTCAGATGAATGTGAAGCTATTTTTCTTGAATTGAAGAAGAGATTGACCACAGCACCTGTGCTTACTATTCCCTCAGGTACCGGAGGATTTGTGGTGTGTACAGATGCGTCTGGTAAAGGTTTGGGCTGTGTTCTGATGCAACATGGCAAAGTGGTTGCTTATGCATCTCGTCAATTGAAATCTCATGAAACACGTTATCCTGTTCATGATCTTGAATTGGCCGCCATTGTGTTTGCTTTGAAGATTTGGCGCCATTATTTGTACGGAGAAAAGTTTGTTATCTATTCAGACCATAAAAGTCTGAAATATCTCTTTTCTCAATCTGATCTGAATATGAGACAACGCAGGTGGATGGATCTCATGAAGGATTTTGATTGTGAGATTCAATATCATCCTGGATCGGTGAATGTTACTGCGGATGCCCTGAGCCGTAAAGTTCATGACTCTGTTCTAGCTTTTGTCAGTGTCGCCAAAGTACACGAGGATATATGTACTTCTGGCTGGACTTTTCACTCGAATTGGAATTCTGTCACTGTCTCAGCATTGCAAATTGAGCCGAATTTGATATCGAAAATACGAAAGGCCCAACGAAGCGATGCTCAGATAAAAAAATGGAAAGAACTTGTATCTGCAGGACATCAGTCTGGATTTCAGATTTCTTCTGATGGTTCTTTACGACTTAATGGTTGGCTGGTAGTTCCTGATGATTCTGATTTGAAATCTGCCCTTCTTCGAGAAGCACATTGTAGCAAATACAGTATTCACCCTAGAGGTCGGAAGATGTATGTAGAACCCGTAAAATCAGTAGACGTATAAGCCATGCATAATTCTAGATTTTTAAATTTAATTAACTTCATTGCATGATTATTTTTTTATGCATTTATTTGAAGTTAATTATTTATTTATTCAGTTCAGTAGTTGATTTTCAGCATTTCAGTTATTTCAGTGAGGCCGGACCGGAGTTGGAGTTTAGAGATAAATTTAAGGTTTCAGAAAATATTTCCAGAATTTATTTTAGCTAGCAAGTAAGTTAATTTAAGTTAAAAAGGAGTTTAAGGGATTAATTAAGTTGCTTGAGGTGAGTAGAAAAATAAGCTCATTTAAGCTAAATAATTAAGGGATTTAAATACTAAATTAATTAAAGAATAAGTGAGGCTTTAAAGTCTTAAAACTTAGCAACTAGAAAAATTTTTCCCATCATTTTAATACCAATTTTCGGCCACCCCTTGGAGATGCACTAACTCAATTGCCAACTCAACACCTTTGACCCTTTCTTGGTTAATTAATTAGTAGGATAATCTTTTATTTTTTGGAGCACCATTTAATTATTATTTAAAGCTTATCCTAGCCTTTAAACCAAGGTATATTTCGGTCACTTGCATTCTAGATCCATCCAACAATTTGTTGCTAGCAACAACATTTCAAATTTGAAAGGAGGGGGAGACTTGGTCTTGCTTTCCTATCCCTTTTATTGTGGATCTCCCCTCAATATCTAGAACCACTCTCTTCCCTCTCCATCACCGAAAACAGCAGCTCATTTTCAGATCTAGAACCGTGAGTTTTCAGTAGAGCTTTAGGGTGGAAAATCGTGTGCATCAAGAGAGAAAAGAAGGAAGGAAAAGCGCTCCACTCCTCCGCGTCGTAACGTCTCGTTCTTTTCGTTTTCTTTCAAACGAAAAAATCCAGGCATGTACATATGTTTTTCTAAACCTCAATCAAGTCATATTAACATTATTTTCATGATTCATGATCACCCTTCCATGCCAAAAACGAAATACAGCACAGAATTTTTAAGGAAACACATGCAGATTTTTTTTGAGTTCTTGAGCAGCTTTACGGTTTCACTTGTTGTGATGTTTCAGGTGGATGGCTCGACTCCAGGCTCCCAAGGCGATATCTAGACATGTTCGAGGATGGATTAGGATCACTTTAGTCCATTATTTCAGTCCACATGCTTGCTGGAATTCGGTTTTGGACAGCAACCTTCCACAGGTGCTGAAATGTGGTTCGAAAATTCTGCTATGCTGTCAAGGAGAAGGGATCTGATCTTGGCTGCCCCAAGGGCATATATCCATGGTTAGATTGCTTCCCTAGCATGTCTAAGACGTGACTAAGTCGCCCTTTTGGTGGCTTGGTCCATGGCTCATCGGTTTTGACACAAAATGCAAGAACAGCCCCCTTTCCCCACTCAGCTTTCGGTTGGTACAGCATGTATGGTTCGGTTTGTGGTGATTGTGTGGATCTTGGTTGGCTTGTTAGCCATTAGCCACGGTTCACACAATGCCTCATAAAGTCTAGATCGTGCCATGGTCAATTAAATGATCACCGGAACGATCCATGACAATAAACGAAGCAAGACACCACACGCATGTATGAGTGCTCATGGTTGGAGTTTCTGATGTTTGCTTGAATGGTTCGAATTGTGGCTGGCCCTGTGCCCTTAGCCATGGTTTGGGTCATTCCTTGGGATGCTGGTAAGGGTCTCCGGTCGGTGGTTCACGCCCCAATGGCCGATAGACTCGAAACCAACCCAAGACGAGCAAGTGCGCAGCTGCTGGATTTTGACAGCAAGTTGCTGTGTCGTTCAGAGGCGTCGTTTGAGTTCTCGTTTGGCTTTTAGCCCATGGCCTTGGACTGGACAGTGCCTCATTGAGTTAGGAAGGTCATGTTTTTGACCGTTCGTCATTCGGATCATTTTTGAGGTCGTACGAGAATTTACGGTGCGACGTGCCATATTGATTCTCGAAAGAGCGTTTCACGTTTTGGCCTCCGTTGCACATGGATTCGACCCTCATCACTTTAGGAGCATAATTTCAGTATGTTTAGCGTATTTTAATCATGACGTCACGTTGGTTTAGTGTTGGTTCGGGTTGGTTTAAAGTCATGATTAAAATACGGAGTCGTTAAGCGTAATTGTCAAAATTTTCAAACTTTAGTGCATCATTCATCCAAGAAAAATCTATTGCATATTTTATGGCATATTTAGGTCGCAGCGAGCCTGGGGACGATCCAATCCAATACAGTTGGTAATATTACAGGAATTTTCATTATGCCAGTTAAATTATTTTACGTGCATGAAAACAGAAAATGATTATTTTTGAGATTTATGCGATATGGCTTGTGGTTCATTCACTATGTGGGAGCATTATTTATACGGTCGCCAGTGACCGCTCAATTCAGGTTGGTACCATCAGGTCACCAGTGACCGCTCAGTTCAGGTTGGTACCATCGGGTCTTCAGTGACCGCCAGCTCAGTTCCAGGCTCCCCGGTAGTCAGTTACCGATCAGTTCAGCTTAGTGCAGTGGCCACAGGCGTAAAACATAATCTCATCAGAAAAATTTTACCAGTTATTTCAGTACAGGCTCCAAGGAGCATATATTTTTACTGTGATTATCAGTTCAGTTATGCACGTATTATAATTGCTCAGATCAGTTTATTTTCAGCATGCCTCATGACATGAAATTTTATCCCATGCATATTTTAATTCAGATTTTTACTCGTTACTTGCGATATATGCATGCTGAGTCTTTAGGCTCACTAGACTTGATTGTTGTAGGTACTGATGAGGCTAGGGCCGAGGGCGGGGACCAGTGAGCCAGCTTGGGTCGGCAGTAGTGGCACCCGAGGACCTCAGTGCAGCAGTGTTTATTTTATTCCGCAAACAAATTTTTATCAGTCATTGGATATTTTTAAGTTGTTATTGTTGGCAAACAATTATTTTCTTCCGCTGCAACATTTTTGAAACATTGAACTTGATTCACTAGTTGATTTTATGAATGAGGCCATTTAAGTTCTTTTAAAAAGAAAATTTTTAATTTTCCGCAAATTTTAAACCGAGAAGTTTTAGAGGCCTTTACAATTGGTATCAGAGCGGTGGTTCTGTATAGGGTTTCACTACTACTGACTGCGAGAAGCTCACGAAGCCACGTCTTCGGTCTGTAAGTTTTCAGTTCAGCATTTTGTTCAGCAATTATTTAAAGCATGAATTTATTTTGTCAGCATGCTTCCAGACATTCAGTATTTCAGTATTCAGTTATAATAAATTATGGAATTATGCATGTTAGTTACGTATGGGTTATGTTTGGAACAGTATGCCTCCTAGACGCCAAGTAGGACGCCCGAGAGGGGGTCGTGCGTACCGTCATGAGAATGAGTTTGATCAGAATCAGGAGAGGCAGGCACCTCCACCTCCTCCTCCTCCACCTCCTCCACCGCCCCCACCGGACATGAATGCCCAGATGTTAGCTGGGATGACTCAGTTCTTCGCACAGTTTGCGGGGAACAATGCTGTGGTGACTAGGCCGACAGGGCCCGAGGCCGTCTATGAGCGATTTATGAAGATGCGCCCAAAGGAATTCTCCGGGACATCTGACCCCATGGTTGCCGAGGGATGGATCAAGTCCCTCGAGGTTATCTTTGATTTCATGGAGCTGGGAGACGCCGACCGAGTTCGATGTGCGACCTATTTATTTACTGGAGACGCCCGCTTATGGTGGGAAGGAGCGTCAGTAGCCTTGACTTTGGCTACACTTTCTTGGACCCGATTTACGGAGGTTTTCTACTCCAAGTATTTTACCGAGGAGGTTCGCACCAGACTGACCACAGAGTTCATGAGTCTAAGGCAGGGGGATATGTCGGTTACGGAGTTTATCCGTAAGTTCGAGAGGGGCTGTCACTTTGTGCCCCTGATCGTGAATGATGCCAGAGCGAAGTTGATGCACTTTCTGGTGGGACTTCGGCCGATCTTGCGCCGGGATGTTAGGGTATCTGACCTGCCACTTATGAGATCGCAGTCTCCAAAGCTTTAGCCACTGAGCAGGATCAGCGGGACATCGAGAGAGACCGCCAGGGCAAGCGCCCAATCCAGGTACCCCACCGCCCTCCTCCTCATCAGCATCAGCAGTAGCATAAGAGGCCATTCAATGGACCGCCTAGGAACAGAGGGCCCCACCAGCAGCAGCAGCAGCAGCGGGGACGCCCAGCCCGAGGACTCAGGAGTACCCAGTCTGTCCGAGGTGCTCTCGCCGCCATCCTGGAGCATGCATGGCTGGCTCAGGAAAGTGTTTTAAGTGTGGCAGTCCAGACCACATGTTGCCACATTGCCCTCAGAGGAATCTGCCTACTCAGGGCCGAGTTTTCGCTCTCCATGCCGCGGAAACCAACCCTGAGACCATGTTATTGACAGGTACCTTTAAGCTTTAAGTTATCATTGAAATTCCGTGTTTTGACTATCGGGAGTAAGATTTGAACATAGAACCACGATAGGATTGCATGCTCTACTTAGTGATATTTTCGGGACTTAGTTAGAAGAACTTTGACCTTTGCATGTCTATAAGCTTAGCTCTTGTGATCGTTGGGTTCTGCTTAGTATTCCGAACTTTCAGGGAGAATTTTCATAGCCGGCAAAGCTACCAAGGCCTTGATAGATTCAGGGGCCACTCACTCGTTTATATCGGAGGTCTTTGCAAACTTTCTGAAGATCAAGACCATTGGGCTAGACATAGCCTTTTCAGTAGTGTTGCCGTCAGGCGAGGAGATGGCAGCCACCAATGTTATCCGAGATATAGACCTTGAGCTGCACGTAAGCTCGTATATGCGGATCTGATTGTGCTACCGATGCCGGAATTCGACATCATCCTAGGGATGGATTGGCTACTGAAGAACAGAGTGTTGATAGACTTCCAGCGGAGATCTGTTCTTGTCCGACCGCCTGGAATGGAGCAGTTCTTATTTGAGCCGGACATGTACTTTTCGTTACCGCGCATTATTCCATATGTTCAGGCTAGGAAACTCATGCATAGAGGGTGTCGAGCATTTCTAGCGACCTTTTTAGCTGTCCCCGAGGAACCCAGCCAGTCAGCCTCTGATGTTCCGATTGTCAGAGATTTCTTAGACGTTTTTCCCGAAGACGTCTCTGGTTTGCCACCCGAGAGAGAGGTGGAGTTTTCCATCGAGCTTATGCCAGGTACGGCTCCGATCTCCAAAGCGCCGTACCGTTTAGCACCGACAGAGATGGCAGAGCTTAAGAAGCAGATTCAGGAACTTCTCGACAAGGAAGTTCATTCAGGGATTCTCATCCATTGCCGTTCCACTCACAGCACTGACAAAGAAGAATGTGAAGTTTGTGTGGAGCGATGAGTGCCAGAAGAGCTTCGATACTTTGAAGCAAGCTCTTATTTCAGCACCAGTTTTGGCCACACCGTCAGGACCCGGCGAGTTCGTTCTTTATACCGATGCTTCGAAGCTCGGTCTTGGCGCAGTATTGATGCAGCATGGGAGAGTGATAGCATATGCTTCTCGACAGCTGAAAATCCACGAGAAGAACTACCCCACCCATGATCTGGAGTTAGCGGCCGTAGTCTTTGCTTTGAAGATTTGGAGGCACTATCTGTATGGAGAGAAATGCCAGATCTTTACCGACCACAAGAGCCTCAAGTATTTCTTTACGCAGAAGGAGCTGAACATGCGTCAGAGGCGTTGGTTGGAGCTTGTGAAAGACTACGATTGTGACATTAGCTACCACCCGGGTAAAACTAATGTAGTTGCGGATGCTTTGAGCAGAAAAGTCGCAGTGATGGCTCATTTGACTATGCAGAAACCTCTTCAGATTGAGATGCAGAGGTTCGGTCTTGAGACTTATCCTCGAGGTAGAGTTCCTCGTCTATCTACCTTGACCATTCAGTCTTCTCTTTTAGACCGTATTCGCAGTGGTCAGGCCGCAGATGAGCAGTTGGCACAGTGGAAGAAGAGAGATGAATCCAAGGGCAGTGTCTTGTATACAGTCAGCGACGGTATTGTGAGATACCGAGATAGGATATTGGTTCCTAACAGTGATTCTATCCGAGCAGACATCTTATCAGAGGCCCATATGTCCCCGTACTCCATTCACCCTGGGAGTACGAAGATGTACAAAGATCTGCAGCTATTGTATTGGTGGCCAGGGATGAAGAAGGACATCAGGCGTTTTGTATCCGAGTGCCTGACTTGCCAGTTAGTGAAGGCCGAGCATCAGAGACCAGCAGGTTTTCTCAAGCCTCTTCCTATTCCCGAGTGGAAGTGGGAGAACATTACCATGGACTTTGTGACCGGATTGCCGAGGTCAGCCAGAGGATCGAATGCCATTTGGGTGATTGTAGATCGTCTTACCAAATCAGCGCACTTCTTGCCTATTAAGACGACTTTCACCATGGTTCAGTATGCAGAGTTGTATAACCGGGAGATAGTCCGACTCCATGGCATTCCAGTTTCTATCGTATCCGATAGAGATCCCAGATTCACTTCCTCATTTTGGAAGAATTTGCATTCGACTTTGGGTACGAAGTTGCTTTTTAGCACAGCTTTCCATCCGCAGACAGATGGGCAGTCGGAGCGAGTTATTCAGATTTTGGAGGATCTTCTTCGCGCTTGCGTCATTGATTTCTCTGGGAGTTGGGAGTCGAACTTACCATTGGTAGAGTTCACCTATAACAACAGCTTCCAGTCTTCCATTGGTATGGCACCGTATGAAGCACTGTATGGCCGCAAGTGCAGATCTCCTGTTCATTGGGATGAAGTAGGAGAGATAGCAGAGTTGGGTCCAGAGATTGTTCAGCAGGCAGCAGAGGTTGTAGCCAAGATCCGTGATAGGATGAGGACTGCTCAGAGCCGGCAGAAGAGTTATGCCGATCAGCGGAGGAGGGACTTACAGTTTGCAGTGGGCGACCATGTCTTCGTGAAAGTGGCACCTATGAAGGGTGTTATGAGGTTCGGAAAGAAAGGGAAGCTCAGTCCGAGATTTATTGGACCGTTTGAGATCCTCGACAAAGTTGGGACGCTAGCGTATCGTGTGGCTCTTCCGCCGAATCTGGCCGGAGTACATAATGTCTTTCACGTCTCCATGCTGAGAAAGTACATGGAGAACCCTTCGCATGTGCTGAATTTTGAGCCGTTGCAGCTTGCTCCGAACTTATCTTATGAGGAGAGACACGTGCAGATCCTAGACAGACAGGAGAAGAAGCTTCGGAACAAGCTGGTTAAGCGAGTCAAAGTCAAATGGCTCAACCATTCAGAGGAGGAAGCTACGTGGGAGTTTGAGCCGGAGATGAGAGAGCGTTACCCCGAGTTATTCGGTGAGTTCTAATTTCGAGGACGAAATTTCTTTTAAGGGGGGAAGGATTGTAGAACCCGTAAAATCAGTAGACGTATAAGCCATGCATAATTCTAGATTTTTAAATTTAATTAACTTCATTGCATGATTATTTTTTTATGCATTTATTTGAAGTTAATTATTTATTTATTCAGTTCAGTAGTTGATTTTCAGCATTTCAGTTATTTCAGTGAGGCCGGACCGGAGTTGGAGTTTAGAGATAAATTTAAGATTTCAGAAAATATTTCCAGAATTTATTTTAGCTAGCAAGTAAGTTAATTTAAGTTAAAAAGGAGTTTAAGGGATTAATTAAGTTGCTTGAGGTGAGTAGAAAAATAAGCTCATTTAAGCTAAATAATTAAGGGATTTAAATACTAAATTAATTAAAGAATAAGTGAGGCTTTAAAGGCTTAAAACTTAGCAACTAGAAAACTTTTTCCCATCATTTTAATACCAATTTTCAGCCACCCCTTGGAGATGCACTAACTCAATTGCCAACTCAACACCTTTGACCCTTTCTTGGTTAATTAATTAGTAGGATAATCTTTTATTTTTGGGAGCACCATTTAATTATTATTTAGAGCTTATCCTAGCCTTTAAACCAAGGTATATTTCGGTCACTTGCATTCTAGATCCATCCAACAATTTGTTGCTAGCAACAACATTTCAAATTTGAAAGGAGGGGGAGACTTGGTCTTGCTTTCCTATCCCTTTTATTGTGGATCTCCCCTCAATATCTAGAACCACCCTCTTCCCTCTCCATCACCGAAAACAGCAGCTCATTTTCAGATCTAGAACCGTGAGTTTTCAGTAGAGCTTTAGGGTGGAAAATCGTGTGCATCAAGAGAGAAAAGAAGGAAGGAAAAGCGCTCCACTCCTCCGCGTCGTAACGTCTCGTTCTTTTCGTTTTCTTTCAAACGAAAAAATCCAGGCATGTACATATGTTTTTCTAAACCTCAATCAAGTCATATTAACATTATTTTCATGATTCATGATCACCCTTCCATGCCAAAAACGAAATACAGCACAGAATTTTTAAGGAAACACATGCAGATTTTTTTGAGTTCTTGAGCAGCTTTACGGTTTCACTTGTTGTGATGTTTCAGGTGGATGGCTCGACTCCAGGCTCCCAAGGCGATATCTAGACATGTTCTAGGATGGATTAGGATCACTTTAGTCCATTATTTCAGTCCACATGCTTTCTGGAATTCGGTTTTGGACAGCAACCTTCCACAGGTGCTGAAATGTGGTTCGAAAATTCTGCTATGCTGTCAAGGAGAAGGGATCTGATCTTGGCTGCCCCAAGGGCATATAGCCATGGTTAGATTGCTTCCCTAGCATGTCTAAGACGTGACTAAGTCACCCTTTTGGTGGCTTGGTCCATGGCTCATCGGTTTTGACACAAAATGCAAGAACAGCCCCCTTTCCCCACTCGGCTTTCGGTTGGTACAGCATGTATGGTTCGGTTTGTGGTGATTGTGTGGATCTTGGTTGGCTTGTTAGCCATTAGCCACGGTTCACACAATGCCTCATAAAGTCTAGATCGTGCCATGGTCAATTAAATGATCACCGGAACGATCCATGACAATAAACGAAGCAAGACACCACACGCATGTATGAGTGCTCACGGTTGGAGTTTCTGATGTTTGCTTGAATGGTTCGAATTGTGGCTGGCCCTGTGCCCTTAGCCATGGTTTGGGTCATTCCTTGGGATGCTGGTAAGGGTCTCCGGTCGGTGGTTCACGCCCCAATGGCCGATAGACTCGAAACCAACCCAAGACGAGCAAGTGCGCAGCTGCTGGATTTTGACAGCAAGTTGCTGTGTCGTTCAGAGGCGTCGTTTGAGTTCTCGGTTGGCTTTTAGCCCATGGCCTTGGACTGGACAGTGCCTCATTGAGTTAGGAAGGTCATGTTTTTGACCGTTCGTCATTCGGATCATTTTTGAGGTCGTACGAGAATTTACGGTGCGACGTGCCATATTGATTCTCGAAAGAGCGTTTCACGTTTTGGCCTCCGTTGTACATGGATTCGACCCTCATCACTTTAGGAGCATAATTTCAGTATGTTTAGCGTATTTTAATCATGACGTCACGTTGGTTCAGTGTTGGTTCGGGTTGGTTTAAAGTCATGAATAAAATACGGAGTCGTTAAGCGTAATTGTCAAAATTTTCAAACTTTAGTGCATCATTCATCCAAGAAAAATCTATTGCATATTTTATGGCATATTTAGGTCGCAGCGAGCCTGGGGACGATCCAATCCAATACAGTTGGTAATATTACAGGAATTTTCATTATGCCAGTTAAATTATTTTACGTGCATGAAAACAGAAAAATGATTATTTTTGAGATTTATGCGATATGGCTTGTGGTTCATTCACTATGTGGGAGCATTATTTATACGGTCGCCAGTGACCGCTCAGTTCAGGTTGGTACCATCGGGTCTTCAGTGACCGCCAGCTCAGTTCCAGGCTCCCCGGTAGTCAGTTACCGATCAGTTCAGCTTAGTGCAGTGGCCACAGGCGTAAAACATAATCTCATCAGAAAAATTTTACCAGTTATTTCAGTACAGGCTCCAAGGAGCAAATATTTTTACTGTGATTATCAGTTCAGTTATGCACGTATTATAATTGCTCAGATCAGTTTATTTTCAGCATGCCTCATGACATGAAATTTTATCCCATGCATATTTTAATTCAGATTTTTACTCGTTACTTGCGATATATGCATGCTGAGTCTTTAGGCTCACTAGACTTGATTGTTGTAGGTACTGATGAGGCTAGGGCCGAGGGCGGGGACCAGTGAGCCAGCTTGGGTCGGCAGTAGTGGCACCCGAGGACCTCAGTGCAGCAGTGTTTATTTTATTCCGCAAACAAATTTTTATCAGTCATTGGATATTTTTAAGTTGTTATTGTTGGCAAACAATTATTTTCTTCCGCTGCAACATTTTTGAAACATTGAACTTGATTCACCAGTTGATTTTATGAATGAGGCCATTTAAGTTCTTTTAAAAAGAAAATTTTTAATTTTCCGCAAATTTTCAAGCAAGAAGTTTTAGGGCCCTTTACAATGTATTTGACATTGAGACCTCAATTCTGGTGGAAACGTATGAAGAAGGACATTGCTGTGTTTATTTCTAAATCTCTTGTCTGCCAGCAAGTGAAAGTCGAGAGAATGAAACTGGGGAGATTGCTCCATAGTCTTGAAATCCCGAAATGGAATTGGGAACATATTGCTATGGATTTTGTGACTCATTTACCTCGTTCGCCCAAGGGCTGTGATGTTATTTGGGTTATTATTTATCGGCTTTCGAAATCTGCACATTTTATTCTGTATGAACGAACCTATCTTTATAAGAGAATGGCCCGTTTATACATTGAAAATGTTGTGAGACTGCATGATATACTGATAAACATAAAAATTGTACATTAATTAAATGTTTTATAATATAAATATATAGTTTTTGTTTTATTAAATGTTTAAATATTATATGTTTTATAATAAATTGTATAAAATATAAGTTGTTGTGTAATTACAAGTTTTTACTATTTTTTACAGGTTCGATAAAACAAGAATAAACTTGGCGTTGCAAAATGTGATTAAGATGATTCTTGGACCTGTAGAAAGTTGATGTTAATATCTACAATATTGATGGCAAGCATGAGATAAAAATCCTCTCACAAATGGGGTCAAATTAAGCAACAAATAAAGTTACCAAAGGAGTGGCAGTTTTACCATGCTCTAGTATTTTCACCATATCTCTCAAGTTACTTGGTCAAATGGTTTGAAAAAAATACCACAACTAGACAACTCAATTATCCACATGTTTCTTTTTATGTGAAGAAGCAAATTCGGAGAAGAAGATTTTCAAAAGTGATGTGTAATATAATATCCTGGAACACCAATGAAGACTTATGTGTAAAAAAATAATATTTTATTTGTGGTTGTCTCCTCAAATTTGGCTATAAATAGGGGTGCATTGTAATTTATTGAGATATCCCTTATTCTATGAACAAACCTTTGAGTTCCTAATATTTCTCTCTATATTTTTCCTTTATTTCTTCATTTAAATATAATTAGCATGATAATTTCATATTCAAAGTTTTATACTTTGAATAATGAATAGCTAACTTCCTAAAGTTGAGATGAAAAGGTGAAACTCTTGACATGATAATAAGGTTACTAAAAGGTAAGGATCTATGTTTTATATTATTTAATCATTATTTATTGTTTATGTTATATTTATTTCTTTAAGTATTTTTATACCCTATTTATAAGTGGGAGTTTTGAATTATTGTTGCTATATGTTACACTAAATTCTTGGAACCATTTAAATGTTAGTTTGGTATTACCAACCATTTAAAGTGGATGCATTGATTTATTATATATGAATATATTATAATATTAATTTCTTGGTACCATTTAAATGTTAGTTTGGTTTTACCAACCATTTAAATGTTACAAAGATATATAGCACAATAAATATTTGACCACATTTATAAGTTTTAGTATATATTATATACTTATACGATAATAATATATAACATAATATAAATATGATTATTAATATATTGGAACCATTTTATTAAGTGGATTTCAATATTGTTCGTTATTGTTAACTTTATTAAAATACCAAGAGTGGATCCTTTAATCTCAACTACTTAAATTAAAATTTGAACAATTAAAATTTACCCATTAAAGATTCAAACAATTAAAATTAAAAAGAAACAAAAACAAAAACAAAACAAAAAGACATTGTGGTGGACTTGTAATTACCTTAGCTTCCTTGTGGATATGATATCGGACTCACCGAATCATACTACTTGTGGACAACCTGCTCTTGGAAGTGCAACAATCAGAGTCGCAACAAGTTTTTGGCGCCGTTGCCGGGGAAGTATAATTTAATTTCAAGTTTATTTAATTTCCTTTATAGTTTATTTTTCTTTATTTGAATTTTATTGCTTTTGTATGTTTTTATTCTTTTGCATTTGCATGAGAATTTGGTCACGTACACTTAGTGGTCGACTCATTCGAAATAACCCTTTATTTTTACAAAACATGGCGGAAGAACCCATCCAAGAAAATGAAGATGAAATTCGATCTCAACATGATCATGATAGACGAAGAACACTGAGAGATCACATGAATCCTACACGTACTAGTGCACCTTCATGTTTAGTTTTCCCCCCTGATGCATCTCATTTCAATTTTAAGCCTGGTATTATCCAACTTTTACCCAATTTTCATGGCTTAGATTCTGAAAATCCATACATCCATTTACGAGAGTTTGAAGAAGTGTGCAACACATATAATGATCTAAATTGTAGCATGAACACTATTCGACTTAAGCTTTTGTCCTTTTTCTTTAAAAGATAAAGCTAATACTTGGTTACAAAATCTTAGATCGGGATCCATTCGAACTTGGGATGAATTGCAACAACAATTTTTGAAAAAGTTTTTTCCATCGCATAGAACAAATTCTTTCAAAAGGCAAATCATCACTTTCACTCAAAAACAAGGAGAAACTTTTTATCAATGTTGGGATAGATACAAAGAATTGCTTAATCTTTGTCCATATCATGGTTTTGAAATTTGGAGGGTTGTTTCTCAATTTTATGAAGGCTTAACACCTAAAGATAGGCAAATGGTTGAATTTATGTGTAATGGAACATTTGAAGATAAAGATCCAAACGAGGCAATTGAGTATCTCGATTCATTAGCTGAAAATGCTCAAAATTGGGACATTATAGGTACAATCGAACCATCAAACAAGATTCAATCTCCTACATCTGGTGGAGGTATGTACACTCTCAAAGATGAACATGATCTTCAAGCTAGATTTATCTCTTTGGCAAGAAAAGTTGAGGCACTTGAATTGAAAAAGAATGGTCAATTAAAATTTGTTCAAGAAATTGTGTCACATCTGTGATACAAGTGATCATTTTACAAAAGATTGTCCCACTTTGCCCTCTTTTAAAGAATGTCTCCATGAACAAGACAATGTTTTGAACAATTTCAAAAGGCCGAATTTTGAACCATTTTCCCAAAATTACAATCCAGGTTGGCGAAATCATCCAAATTTTAGTTGGAGGAATGATAATGCTGCACAATTTCTGCAACCACATTTTCAAAATAAACAAAATTTTCAAAATTATGCACCTTATGTTCCTCCACCTAAAAGGAATTTGGAAGATTTATTGAATTATTTCATTGCAAAGCAAGAGTCTATCAATACTCAAACTGCTCAATCCACGACAGATTTGAAAGATACTCTTGCTAAATTTTCATCTGCACTTAATGTTCATGAAAAAGGTAAATTTCCTTCACAACCTCTACCTAATCTCAAGGATCATCATTCACAAACTGGAACTTCTGGAACTCAACCGATGGATCAGGTAAAATCTGTTATTACCCTTCGAAGTGGTAAGGTTGTGGAAAAATCCATTCTTGAACCTTGTGAAGATGATGATAAATCAACTCCAAAGGGTAAGGAAGTGGAACCCATAACTTGCGAAGAGGAGGTTCAACAGACAGTTTCACCACCATTCCCTCATGCATTGAAAAATACAAAAAAATCAAATTTGAATTTTGATATATATGATATTTTTAAACAAGTAAAAGTTAATATTCCTTTATTAGATGCAATAAAACAGGTACCATCATATGCCAAATTTTTGAAAGACTTATGCACTGTGAAAAGAAAATTGAATGTGAAAAAGAAAGCATTTTTAGCCGAACAAGTAAGTGCAATTATTCAAAATAATAATACTTTGAATACAAAGACCCTGGTTGTCCTACTATTTCATGTATTATTGGAGAACGAAAGATTAAAAAAGCCTTGCTTGATCTTGGAGCTAGTGTGAATTTACTTCCATATTCAGTTTATCAAGAACTCAATCTAGGCGAGTTAAAACCTACTTCGGTAACACTTTTACTTGCTGATAGATCTGTTAAAGTGCCAAGAGGTAGGGTAGAAGACGTGTTGGTCCAAGTTGATAACTTTGTATATCCTGTCGATTTCATAGTTTTAGATACACAACCTATTGAAGCTTGTAATGCAATTCCTGTAATTTTAGGTCGTCCATTTTTAGCAACTTCTAATGCTCTTATAAATGGCAGGAATGGAATAATGAAGTAGTCATTTGGTAACATGACCTTGGAGCTTAATGTGTTTAATCTTTGTAAGCAACCACATGAAAAGGAGATGAAAGTGAAGATGAAAATCTTATTGAAACTCTTGTGGAAGAAAACATTCAAGAAGGGAGTACGCGTGACCAATTAGATATTTGTTCAATCGATACTGTTAAAGAAAATATTGCAATTGATCTTGATGATTTTATTAGGTATCACCCGTTACCAGGATCAGAAAAAGAATTTGAGGCAAAATATGAGAACAAAGACGAACCACCCATATTGGAGTTAAAACCCTTGCCAGAAGAATTGAAGTATGCATTTCTTGGAGAAGATGAAACATATCCGGTGGTAATTTCTTCCAAACGATCAAGTAATCAAGAAGGTAAATTAGTTGATATGCTTAAAAGACATAAAAATGCAATTGGTTGGACACTAAAAGATCTTAAGGGCATTAATCCACTGATTTGCACTCACAAGATTCACTTAGAAGAAAATGCTAAAACATCTCAACAACCACAAAGGAGATTAAATCCACACATAAAAGATGTTGTGAAAACTAACTACTCGATGTTGGGATTATCTACCCTATTTCTGATAGTAAGTGGGTAAGCCCAACACAAGTAGTTCCAAAAAAATCTGGCATCACAGTGATAAAAAATGAAAAAGGTGAATTGTTAACAAGTCGAGTCCCATCTAGTTGGCGGATATGTATTGATTATAAAAAATTAAATGACGCCACTAGGAAAGATCATTTTCCATTACCATTTTTGGATCAAATTTTAGAAAGAGTAGCAGGTCATCCATACTACTGTTTTCTTGATGGATATTCAGGTTATTATCAAATTCTCATTGCACTCGAAGATCAAGAAAAAACTACATTCACATGTCCTTTTGGAACATTTGCATTTAGAAGGATGCCATTTGGATTATGCAATGCCCCAGCAACATTTCAAAGATGTATGCTAAGCATTTTTTGCGACATGGTTGAAAATTGTTTTGAAATTTTCATGGATGATTTAACTGTCTTTGGGAATACATTTGATAATAGTCTTGAAAATTTGGAAAAAGTTTTAAAAAGATGCGAGGAAAAAGGTCTTATTTTAAATTGGGAAAAATGTCATTACATGATTACTTCTGGAATTGTTTTGGGACATGTCGTGTCATCTCATGGAATTGAAGTTGATAAAGCAAAAGTTGATGTCATTGCCAATTTACCCCCTCCAAAAACCATTAAAGAAATTCGCTCATTTTTGGGACATGCTGGATTTTATAGGAGGTTTATAAAGGACTTTAGTTTAATCTCTAAATCCATTTGTAACCTCTTAACAAAAGACACTGCATTTGAGTGGACTCAAGAATGTCAAAATGCTTTTGATAAAATCATTCGACATTTAACATCAGCTCCTATCATACAACCTCCTGACTGGTCTTTACCATTTGAAATCATGTGCGATGCGAGTGATTATGCAGTCGGTGTAGTACTGGGTCAAAGAAGAAACGGTAAGCCTTATGTGATATATTATGCAAGTAGAACTTTAAACAATGCTCAAATGAATTACTCCACAACTGAAAAAGAACTACTTGCTGTAATATTTGCATTAGATAAATTTCGTTCCTATTTGATTGGATCAACGACTATTGTGTTTACTGATCATTCTGCTATTAGATATTTGTTGACCAAACAGGATGCAAAGCCACGACTGATACGATGGATTTTGTTGCTCCAAGAATTTGATATTGTGATCAAAGATAAAAAAGAACCGAGAATGTCGTAGCCGATCATTTATCGAGACTAGTAACAGGATCATCTTGTGAAATGACACCAATTAACGATAATTTTCCTGATGAACATCTATTTTCAGTTACTACTACACCTTGGTTTGCTAACATAGTAAATTTTCTTGTGACAGGAAAAATGCCACCGCAATGGAGTTCTCAAGATAAAAGAAAATTTTTGAATGAGGTAAAAAAACTTTTATTGGGATGATCCGTATCTGTTCAAGTATTGTCTGTATCAAATTTTTCGACGTTGCATACCCTACAATGAGGTAAGTAGTGTCATTAAATTTTGTCATTCAGAAGCATGCGGAGGACATTTTTTTTCAAAGAAAACAACTGCAAAAATCCTGCAGTGTGGATTTTATTGGCCCACTTTATTTAAAGACACCCACGAAATCTGCAAGATCTGTGAAAATTGTCAAAAATTGGGTGCGATTTCAAAAAGAAACATGATGCCTTTGAATCCTATTATTGAAATCGAAATCTTTGATTGTTGGGGAATTGATTTTATGGGACCTTTTCCACCGTCGTTTGGATACTTTTATATTTTAGTTGCAGTTGATTATGTTTCCAAATGGATAGAGGCAATTCCATGTCGAACAAATGATCATAAAATCGTCATCAAACTTTTAAATGAAAATATTTTTAGTAGATTTGGAATTCCTCGAGCCATGATAAGTGATGAGAGAACTCACTTTGTTAATAAACCATTTGCTTCATTAATGAAAAAAATATGGTATTACTCATAAAGTAACTATCCCTTATCATCCTCAAACAAATGGACAAGTTGAATTAGCTAATAGGGAGATAAAGCAAATTTTGGAAAAAACTGTTAACTCAAATAGAAAAGATTGGTCTCTGCGACTTAATGATGCACTTTGGGCATATCGAACAGCTTTTAAAACATCATTGAATATGTCTCCCTATGGGTTGGTTAATGGAAAACATTGTCATTTGCATGTGTAATTGGAACATTAAGCTTATTGGGCGATCAAAACTTTAAATTCAAGCATGGATGATGCCAACAAATTGCGTAAATTGCAACTTAATGAACTTGATGAACTCAGAAATGACGCGTATGAGAATTCAAGGATTTATAAAGCAAAAATCAAATCATTTCATGATAAAACAATTCTTAGAAAATCTTTTAAGATTGGTAAAAAAGTTTTGCTCTATAATTCTCGACTTCACATATTCCCAGGAAAATTACGATCAAGATGGACATGCCCATATGTTGTAAAGCATGTGTATACTTATGGAGCTGTGGATATTGAAAATCCTAAAAATGGTGATATTTTTAAAGTAAATGGACAAAGGCTTAAACTATTTTTGGAAAATGAAATCTTTCAAGAAGAGTTTATTTCCCTTTCTAATCCTTAAATTTTTATGTTGCATTTAAGTTTGTTTGTTTTTATTTCAGGTTTTCTTAATGTTTTTATTTTCCCGATTAAATGACGGATAACGGTACTCCGTGACTCTCATAGTCGGTTAAATCAGTTTCCCACAATTGCTGATACAAAAATAAAAAAAATTATTTCTTTTCTTTTCAAAATGGATGAAATTCATTAAAAAATTTGTAAATATTTTCCCTCTGTTTCTGAAAATGTTCTAAGAAAAATTTATGTAGAAAGGTGTGAAAGATTGAGATTGCTAATGCAAAAAGGAATTCCAGAAGATATTCGTCTTGTAATAAAAGCTAAAGTCCGATTAGGAGGAGAAGTTCCACAATCATTGCTCATTCGGTATTTGCCTGGATTAGGAAAAAACACTTATGCGAAAAAACGAAGGGCCAAAAGTTTAGGGGTTTGTCATAAGTGTGCAAGATGGACTTGTGACAAACGATGCAGATCTTTGGGATGTGTTTCCAATAACAGAGAAGATAAAATTGGTTTCATTAAGAATGGGCTGAGTAAGGAGTCTTTAGATAACAACTTATTGACTTGGAAGTGAAGCATATCCTCGACTCATAGAAGACGTTGAAGCCGTTTCTGGACGTAAAACCAGAGAAAAATTGTGAGCCACAATCACACTACTGTTTATATGCATGTGTGTCATTATTTTTTTTACTATTTATTCTGTTTACAGCTGTGACCCATAGTTTTGTTATGATAACATATTACCCCTATAAAATCTCTCATCTTTCTCTCTATTTTCGCAGACCAAAAAAAGAAAGTAAAAACATGACTGGATCATATACACAAACATTGAAAAATATTTGTGTATTTTGTGGGTCTGAGTCCTAGAAAAAATGAAGTGTTTGTAGAAGCAGCGAATATTCTTGAAAATATATTGGCTGAGAGAAAAATTCACTTGGTATATGGGGGAGGTAATATTGGGTTAATGAGATTTGTTTCAACATCTGCTCATCTTGGAGGTAGTCAGGTTTTGGGTATTATTCCTACAGCTGAAGCTGAAGGAAATATTACAGGTGTTACGATTGGGGAGGAATTAAAAGTTTCTTCTATGTATGAAAAAATCACTCAATTGATTGAAAATTCTGATGCTTTTATCGCACTACCAGGTGGTTTTGGTACATTAGAAGAAATTTTTCACACTGTTTCTTGGGCACAACTTAATATCCATAATAAACCTGTGGGCTTTTTGAATATCAATAATTATTATGACAGTTTGTTGACATTTTTTGATAAAGCTGTGGAACAGAATTTCATTTCAGAAAATTCACGACGGATGCTCATCTGTGCTTCGACTGCCGACCAATAAATTAATGATTTGGAAGATTTTGTTCATAAGCCTGATCCGATGAAAACAAAGATCAATTGGTCGCAATCAAGCAGTAAGAAAAGAAAGTTGGATCATTGATTCAAAAGTCGTGGATTGGTTTGCGTTTGTTATCTTCAATAAAATTCCAGGTGATATCTCTTTCCTTATGTACTCTTTATTAATAGTTATTTTGACATTAGGGAAATGTCATATTCTGATTGGGGGGAGGAAAAAAATTAAAAAAAAATTATATATATTTTATAATAAAATCATGTTTATTGCTTGTATCTTTGTAATTTTTGCAAAAATATCGTACATTACATATTTGAAAGGTTTAAATTAGAAAAAGTATTAATCTATCTAAGTATGTTTAATTTTTATTTGAAAAAAAAAAGTCAATTTTTATATTCTGATCACTATAAAAATATGATTTATGAAATCTTTTTGAATGATTAACCATTGTGATAAAATCAGGTATTAAAGTATATGGCCCAAGATATACCTTATAAGAGTGCCTAAAATTTTAAACTCACACATATTTTTTGAGTGAGTGGAAAGGACTGAGAAAACAGCTTTCGAGCCTTATTGATCATGAGAGAGACTATCTATTGTTTAGATCTTGAGTTCTTATTTTGAAAAAAAAAAATTGATATTTCCTGAAAAAAAAAGAAAGAGAGAAATTTATTGTACACATTAAATAAATATGTGGTCAAGAAGCATAAACTTTGTCTGATTCCATGATGTTATGAAAAAAAAAAAAGAAAAAAATATATATCAAGAAAAAAATATATAATAAGAACAACTAGATTTTGAATCAATGGATTTTCTATCTTTTGATTAGTTTGGCTCGTTTGTCTGTCTGCATTCTGTAAACCATTTTTCTGAGCATTTATCTGTATTCCAACTCCATGAGAGAAATCGTTGCCATAAATTGAAACCATTATTAACCTGTGAGGATATGGAGTGGAGACTCTTACTAGGAATTTCTGAAGGCCGTGTACATTTAACTACCTGAAATAAGCTTTGAATTGATCATCTCAAATTATTTAATAAATTATAATTATGATGATCTTGATATAACTTTGACAGTTTTCAAATTTAATTTAAACACTTAGATAGTTCTAATTACATTTCTATTTAAATTAATCAATATGTTTTGTATTGCTATTAACGCTTAAATTGCTAGGGACTAGCAATAAGCTGGTTGGGAGGTGTGATAAACATAAAAATTGTACATTAATTAAATGTTTTATAATATAAATATATAGTTTTGTTTTATTAAATGTTTAAATATTATATGTTTTATAATAAATTGTATAAAATATAAGTTGTTGTGTAATTACAAGTTTTTACTATTTTTTACAGGTTCTATAAAACAAGAATAAACTTGGCGTTGCTGTAAAGGCCCGAAAATTTGTGCTTGAAAATTTGCGGAAAAATTTAAATTTTTCTTTTTTTAAAAAATAATTAAAATGTGTCGATCACAAGTTAAACTGTTAAAAATGTTTGATATTCAAAATAGCAGCGGAAGAAATCTAATGTTTGCAAAATAATGACTTAAAAATAATTCAGCAACATAAAAACTTGTTTTGAATTAAAAATAATAAATGCTGAAATGAGGTCCTCGGGTGCCACTACTGCCGACCCAAGCTAACTCACTGGTCCCCGCCCTCGGCCCCGACCTTATCAGTACCTACAACAATCAAGTCTAGTGAGTCTAAAGACTCAGCATGCATATATTGTAAATAACGAGTAAATAATGTAGTAAAATTTGCATGGAAGTAAAATTATCATGTCATGAGGCATAATCGTGAAAATAATTTATCATGAGCAATTATAATACGTGCATAACTGAACTGAAAATCATAGTGAAAATGTTTGCTCCTTGGAGCCCTGTACTGAAATAGCTTGTAATAATTTTCTGGTGAGATTATGGTCTACGCAAGTGGTCCCTGAACTGAACTGACCGGTAACTGGCGACAGGACTTAGTAATGTACGTCTGATCAGAACACTGCCACAGTACTGGGTGAAACAACTAAACTGACCGGTAACTGGCGACCGGGCCTGTAACTGGCGACATGACTTAATAATGCTCTCATAACCGGTAACTGACGACCGGACCGGTAACTGGCGACCAGATTTAATCATGATAGTAAAGTGACCACAAGCAATATCGCATAAATCTCAAAATGAATATTTTTGCACGTAATATAATTAGATAACATCATTAAATATGAACAATTTTGATCTTCTTGCATTAAAATCATGTACGTGCGATATTTAAAAATACCTATATGACTTGACTGAAGAGTGAAAGAAGATATAAACATGCCTTGGTTTGCATTAAAATCATGTACTTGTGCTATTTAAAAATACATATATGACTTGATTGAAGAGTGAAAGAAGATATAAACATGCCTTGGTTTGTTTTGACAGAAAACAAACGAAATAACGACGCGGAGCGGCGGAGACGGAGTGCTCTTCAGTTTCTTACTTTTTCTCTCTTAATTCCTTTAAATCAAGCATGAACCATAATTATTATAATAGCGTCAAAATCGTAAACGTGATGCATAAACATTTAAAAAATATCATGATTTGTGCTCAGGACGCTCTTGGAAACCCAAATATTACCGTTTTAACCCTGGACCTCTAAAATCGACCAGAAACTTACCAAACTCCTTAAAATGTCCCAAAACATATTAAAAAGCATTCCTAGACATAAACTCGAGCGAAATTCACAACTTAACCGATTTGTTTTAAAACTTCGTCCGAGATCCCGATTTTAACCCGAATCGCCTCGAAACTCTACCAAAATCTTCCCAATTTTTCTCCATATCTTACAAACACTAAAATATCTTAAAATCATGTCATTAAGCCCCTAAACACACGGCTGAAACTTCCAGCAAATAAAAACTCTCGGTCACCCCCATTTTGAATAATTAAACTCCAACACTTGTCTCCCACCCCTTAAATAATCGGTGCACCTTTCTCCCCTCACGTGTCCCACCTTACAAACATTATTAAGCTCCTGAAACTTAACCACAGCCCCTTAAACTCCCAGCTGATTATTCAGCAATCCACTAGACTCCCGGCCCTCCCCAACAAGACACGTCCACCTAAATTCACGTGTTAACCTTCTCCCCCACCGTAATCACCCTCAACCAATCACACCTCGGCTATTCTAGACTTCCTTGGACCCAAAGAATCCACACCTACACTTCCATGCATTACACCTCCCTCACGATCGCTAAACCCGAAGATGAGGCACCCACGGCTCACACTCCCTCCCGCGACCGATCTGCACCAGGGGTGGTACCAGCAGCCTACGACCTTTCCACAGCCACGGCTCAGATCCCATATAGTCTGGTTCAGACCCCGGATCGGCCTTCAAGCCATCGACTCCACCCTTGCCTCCCGATCTACACCAACCGAGCCTTTCCTTGCCACAACTCCCGATCTACAACCCAAACTCCTCAAGTCTCGACTCCAGCACCACCACCCCTATCTCATGACAAGTCTCGGTTCCCTAGCAACGAAACTACAGCAGCCCCTTGCAACAATTCATCAGAACGTGAGTGATGATGGATGAAAATGCATAACCAAACAAAACCGATAAATCTTTGTGTGCAGCGGTTAGATCGAAAACTTTTACATGATATAACACACATATAACCTACATATGGCGTGAATGATACAAGAAAGAGAATACATGCGTGCCTTATGATGTAATGGCTCGAGGAGAAAGTGGAGAAGAGCGCCGTGAGAATTGGTCTAAGCGAGGATTGCAATGGCCGAAGGTTCTTGAGCTTTGCTGTTGAGAATTTCGAGATGGTGAGGAATTCTGAGTGGGGTGTCGGCTGAGTGAGGGAGTAAAGCATTAGGTTTAGGGTTAATAATATTTAGTAGCTTAATTATATAGGTTAAATATTAATTAATGGGCCAAATTTGATAATTAAAGTTTTAAAATGATTTCAAGCCCAACGAGCTTAAAAGTAGGCCCATTAAATCCAAACACACTCCCGAAAAATATTTCGTGATGGAAAGATGTTGAAAATATTAGCCGAACCACTAAAAAGTTCCCCGATTCAATAAAATATGCGCACCGAAAAAAATTAAAATCACGCGGGTAGAAATAACCAGAAAAATCCCGTTTTGAAATATACATTTAAAAACACCTCATAATAATTTATAAAAATAAATTGTGTAATTAAACTAATTTTCCTGAAAGTTCTCCGATCTCCGGTCCTTGCTCGAGCGTGAAATGCACCTAGAAATCTTAATGCGTGAACTTTTAAAATTTCATGAATTAAATTCTACCATGCATAAATTATGCATAAAATGCATAAAAATAATTAAACATAAATTAATGAAATAACCATGCATTTAATGCTTCAAAAGAATTTAATAAAATACTGAAGAAATTTAATAACTTGCATGCATGCCAACTTTTTAAATTATATTTACTAACATGCTAAATTACCCTTCTTAAATAAATCTTTATTAGCTTATCTCAATACTCCATCTCCAGTCCGGCCTCACTTATTTAACTGAAAAGATAACAATTAAACTACTGCGTAAAATAAATAAATTTAAAGAAAAGAATTTAAATAATCATACAATAAAAATCGTTTTAATTTTAAATACTAGAATTATGCATGGCTTATACGTAGTCTAAATTACGGGTTTTACAGTTGCAAATGGGATTAAGATGATTCTTGGACCTGTAGAAAGTTGATGTTAATATCTACAATATTGATGGCAAGCATGAGATAAAAATCCTCTCACAATTGGGATCAAATTAAGCAACAAATAAAGTTACGAAAAGAGTGGCAGTTTTACCATGCTCTAGTATTTTGACCATATCTCTCGAGTTACTTGGTCAAATGGTTTGAAAAAAAAAACCACAACTAGACAACTCAATTATCCACATGTTTCTTTTTATGTGAAGAAGCAAATTCGGAGAAGAGGATTTTCAAAAGTGATGTGTAATATAATATCCTGGAACACCAATGAAGACTTATGTGTAAAAAAATAATATTTTATTTGTGGTTGTCTGGTTGTCACCCCAAATTTGGCTATAAATAGGGGTGCATTGTAATGTATTGAGATATCCCTCATTCTATGAACAAACCTTTGAGTTCCTAATATTTCTCTCTATATTTTTCCTTTATTTCTTCATTTAAATATAATTAGCATGTAATTTCATATTCAAAGTTTTATACTTTGAATAATGAATAGCTAACTTCCTAAAGTTGAGATGAAAAGGTGAAACTCTTGACATGATAATAAGGTTACTAAAAAGTAAGAATCTATGTTTTATATTATTTAATCATTATTTATTGTTTATGTTATATTTATTTCTTTAAGTATTTTTATACCCTACTTATAAGTGGGAGTTTTGATTTATTGTTGCTATATGTTACACTAAATTCTTGGAACCATTTAAATGTTAGTTTGGTATTACCAACCATTTAAATTGGATGCCTTGAATATATTATAATATTAATTTCTTGGTACCATTTAAATGTTAGTTTGGTTTTACCAACCATTTAAATTGGGAACCTTGATTTACTATATATAAATATATCATAATATTAATTTCTTGGTACCATTTAAATATTAGTTTGGTTTTATCAACCATTTAAAGTGGGAACCTTGATTTAGTGTTTACAAAGATATATAGCACAATAAATACTTGACCACATTTATAAGTTTTAGTATATATTATATACTTATAAGATAATAATATATAACATAATATAAATATGATTATTAATATATTGGAACCATTTTATTAAGTGGATTTCAATATTGTTCGTTAATGTTAACTTTATTAAAATACCAAGAGTGAATCCTTTAATCTCAACTACTTAAATTAAAATTTGAACAATTAAAATTTACACATTAAAGATTCAAACAATTAAAATTAAAAAGAAACAAAAACAAAACAAAAAGACATTGTAGTGGACTTGTAATTACCTTAGCTTCCCTGTGGATACGATATCGGACTCACCGAATCATACTACTTGTGGACAACCTGCTCTTGGGAGTGCAACAATCATAGTCGCAATATGTACTAGTCACGATTATATCTGATCGTGATCCCATATTTGCTTCTAAATTCTGGGGTAGTTTCCAAGAAGCTATGGGTACGCGTTTGGCTATGAGTACTGCTTATCATCTTCAAACTGAGCGTACGATTCAGACTTTAGAAGATATGTTACGTGCAATTGTGATGGACTTCAGAATGGGATGGCAAGATGCTTTACCATTAGTTGAATTTTCTTATAATAATAGCTTTCAGACGAGTATCGGTATGGCACCGTTTGAAGCTCTATATGGGAGACGATGTAGATCACCATTATTCTGGGATGAGATTGGTGAGAAACAATTGACTGGACCTGAAATGATATAGGAAATGAATGATAAGGTTCAGTTGATTCGGCAGCGGATGAAAGCTGCTCAGGATCGTCAAACGAGTTATGCGAATAAACGAAGACGACCCTTGGAATTCCAGAAAGGTGACAGAGTGTTCTTGAAGATATCTCCCTTTAGAGGCACTGTTCGATTTGGCATGCGAGGGAAGTTATCTCCTCGTTATGTTGGCCCATACGAGATTCTCGATCGAGTTGGTGATCTTGCGTATCGATTGGCATTGCCACCAGCTCTATCCGCTATTCACGATGTCTTTCATGTTTCTATGTTGAGGAAATATGAACCGGATCCATCACATGTACTTGCACCTGATGAGGTTGAACTGGATCCTTCTCTTTCCTATGTTGAACAACCTGTTCGCATTATGGATCGAAAGGAAAGGATATTGAGAAACAAATCGATTCCTCTAGTTCGAGTGCAATGGACACGACATGGTGTAGAAGAGTCGATGTGGGAATTGGAAAGCAAGATGTAAGAATCATATCCACATTTATTTGATGCTAGTCCATTCGTTCCATTGTATTCGATGTATTCTGATCCCTTTACTGATTTTAGTTTTGATATGTACTATAACTGGTGACTTATGCATGTTTGCCAATGTTATGTATATAGAAATGTTTGAGATTGCGAGGACGAAATCTTTTAAGAGGGGGAGAAATGTAAGGACCGTGTATCATATTATCGTAAATCTTATATGATTATCGATAATTCATGAATTTGATATGTGATTATACATTTGATGTATATTATGACAATGAAATTGAGAAAATGAATATGGAATATGAATTGACGTTGTAAGAGCTCGAGCGGAGAGGCGGGACGCCAATTTAGTACAAAAGTTAGCATTTGTACAGAACATGTGGCGGCCGGGGGGTGA